>NC_090941.1:96089087-96714087 GCF_040938575.1 Ambystoma mexicanum
AAGCAAACAGCAGCAGTTTTTACATGTGAAGAAATTGCAAATCGCGGCAAAATTCGCGGATGCGCCGAGCGCTATTACAAAGGAACCGCAAGGACTATCTCTACCGTTTTGGGGTCCTAGAAAAGCCTGGGATCTCAGCTTCCAAATGAAAGTTATTGCAAGTCTCTAGCCCAAACGGTTGCGGAGATATGAGTAATTTAGTAAAGGTCGTTTTTGGTTTTGTAAATTTTAAACGCACACTTTTTCAAAATGACAAGTGACAAATTTTTGCAGCTAGAATGACAGGTGACAGCTAGGAGGCAGTTCTACTTAGGTTAAATAGATTGAATTAGATGAATTTAAACTAAGAGATGTGTTCTGAGTTTTGCTAAGTACTCACAAGAGATTTTGAACAGGAAAGCGACTTGGTCACGGACTTCAGTCTGGTCAGGTCTTTCCGGGTTCTGCTCACAGCGCCTGGCCTCTGGAACTGCTCACAGGGGTCTGGTCTCTGCTAGGCACCGGTTCTTTGGGTCTCTCTGCTCTGGATAGATTGAAGTCTCTAGTTTGGCTTTCTGGAGTTTGATGGAGGTAAGTATGGATTTTTCCGGCAGGGCTTCCAGCGGCAGATGAAATTCAATGTCCTATCTGTCCTGTCTGTCTGCTTTTATGTGTTTAGAATGTGGGTGTGTTCTAGCATCACTGACCCTACCTCTCTCTCAGCTTCTAATTGGTCAAACTTCCATTCCTCCGCTTGATTGGCAAACTGAACTGTGAGTCAGATTGATGTCATTTTACAGCCTGCAGAAAGTCCACTCCTCCTGTCAACTTACACACAAATCTAGATTTGAAACAAATACATATTTGCAGAGGTACATATTGTTTTAAAATCATATGCACCCATCATGCATTACAGGAGGTATTCCCTGTTCAAACTCTGCTCTTCCTGGGAGCTTGCATTCAGAACTGGCACATATTTCACTTTTTAACTGCTTTTTCAATTTCCGACATGGACCCAACTTTACATACATGTGTGCAGGGGGTAGGGACATTAACTGATGAAGTTTCAGATTTTTAACATGCACACATTTAGAGTAATATCCACTTTTCCGCTAAAACCCCCCTGAACATACCACCGGTTCCTACCACGTCTTAAACTGTGGGCAGAAAAATCACAAGAATTATGGTATCATTTATAAAATTTTCACATGTCCGCTCTATGAGTTATTCATCTTTTTAAAGTTATGTTCTGGCTCCAAAGGGGTGTGGTTTACCCTCAGCACAAGGTTGAATTTCTGGTTCTTTCCAGTTCTGCCAAGCCAGCTTGCTCTCACAGGCAGTGCTCCTCCCAGCTCCTGCCAAGAGGAAGCTACAATTTACGACTGCGGTAATAAAAACCTTTGCCTGAGTGAAGAGGGCTTTGTTCACCCTCTTGCAGAGCACAGATAATTCAATTATCAGATAGATGGCATATCCTTAGCCTGGGCAGCAAAAGGAAGGTTGGCCTGGGAACACAGTGGTGACTCAAGTTTCACTGCTGATGGGATCCGTTGCTAGGCAAAATCAAGTTCCTTAAGCCAGACCTTCAGCTAACTTTTTGTTGCTTTTAAAATAACTTGTAATTTTACACATGCAGCTAGAATGCTGATTCTAAGTGCAAAACTATGACATTTCAACAGTTACAAAGGCATGTGACACCAAACATAGGTCACTCATTTAATTTAACATTTTCGATTTTGGTGGTTTTAAATCCAGTTGCAGTTAGGCTTAAGCTGCTGACTCCATAGCATTTTTGTTATAAGCATTGTTTTTGGGCTCTTCATTTCCCAGATTTTGTAGGCACACAAAACTCCATTCTGCCAAATGTCTGCTGGTGTTCAGTGAATATTTTGCACATGTTGCAAGGTTTGAAATAGGCATTTTGCTTGCCTTCAGAAAAACACACAGAGTGGTTTTAAAACGCCGGCTTTTGGATAGTGGTGAGTACTGGTACTGCACCCATTTTTGGGATTTAAGGAATGAATTCCCCACAATTCTAGGTTGCATTTGGCAATCAGCATTGCCATTCCCAATGGTTTCAGACTACTGTGCGGGTAGTCCAATGGTGGTTTTAAAGCGCTTTGAAGCTAACCGGCGCTACTGTTTTTCCTTTGGCAACCCATTTCCCTCATGGCAACCCGGCCTTTCATTCTCGCACTGGTGGGTGGCAAGTGAGGCAACCATTTTGGTGGGCGCACAAACTGCGCAGCTTTCCTGGATTTCAGCGCACATGTGGGTTTTCCGCCATCTTGAATTTTCTAAGCCCACAGCACCAAATGTTGTAGCAGGGTAGCTTAAACGTGGGTCAGGACACCCAACAGTAGTATGTAAGTGTGTTTGCATGAGAAAGGTGCGAACATTTGGTAGTTTGCACCTTTCTCATGCAAACTATCAGCCACAGTCAGATCACTTAGAATCTGCATTCCGTATCATAGGTCATGTTTAATTAATACAATAACTGATATCTATTTTACAAAAATGTGGCAACACAAATTAATAAAGATTTTGAGAGAGAAGATAGATTGAAATTGTGGAGGAGAATGCTTATGCAATATTCCAATTAGGGATTTTGAGTACTAACATACATATAATGTTACTTGTCTCCTTATTAAATACTTGCTTGCATTTCCTACTATGTTGAAGAATTTGTATTCCAAACTAGACTCCTTGATGTGCTGATATAAAGTATTCGGATAGTTGTCCTAAAATGGCACTCACATTATACATTTCACCGTAATAGTTCTATTTTGTAATCTTAAACCCTTTGTAAAAAAAAAAGAAAAGAGCTTCAAAATGCTACTGAGTTGCTCAGGAACACCAATATTATGCGGTCTACAGACTGTTGTATTACGCTACAAAAACGTGGTCTGCATACCGATGGATAGCTCAACTACAGTAGATTCCGTACAAAAAACAAATACGTTTACAAAATAAACTGTGGCGATTTCCATTAATATTTCTAATTTTTGCAATATAAGGTGACGTGTCTGTACGGTATATTTTTCAAAAAAACGCTCATTGACTAAATGCAAGTTCTGTTTTAAAATTGGCAAACTATTTCAACCATATATATATGTTGCAGAGGCTTCAAACTGCTATATTTTTATTAATTAAAGAGATTGAAATTATTAACGATAATAGTCTTGAGGTGATGTAATGCAGAGTATTACAGACCTATACATTTTATTTGTCCTTTCCCTTTCTATCCCTTTTGTAGTAAAGGGAATCTAACATCATTTACATAGTGGAACGTGGACAATGATCTATTAATGGACACAGAGGCTTAGAAAACATTTAAAGAATGTACTCTAAAGCAACAGTTCCAATTATTGCAGATATTTGGATGATTGATTTATGCATTCAAGAGAAACAAATTCTAATTATGCTACATAAAACGCTTGGGTTCATTTTCTTTTTTTTACTTTTTCTTTTCCCTCTTTTTTCTTATATTAACATTAGTGTATTGGCTTTGAACGTATTATCAGCACATTATTTTTGTTTTCACTGATTCATGATAGCGCTGATGAAGTAGGCATGTTTGAATGAAATATTAAACTCAAATAATGTTAAGTATGTGTAGGCAGCTAAAATTGTGACTCAAAGTTTCACGCTTTGCAAAAGGAGACTCCCAGATTTCCCCCAGAGAATCCAATTGCACAATGTGAATGATTTCTTGATTTCGTAAGAAAAGATAATTGTGTGGCTACTTTATGAAGTAATGTGAACACTTCAGATAGATTTAAAATGTGAAAAAAACGAGTGCAGTACAAGTCACCAAAGCATTGTATTCAATTTAAAACCGATCATTCTCATTTTATCATTAATGCCTCGGGCTAATGGTATAGTTTCCAAAGTAACGGTTTCGTTGTTTACAGTTACAAAAGATGCACTAAAACATATCAACACAACACATTATTGCAGTTGAAGCTTGCATTTGTCTATGTAGTAGGCACTGTAGTAGCCAAAACATGTTCATGTTTGGTTGCACTTCTCGTTTCCAACAGAGAACAGAATACATTAACAGGGGAATTGCAGCTTGCCCCGCTAGAAGGTGCCTGCTTCCTCTGCCTGTCTGTGCTTAGCAAAACTGTTTCTAAAATTAAAACACACAGACCCTAGTTATACTATTTTAGTCCAAACAACTGGAACAGGTCTCCCAAACCACTGGCAATGTTTGTAATAGAATAGTTAATCTCCCTTTAACGCCCAATATTTCTGTGTCTCAGATTATGGCCTCAAAGATTGCACAGATTTAGTAATGAAATTTAGCTGCTCTAATCTAAACTATGTAAACTTCAGCCTTCACATGTTTGTGCTATTTTCTGCGGCACCTGCCATCATGATTAACACAGATCAATGTGGTGCATATATAGGTAGGTCTGGAGTAGGGAGTATGGGATGTGTCTTTGTTTAGAGTGAGGACAAGTTGCGCTATGCGTTTCATGTTTCAGCTCCTATGATTGTTTGGTTTGTGATTCTGTTAAACTTTCTATGTATCCAGGTTGACCCTAATGACCAGCCTAAAGATAATTGAACACCCTTAATTTGTAAATAACATATGAATCATTGATAGTGCAAAAGTGTTAGGGGTGTGAAGCTGTCAGGAGGAGAGAGGGATCCCTTCCCAAGAGGAAGGTGGCCTTATATAGCGAATGCATGGGCTGATCCTACCGAGGAGATGGGATAAGGGAATTGGGATGGCCCCAGACCTGTACCCCCTAAATGTGCCTTGCATGATGAAGTTTGCACCATTGTCTACTAATGCATGCCTTGGAAGCCCATTTTCAGCAGGAGTTGTCTCTTACTTGTTGTAGGACTGCAGGTTCCGGAATGCCACACAGCGGTGACGGATCGGAACAAAATGTTGGATGTAATCTCCAGCAATAGGAAAACCCATGAAACGCCACTAGTGGTCAGCCACTGGTGCAGGGGAGAAAATATCACATATCGTGGCAGAGACAGAACAGAATGCCGAAAGAACGCTGGGCTGAAAAGAACTGCACATGCTAACAGAAAATCACACATGAAGAGGATGTGATGCTAAGTGGGGTTTATGCAAATCGATCATTCGAGTGAGGTGCGTGACAGAGCCAATGCAAGTGGGGAGGAAAAAAGTCACAGGTATACAAGGTCTGCAGAGACTGAAAGCTATTTGGGTGAGGCTAGGAGGGGTAGAGATGGACAGAGGGTCCAGGATCAAGATCGAAGGTGGAGCAGAGGGCTGAGAAGTCTATGGCAGTGTTGATGCATGGGCAGGTAAGGTATGGAATGTGAGAGAGAGAGTGATACCAAAGGGAAAGTGTGAAGCTGTGAGAGTGTGTGTGAGTAAATGTTGGAGGACAGTGTGTAAGGGAGTAGGCATTATGGGAGAGTGGCGTGCGAGGTAGGAGTGTGAGTGAGAGGGGAGGTAAGAGAGAGTTTAGGAAGTATGAGAAGTTGGTGACAGGAGTGAGTAGTTGGTGGAGATGAGAGAGGTTGGCTAGAGCTTAAGTAAGCTGAGGTTGGAGGCAGCAGGGATTTTAATTGAGGTGAGAGAGAGGGAGTGTAGCTGGAGAAGGGGAGGGTGGAGACAAGAGGGGGTAGTTGGCAGAGGAGGGAAGAGAGAGTCAAAGATAGATAGGAGGGATGTGAGTAGACAGAGCGGCAGCAGAGGGAGAGAAGGGAGAGGAGACAGGAGGGAGTAAGGAGTGGCGAGACAGGGAAAGAGAAGACCTAGGAAGATCAGTGGTAGGGTTGTAGAAGGAGAAGGAGTAAGTAGGGAACTGAAGGTAGAAAAAGGAACCGTGAGATCATTGGGAGGAATGATAGAGAGTGAATATAAAAGAGAATGAGACATAACATCTGATACAGGTACAATATTGAACCTTACTGATACAATTTTGGGAAACCTATAGAGTAGGGAATGTTTAAGAAGCCCCAGAGGGAGTAAGTTAGAGGGTACCTCTGACTTCGGGTCCTGACATAAAGCTTTCACTAGCCTTGATAGTAGGGTCTACTGATATCTAGTTTAAATACTGCACAGGGTATTCAGAACGCCTGGGTTAGGGTGGGAAGAGCCCACTGGAGGTAGAGGGACCAGGCAGGTAAACCCAATAGGTTGAACCTGCAAACTGAGAAGATAATCACACACGCTTGTTCATCTATCAATAACAACCCTTGAACTTTCCTTTGGTTTTTGGAATATATTGTAGCCATTTTTGTCAATAGCCCCAAATATGCATGATGCAGCACTGATGATGCCCTGGGAAACTCAGGTGAGCTGTGTGTTGGGTGAGCTGTGTGTTGATGTCACTTTAATTCATATATTGGTATGCAAGCTTATGCAAGGGGTCTATTTTGGGCTATGGGTACTCTTTGTGGCCTTAATTGTCTTGTGTATCCCATATAGCTTTCAAAAACCAAATGTAATATAGCAATGCACATCTCATTTGCTCAGCATGTCTACTGCTAAAATTGATGATCTTCAACATTTGATCACGTGACGAATATGAGAGATCTTCAACACAGTGGGCATCAATGGCAGAGAACACAAGGGCAGCATTTAAGTATCATATTAAGTTTGACTCAAATTGCAAGGCCTTGGCACCACTGAACAGTAGTGGTGATTCATATCGCAATCTCTATCAGTATGTCTTTTATGAGGCTTGTTTTCTTAAAATCACAAATATGTATCTATTACATGTGTCATCTCTTTGAATTGAACAAGTTGGGCCTACAGAGAGAACAACGTTGAGTGCCATCGTTGATGTCGAATATGATTGCTCCTGTAAGTGGCAGCAGGTGTGATGGGCAATGATGCTTCTGAAGACCAGCCAACAGCAGATTGTGATTTTCAAAGTAACTGCCTCTTTGTTGAGTGGATATTTTGATGTAGTAGAGTTTTCCAGTATTATTATGGTGTGCACCACTGGAAATTGCATTTTATTATTAGGAAGCCATCAGAGAGATTTTACCAATGTATATTTTAACCACCTATTCCTGAAGGCATTGGTTCATTTGTAAATGCGTATTAACGCTCCACCATCAATATTTCCTCCCTGCCACCGACAATCACCATTATTTCATGTACTCATGTATGTATTCAGAGTTTTCTACCTGCTTCTTGCAGACAGAATCGCTTGAATCGATATAATGAGCAGTGCTGAGCGTCCACTAGCATCCCACCCTTACTAGAATATGGCACATTATAGTGCAATTTCCCCTGGTATTAGCACGAGGGCAAATGTTGTCTATTGCCAAAATAATTATTCTGATGCATTTTTTGCACTAAGTGTTTGTTCTAGTGGTAACAATGCATTGACACTATATATGTTTGTGATACAATGCTTTCCCTTATAAAAAACGTTTTGTAAGGCGACTCCACAGGTGTTAAAACCAATACATGTGTCCCTTTTCCCTTTCAATCAAAGCAGATTGGGTGCCAGCTTCCAGGACAGAGAATGGTTGTATTCCTTTCTTGAGAGATCTCCAGTAAGAATGTACCTAACATGTAAACTGTGCTCAATTTGTATTTAGCAGTAGACTTACTGTGACCCACTGATGACCTGTAGTTTATTCATGTGATGTATTTATTTATCTGTATTTTATTGTTTGCCTGCAACAGTTGTGGTGCCAATTTGCTTGAGCCTGATTTTCAATAACACCTAGTTTATTGCACAGCGGCCAAGTCATAGTTCATTCGGATTTGACATTTGTATGAATTGAATGAATCAGCCCGGAGAAGGATTTAAAATTAATGGCTTGCCCTCACGTTCAGATGCTCACCTTGAAAGGGGGACATTTGCATTCGTTTATGATTTAAACCATGACTTATGGGAAAAGAGAAAAGAAAAGAAAAAAAAAAGAACGGTGGAAAATCCGATATTAATTCTATGGCGCGAAGCGAATCACACTCTGAGCTGGATCTCTAATTAGATGTTCCTCCACCGCTGCTTAATATTGCAATTATTAAGGGAGAGCAATAGCGTTGGAAAAAGATAACAACGTTCTAATAATGCGAATGTTAATTAAATATGATACAAAACGGAATCATCAATGTTGCGACGTGAGGAGATCAATATTTCAGGTTCGTGGGCACGTGACTAACATGCTCCCGACAAGCACAGAACATTGCCCTTGATCTGCACCAATCCTCAGCGGTAATTAATGTTTAATAGCTGCACCGCTAAGTGGATCTAAACTTATGGCTGCAATAATAAACAACTATTGTTTTCACACAACAGTAGAAGGTTAACAGGCAACAGGAGCCTCAAGACAACAGCACTTTCAAGATGGCTACATGAATTACACAGCAGCATGGGCTTCCTGATCAAATAGACCAGGAAGAGAATCCAATCAGGAAGAAAGGGAGCCAATGGGCAAGTGGCCAAAATGAATATGTTCCAGCCTGTAAAAAAAAATAAGTTAGCTATGGAATGAAACCCAACTCTTAATGCCGATGTCAAGCGGCCTCAATGTGGGGAGGAATTGCTATCATGTCAAGACTTTGCCACTGCTGTTGCCAATAGTCAAGTTGCAAGCATTCGAAGTGTCGATTAGAAGGCCCGGCCGTAGAGCCTGACTGTTACACGCCCTCCTAGCCTACTTCAGTTGCTGAATGAGTCATTCTAGCAATGAAGACATGTAATGATCTATGCAAATCTGTACTGTTCTGAACTTCCCACAAGATATTTAATCCTTGGTGTTTGCATCATAAGTATTGTGGGATGTCAACTTTGCAATACTAGTAGCAATAAAGGTATTTGCCCTCATATTACACACATACACTGCATATTTCAAAATAATTAACATCAAAGTCACTATGACTGAAGAGCATAGATGCCAAGTCTAGCCAACGAATGCTTGGTTCCTTTAAAATAAGGTTACACAAGGTTTTTCAACTTGGGAAATCAATGCACATCCCAGAAGTGATAAACCTAGGGGCCTGAATTACAAGCATGTCTTACAGTGAGGCAATCCCATTGGAAAACGCTTTGATAATCAGGCCCCAGGTCTTTAAAGAAAATGGTAGAAAGTAAATATCTTTTATTGCAGCAAATGAGGGAGCCTGTCTGAAGCCCATGGTTTTAAAATCAGTTAAAGCTATTGCTATTGATTTCTCTATTAAATTGACGTACTAAGTGACAGACTGAAGCAGCGAGTCACTGAGCAAACTCAAACTATTAAATGGTTAAACGAGCAAATGAAGGCAGCTAGATGTAGCATGGGCCAATGGGATGGTGACTGGCATAGAGGAGAGTTATGTTATTTTAGCATCAAGGCGGATCGTTTTATATATCTGAAATTTCGTATGAAATGTTTGCCCACACTAGAGATAATTGTACCAGGTTTCAGTATTCCAAAAGATAAGAGATTATGTAAATTGTGTGAATCAAATTGCTTTGAAATGATATATCATGATATATATCCATGTAGTTATGGTTAAATTGGTGTTTCCATAGGAAGAGCATTTTTTGGGTGGCTTATAACTTCGCTCCCTCTGGACGAATCCTCACCAAACTTTGCAGTATATGGCCCACTCTGAATTTTTTTGCAAAGTTTGGAGAGGTTTGGTCCGGGGGGGGGCAAAGTTATATGGGGGGTCCCAAAACATTTGTTTTTTCCCATAGACATAATGGGAAAAAACTTTGCGCACGCCTACAGCCCAAACCGCTGGACGGATTTACACCAAATTTGCGGCAGGAGCGGGGACTTGGTCCCGAAAGCGTGCAAATTTGTTGTAAATCCGTCCAGTAGTTTTTTTTTTTAAATGACCAAAATGTAAGGCAAAAAAATTAGTGATATCTCCGTTCGCTCCGCGGACAGACTTCCCGGTTCGCTCCGCGGACAGTGCCCTGATTGGCCGAGCGGCTTGTGTGATGTCCGCGGACATGCAACGTGTTCGCTGATTGGACAGTGTGGTGCGTGAAGCGCGTCAGATTTTCTGTGTTGCCTGCCATCTTGCATTCGCAAGACACTTATTTGCTAGACATTTTTGTTGTGTTCGGTTTGTCTGGGGACAGCACGGCTGTTCTGAAATGTTCTATGTAAACTAAATGGTGGGGTGTTCTGAGGACGGAGTATGTGTCCGTTTTGTTCACAAGCAAGCAAAAATTGAGCTAAGAACACTTGCGGTGTCCTTAAATGTTCATACATAAACAAAATGGGGGTGTCCTGAGGACGCTGTCCGTATTGTACTCTGGCAAGTTGAATGTGTTCTAAGAACACTCGCGGTGTCCTGAAATGCTCTGATTACTTACTGGTAATATTCATTACTCCTAGTACTACTCTTCCTCGTCACAGTACTGACGACCCTCCTCACCCTTCCTGCGAGGAAGGTCCCATCCTCCGGCTTGGTAATATGAAACTGAGTGATGTGGATGTGGGGGAGGAGTTATAGGAATTTAAAGAAATAGAAGAAGGTCCTGTGTCGGAGGCAGGAGCCTCATGAACTAAGTACTGGGACGAGGAAGAGTGGACATGGAGGTAATGTTTGCAATTAAACAAAATGGGGGTGTTCTGAGAACGCTGTTCGTATTGTTCGTTGTCAGGTTGAAAGTGTTCTAAGAACCCTCCTTATGTCCGTTGACATTACAATTTCCTATGGGCCTTACCCGAATTTTTGTCCACTAAACAAACAATAAATCAGGCTGCTGTGCGCCGACATTATGTGATAATCCTATCACTTGCCCCATCGACCTGGCTGACCTGCTTTTGCGACACTAAATCTTATCTCCCGCCCCTAAGCCTGACATTATCAAAGCATTCATATTTCCCGTCTCTGTCCGTGACGGTACAGGGTGCGTAGCCAAAAGCGCCCAGTCGTCTCGAGTCCTACGTGACTTTACACAGAACCCGGAAAACAACACAGATCATCTCACAACACAGCGTGCAACAATTCGGAATATGAAACTGTGATTTGAAGGCAAACAGCAAGATTGTACATTTTGTAAAGTACTTTTATTTGACATCAAATGTTTAGAGAATATTCAGCGATTTGCATTTGTCTTTGCTGTCGATCCGCAAAAGTTCATCTTGAGTCACGCGCTGTTCCTTTGCGGTACACAGGGTGTTGGTTTATGATAAAAGAAGCACTGTGGTCGCACTGATAATCGGAAGGCTGTTCCAACAACGAGGCATTAGACCACCATAATGGTTGGTATGTTGCTTCTAGCCGCTAGTACTGCGTAAGGGCATATTGGTCCTTGGCGATTGTCCCATAAAATGGTGAGGGTCATGAAGTTGTTTAGAAGTAGCTGCACCGGGCAGTTAAAAAATCCGTTGGCCGCGGTCTGAAAATTGTGGCATTGACAGTACGGAAGAACGTACCTGTTTTAAAAAACATAAATTAGTCTCACCAGCCGATCTTCATTAAAAATATTCATTTTATTTATTAGGGCGTGAAACTATTTGCTAGCGAGGATAGTGCAACGGAGTATTTTAACTTATTTCCATTAACCCACCCTCTGTCCTCTGCCTTTTTCAGAGTCCTCTAAGTGACAGGGGACCAATTTGGCGGTGATAGTGCGCGGTAGAAAACACTATGCCACATTGAACGAACAAGTACAACTTAACAGGGCTTTAACGCCACGCTATTGTTATTATATTCCGGTATAAAATAATCTAATGGGTTACTTACATTATATTGGCATTTTCCATTGTCTAAGCATAGTGCAGTCCTAAAATACGACTCTGTATGTGCCAACGATCTTTCTCATAGTGATATAATATATAAAAGTGGTTTCGTTTCAGAAATTTCATCCTTATTGTGTCTTACGTTTTTGCAACACTCCTTCAAAAGAAGTCTTTTAGCACGATCCCTGTCTGTCAAGGTAAAAAAACAATAGAACCTTATAGTGCGAGTCATGGGCCTCTCCGGCACGGGAGCAAAAAATGGAAGCAGCTGACCTTCACTGTAAACGACCATAAATTCTTAGTTTGCAACATTCTGTGTACAGCCATCTCTGAGAAATTGCTTTTTACACTCCATCTTTGTATATTGTTTCTGTGCTAATAAAAAACACTTTGTTAAAGGGACGTTATGGTTAAGTTACGCTGCTAAAAATCTATGAAATTCAGTGAAAAAAGCTTTGTTAAAGGGACGTTATGGTTCCAAGTAAAACCGAAAAACCCCTGAAATTCGCCAGTTATGGTAAGCTAAGCAACCATAACTCGCGCCACGACCGTGCACTGCTAAGACTAACACCCACAACATCAAAGATGACATCACAATTGTCATTGATGACATCACTGATGACATCACATGTGTATGTACTTTTCATGAAATATGTGTACAAGGGATTCTTATTATAATGTTGCGAAAAAAGTGTCAAGGATCATTGCAAAAAATATCATACCCTAATTAGTGCTTTGAACGATGCATTTATATAAATAGCATTCTATTATGGGGTTCTATCTAGTATACTAAGCTACTAATGCAGAAACATAGCATTTTGTGCAGCGTACAAGATGAAGGTATAATATTCGTAATGTTAATATGTTGATTAATGAAATGATAATTGTTTTCTTAATAGATTTGTGTACTGTGAAATATGTAATAAGTAGCTAATAAAACCCATGTATTACATAATTGCATTACTATAGAGAAAACACAAAGAGACAAGAACACATACCAATATACATATACATAGGGTAATTAGCAGCTTTGAAACAGAGAAATCATCATTTATTTGCTTGAAAATAATGCTGTCTTTAAAGCTTGTATCTTCCCCTATGTATATGTTTCATATGATGTGACTGGACTCTAAGGGAATTACTATAAGAACCTACTTGTAGGATACGTCTACAAATAAAATACAATTTTTAGTTTCTGACTGTTACTGAAGAAAACCATGTCGCCTAGATATGTCAGCAAAAGAAAAAAGAGTGAGACAGAAGAACACTTGCGGTGTCCTGAAATGTTCGTACATAAAGAAAAGGAGGGTGTTCTGAGGACGTTGTCCGTATTGTTCGCTGGCAAGTTGCATGTGTTATAAGAACACTCGTGGTGTCCTGAAATGTTCGAAAATAAACAAAATGGGGGTGTTCTGAGGACGTTCTCTGTATTGTGTGACTGCTTAGCTGTATGCAATGAGGGAATGGCACAGAGAGTGAAGTGGAAATGGTAGAAGGGCTGTCCAAGAGTTACGCGGTCCGCGGATACCGCGGCTGTCCGTGGACAGGGCGTGCTACATCCGGGGTTTTCCAGCAAATCCAGCATGGAAAGAAGATTGTAGGGATCAGCCAATCAGATGTTGAGGTTGTGGATTTGTGTTGAAAGAGACCGTGTGTAGTGAAGATGGCAGAAGTGGAGAAAGTCAGGGTGTTGGTGCATGGAGATATGTTTGTGCATGGTTTACAACAGTATGCTCAATGCAGGCATGTTGCAAAGAATTTTGATGTTAAAGGAGTGGAGGTGGTGTGGAGCACTGTGCCTGATTGCAATGTACATCAAATTGTACACGTTTGTGAAGATATGGGCAGGATGAACAGTCCCCATGTGGTAGTTTTGCACTATGGTGCTTTTCATTTGGGCTTTGTCAGTGCCCCTACATTGTTGGCAGATTTGGAACACTTGGTTCAAGCAGTAATGAACATCCTTCCAAATGCCAAAGTAATTTTTTCTGGATTACTACCTAGGGCAATATGGGGAAATAGTTCAGTTTTTGTCCTCAGCAAAACAATGCTTGGTCTGTAATCAACCGAGGCATGTGTGCCTTCATGCTTAGAGCTGGTATGTTCTTCTGTCATAATGAGAATATTGATTCCAGTTATGCTGTTTATTTTAAAGAAGATGACATTTCCTTATCTTTTATGGGAAATGCCATGCTGTTTTGGAATGTAAGGGATGCTCTGGAGAAGGTTATGTGAAGATTTTACGAGTAAAGTAAGAAAAAAAGAAAAAATAAATACAAAATAACAGGTGTCTGTCAAGCATCTGAAAAAACCCAAAAAAAACGGCTCTTTTCAGAGCCAACATCAAAGGGGAAATGGGGCACACTATTTAAATTTACATTCACCACGCTTAGATTTTCGATATGTCCGCGGACATGGCGGTAGTCTGCGGACATCAAAATCACTAGCTAGGGGTTCAGTATGTTCTATGTTACATGTATTTAAAGTCAGGGATATTATGGTTAAGTTGTGCTACTAAAAACTTATGAAATTCAGTGAAAAAACTTTGTTAAAGGGACGTTATGGTTCAAAGATAAACCGAAAAACCCCTGAAATTCGGCAGTTATGGTAAAATAAGCAACCAGAACTTGCGCCACCGTGCACTGCTAACACTAACACCCAGGACATCAAAGATGACATCACAAATGTCATTGATGACCAAAGGCCATGCACCCAAGACTGTACACACTCCCCACAACGAGCTAATCCATAAACAATACTACAGGTGTAGCCATGGGTGTGACATGCTGCGGTGGTTGTGGCCAGGGCCTAGAGACTTGGAAGCATACTTCCAAGACTCTAGGCCATGGCCACAACCATTGCAGCATGTCACACCCATGCCCTGGCCACAACCAGCACAGCATATTACATCCATGGTCACTTATACATCATCAACACACCCATGCAATGAAACATTGTAAGTGGACCATGTACTCAATTCGTACTCAGGACTGTAGGCGCTGGTCACACCTACTAGATACATAATTTAATGTATGGCTGTGATGTATGAAAGTGATGTCCTGCAGTGCTTGTGGGCAGGGTCTACACTCTTCGGTGTGTGGTCTACAGCCTTCAGCCATGCACCCAAAAGGGTACATCCTGCCCACAACCACTGCACTATATAAAATCCATGTTGGCTTATAAAGTTCTACATTATAACTCTGTTCTTGAGTGCATGGCCTTTGGCCATGCACCCAAGACTGCAGGTCCTCCCCACAACCACCTCAGTGATGTGACAGAGATACAGGTGTATCTATAGGTGTGGTATGCTTCAGTGCTTCTGGCCAGAGGCTGGACTCCTACCTGTATGTGCTTAGATATTGGAAGTTATGGCTGTGCAGTGGCTTAGACCTCCAGTGCTTATAACTGTGTCCTTGGGTGCACCCAAGACTGTACACACTTCCCACAACAAGCTAATCCATAATCAATACTATAGGTGTAGCCATGGGTGTGAAATGCTGTGGTGGTTATGGCCAGGGCCCACAGTCTTGGAAGTATAGCCATCGTCCTACGGCCTACGGCCATGCATCCAAGACTCTAGGCCCTGGCCACACCCACCGCAGCAGGTCACACCCATAGCTGCGTTCGAATGAATGGCGTACGCATAGGAAAAAGTAATATAAATACGGCATGTACTCAATTTCAATGTTCCCTAACAGCACGCGTGTCCTTAGAACAGTTTCAAGTTCCCTGTACACAGCACGGACTGAAATACTACCCTTATTAGACCCCTCATTCTCTGTACGTACAAACATCCCAAACAAGGCATCCATAGAAAGTACATAAGGAACACCTTATGCTCAGAACATAAGCAGTTTTTCACCCATTTCTTACTGTCTAAAACTCCCCAAGCACTTTGACACAGCAAAATAGGTTTCGAAATAGCTTGTTGCTAGTGGTACCTGCTCCGCGGTCGGCAGATCCAAGATGTCAGGCGCATCCAAACAATCCGACGCTGAACACATCTCGCTGCAGCCAATCGGCAGAGACGTTGCGTGTCCACGGTCATGACGCCAGCCCCTTAGCCAATCGGTGTCTAGTCCGTGGAGTGAACAGGGAAGTGTGACCGCCGAGCGGACATAGATATCACTAATTTTTTAATACCTACTTTTTGGTCATTTTTAAAAAAAGTACTGCACGGAAAGTCACCAAATTTACAAAAGCATGCTTTCGGGACCAAGCCGCACCTCCTGCCGCAAATTTTGTTAAAGTCCGTCCAGCGGTTTGGCCTGTAGCCATGCACAAAGTTTTTCCTCCATTCAGTCTATGGGAAAAACAGAAGTTTTGGGACCCCCCGATAACTTTGCCCCCCCTGGACGAATCCTCACCAAACTTTGCAAAAATATTCAGAGTGGCCCATATACATTATTACTAGACTTATGAGCACTTTCTGATAGTTCTGTTGTTTTTTTTTATGGCTTTACTTTCCCTGTATATGGTCATATTTGTATACATTGTACTCACACTACTTTCCTTAGGGTCCAATCACATCAAGTGATACATATACATAGGGTAAATAGCAGCTTTGAAACAGAGCAATCATTTATTTGAATGAAACTAATCAGTTAAGTTATGAATTGTTTCTGCTACTACTTGTGCTTTTTTGCTAACTTCACTTTCCCTGTATGTACCCATATTGGTATGTGTTCTTGTGTCTTTGTGTTTTGTCTATAGTAATGCAATTATGTAATACATGGGTTTTATTAGCTACTTATTACATATTTCACAGTACACAAAAATCTATTAAGAAAACAATTATCATTTAATTATTCAACATATTAAGATTACGAATATCATACCTTCATCTTGTACGCTGCACACAATATTATGTTTCTGTATGAGTAGCTTAGTATACTAGATAGAACCCCATAATAGGATGCTATTTATATCAATGCATCGTTCAATGCACTTATTAGGGTATATTTCTTGCAATGATTCTTGACACTTTTTTTGCAACATAATAAGAATCCCTTCTACACATATTTCATGAGAAGTACGTACACATGTGATGTCATCAGTGATGTCATCAATGACATTTGTGATGTCATCTTTGATGTCCTGGGTGTTAGTCTTAGCAGTGCACGGTGGTGGCGCGAGTTATGGTTGCTTAGCTTACCATAACTTGCGAATTTCAAGGGTTTTTCGGTTTTACTTGGAACTATAACGTCCCTTTAACAAATTTTTTTCACTGAATTTCATAGGTTTTTAGTAGCGCAACTTAACCATAACGTCCCTTTAACAAAGTGTTTTTCACTGAATTTCATAGGTTTTTAGTAGCGCAGCTTAACCATAACATCCCTTTAACAAAGTTTTTTCACTGAATATATATATATATACATATATATATATTATAGGGCGTCTGCCCTATAGTTAACATGTGTCACAGACACATAGGAACCTCTGAAAATTCTATTGTTAATAACTTTTGATTGGAGTAATGGATTTGACAAACATTTCGGAAGTGATTAGAAGGCTGCACCCCGCCCCCCAACAGACTGCAATATTTTAAAACATAAGAAAGTTATTAAGCGTCAACAATTAGTTTTTTCCAAAAGTGCGGCCTACTTCCCATTAATATTTCTATACACAAAAAACGTAAATGTTTGCTAAAGCGCACAACCCAAACTGCAGGAAGGATTTGGACCAGGTCTGAAACAATTTGGGCACAACACATTCAAAAGAGTGGTTTGCCTAGTTTGGGGTTATTCTGTGAGGTAGTTATTTAAATATTTGATGGAGAAGGGGGTGTCCCTTCCCCCCAAAAAAAAGATATCTCCCATGGTGCATTGTAGGATCATGAGATTATGGGAAAATGAAACTCAGTAAAAAGCTATTTGCAGGTCAGAAAACATACAAATTGTATCAGGGTAGAGGTGGGGGATTCTGAGAGGGCACTGAGTGAAATTTTGGAGTTGGAGGGTGTCCAGGGACAGAGTTCGCAACACAAAGCTTTCTCTAGCCTATGCTATAGCCAAGAATAGATGACATATGAAAGCAAAGTGCCTTACAAAAGCAACGTGTGTTCTGGGGTAAAGGGATAGGGGAGGTGAGGAGGCCATCTGGGGATTGGGGAAGATGGCATAGATGAGGTGGCACTTGGTGATGGCCTGGGGGGCAGGGAAGCATTTTATTTTGCAGATATTCGCTGCTATATCCGAGATTACAAGGGATCACAGATACGCTGTGGGTTAGAGTAGTTCTGTATTTGCAGCTATATGTTTTGGGGCATCTGTGTTTTATTTATTTTTTAAAGTTATTTTGATAAGTATAGTGACATTGGGGGTGAAAACTCACTGGTTGTGGCCAAAAGGCCATGGTCAGTGACTGGGAAGGTATTTTAGAGTCTTATCTATTTGGCTTTTGTGTTTTTAGATTAGTGTACATGTGAGTGTGTGGACAAAAACAAAAGATTAATTGTTTTAAAACATTTATATTAAAAGGATGTTTGTTTTCTACTGTAGTTTTAGGCACCCCATATACTGAAGGTTACTCTGTGTATGTTTTCTCATGCTATCACATTGTGTGCATACTTTATAGTCATTATATTTAGCTTTATTTAGCTTTCTTTCATTTCAGGGATCATATTACTGCTTGAGCTGTGTCTTGGTGTATTGATGTTTGAAGTTTTGTTGTATTTTTAAATCTGAAGTGAGTCCCTCTCGTCTCGAGCAAAGTTTTGTAATCACGGCTATGATAAAAGTCAATTAACTGTTGCCGCGGGTATGAGAACAAATATGTGTTTGTATATTTTAATTTTATTTGTTTATTCATATGTCATAGGTAGTTCTTAAAAGGACTGTTTTGGGGTACACTGAGTGTAGTATTTTAACACATCTGTAGTAATGTTTTGATGTTATCAAGGAATACCGCATTTCTTTCATCGATAAGGTGTACTCCGTCATGTCTATAGAAATTGGCCATGTTGTTTGATCTCCATTATTGGTTGTGGTCTTTCATGAATGCTGAAACTGATTTGTTAACATGTCTTCAGGATTTCTCAATGTTACCTTTAAACACACACTGTACACTCCCTAAATCACTGCCTCCACAATTAATTAGTATGATGTTTGGTTGTCCTTTACTTCTTAGACTTAACAATTTTGGAAAAACTTGGAACCAACGCATTCCCCGCAATCCAATCCATTTCATTGTAAAATCACTCAAACCTAGGTCAATGTTAATATATAGTTTCTCACAAAAAAGCGAGCAACCAAAACAGCCAACTTTCTCCTGTGAGCCACAGTTTTGAAACCAACCATGATATCTGCAGTATTTCTCTGTTTTCATGAAAATAATTCCTAGCTTGAAATTTCTAGTAGTTTGTATGAGCAGGGTATATTTGATGTGTGTCTTTTGAAGTTTTTCATCGGTTGATGGTACTGTAGTGGTTATCCGCGGCTATGCAGCAGCCACCTGGTACTCACTGTTAACCGCTGGTAGATGTGCCTCCGTGTTGTAGCCATGGCTAGTTGAGGACAAATGACACATCTTGTGTTTGTGGACGTTTTGTAACCATGGCTATTTGAGGACAAATGGCACATTATGTGTTTGCAGACATGTTGTAACTGTGGCTATACTACGTTTTGTGTTGGTTAGGATCATATATGCATAGAGTGTTTTAGGGGCTAGGGGAGATTGTGGTGGACCATGGGGAGTGGAGAAGGGGGGTTGGTAGGCATGATAGGGACACGTGTTTATAGTTTTTGAGGGTGGAAATACAATTTTAAGTGTATACATATACATATACATTTTATGTGCAATAATCATGTTGTTATGTGGATGATGCAGCACAGAATTATATTTGTGTGTTTTATTTGATGTTCGCAGGTGTTCTCCTTTTATTTTAAGTTGTGTGGGCCTGTTTAGTTTGATTTTTAAGTTGCATAACAATGAACGTGTAGCTGCGAATACAAACTAGGGTCAGTAACAGCGTCGAATAGCCACGGCTAGGAAAGATGATAGGTCGGGGAAAAATGTAATTTCTGTCAGTTTCATTGTTTTTTATAGGTTATTGTTACTTTTCTTTTTGTGTAGCTGACTGTGATAGGTTGTTGGGGAAATGTGTCATCCATTGTAGTAGTTTTATTGGTATATATTCCAATTTATGGTATTCATTTTGGAAAGTAGAAAAGCCACCATTTTCCACACTTGCATCCATTTGATTGCAGATCTCAGCATGTGTAAAGGTCAGGAGTGTGGGTGATGTGAAAGTCAATGTTATTAAATGTGTACATGTTTTAGGGTTAATTTGCAGTGTTGTGTGTTAGTTATAGTAGTTACTGCTAGCAGATGGTGTTTATTATCATTTGTTTCATCTGCTCTGATTATGTGGCAAGTATTTGTTAAGGATTTTTTCTACTTACACTAACATGGACCTACATAATTAAATTTTCCATTGAGTGGCTTTTATATGTAGGAATTTAGTTTTGGTATTCATGTTAGCGAGGTTGAAGGTTTATTTGGTTGTATTTGTTGTAATTTTAATGCAGTCACAGCTATGCAGTACTCTTAGCTGTTTTGATTTTTCTTTGATGTAGTCAAATTGATGGTGTTTTGTAAATTCATTTTAGTCATTTTTTTATTTGTCTATATTGTTGTAGCTGTATCATTCTCATCATCCCAGTGGATTTGCACCAGATGTTGGACAGTTAACTTCCGTGAAAGATCAACCTATATTAAAAACATAGTGGTACTGCTGTAGATGGGAGCTGAACATTTGTAGACAGTTTTGAAAAGCCTTCTTTTTTAACCTTTCTAGCATTTCTGATGATTGTTTAAATGGAGCGCTGCAGGTGTTTGAAGTCTCTCATTTGATTCCACAATTCTCACTGTGGAGATGGCAGGAGTGTGGCTGGCTGATGTGCTGATATTTCCGCATGTAATGCCTGAGCCCCGTGCATTTTTATTTTGTGGTCCTTATGTGCTTTTTGGTAGGCATCGTGCACATCTTTGTAGTGGATTTGCAGCAGATGGTTTGGCTGCTCTCAAGACTACCCATTCATGGAAACGCCTACACATGACTTGCATCATGGAAAGATCGGGAGTCGCTAAAAGAGGAGTGTGTGTAGTTGACTTTGTTGCTGAAGTTGAGGCTTCATTTGCAGTTGGTGATGTTATTGCACTGGTGGATGTAGGATGTGCAGGTGGCGCTGATCTCTGTCTATGCAAGGAATGAGTCTCATGCATTTTTCTTTTATGATGTTCGTGGGCTTTTTGATAGTTATCAACCACCTCATCCCAATGGACTTTTATTGGATGGTTTATTATTATTGATGTTCCTTGGCTTTGAGATGGAACATCAGAAGGACCATGACTTAGAGTTTTGTTGCAGAATGTGCAAAGTATCTCCTCTGCATCTTTTCTGAAACAGTGTTCTTTGACTCTAAAGAAGCACCAACTTTGAGCAGTGGGTTTCCTTCTGGATGTCAATGGAATTTGGATCCCATATTATGACATTATCACTATTGCTACACTTGTAGTTGGATATATTGGAATGTCCAACTGGGGAAGAGTATGAAAATGACATCTCTAAAAAGAGAATGGCTCATTATTGCCAAGTATCTGTGTGGGGTTAATGTTTTTTCTAAAGAAAAGTGTGCCTTCTATCCCTTGTTCTCCAAGTTTACTTATCCTACCGTATTCTGTCTTGGTCTCCTAGTTTACTTAACCTTCCAGATCCTTTGTCCTGCAACCACCCAGTATAATATTCTTTGTTTATTTTCACCCAGTTTATACATCCCGGTTCTCCAAGTTTACTCAAACTTCCCCATCCTTTGTGCTGCAACTAGCTAGTATAATGTTCTTTGTTTATTTTCAGCCAGTTCATGCATCCCTGTTTATTACCTTTTTACATTGTTGTATGCTTTTTTAATCCACTTCTGATTTTTTTTTCTTCCAATGACCCAACGATTAGAATGTGGAAAGAGAACCACAGTGTTGGATGCACAAATGTTTTATTTCACATAATGCATGTAATGCAATGTATAAAAAATGAGGGCCATAAAAACTTAAATTATATTAAATTGTGTTTATCAAAGTTTGTGTTGTTCAACTGATCATGTTTTCTTTTATTTGAGTTAGGAATATATTATTGTTTTAAAGATATATGAATAGCCATGGCTACGGCATTGTTCCATATGTTGTTGGATGTTGGAGATGCGGGTAACTACAGCAACGACTGAGAGGGGTCCTAGCTGCAAATTCAATTATTTTCACCCACGGCTAAAAATGCAATGTGGAAACAGCTGTCTTTTTTGTGCTTTTTTTACTATCTCTTTTGCTTTTCATATTTTATACTCAGTTGACCAAAAGGAATACAAACACTCCTATAGCCACAGCTATAAAGCATGGGGAGCCATGGCGTTGTTGGTAGCTGCAACTATAAAAAGTATTTAATGTAATGTGGATTTTCCTTTATGTGTATTGAGTTTGGTGTTTGTCAACAGTTATTGAAACATTAAAACACTTGTTATACATGTAAAATACATATAAATGCACATATTTGGAAAGGTAAATACATTTGGACACAAAGTTTATTCACAACAGGTTTATTTTGGTGGGAATGTGGTTGTGGGTGTATGTTTAATATTAGGTTGAATACATGATACATCTTCTTCTGTTGCCCAATTATCAGAATTATTACTGTCCATGATGTGTCTTAAATAATTGAAGATATAATAGACTTTTAAATTTTTTGTGTTTATTGCAAACATCTTTGGTAGTTTTATAGTATGTAGATACATTAGTTGTGTTTGGATAAATATATCTGTTTGGACAGTCATATTTGTTCCCTTAAATATAATTGTTAGTCTAATTTTGAATGAAAAATCATGACTGTGGTGCGTTGTGGGGCATGGTGTTCAGCATTTTCTTGTTATATTTCTTCTTCTGTGCGATAATTGTCCTCCAGCTTTTGCATTTAGTTTTCCATTTTGGTGTGGTAAAAAGAAATACTGCTTGACACTTCAGATATTAGAATTAGCAATGGAGGAATACATGAGGAGAGAAGGTCTAATGTTTGTATTTACTTTTTATTTGGTTGTTCATTGTCTGTGTGGTGGGTGGTTGCCAATAGAATTTCAAGTACCTCAGATGATGTTGAATTGTTGAAATTATCAGAGAATGTATTTTTTGATTTATGTTTTTATATTTTACACAATGACCATCCGTCCATTCGCCCGCGCCCCGAAACCTCTACCCACTACCCGCATATATCCTCCTCTGCCCGCCTACTCTTCCCAACCGCCACTGACTTGCCTCCTCCCCTCTTCATCCGGAACCCACTGACACCCATCCTGCCCATCCACTCCTCATCTCCCTGCCTCACCAACAACCTCTTTGATCACACCCCACTCCGAAATCAAGTGCATCCTTTTTATATGCCCGCTCTGTAGCGAAGAGCAGACACCACATTTTCGACCTCCTCTCCTCTGACAAAGCTGACCTATTCTTTATCACTGAAACCTGGTTCTCGGATTACTTTGTCCCTGTTGCACATGAGGCATATCCACCATAGAAGGTTGGGCACAGGCCATTTCAGAATACCAGGCTAATTTTCGCTGCTAGGAATATATATATTTTCTATTCTTCCAATTTAAAAAAAAATAAAACTCAAATAAATCTCAGAAATCAAAAAATGTAAAGAAACATAAATGTTACCTTTTTTACTCATTGTTACATCTCCCCAAAACAGCTCTTTTCAAAGTCAAGTTTTCAGTTATACCAGTAAACAATAAAAAAACACAGACTGTATATATGGATCTATAACCCTTAAATGATCCATTTTATGCAGTAGGTGTCACAAAAACATTTTTAAAATGTTTTCTTTTATAGCCACGCTATGATGGGCACCCTGCTGTGAGCGGAAAGTGAAACATTTGTCTTTTCTTTCTACATAAACTTATAATATACTCTTTATATCTCCCTCTAAAACCTTTGAGGTACCAGAAGTAATCTTGGACACAGGGGTGGTATGTTTTTGGGGATAGACTTTTATTGATCAAGAACGGTTGGAAAAAGGCCTCTCTATTCCTAAATCTAAGAGGTGTTTCCCTGTCTCAAAAGAACTAATGAAAATTGTCAGGATGTCCAAAAGTAAAGTCTGTCCCGGTCACGTCCACAAAACCTATTTCTGTCCCTCACTCTATAAACTAACAAAATGGTGCAAGGATGATCTCACTCAAAATAAAATAGTGTTCATCAAGCCAACATAAATGTACTCAACCAGTCAAACTGCCAAAAGGATTCAAAATAAATGTTCAAGAAATAAGGTTCCAATGTTATGGGGTTGCTCCTTTCCCCTAGACTTCAAAGGGAACACATTGTTTTCAGTTTCTTCTCAAAGAGCACAAAGGATCTTCCAAAAATAATACAACACATTTCTCATATTCACAGTTTTTTTTTTTCCGTTGCATTGTTTTCAACTCGTATGTTTCCAAACTCTCATGTGGATGCAAGTCCCAGACTTGCAGTATGATTAGGCACTTGATGTACTCTCCTGCCAAGCAATGGCCCTTTCACAAGCTGCCTCTCTTCGTCTTACTGTTGAACTGCTTGGTTTGCACTCCTGTCTCTCTTTTTCTTACGCGGGGTCCCAGACCCTCTTATTTACAACAATGTCCCTTGATTGTTTGGTTCACTTTTCTGCTGAATGAAACCATCTTTTATTTCAATAGTTCCCAGGGTCGCAGACCCTCTTATCTTGCAATTTGTTTTGGCTTTCTAGCTCTGCCCAGAACTCCAGTACCTCATGAGCCGCCTGCATACCTGACCATCTGGTCCACGTCTTCCAACTGGCATTGCTTTGGTGCAAGGCTCTGGGGCGTCTCGGCTGCTTTCCTTGTTCGGCGGTGTCCCTGCCAATCACTTCTTCTTGCTCTGGGTTTTGTCTGCACCAGTGTTGGTTGCCTCTCTGGCTGCAATCTCCATGTTATGCAGCTCCCCAGACCTTAGGATGCCCAGAGGGGTTTCTGGACAGCATGATAGGTAGTCCTTCTTCCCTGGAGTGCAGTCTTGCTTCCATTCTGCTCTGTGCACAGTGTACTGCAGTTTGCCCGCTTGGCAGCTCTGTGGCTCTACTCTCCAGTGGACAGATTCCATTCCCCAGTCACAGCTACGTGAAGGGATCTCTCTTGGTCTCTCAGCTGTAGTACATTTAGACTTGCTCATTGGAGAAAGGGAGTTCACCTGGACCAATCAGATTCCCTATAGAACTAGACTGCTCACTTAGGTTTACCGGAGTTCAGTATTCTTTCTCGTCTCAGTACATTGTTTCAGATATAATATGTTAATACTGGTTTGGTCTTTACTTGGCATAAATGTGTTAGTTGGGTTGGTTCCAAAGTAAAACATATCAGTTGCATCAGGGTAGATGGGATGGGAATTTAATTCCTAAAAAAGGAGTTTCTGTGGGGTTATACCGCATCTCATGAAGATGATTGTCCCCAGTCCCATGAGGGGCTTCCCTTCCCAGGTGATCCTCCGACTGTGCATCGCCCCCCAGGGGGATTATTGTACAGTGGACGCAAAATACTGGCTCCCTGGGAAGGTCTCCACGTAGAGGAGAAGGGACTATATACTCAGATTTGTCACACACTCCATACCCCAAGATAAGCTACCCCCATTCACATGGTGTTCACTACCCTTCCGGCTCAAGCACAGTCTGTTTTTCTGTGATGCAGTGTCAATGCACCTATTCCCTGTACTTGTAGCTGGCTATGTTATGTTATGGATATTTATTGAGCGCACGGCCACCCTAAAGTATCTTGGCGCTAGAGAGTCAGGTGAGCATCTACAGTAAAAAAGTCAGAAACCAGACAAGCCCATACCGCCTAGAAGAGAAGTGTCTTTACCGCTTTTCTAAAAGCTAAATGTTAGAGAGTTTCTTTATGGATAGCGGCAGCTCATTCCATAATATAGTGGTTGCTATGGAAAAAGCATGGCCTCCCATCTGCATGCGTCTATAGGGAGGCACGATAAGTAGATCAGCCGATGCAGAATGCAGCCAGTGGCTAGGATGATAGCATTCAAACTTAACGCGGAGGAACTCTGCGCCCTGATCATGCAGAGCCTGATGAACTATCAATAAGCCCTTAAACCTGACATGCTGATTCACAGATAGCCCATGAAGCATGAAGGTATTGTAGTACCGGGGTAATGTGAGATCCATACGTTGTGCCATTTGCCACCCAGGATGCCAAGTTTTGCAAACGCTGTAGTCTCTGAATAAGTCCCTTCGGTTGGACCAAGTACATGGAGTTGCAATAGTCCAGCTGGCATAGTACCAAGGTTGCTACAACAGTGTTGAATGCTGCTGATAGATCTTGTTAAATCAGGGCACCCACACTACCCGAGTCCACCAGCCTGGCCATATCATCCTGGACAGACACCAGAACACTCTCTGTGCCTCTGCCAGGTCTATAGCCGGCCAGCGCAGGGTCAAGGAGGTGGGAAGATTCAAGAAACGAAGAAAGTAATGGGGACACCAGGGACTCAAGCAGTTTAGTGAGGAATAGGGCGGAAATTAATGAGATCAGTAGGGTCAAGTGATGGCTTCTTTAAAAGAGGGATCACTCTCGCAGCTTTTAACTCGGGGGCGGGGGGATGCAGACAGACATGAGTTATTAATAGCAGCTGCAAGTTCCAGCAGAAGGTCGGGGAGATTTCTTTCATAAATGCTACGGGGATGGCATCCAAAGGAGAGCATGACTTGATCTTTTGGATAGCAGCCAAAACTGCTTCTTTCGAGAACAGAGGGAGCAATGACCACTTTGTGGTGCCTACCAGGTCTGTGACATGGTTTGAGCAGTCATCATTTATAGCAGGGATGCTAACAGCATTCAGAATGTTTAGACAAATGTCACTGATTTTAGTAATACAAAATTGGGATAGATCATCACACAGTTTCTGCATGCGTCTAACACTGGTAACAAGTAAGTTTGTCTGATGACGTAAGAGACTTAACTGCTGAAAACATAGCTTTAGGTTGATATAAAGCTCCTTTAATTTTCTTGGATATGTGCTGTATTTTTGCTGCGTTGGTGGCTGGCGAGTAGGCTACTAAGCATGACTTATATAATATTTTGAGAGATGGATCATAAGTTTTGCGCCATTTGCACTCCGCCTGTCTCAATTTCAGCCTTGCCGGTTTAAGATGGTCGGAGAACCAAGGCCCGGACAGCAATCTGCGAGGTTGAACAAGTAGCAGTGGGGCTACCTTATCTGCGGCCTCATGAAGTATTTGAGACAGCAGAGAAAGGGAAACAGTCAGTGACGTATTGCATTTTGCAGCAATTAGTGAGACCAGGCCTTGAGTGTCAGCAGAACGCCACAAGCGTAACAATATTTTGGATGTCAGGATCTTAGCAGGCGGTCCCATTACATTGAGCCAGCAGGTTATCAAGGAATGGTCTGACCATAATACAGGTTCTACTGATTGTAAAGTCAGTAGAGTGTTCTTAGCAAAAATCAGGTCCAATGTATTACCTAGTTTATGTGTGGGGGTCTGTACGATTTGATGTAAGTCGAGGTCCAACAGACTATCAAAAAGAATATTTAGGGCAGGGGACCTGGGAAGATTGAATTTTAAATTGAGGTCCCCTAATACCACCAAGTGATTGTATATCACTTGCAGGTCAGCCAGTACGTCTGTAAGGAGTGCCCCAAAATCCAGGGAGCGCCAGGGGAACTATATATAAGGAAAAAGTGATAAGAGCATACAGGGGATAAGATGCATCGAAAAAGGAGAGCTTCCATGCCCAGCCCATGATAGCAACTGAGCTGGGTAACATTAAGTTTGGATCTATAAATTACCACAATACTGCCCCTGTCGTGTTGGGGGAAGGATGGTCTAGGTCTAGGTGGATAATGTGATAATTAGGAGGAATGGCTATACACATAAGTTATAAGTGTGTAATGTTGCTCTAATCACAATAGTAATTTGAAATGTTTATTGCATTGGTTGTTCCAAGCTACATGCATGCAGGTGTTATGATATTGGATGGTGGCATTTATTTTACATTCTACTGGAAAGTACTGCATTAGCATTTGCAGGGGTTGAAGAGTTCATGCAGACTGTTATTGGAGGAAATTTGAGGTATATATTATATTTGGAGAAAGGTGAACAAATGGAGCTAAGTTGTGAAACAGTAGCTGAAAATTAATTTACTGATTTGTCAGGTGAAGAATCTCTTTCTTCAGATAATTGAGAGGAAATAATTTATCATGGAACTGTGACAAACAGTGATGTTGAGGACATTGGGAAAGTATGGGAGACGTATTGGCTAAGTACATGTTTCTGGTATTACCACAGAACTCTGAAAAGAGTTTTTGAAAGAGTAGCTAGCTGCAAGAGTTGTGGATAGATATTTTTGGTTAGGAGTTTGGGTTATTTTATGTTTAGTAAAAGAAAATGGATAAAATATGGAGGAATATCACAGGGATACACTGCAGGTTTATTTAGATACTTCTAAAGGAGTTTGTAACAGGATTACTGAAGTAGACACATTGTCAGAGTAAAACATGTTTTTTTTAGTACAATTTTGAGTTAGGTTCCACCCTTAATGTTCTTTCCTTCCCAGTTTCTCCCTCTTTTTCCCTACCCCAAAACAGCCCTTTAAAGGGCAACCATCCAAGTTTACACAATAGAAAATAAAAAAACATAGACTGTATAAATAGATCAATAATCCTTAATTGGTACTTTCCCTAGAGTGTCTGTTAAAAAAACATTTTAAATGTGTTTATTAAAGCTGTGGTTATGCCTCATGGTAGCCATGGGTACCATGAAAGTACTGACAGTAGCTATGGCTGCAATGAATGTCTATGGGCCCTGACAGCCTATTCTATAGCATCGCGCATAGCCGCAGTTATAAAAAATGTTTTTAACAAATACAAATGATTTACTTATATGTATATATGTGATAGGCAGTCCTGGAAAGTTCTATTTTGAAATATATTGAATGTAGTTTGTGCAAAGTTATAGTAACACTTTAATGACTTTCTCTTCAACAACAGCATAAATAACATTAAACAATTTTTAAAAGTTATATAATTATGCAAACAATGTTTTTTGTAAACATATTTATTTAGGGGAAAGTGGTTGTGTGATTTTTTTTTTTTAGTATTTACACATAATGTATTTTCTTCATCAGATTAATTGTATGCATTTTTACTATTTTTCATCTCACGTATGTTATGTCCTTTTTCAGTGCTTCCATTAAAATGTCATTCATTTTTTTTAAAATAACCATGATTTTATTTGTGTGGAATTCTTCAGGTGTCTGGTACTTAATCCTTCTAGATACTTGAATCACTTCTTCATCTCTGCAAACATTATTAAAATATTATTAAATAATTGAAGACATAATTGACTTTAAAGTACTTTTGCTGGTAGTACAGACATTTGAAAACAGTAAGTGTTCATACTAAGTGTTTTCATTCATATAATTTTGATGATTTTTTTCTTCTTTTCCATGAATCACATATTAACAAATACATGTGGATTTAATCTAAGCTACAGTAAAGTATGTAAATAATTCTAATAACTTCAGTGACAAATTCAACTTACATTACTGTTTATTTTAATAAATACTTGAATAGTAAAAAGCACAGTGCTCTTTATTGTTCACTTTTCATAAATAGTTCATCTGTCATTAGCTCATTTATTCCAATGGCACAAATTAAAATACTCATAAGATTATCAGACACAATACTCTTTCTGTTTCTAAGTAAAGTATTTAAACCTAGTAATGGTGAAACTGATGTTTCATGTGTTGTACAAATGTGTTCTGATGGCAACATAAAATGCCTGTTAGTGATGACCTGAATGGAACTAAGCACAGTACAAGACACACTGATAATACTGAAAATGTATCAATATTGTTAGCACGTAGTAAGAAACAAGATCTTTTTAATTAAATAGAATTATAACTTATTTATGTGTTAGACAGAGGAATTCAAATATAAATTACAAAATGTTCCAATTTCGAGTCTTTACAAAGATTTTGAGACGTGTGAAATTAAAATCTAGGCATATGGTGAAGTGTTTTCTGTTAAAGAAAAAATAGATGCAATATTCAGAAAAGCTTTCAATATAAAATAATGTTTATTTGTTTGTTGAACAAATGTAAGAAGTTAATTAAGGTCACAACACCATTCTATACAAAGGTGAGAACAGTTTGTGTATTTACACAACAACACTTGTGTGAAGTCTTCGGTGGAGAATGGAAACACACTTCTCATACAGAAAGATTGTTTTAA
This sequence comes from Ambystoma mexicanum, assembly GCF_040938575.1. Classification (NCBI taxonomy): domain Eukaryota; kingdom Metazoa; phylum Chordata; class Amphibia; order Caudata; family Ambystomatidae; genus Ambystoma; species Ambystoma mexicanum. The sequence continues at coordinate 96,119,013 of NC_090941.1, forward strand.
TGAAGAGAGTTAAATTCAAGAATGGAATGTAACCCTTACTATTGACGAGAGTGGACATAGTTATGAAGTACAAAATGGTGTGATTTATGGAAAAGAAGCTTTCCGAAAGGAAGTCACTAATGAACTAGAAACTTTAGGACAGGGTGCTATAAAATCAACAAAAGGAACTCAGGCAGGGTAGTGTAATTATTGTCTTGTAAAGTATTAAAGCGATTTCTGCAAGTATTGCACAAACATTATACTGTTCAAAGACAAATCAGGTTTTTGCAGAGAATAGATGACTGTGAAGCTTGTGAGAAAACACGATTTCTGGCTCACTCTATAGCTTGTCTTGATAAAATCAGATGTACAAGTCAGTTTCATCATATACAGATGCTGGCTGCACATCATACCAAAATTAGATATCTTCTTGTTAAATTGTATCAGTGTAAAACACTATCTATGACCCTTACACTTTTAAATAAAACACTGATGGCCGGAACTGTAGAAAGTTTACTTTCTACACTTCAGATGATAAACATGATTCATTTAAAAGATATGTATATGTGCGTGAAACACGTTCAGGGTGTTTAAATGATAATCCTATGCTTTCAAAGGATCTAATATTTCAATAGTACAAAAAAGGTATCACAATGTTTGAGTTGTCTTCAAGCAAAATAACTGACATTGTTTGTGTGTCTTGACAACACACTTTCTATAAACCAGTACAACTAGTGTAAATTGAGGAGAAAGTTACAGACACTGCTTAAGATGATTGTCAAACTTTTACCTGTATTTGAAATTGAAATTTGAAATCCTTCTATTATCTCCCTCCTTTATCTCTACCCTCCTTCCTACTTCCCCTCTTCTTCCCTTTCTTTCTTATGCCTCTTTTCCTCCTCCTGTTATCTCTTCTTCCCCCGCTCTGACCTGCCTTTCTTCTTCCCTTTCTTCTTCCTTTTACCTATTCCTCCTGTAGAACTGGTCAATTGATCTACATGCTGTTTTTGATGGTTTGTTTCATGTCTTTGTAACTTTAGGCTTCTTGTTTACAATGTATTCTTGTTGTATTGTAAAGTGCTTTGGCGTAAAGCGCTATATAAACCTAATAAATACAAATACAAATTTGTTTGTAGAAGATAGATTTGAGGCAAGTGAGGCACTATATGTTTGTAGACACTGTGTCAGGTTTTACCAAAGAGAATGCATTCCTCCTAGAAATGTCTTGAATGACATGGTAGTGCCTAAAATTCCTTTTGTGCTTCAAAAATTGAACATGTTTGAAGTGAATCTATTGCAAACTGTTCATTCTTTCCAAGTTATTGTTAGATTACAAATAAGGCTTCCGTTTTTATGGTATTTATTTTTCTGTCCTTTCTGTCTGTAGTTATCCATATTTATTTGTGGGCCTTTCTTTCTGCATTTATCCACATTTATTTTTGATCAAATAAAAAGATCATTGGCAATGAGTATTTTTGTGTATTTATTCTAATAAAAATTGCATTTCTTAAAGCACACATTCCGCCATATAGGAATGAAATGCTAGCTCCATATTTTCCATAACAACAAACGGTTGCACCAGTGATGGCTACTGCCTTAAGATATATGCTGTCAGCAATTTTAAGAACTTTAATGCTATTTATATGCAATGTTTACACTCTCCATGCTGCCACTCTGCAATGCAACTGGCCGACGATGTATGAGTGACATAATAGAGAACCAGACAAAAATACCTGTCTTTCCGTTTTTTTTTTCTTCATTTGCAGGCAGAAAGCAGATTGATTGCCATCTGTATTTATGTGTAAACATCAGTAAAATTGGAAAACTGGAAGCCTTAATTACAAACAAAGATGACAACACTGCCTAAGAAATCATTATTGCAAGGTGTGAGAGGCACAATCTTAGTTTTTCTTAGTGAATGGTGTTGCCACAAAAGATAAGCACATTTGTTAACAGTGTGTAGGCATCAGAAAGGTGAAAGAAGCTTTTGAGTTTCTAATGAAGCACAATGATTTGTATAAAGACAGTCTGACTGCACCTGACTTATCTATATTTGAAGTTAAGTCAACAAGCAAGAACAGTGAAGGTAAGTTCTAACATCTAACTGTTGCAGAAGGGAATAGTGTGTATGAAAATTACACTATTCATCCTCTACACTTATGTGAAGTAGTGGACGACATTCTAGAATTATACCATATGAAAGCAACAAAAGGTGCACCAATCATTGTCTTTGAAAAATACTTGTAGTTTGTTTCCCTATGCGTTTTCCTACTGTAAAAGGAAGTAGATTGGATCATCGAAAGGTTCCAATATCTTCTTCAGAGTATTGATGTACATGAATGTATTCTTAAAATTCCCGATTTTGCACCAATATTGAATATATTTTTCACTTACTGTATGAAAGTAAATTGTCAACGTTATGTTATGCTGTTGCTCATACACTTAAGACAGGAACTAGATTTCAAAATGTTTCTGCATAGTACAATGATTTTGAAAATCAACTTGATTGATACCTATTATCCAAATAGGTCATTAGAGTTTGAAGATATTTGTATGAAGTAGCAGAATGCCACTCATATCAAAATATTGAAGCAAACAATGACAGAGGATGGTTTAAAGTAAATGGATTCACGGTTACCTAGTGAGTCATTAAAAGAAAAGTCTCATCAAGAACATGAAACTGTCTTGCCAAACTGCAGGGAAAAAAGGAATACTTTTATTTTTGTCTTTTGCAGTTGTTCTTCTCATGGGGGTTAGAGAGTGATTTACTTGGAATTTTTCAAACTTTTGATCAACCAATATTTGGAGAAATAAAATATAATTACATATCCGAAGTTCTAACAGTACTTAAACTTACTGGAAAAATAACTACGACAAGAATAACTTTTGGCAGCTGTATTGGCAAAAGAGACTCCTGAGGGCAGTCTTAGGAGAGCCATTTACTCAAAATGATGTTGCGCCATGGAAGAGGTTGAAAGTGCAATGCAACAGACTAAAGCTGCACATGCAAATTATGATACCTTAGTAAGTAAAATTAATGTAGAGTAGAAGGAAGTGTATAATAAAATCCAAGAGATTTGTTTACATGGTTTACAGCATGACACGCATGAATGTTCGTGTGTCCAATACACAACTCTATTCATTTATGTTAGTGGACAAGCAGGAACATTAAAATAATGTTTAATTCATTCATTGAAAGCATGATACACCATTTAAATGATTGTTCTCTGTCATGTCTTGCTCCAACAGGTTTAGCAGCATTCAATATAGGGGTTGTTACTTTACATCAATTGTTGATGCTACAAGTGGAGCAAGAGGTCTTGAAGACTGACTATGTCCTCTGGTTTGGAGGTAAACATGTCCTTGTTTTTGGATATGTGTGACAATTGACTCCTGTGAAAGGTCAACCAGTCTTCAAGATGCTGCAATCTAAGGACAGTCAAAAAACTACAGCTAGCATTTTAAATTTCAACCTCAGGAATTATTTACTATAATATGAGGCAATCTGCAGACCTAGAGTATGAAACGCGTGATGGAAAGGACAATTGCTGAATTGTAAAAGCAATGGATACAAAGTAAGGGTTTGCTCCTGTGAGGCGCAATTGCACATTCGAAAGTCTCTGTCAAATGTTCTGAGTTGACTATGTATTCCAATGCATTTTGTGAGCGCTGGACACAGCTTAGGAAGGAGCATTTGTGTACCTGAGAACTTGTTTGGACTGGAAAGAGAGTTCTGGTTAACCTACTGCATATTCAAACCAAAGTGATGGCATGTTTGTAACTAAGCTGGCTATCCACGAATGGATTTTTTTGCCATCTGCAGAATGTGGAGAACTCTCACCTCGGGAGGCGAGGCATTGCCCGAGGAAGTATCCAAAACTGCTCTGATAAACTGGAGCTTTTGGGATGGTATGTGATACTTCTTGAAATTGAGGGAGAAGCCCAGTTTGTGAAGGAAGTGACAGGTGATCGACAGATGTTCCTGAGCTTGTTCGGGAGAACGTGCTCTGATCAACCAATCTTCCAGGTAGGGGTAGACATGAATCCCCGCTCTCCTGAGACTCGCTGCCACAACCGCCATCAGTTTGGTGAAAACCCTCAAAGCGGAGGTCAGCCCGAATGGCAGAACTCGAAACTGAAAGTGAGAACCGCCAACTGCGAACCTCAGGTACTTTCTGTGCTTGGGATTGATTGTCACATGAAAGTAAGCATCCTGAAGGTCCAATTATACCAACCAGTCTTGGAGTTGGAGAGCCTGAAGGATCTGAGAAAGGTTACCATCTTGAACTTGTCCTTCCTGAGGAACTTTTTCAAGTTTCTTAAGTCCAAAATGGGTCTCAATCCTCCGTCCTTCTTTGGACTGAGAAAGTGGGGGGAGTACCAACCCTTGTTCCTCTCCACTACAGGTACCTGTTCTATTGTACCTTTCTCTAGCAGGGTTAGAATTTCCTGCAACAGGAGCGGGTCTGGAATTTTGACAGAGTTGGTTCCCGGTGGATGGTCCTGAGACCTTTTTTGGAACGGAAGGCAGTAACCTTGAGCTACTGTCTCCAGTCCCCAAGCATCTGAAGTAATGCTCCGCCATTCTTTCAGATGCTGAGAGATTCTGCCTCCCAAAGGGGTTTTGTGTGATAAGGCGTCAGAGTGATTTGGAGGCGGCTGCATGAGCGATTGAGGTCAAAGATGCCATTCCTGAGGTTGGCTTTGCAGTCTTTCCTCATCCACCACGAGCAACATTTCTCTTGCCTCTTTGAAAGGCCTGTCCTCTTCCTCTACCAAAAGAGGAGTACTACCAAAAAGAACGACCCCTCCAGGAAGATGAGCCCGAGTAGGGTTTCTGATGCTGTCGCATGGAGGCACTAAGCGATTTAGCTGCCGCTTTTGAGGTCTGTAGTTTTTCTAGGCTTTCATCAGCCTTACTACCAAACAGCCTCAAGCCATCAAAAGGCATGTTGAGAAGTCTGGCCTGCACATCTGGTGTGAACCCCCAACTTCCTCAACCACGCAAATCTGCGTAGCACTGTGCTTGCAGTCTTGGATCTGCTCATACTATCAGCAGCATCCAGTCCAGACTGCAGACATTCCCCCATTGCCTCCTTTCCCTCTTTGACAATATGCAGGAAGCCTTCCCTTTCCTCGCCTTCCGCAATATGTTCCAGCCGCCACCGAAATGCAGTCCCACAGGATATGGGGGAACCTGGCCATGGTACAGGTGACATTAGTTGACTTTAGAGCCATGCTACCCAAAGTAAAAACTTTACGGGCCCAAGCATCTACCTTCTTATCCTCTATATCCGGAGGGATAGATGGAAATGCAGTCTGTCTTGAGGTTGTTGCAGCATGAACAACCAGACTTGCTGGAGTGGGATGCCTGTTTAAATACTCAGGATCAGAACTAGAAGTTCTATACTTCTTAGGAAAATTACTATTTAGTGCAGCAATGTTGCCAGGAGCTTCCCAGTTCTTTTCTACCATTCTCTGAAGTGCCCTATGCAAGGGGAGAACTGGATCTTTCCGGGGGCCCCGATCAAGTATGTCAGTCATATCATCCTGATCAAAAGTGGATGAGGCTCTACCCCAGCCCATGTATTCCACCACTCTATTCATTAAACTCCTGTACCCTGAATCTGCATGTTCTGCAGGGTCAGCTTTTGCAAACTCTAGCTCAGGTGATGTATCAACGCCACTAGCAGAGTGAAGGGTGTCCCACAGATCTCTCATTTTCGATTCTGGATCGATTAATTCTTCTGGGACCTCTCTAGTACCATATTGTACTCCAAAAGGAGAAACCTCCTCTTCTTCAGAGCCACTTTCTTCAAATATAGACGACATAGACTTAAAGAAGTCTGATTTTGGTAGAGGAGTAATTCTCCTGTCTTGTTCATAGGTTTTGGTTGAAGGAATCGAAGGAACCTTCGATGGTATCGAAGGAGTCTTCGAGGACACCGATGATGTCTTTGACAAAGGCGTCGAAGACGCTTTTGGCTTCAATGTCGAAGCCGTCGGCACAGATGGCGTCGACGAAGTCGTGGATGTTTTCAACGCCTTTTGTTTTTTAAACGGTGTCAGGGAAACACTCGATTGTCGAGGAATCTTCGACGACTTGGCGTCGACTCGAGTTTTACGCGTTTCATCCATACTAATGGGTTTTACCATAGTAGTTCCTGACTTCCCTGTGTCGTTCGATGGAGCTACCGGGGTCTGGCTCTTTTGAGGCTTCTTTGAGGGGGTTGAGGCCGCATTCTCAAAGACCTCCATCATCTTCCTTCTAAAATCTTCCCATTCTCTTGGGGAATTCCGACTTAGTCGGGCATCGTACCAATTTGGTAGATGTATTGGATGATGAAGAGGGAGATCTATGTCTCCTCTTAACTTTTTTTGGAGAGGAAGATAAAGAGCATCTCGATCTACTATGAGATCGGGATCTCTTAAAGTGTCTATGACAATTCGATTCTTTCGAATCGCTCGATATTTTATGTCTTTTAGACGAGGCCTTCAAGGAGGCCTTAGAAGATTCCCGCCCCACCACCAGCTTACCTTTCCTCTCACGAAGGGCCTTCTCCGCCATTGACTGACAAGAGCCACAGTCGCCGGTTCGATGGTCTGCACCTAGGCACCAGAGACAAATGTAGTGAGTATCTGTGATCGACATCTTCGATCTGCAGTCGATACATTTTTTTAACCCCGTCTTGGGAGTAGAAGAGGTAGAGGAAGACGAAATTTTCAGAAGAAAATTTCAACGCGTGGCATTCTCGAGAGCGAAGCAATCAGAAAAACGGAACTGAAGCCAACGGGTGCAGCACAAGCTATTTATACTGATGGTGACGTAGACACGGTATGGAGCCCGTCAAGGGACATTGACGCCACGACCTTGTGCACAGCGCCCTCTGGCAAAAAAAAAATTCTGAAGCAGCGAAGCTGGCAGGATGCGAATATCATAACATGAGGACTACGTGGGAGGACACAATCCATTCGAAATATATTTTTGATACTTACCTGTGTGGACACCCTACTTCTTGACAAGCAGTGCAAAGGTTAAATGTACATTATTCCAGTTTTCTGATTGCTTTATTATAAGCCTTACTATTGAATGAGACTTTGGTTTAACTTTGAGTTAACAGTTGTGGGTTCGCTAAGCCTGGCTTCCCAGAACCCTTTACTAACAGAGGTTCTGAAAGACCCTCCTAACAATACATACATTTGGAGAAAAGACAAGTCTGACTGGCTTTTGGGAGGGGAGTGAAGGTTGGAGATGGGGAGATATAGTGAGAGGAAGAGGAGAGTGGAAGGAAGTGAGGTTGTGTGAAGGTTGTGGTGGAAAATGAGAGAGAGCAACAGAGAGAGGGAGAGAGAGAGAGAGAAAGAGAAAGAGAGAGAGCGAAAGAGAGAAAAAGAGTGAGAAAGAGAGAGAAAGTGCAATTAGGAGAAGGAGGAGAATGACTGAAAGAGTACAGTTAAAATGATGCAGGGCCAATGGAAACCACAAATAAATATTTAAAAAATGTGAAAGACCAAGGAAATCACAAATACATTTTCAAAGACATGTAGGGCCAGAGGCAACCATACATGCTGTTTTAAAAAGACACAGAGCTATAGGCAACCACAAATACAGTTAACTGACCTCCGAAGCATAGTGAAATGGATCTGACAATCTGACACCCTTTCACTAGGATTGTCATTAGGGCCTGTCACATGCTGGCAAAGAGAGGTGGTGCAACCTAACAGACACGCAAATATAGGATCCCTCTCATACATCTGACTCACTGGTACAATAAAGAGAGGCACACAGCCTGACACCCATCAACGCGGTATTGTTATCAATGTCTATCTAAACAATCTATCTCATTTGCACACTACAATATTTTCAAGGCTCTTTTCCATGCAATCATCCTCTTGGGACTGGAATTATTTCAAGGTTACTTAGGGGGGTATCAGTACCTTAAGCTGAAATAGTGAAGTACAACTTTCTCCAGCCAACTGTCAAGAGAGCCAAGATCCCTACCACCCATTACTGAGTGGCTTGACCCTTCTGAACTGCACTGTGGGCAGTGTATAACAATTTCTGCTTATGTGAGCACTAGGGAGGATGAGACGGCTGTTGCTGCAGGGACAAGGGAGGATACCTCAGTCATCATCATAAGATGGATGACATGTCCTTCCTCAACTGCCTGGTCCACTGGCTAAGGGAACTGTGTGACAGCATTACTCATGTTATGTAATCCCATTCCAAACCAGTGTATGTTGATTACGGTCGTCTCTGTCCTCACTGCCATTGCTTCCACTGTAGAAGTGACTATGGTCAAATATTTAGTCTCAATCACTTTCCCTTCTCTCTCTACGCTCTTTAAGCCCCTCTTTTCCTCTTCTGGGCTTTCCCCTGCCTCCTTTGAATCTGCAACGGTATTACCACCTATTGAAGGAACCCTCTGCTGATTCAAACGTGACATAAAACTATTGCAGGGTTTCTCTCCTTTCCCATTACTCAAAAGTCCTTGAGTGGGTGATCTTCAACCGGATTACTAAATACCCTGAGGATAATGACCTGGGAGATCCACTTCAATCTGGCTTCTGTAGAACACACTCCACTGAGACTGCTCTCATGAATGTCTCCAAATGTCTGCTAAAACTCACAATTTGAAACTCACTAGCTTCTATACTTTTGTAATTTCTTCTGCTTTCAACACTGTCAACCACTCCTCTCTCCTTCTCACTGTTTCATAAATCTGCTCTTGCCTGAATCACCTCCTACCTGTTAGGTTCATCCTATGAAATCACTTGGAACCTGTAAACCTCTGAACCCACCTCAGCGAACCCTAATTATCAGTCCTTGAATATCCGTTCTTCCTCCTCTACACCGATGCCCTGTCAAGTCTTATCTCATCCTTTGGCTTTCACTATCACCGTTTTGGTGCTGACACTCAAATATTGGTCTCATTTTCAAACTTTACCCCAGCCATCTTGGGTTGGATTACGTACTGTCTCGCTGTATTTCATCACTGCTGTCATGCGCAGAAAGGGTACCCTCATGCACTCCATCATGCATAACACTCATGCCAATAGAAGTAGTGCCACTCGCACTCCCACTCCCGGGGATTCTCCGACCCGTAGCACCAATAGGTTCCCAAACGTACATCCAGTTCCTCGTATCATCACGTTACCTGTGGTGCGAGGGAGGCGTGAGCAGTCCTTGTTTCGAGGCAGGGGCAGAGGTCGACTTCATCGGCTCCCTCGTTTGCAGTGGTACCTACCATGGAGGTTGCGAGCGGGCAGGAGCAACCGATTGCGATTACTTCCTGGTTTGACCTCCGCTCACGTGATCGGGAGCCTGGCATAAAAGCCGGTCACTTTGAATCACTCGTTGCTTCACAGCTGTTTCTCACGTAACACTGTCCAGCGCTTTGATTCAAGATTCAAGAATTCCACGGATTAGACCTCGGCTCACGGATTGTTATCTCTTACACCCTGGTACTTTCACTTGGTGCTGCACGATACTCAGACTTTGAACTTTGGATAACGAATTACGGACTGCCTCTGAAATACTTACCAGGTTTGTTGTCTATGCACAAGTACCCGGATTCAACCTTTGGACCGTTCTTGACCTACCTTTGTTTTTCTCCCTGAACTGTTACGTTGCTTTCAAGTGGCCCACGTCTCCTCAAGTACAAGTACAGAATTTGAATCTGCAAAGGGTGCATTTTGTGCTTGAAGATGCAACATTGTCCAGCTTTCCCCTTGCCTACTTCTACCCTAAAGGCTAGGTATAAGATGTATTTGTTTCTCTGACTACCAAGCCCATTCAGATTTATTCTGTTCTCTCTGTATAAAATATGTAGATTTACAGAGTGTTTTTAAATGTTTTTCAGCAGCACCTTTTTTTGGGTTAAGCACTTTAGAATTATGAAGTGATGCAGTGAATGCTAAAAAGAAAGTGACTGATCAAAATACTCCCTCCTGATGAAAGTTCTCAAGAAATTACATGAACTGAAACATGTCGAGGCATACTATCAGTGATTAGATCTACTGGTCTATGTATTTGGGTCGTCATTGACCGATATTTCTCATCTCCTGTATATACCACATTAATGTGTGAATAGGAGTTGTGTATCTAGTCCATTGAACGACTAGAGATGAATTGTTACAATTTAATTGTGAGCATTTAGCTTGGTGTCACTTGCACTTTATTTTTTACTTGGTTTTAACATGTGTATGTTTTTTATGATTTTTTTCAATATTTACTAATAAAAGTTGTATTTTGTGATAATATTTAGCTTGTTGCCGACTACTTTTTCTCTACCTTGTGCTTTTGTATTTTATACCCGCAGAGTATCAGGACTTTCAGGTGGTTTTTGATCAGGGTTCTTCTGAAGTCCTTCCTCCCCACTGCCCTTATGACTGCCCTATTGAGCTAATCCCCGATTCCACCATTCCTGCTGGTCGAATCTACTCATTGTCCCCCTCAGAGGAACAGGCTCTAAAGGAATACATCCAAAAGGCCCTAAGGATTGGTCATATACGTCCTTCCACCTGCCCGGTGGCCAGTCCTATTTTTTTGTTCCCAGGAAGGAGGGCGACTTGCATCCTTGTGTGGAATACCGCAGACTGAACTCAATCACCATAAAGAAACGGTATCCGATACTCTTGATCACCCCGTTATTGGACCGGCTAAACTACGCCACAGTGTTTACGAAGCTCGATCTCTGTGGAGCGTATAACCTAATCAGGATCCGCCCCGGAGACGAATGGAAGACGGCATTCTGCACCCGCCACGTTTCAACGCTTTATGAACAAGGTATTCAATGACCTACTGGACGTGTGTGTGGCAGTCTACCTCAACGATATCCTCATATTTTCACAAACCCTAAAAGAGCATGTGACACATGTCTGCGAGGTTTTGTCTTGTCTTCGCCAATACTCGCTTTTCGCTAAACCCGAGAAGCGTCAGTTCCACACTGATAGTGTGGAATTCCTGGGGTTCCATATTACTCCCGGGGGTCTAACCATGAATCATTCCAAGGTCCGAGCAGTATTAGACTGGCCGAAACCCAGTAACCTTAAGGCTCTGCAGTCATTTCTGGGTTTCTCGAATTTCTATAGACAATTAATTCAGGGCTTCTCCTCTATTGTCACACCCCTTACTGCATTGACCAGCCCTAAGGTGCCTTTCTTGTGGTCAGACGACCATCAGGCAGCTTTTGATGCATTGAAAGCAGCTTTCACTACTGCCTCCGTCCTAAAGCATCCGGACCCAGAACTCCCCTTCATCATGGAGGCGGATGCGTCTTCTTTTGCTTTTGGCGCAGTATTATCCCAACATTGTCCGTCCTCTGGTCAGTTACATCCAGTGGCGTTTCATTCCCGGAAGGTTTCTCCTGCTGAAAATCATTACACAGTGACAGAAAAAGAATTATTGGCCATTAAGGATGCCATTCAGGTCTGGCGGCATCACCTGTTAGGAGAAAAACATCAAGTCACAGTATTCACGGATCACCGTAATCTCCAAGGCTTGGCTTCGCTTAAATGTCTCAATAGTCAGCAGGTGCAGTGGCATTAATTCTTTGCAGCCTACGACTTCCAAATCAAACATCGGTTGGGTTTGTCTCATGGGAAAGCAGACGTGCTATCTCGTTCCGCTGGCGGGGTTTCCTTGCCCGTTTTCCCCGAAACCCTACTAGACCAACACGTCATCTGCCTCTGTACCCCTCCTTTGCCACTTCTTTCGTCAATTCGTACATGGGTATCCCAACACCCTGAACAAATCTCCGAGTGGGACCCGGTGTTTCATGATGGGTTGCCGTTCATTCAAAACAGACTGCTGCTACCCACAGCGGAAACCTGCAATCTCGCTTTGGAATGGTCCCATGACAGTGCCATTAATGGGCATCCCGCTCAAAAACGGACGCTGGCACTCCTCAAGCGGTGGTGTTGGTGGCCGTCCACGAAACTGGATGTCGAATGCTATATGAACACATGTGCAGTCTGTGCACAGTGTAAACATCGCCAAGGGTGTCCTGTAGGACTCCTGCATCCATTACCTATACCTCTGAGGCCCTGGCAACGATAACGATGGATTTTGTGACAAACTTACAAGGGATCAAGGGCTTCGACACGATATGGGTGGTGGTAGATTCCTTCTCTAAAGTCGCCCGCTTTATTCCCTGTTCAGGCATTCCCTCAGCTCCGGTGTTGGCCAACCTCTTCTTCAAATCCATCTTCTGTCTCTTTGGGTTGCCTACTGTGATCATCTCGGACAGGGGGCAACAGTTCACATCTCGGTTTTGGTGGGCATTTACTGGAATCCTGGGGATTGATTCCCGATTCCCATCTGCCTACCATCCAGAAACGGATGGCCAGACCGAGAGGGTGAACCAGACAATGGAGCAATACTTATGTTGTCTCGTTTTACAACACCAACAGTCTTGGTTCAACGTCCTACACCTTGTTGAGTTCACATACAATAACGCACCACACTCATCCACTGGCTCCTCTCCCTTCTATGTCCTGTACGGTCAGCACTCTCGTACTTTACCAGTTCCTGATTACTCCTCCTCCGACAATCCTGCTGCTGTGGCTTGTGCCCGTGACCTATCGGCAGTTCATGCCCAGAGGCTTGCTCATCTTCGCGAGGCTCTGGTGTCTGCGAAGTCTGCGGCTGATAGGCGGAGGGTTGCGGCCTCTTCCTATACTGTAGGTGATAGGGTCTGGCTTTCGTCACGGCATCTCCGATTGCCTGGTTGTCGCAAACTACTGCCCCGTTTCGTGGGCCCCTATAGGATCTCCAGAATGATCAACCTGGTGACCTATCGCCTTTCGGTTCCCGCCTCTTGGCGTATTCACCCCATGTTTCATACCTCCCTTTTGAAGCCCTGTCCCGCTACTACACGCCTTCGTGATTCCCCTGGTCCCGTTTCTGTGGGTGGTTCTGAGGAATTTGAAGTCGCTGCCATTCTGGGGTCCTGTATGGTTAGGGGTGGTCTTCAGTATTTGGTGGACTGGGTTGGTTTTGGACCGGAAGAGCGATGTTGGGTCCCTGCGGTTGATGTCCATGCCCCGTGTCTTGTCTCTCATTTTCACTTGGATCATCCCTCCTGCCCACGTGGTCATGGGCCATTGGGGGGGGCTCTGTCATGCGCAGAAAGGGTACCCTCATGCACTCCATCATGCATAACACTCATGCCAATAGAAGTAGTGACACTCGTACTCCCAATCCCAGGGATTCTCCGACCTGTAGCACCGCTAGGTTCCCCAAGGTACATCCAGTTCCCCGTAACATCACGTTACCTGTGGTGCGAGGGAGGCATGAGCAGTCCTTGTTTCGAGGCAGGGGCAGAAGTCGACTTCATCGGCTCCCTCGTTTGCAGTGGCAACTACCATACTACCATGGAGGTTGCGAGCGGGCAGGAGCAACCGATTGCGATCACTTCCTGGTTTCGGGACGCTTCCCTGATCATGTGCTCTGACCTCTGCTCACGTGATTGGGAGCCGGGCATAAAAGCTGGTCGCTTCAAATCACTCGTTGCTTCACAGCTGTTTCTCATGTAACACTGTCCAGCGTTTTGATTCAAGATTCAAGAATTCCACGGATTAGACCTCGGCTCACGGATTACGGATTGTTATCTCTTACTCCCTGGTATGTTCACTTGGTGCTGCATGGATACTCAGACTTTGAACTTTGGATAACGAATTACGGACTGCCTCTGAAATACTTACCTGGTTTGTCGTCTATGCACCATTACCCGGATTCAACCTTTGGACCGTTCTTGACCTGCCTTCATTTTTCTCCCTGAACTCTTACGTTGCTTTCAAGTGGCCCACGTCTCCTCAAGTACAATGACCTTCAAGACCCATCCAGGTGTGTGTAGCCGGTACTTACCATCTGGTGCCAGGCTTCAGGGATTGTTGACGCACTTCTTGCACCACAGCTCCCGAGTCACAATCCCCTCCCTATTGGGTTTAGGTAAGCTTTTCTTTGGTATAAGAGTTAACGTTTGTGACCATATTGCTGTGACTGTTTGTGTTAATACCTGGCTTCCTTCCAACAGCCTTGAGGTCCTCGACGGCATCTGATCCTGTGAACAACAACCACACATGTGGCCTCAAGGCTCGCACAGAGAGTATTCTTGTATCTCTCTGTGGGGAACTTGGGGACAGAGGCCCTTATACTCTTCACGACACAGTAAGATCTGACAACTGAATTGTTCTTCGCTGCCTCATGCTGAACTATTCAAAAATAAAAGTAAACTTTCTCGTAGCTTCACATTAAATACCTCCCCTCTCCTATCTCCTTCGTACCTGACCTTCTTGCTTCCTAACACATGACTTGCAATCTTGGGGTCCTGTTTGATAATGACCTATAAAAGCAACAATTCATCACTGCCACTGCCCCTGTTGATCATATTAAACTCATCAACATTTGGAAAATATGTCCTTTTCTTACTAACTTCTCTACAAATACTCCAATCCACTCTCATGCTCAAACTTGCGATCTGCTCATGCCTACTCTTTGGCATCCCTCTCTACTCTTTCTTACCTCTCTACACAGTCCTCAACTCTGTACAAGCTACCAGAACCTACCCCACTTCTCCCTACCCACAACATTGAGGGTGGGTCTCCTAGCAAAACCGCTCTCTTTTTAAATTCCTTCTCATAGTCTACAAAGCTACCACTGGTCTTGCCCTTCAGTATTTCTCTGATTGTATCTCAGTTTACTCACCATCTCAGTGCCCATATCCTCCTCTGCACTCAACCTCAATGTCCCATACCCTGCCTGTGCCTCCTCTCCCTTTGACTGTTTCACTCTACTCTCCCTTCTCCACTGGAAACCACTGTTCATAATAATCAATGCCACCTCAACTGTAGATCTCTTTGAAGCTTGGTTTAAACTTCAATCTATTACTAGACAGGGAGCAACCCCTGCTCTGTCCCCCAACCTCCCAACCTAGCACCCACACTGCAACCAGTAACACTTAAACATGTAATTATGTATATTTAAATAGTAATCCTCTTTAGTTTGAAGTGCACATTAATAATACCTTGGTAAGTCACCTGTTTTCATATGTGTACTTGTATCTGTTTTGTCAGTGTTGTATGTCCGCCTTTTAACACCCTCATAGACTAGCTCACCACTTTTTCTCATCTTATTCATGGGAATCCCTCAGTCATCTATAAATGTGTTATTATAAATCATTTCTGTTGAAAATTGACATCTTTGTTCTTCAAATAAATTCAAATACAAAAATGCTTTGTATTAATGTTGACTTGTATGATTGTGTTGCTGTGCTTGTGTAAGCAGTAGCCTTTTGCCATAGTCTAGGAAATTGTGTTCATTTTGTTCTGTATGAATGTCAAAAGCTTCTCATGTGGTTAGTGATAATATTACTGGCAGAACTAAAAAAGAGTTTTGATTTCTTACTAGGTGGGAGGATTCTTAGTATGTGGATGGCTTCGTGGAGAAGTGTGGGGTCACACAAACTGCTTAGTGAGCCAATAATGAAGGGAGTTTTTATCCCTTTTCAGCGGACATCTGTTGCTCAAATATTCATCCAATCATCTGTATAGCTCTAGGGTTGCTACTGCTGGCTGTTTTAAACAAAGGCTCAGGCCCAGTGAAGAATGCAGAATTGAGATGCGAGTCCCACAATGGTATACGTCTTAGTATTGCACACTCATCAGATGCAGATTAGAAGAGAAGACTACCAGATGTCAGACCTCTAACTGTCTGTTGTCACAACCGTTGCCTGTCTTTTATGCCACTGTTCTGCAATCAAGTGCTCTCTCATCACTATTCAAAGACAATCTTGCACAGTCCAACTGTGCCATCCTAGTGCACATGCCAAAATACATTCCATATTTTCATTTGTGTACTTTATGTTTGAATCATCAAGCAAGAATGACATCACTTATCCCAGCAGGTGTGCTGGTAAGTTTTCATCAAAGAGAAAGGATACCTACTTTTTCTGCCTTTGAAGGTATTTTACGTTCTATTACATTTTCATGGAGTTAACTCACCCATTGATATTCCATGCACCCATGGCGCGCATTTGCGAAGTGCCTTTGCCAAGTGTTTTTGCTGTCTCGCTGGGTCCCGGTCCTGCTGACTTGCTGCTGTTTGAAGATAGTGAGTCCTTCATATAGCGAGATATTCAAATCCTGCATCTTCTCCGACGTGTGTCACGTGACTTTGGAATAGACTTGCGCCCTGCCTCCTATTCCAGAATCCTACAAAGGCATAGTGCATGCTCATTTGCACGCGCGCATTTGCGAAGTGCCTTTGCCAAGTGTTTTTGCTGTCTCGCTGGGTCCCGGTCCTGCTGACTTGCTGCTGTTTGAAGATAGCGAGTCCTTGGATTCAAATCCTGCATTTTCTCTGATATTTGTCACGTGACTTTGGAATAGACTGGTACAACTAGACTCATACTATCTATCATTGTAAGACCAGCGATTAACTGCTACTACAACGTTCCCTGCTAACCTCCACCTCCTGTCTTCTCCCTCTACCGCAGTGCCGCCCCGCCTCCTATCCCAGAATCCTACAAAGGCATAGTGCACGCGCATTTGCGAAGTGCCTTTGCCAAGTGTTTTTGCTGTCTCGCTGTCTAGCGGACGAGCGAAGGAGCGGAGGGCGGCAGAAAATCTTAAGTGGTAAGAGGGATCCGTTTTTTTTTTTCTTAATTCAGTGATTATTATTATTCTATGTAAACTTACTTATTTAGCATGTCTGCCAAAAGATTTACTCTGAAATCAGGCATGCCTACTTCTCTTGGAGACAATGCCAAAATAACAGACATGCAGTTAAAGAAAATGTTTCTACCATCAGCATGTAATGAACGTAGGAAACAAAACAGACAGCGTTCGATTTCTTTATCAACAGATATTTGTGGTTTTTACATCACTGAATTAAAGCGAGTTACAAATGTTCAATTGTTACCCAAATCCCAAATGTTGAAGGATAAAAGCTCCATTGGCGAACTCAATCGAGCCATTGAAGGCAAATGTGTAGAGGCAGCTGTTTTAAATCTTAAACAGACTGCAAACGTGTTACATGATGTTGATATCGCCACTAATCTGTTGCCCTGTGTCTTACTTGAGAAAGACATAGAGGCGAGCACAACAGATGTCAATCAGGGTAAACAGAATGTTCAACCTACCTATGAAGTCACGGACACCACACTTGATTGTCCCTCGCAAATCAGTGTGGTTGCCCCCCTTAGTCACCTTGGAACATGTAGCTCCTCGCCGACACCTCCAGTGCCTTCTACAGTACAGGCGCAACATAATTTGCGTGAAGCATATGAAAAACTGACAATTGCGGGAGAAGTGGATGAGGAAGCTCTCGATTTCTTAAATTCAAGTCATAATTTGAAAAGTGAATCTCAAGAAATTATGTATATTTGTTCCAACACAGGCAATCTCATTCACCTCCATGATGAGAGGGATGCCGAAAATACAGTGATACAAACAGATATAGCCGCAACAAATGAGATTGGAACACCCCTTGTAAAAACATTTGATCTATCTAAATCTCCTATAATGTTTGATAAATCACCTTCCCTATCCAGTAGTAAATCGTTGTCTTTCGTGGCTCCCACGCCGCGGAGATCTAAGTTCAATGAAATGGTTGAAGAGCGACCCTATTTCATTCGTGATCAACTGCACAATCAACATCAGCAGCGCTTTTCATTTCCTGACGCACCGGCTTTGAATAATACACCATCAGCCATGAACACTGCCCTTCTTATGGTAGCTAGACTATATGAATCACTGGATGAGAAGATGAATAATCAAACAGCTTTGTTGACGCAAGTGCTCACTGAGATAAAACAGGCAGTTACACTGCATGAGTCGTTACAGGAGGATATACATCAGCAAACATCTGCAATTATGCAGCTAATGAATAAGTAAAAACATTCCTGCTACATTCACACTACATGAAATCTTGAAGTAAATCCGCGAGACTTAGGTGCAATCTCATCAATAGCGCAACAAGGCCTTCTTCAACAAGGAGATAAGGTTGTAAATATGGCCCCAGATAAGATTCATGAAACCATAATGCCATCACGGGTGAATCTGGAGCTTTAGACTCCCAGTTAATCCAAAAATGTAATAACACACGTTCTGCTTTCCAGCAAAAGTCTATCGGCGCCAGTCACCTTAACAACGACACCCGGTGTTTCCTTTCACTTGTTTGCAAACAGCACAAACAATTTAGGGCTTAAGGATGCCAGGCTCACAACACAGTTAAAGAAATCAGTTACACAATCGAAAAAGACTCAGTTGAAAAATTCATCCAAGACAAGGAAATTTGTGAAAATAGTTTCTGCTGCAATGAACAAAGATGTCAACAACAAAAAAATTACTATCCATTGTGCTACCAAAGTCCAAACCGCTCATTTATAAACCTTTGGATGCTTTGGCAGAGCTAGTAACGAAAGCTCCTTTGCAACAACCCTCTGTCTACAATGTGACGACAAAGCTAACTGAGTTGTCTCAAACAAAAGAAAGCATTCAGTGTGGAAAGTCACCCACATAGAGCACTACAATACAGGAATTAAGAGAGGAAATAAGATCATCCATAGCGTTCTATATGAACCAAAATCAGGAGTCTTCACAAACCGTGCTAACTAAGATGGGTGATCAGCTACCATTTCCAAGAGTTAACCAGTTGCTGCAAGGTCCTAACACCCTACTGCGAGGTGCAGATGGCACTTTCAACAAGCCGAATGACACCAAACATCCCCAGTTTGCCAGGAAATGTAGAATGAACATCTACAAAATAAATCATATAAAAATCTGTCGAATGACAGAGAAATAAATTGGGATCAATACAAAAATCATTATCGACTTACCCTAAAATGCAGAAGTCACCCTTATCCACAATATGATTTAAATCGATCTAGCAATTTAAACATATGCTCAGAAATTCCGTCTTTAGATGACTTGACCTCTGCCTACATTAACTTGATCGAATTTACAGATCATGAGGATCTTCGAGAGGTCAGATTATACCTAAAATCAAGAGTGTATTAAATACACTCTGGCAAGCTAAGACCGCCTTTGGTAATCTAGGTTTCTACTTGGAGCAAGATATACTCTCAAATAAAGAATCTCAAACGGTACAAGATCAAAGTAGATCGAGCACTTATGGATATCCTTCGAATTCACAGTTGCAAATAGTTCAGAGATGTGAGAAACAGCAAAAGTGGCTCGACCAAGATCATGTACAAAAATCATAACAAACCTTGCAAGATAATAGAATCACATTACTTTCCTGGAACACGCATGGTCATACACACTTCTTAAATACAAGATCAAATGACCTACACAGTTACGATATCATTGTGTTCCAGGAAACCTGGTTGAGTGCAACCCTTGTATGGGATTTATACAATATAATAACCATCCCCGCCATTTCACAGGCTCAAGGGAGACCAATGGCTGGTCTATTAATGGCCTTTAAGAAGGATAAACATTTTGAAATTCAATCCCTTGAGTCTGGTTCATCATATATACAAGTAGTTAAGATACAAAGGGGTTGCTTAACTTTCGTAATAGTAAATATTTATTGGGGCAAGCAGCATCTATTCTCTGACATGTTTTTTGATCAAATAAATGCAATTTTAGACAAACTGTTACTAGATTTTTCAATAAATCCTACCCTTATAATGGGTGATTTAAATCTTCATCTGCTATCTCATGGTAGTCAAAAGCTGTCCCCAGATGAACATAGTTCGAATGTTTTGATGACTGAAAGATCTTATGTAATGCCAAATGGTAATTTACCAGGTGATACACCACCTAGCATAACATGGCATAGAGAGACCCAACAAGCAATACTTGATTACACTTTTGTAGACTCATGGTTCTTCAATGGAACTTTAATATTTAATATACAGAGTACTACAATGAGTGACATAATCAGCTATGCTTAGCCTTGGTTGGCCCGCTAACAGCCCCACTAATATTTCCAATCCTCATATGGCCAATTTAGCAGTTAATAATGCAGGTAATTGCATTAGGTGGACTAAAACTAAGTTGGCTAAATATGAACAAAGAGTAAAAGAAGTACATCTTAGCAGTGATGAGCAGGAAGGCGACTTCTATGTACAAGCTATGCAAATATTAAAACAAAGAAGGTCAAATTATCAGCATAATGGTGGTGGACATCTACATGCATTTGATTATGATGTAAAGATTAAAAAGACCCAACTACGACAAGAAATTCAGAATTAAAAATGTTTTTGCCCCATCTGAGACAATCTTTGATAAAAACATTGAAAACAATTTATAAGAACTGGTTGAGAGGTCGAAGGGCTCTTCGTTACCAAAAAGATGGTGAATCCATGAAGCAACAAATTGTTATAAAATCTTCAGGTGGAATATGGAATCTGCTGAATGGGGTGCTGCATAAAAAAAAAACTTGCAGCTCAAATTAATCCCATCACAGAATCTGCATGGAAAGCCCACTACCTCTGTGCTTATATGACTCCCTTCCCAGATATGAAAATTGACTCTAGTATCATGACAACTGATCTCAATTTGTTGTTTGATGTGGATGATATAAAGCATTGTATCGCAAAGTTTAGCTGTTAACATGCGGCCGGCCCTATTGGCCTTCATAAATGCATGTTAAAACGTTATGTGAATGAATGGTCTCAAATACTATACTACATATTCATGAACATCATAAAAACAGGGAAAATACCTCTTACATGTAAACAGTCAATAATTTTGCCGATATTTAAAAAGGGCAGTCGTATAGATCCGGTCTCATATCGCCTGATTGCACTTCTTGATTGTCCAGGCAAGATTTTTGCCCGATTGGTATTGGATAAATTAAACAAGTGGTTGGATCTGAGCAATCTAAGGGATACATTTCAAACAGGATGTGTACCAGGCTTGGGCACAGCAATTAACTTGATTACTCTAAATGCCATTGTGAGCCATGAAAAAGAACGTAAACAACCTATCTATGTTGCTTACCTTGATTTCCGGTCAGCCTTTGACCTAGTGCCTAGAGGATTGCTGTTTTAAAAAACTGATGGACCAAGGTTGTCCTTGGTACATCTTAAAGTGGATAACAGAATTTCATAAAGCTACGTCCATTCAGATACGGTTAAGGAACGATGGCCTGGTATCAAAGTCCATTGCAACACAACGTGGGTTAAAGCAAGGTTGTATATTAGCCTCTGCTTTGTTTAACCATTTTATAGCAGATATAAAGGCTAGTTTTGAAGGTTTGATAACCGATGCACCCAAACTGCAAGGTATACCTATAAAGTGGTTACTTTATGCTGATGATATGATACTCATCTCCAAGACCCCAATGGGTTTGAAGATTATGCTTAGCACACTTGACAAATAAGCCCAAAAGAATTGCATAAGCATCAACACAACTAAAACTCAAGTGATGCAATTTGGCAATGTAAAACAAAGAAAAGTCCTACATTCATGGCAGTTACAGGAATCAATTTTACAAACAGTAACATCATATACATATTTAGGGGTTTATATCAATAATCATCCATTGGGCACCCCTTACTTTGAGAGTATTAAAACTAAACAACATACATCTCTCTCTCAAAGCTCAATAATAAGAGCTAAATATTGTAAATTTTCTATACAACCATTGATTGCATACTATAAACAGAAATTGGTTCCGGTAATACTCTATGGCACTGAAGCTAAAAAATGGCAACCATACATGTATTGGTCAAAGATCGAAAGTAGATATTGGAAAACAGCATTAAATCTACCAATGTCGGAACCTCTCTTGATTATAAGACATGAATTGGTCCTTATCTCGTTATATGCCATGTACAAATGGAAGCTATGTTCCTTGTATAGAAAATGTGTTAACAATGAAGTAGATAATGGATTGTTAAAATTAATATCAACTCACCTACTTACATCAAATGATGAGTTTGCCAAAACCTGGTGAAACAAGGCACAAAAAATGTTGCACGGACCTGGAGTATCGGAAAAGTTATAGATAGAAAATCCAAACAAAGCTAAACAGAAATTATGGGAACAAGATTGGATCAAAACTAGAGCATCTTGTATGCTCTATCAAAAATTCACCGAGAATCCTTTTGTGTTAAAAAAAATATGGTCTCTCTGAGCCCTATTTAATACAATCTCTCAATGCCGGTCATCATGCAGATTTTTTGCGCTTTCAGTTAAATATTTGGCCGACTAAGGTCATACTTTCGAAATGGAAAATAATATCACAGGATGATCTGAGTTGTCGCTTTTGTAATGAAAAGGTTGAAACATTACAACATATATTAGTGGATTGTGTAAAATTGGCTGCAGGAAGGTATAAAGTATTTAAATGTCATTTTGAAGATCACATAAACTTAACCGCAGAACGATTATGGTTAATTATTTCATACCAATAAGAAATCTGTAAGATATCTTCATTATATTGGAATTAAGGAAAAGAAGTAAGAATGCAGCAACAGGTTAAGAAAACAGTTGTGTTGTAATATAAATGTAATTTTATGATGAAAAAGTTGAAATTTTTAATCTATAAATTGTTACTTTTGTATTACATTGTGAAAAAAATGTATGTTGAAAGGTTGAAATTTTACCTTTTGACCAAAACAACTTAAATTAAAAATTTAAAAATCCATGATTATATTTACAACCCATCCATAGTATCAAGCATCTTGGGAGAACGTGTTTTATGTTGCATACTTTATTCCAATTGTCTCTAACTACTATGTGTAGCTCACAATATTTCTTAAGCAGTGCCACCATCTCAACAGTACAAGGCCAAGTTAAAAAAGGAAACAAACAAAGGCAAAAAGAGACCTCTTTATTTTTCTACTGGCGATCATTACTAGGAGGGTTACCTATCAGCCCCAGAGCCTCTTTGCTTTGATAACTGTGGATGGATGTGCACAGAAGGGGCTAGAGATCCAAAGGTGACTCAATATCTGGCACAGTGGGCAGGGGGTAAGGTAAGAACTGGGGAAATCTGCAACATAGGGGAAGACTGGCAGCAGCACAGCCCTGCAATTGTAGGCCAATTTGAGCTGTGAGTGCATTTGAGACTGACAGAAGAACCAACTTTGGGATAGGAAGAAACCAGCTGTTAACTACTGTTCTCTGAAAGCACCAGCATGGAATACAAAATAAACATATTGTTATAACACAATAGAAGCATATTATTAGACACCACATTTTATAGTTATTTAGGTCCCAACATTGAGTGTTTTCATTAATGAAGTTACAGTTCAGCCTTTTAAAACATTTTCGGAGACTCTTTGCAATAACTATGTAACATCAATTGCTTTAGTCAATTGTGATTGAGTAAAGAGCATTAGGTGGTTTTACTAAAGTTTCATTGTAACATTTGTTCGCCTGTAACCCACGCAAGGCTAAGCCTATCAAAATCAAGGTTTTCAAATATGATAAGGTACTCTTGCCAAGAGATAGTATCAGAAGAGGGATATGGCAGTATCTTCTTTCAGTGACGTAATATGGTGTTATTAACCCACTCCAAGGGCTATACTGTGGGTAACAGCCCGGCAGCTCGAGTTAAAGGCCAGAGCGAAGCAATGGCCTTTAATGAGGGCACTAGGACATTACCCCTGGTATAGCCCATGGAACGGGTTAATAATGCAATTAGCACCCACGGTTACCAAAGGTGCTAAAGAAAAACTATATTTTTATTCACAAACAGGAGGCGTGCGGCGTTCCGTTCATTGAATGAAAATATTGTGCAAAGATGGCTATCATAGTTGTGGAAGGTGGAACTCTGTACGGAGCCCCTCTTCCTATTCCATGGCAGCCAAACAGAGCAAGGAGAGAAGCTGCAGTAGCTATGGTGGGAACCACCACCACATCAAACTGAAAAGTGGGGATTGGAAGGTGGGGTCAAAATGAATGCGGTGGAGGGGGAAGATGGTGGGCTGGGGAGCCGGCGATCAGGCAACTTGGAACTGGGCTAGATCGGGAGTATCAGTCTGTGTTTCAAACCTCCTGATTGGCCGGCTCCCATCCAGCCGGTGCTAATTATCATTGATCAGATGTAGCTCTTGTTACAAAAAGGATGGATTTTCTTTTCACCAAACTTCTTCAGTTGGACTGACATTAAGGCAGGCCTATCCTGTATTATCTCGCCTCCGTGTCATTCTCCTCCCCATCTTCTACCTCTACAGCCTTCCTTACACCTCCAACTCCCATGGTCCAAGTCCCTCTTTCATCTATCCCTCCTCTGTATCCTGCCCCCTCGTTTTTTTATACATTTTATTGAAATCCTTTTGTTTACTCCTGACTCTGTCTCCATTCAACTAACACTGCCCTTTGTATATGTATTCATATTCATTGAAGGACCTTCCACTGCACACATTAGCTGTCTATAGTTTTAATTTTTCTTTTTGTCTTTATTGCATCCATGTCTTTCCTAGTGCTGCAAAAACACATCTTATTCTTTCATCCACTCTTCCACCCTAAGATCTTGAAAGATGTCAAGAGCATTGATCTATTAATTGGATGTTTGTATTTCAAAATCTTTGACCTTCAATCTGCTTTTTCTTTGCTTAAGGCTCATCTGAAAAAGGAGAGCCACATTTGTCCAACAAGTACTGACATTGTAAATCAGAGGAATGTATTCCCCAGTCAGAGGTTTTCAATATAATTCCATATTGGTAATGTAATGTTACCCCTCTATGATTGCACACATGGAACCTGATGGATTTGCTGTGATTTGACAGTACATTTCCAACCTATCCAGTTCTAAGAACTTGAAAAAAGTGTTATCCTGCCTGATTCACAATGATGTGCACTGAAGCAAATCAGGATAGATCATCATCATCTCATATTTGCTGCTGAAGGTCAAACAAATCTCGAACTGCTTGGAACATCTCAAAAATACACTTGAGAAAATCTTTGTGAATCGCATTTGCATATGAGAAACTCAAAGCTGCTACATGCACCTTCAGATTGTCTCCATTTTGTAGGCTTTGTGAATAAAGTATAAGGTGGTAGGTAGGAAGACATCTCAGATTCCCAGGATCTCTCCTCGTTTGTGCATTGGTTCACATTTCTCATTTTGTTTTAGAAATATCTATTGTACACCTATGATGATCAATGGAAAAAATAGGTAAAGATGAAATGGAGCAAAAATAGTTGATTATATATATCCAACAGAATCAAATAAACATAAGTTGTAATGCTTTGTGAAGAAATGTCTAGATCTGTGTATTCTTGATGAAGATGACTGCAAGTTCCTAATTAACACATTTCCAACTGTACCTATTATTTATTTCCTTCCCAAAGTTTACAAAAATCCAACCCATCCACTTGGCCATCCCATTGTTACAATTAGCTTCTTTGGAAAATATGTCTAAATATGTAGACCACACACTTTTAACTTTAGTCTTTAACTTACCCTCATACTTGCGTGATACCAAATTTTTTTTAAGCAAGATAGAAAGAATTGCATGGGAGAAGGACTTTATGTTTGCTACACTACATATAGTCTCTCTTTATACCTCCATTCAACATTGTGAAGGCAATAGAGCCTGCAAATATTTTCTTGACAGTAGATCACTCAATTATCTAACTCATGGGCTGATGATCATCGAGATGATAGACATGTGCCTTACCAATAATGCCTTCTTGTTTGAAAATGAGTATTATAACCAATGGATAGGAACTGCCATGGGCACAAGCTTCGTTCCCTATATGAAAACCTAACAATGGGGTGGTGAGAGAAGTTTGCTGTGTGGTCAGAAAGCAACAGACAATTTACAAATCAGGTTGTCCTTTGGCTGAGGTTTAATGATGATCTATTCATTCTTTGGAATGGTGAAGTAGAGGATTGGCTTAATTTTGTGAAAATATTGAATGTCAATGACCTTAATCTAAAATTTACTGAAATGCACAGTCGGGAACAAATAATGTTTCTAGACGTTTTAGTTAAAACAGACAAAAGGGAAATAATCACTGATCTTTATCACACGCCAACTAGCTCTAACATGCCACTTTTCACTAACAGCAATCATCCCACATCATTGAAGTGGAGCATACCGTATGGAGAATTTGTGAGAATATGAAGTAACTGTAGCAAATTAGAACGTTTTGATCAAGAATGCAAAAATACAGCTATGAAGTTCGTTCAACAAAGATATCCCAAAGCAATCCTGGAGAGAGCATATCTGAAAGCTTGTAATGTAAATCGCACTACTTTGCTCTCGACCAATAGTATAGCAGAGAAAGACAAAGAAAATGATAAAACTAAGCTTATTCTCACATACGGTACATATGCTAATACTATAAGAAGAATACTGCAGCGTCATTGTCATGTACTACAGTCAGATGAATCTTTATTGCCATTCCTTGAAAAACATGTCAACATAACTTTTAGGAAAGCAGTTTTTTGCCCCCTGCACCTAAAACCTTGAACACCATTTCTTGGCTTCATGTGAAAACCAGTGGTTTTGCCAAATGCACAAAAAGTAAAGCTTGTGAACATGCCCCAAACATAACCATATATATACATCCTTGTCCACTCAAGTAGAACAACAAAGTCGAATTACATGCAATACTCAGTTTGTTGTATATGCTCTCTTGTGTTCTTGCAACCTCTGCTACATTGGTAGTACCATAGGTAAGTTTAACCTGAGAATTCTACACCACATGAGAGCTGTAAAATCTTTGATCCATCTTATCCTATGGTGGTTCACTTTAAGGATGTACATCAGGGCAAACTTGAAAGCTTGAGCTTCTTTGGGTTATACCACATTAAAGCCAATCCTCGCGGGGGTAATTATGAACTTGAACTGCGCCAAATGGAGCCACAGTTTATTTTAGATTTCGAAAGTAAAAAGCCAAAGGGTCATAACCTTGATGAAGAGCTATACACATTCCTAGGGACCTGAGTAATTTAATTTTGTTCGATCTCTTTTTTTCCTTTCCTTTCTGCCACTTCCTTGCCTTTTCTTTTGACTTTACAAGCATGTAATCAGTATATGAATAGTTATGGAATTGTTGGTTCAATCTAAGACATTTTGTTTAATTGTCAATGTGCAGTACTTGCTTCTCATTAGATATGGTTTAAATTAATTTTTTAGAATTTCTGTTCAGTCTCTATCTTCTATATTCCCTTTAAGCAATTGTTGTTCACATCTTTTTGACCTAATGGTCATTTATGTCATACATGTGCCATGAAGTGCCAAAGTGTTTTTTGCTCTCAAGGTTAAGGGTCAACATGGACATTAAAGTTCTAAGTTTCAATGCCAAGGATATTTTAAATATAGTAGCTGCACTATGCACTTTATAAATAGGTTGTGTATGACCTTATTATTTACAGCTGGAATTAGTGCTTTACTAACAGGCCGATTCATGGAATAATTAGCGCGGCACAAGTGGCCAAAAACGTGCGAATCGCAGTGGAATAGCGAAAATCGCAGTGCAAGTGCGAAAATCGCACGAAAAGCAGCGCACATCGATTCATGGAAGGCCGTGCGCGAGAAAACCATCGGATGTGCGATAATAAAGTGCGCGGCGCACGTTAGCGCACAGGCCATCTAACTGCGTGCGCCAGGTCACAGCGAAAATCGCACAGGCCACAGCGAAAATCGCACATAGCGCGGCGCACGCAACAAAAGTAGGCGGAACACGGGGCGTAACACTCGGAATGGGGAACAACTTGCCAAAATGTGGGCGTCACGGGGGAAGTACAGGGTACAAGTGCGCGGAACGCCCACACGCTCGCCTACAACAGGTATTCATGGAATAGAATAGGGCAAAAAAGCGCATGCTCAAACCAGCGCACAGGCACAAACACGACCGCCACAAGAAAGCAGGCGGTAGCGTCTCTGCGCCTGTAAGAAATGTGCGCCAAAAGGTGCGGCAAAAAATAGCACCTATATACTGCCATGATGAATGTCCCACACTGTGGCCCTCCAGGACAAATGACGTGCAAAGGGGTACCCACAAACACGGACACCCGCTGACAAAAAATACGTGTGCGTGTATACCGGGGTGCGCGGGAAGTCTCACACGCGAATTGGCAGGGCATGTGAATTCCAGGGGTTTGCGGGAAGTTCCACACGCGATTTGACAGGGTACGTGGATTACAGGGGTGCGCGGGAAGTTCCACACACGATTTGGCCGTGTATGTGGATTCCAGGGGTGCGCGGGAAGTTCCACACGTGATTTGGCCGGGTACGTGGATTTCAGGGGTGCGCGGGAAATTCCACACGCGATTTGTCAGGATACGTGGATTTCAGTGGTGCGCGGGAAGCTCCACACGCGATTTGGCCATGTACGTGGATTTCAGGGGTGCGCGGGAAGTACCACACGCGATTTGGCCATGTACGTGGATTTCAGGGTGCGCGGGAAGTTCCACACGTGATTTGTCAGGGTACGTGGATTTCAGGGGTGCACGGGAAGTTCCACACGCGATTTGGCCGTGTACGTGAATTTCAGGGGTGCGCGGGAAGTCCCACACGCGATTTGGCCGGGTAAGTGGATTTCAGGTGTGCGCGGGAAATTCTAGGCACGATTTGGCTGTGTGCTCCCAGGTATTCCCTGTACACCCTCCACGGCCCCTGCAGCCAGCACACACCACAGGGGACTACCCTGCACACCTGCTCATGTCACCCAGCACCCCCACCCCCCAGCATCAAGGGGCACCCTCCACCAGGCCCCCACTCACGTCTCCCACCACCCCCACCCCCGAGCCACTATGGGCAGCCCCCACCAGGCCCCCACTCATGTCTCCCACCCACTCCCACCCCCCAGCCACCATGGGCAGCCTCCACCAGGCCCCCACTCATGTCTCCCACCCACCCCCACCCCCAGCCACCATGGGCAGCCCCCACCAGGCCCCCACTCATGTCCCCTATCACCCCCACCCCCCAGCAGTGCAGGGGCACCCTCCACCAGGCCCCCACTCATGTCCCCCTGCACCCCCACCCCCCAGCATCCAGGGGCACCCTCCACCAGGCCCCCAATCATGGCCCCTATCACCCCCACCCCCCCGCCACCAGGGGCAGCCTCCACCAGGCCCCCACCCATGTCTCCCACCACCCCCACCCCCCAGCCACCATGGGCAGCCCCCACCAGGCCCCCACTCATGTCTCCCATCCACCCCCACCCCCAGCCACCATGGGCAGCCCCCACCAGGCCCCCACTCATGTCTCCCATCACCCCCACCCCCCAGCCACCATGGGCAGCCCGCAACAGGCCCCCACTCATGTCTCCCACCACCCCCACCCCCCAGCAGTGCAGGGGCACCCTCCACCAGGCCCCCACTCATGTCTCCCACCACCCCCACCCCCCAGCACTGCAGGGGCACCCTCCACCAGGCCCCCGCTCATGTCTCCCACCACCCCCACCCCCCAGCCACCAGGGGCACCCTCCACCAGGCCCCCACTCATGTCCCCCTGCACCCGAAAACCCCCCAGGATCCAGGGGCACCCTCCACCAGGCCCCCACTCATGGCCCCTATCACCCCCACCCCCCCCGCCACCAGGGGCAGCCTCCACCAGGCCCCCACTCATGTCTCCCACCCACCCCCACCCCCCAGCCACCATGGGCAGCCCCCACCAGGCCCCCACTCATGTCCCCTATCACCCCCACCCCCCTGCCACCAGGGGCACCCTCCACCAGGCCCCCACTCATGTCTACCACCACCCCCACCCCCCAGCCACCAGGGGCAGCCCCCACCAGGCCCCCACTCATGTCTCCCACCCACCCCCACCCCCCAGCCACCATGGGCAGCCCCCACCAGGCCCCCACTCATGTCTCCCACCCACCCCCACCCCCCAGCCACCATGGGCAGCCACCACCAGGCCCCCACTCATGTCCCCTATCACCCCCACCCCCCAGCCACCAGGGGCACCCTCCACCAGGCCCCCACTCATGTCTCCCACCACCCCCACCCCCCAGCCACCAGGGGCACCCTCCACCAGGCCCCCACTCATGTCTCCCACCAGCCCCACCCCCCAGCAGTGCACGGCCACCCTCCACCAGGCCCCCACTCATGTCCCCCTGCACCCCCAACCCCCAGCATCCAGGGGCATCCTCCACCAGGCCCCCACTCATGTCTCCCACCACCCCCACCCCCCTGCAGTGCAGGGGCACCCTCCACCAGGCCCCCACTCATGTCTCCCACCACCCCCACCCCCCAGCAGTGCAGGGGCACCCTCCACCAGGCCCACACTCATGTCTCCGACCACCCCCACCACCCAGCCACCAGGGGCACCCTCCACTAGGCCCCCACTCATGTCTCCCACCACCCCCACCCCCAGCCACCAGGGGCAGCCTCCACCAGGCCCCCACTCATGTCTCCCACCACCCCCACCACCCAGCCACCAGGGGCACCCTCCACCAGGCCCCCACCCATGTCTCCCACCACCCCCACCCCCCAGCAGTGCAGGGGCAGCCTCCACCAGGCCCCCACTCATGTCCCCCTGCACCCCCACCCCCCAGCATCCAGGGGCACCCTCCACCAGGCCCCCACTCATGGCCCCTATCACCCCCACCCCCCAGCATCCAGGGGCACCCTCCACCAGGCCCCCACTCATGGCCCCTATCACCCCCACCCCCCGCCACCAGAGGCAGCCTCCACCAGGCCCCCACCCATGTCTCCCACCACCCCCACGCCCCAGCCACCATGGGCAGCCCCCACCAGGCCCCCACTCATGTCTCCGACCCACCCCCACCCCCCAGCCACCATGGGCAGCCCCCACCAGGCCCCCACTCATATCCCCTATCACCCCCACCCCCCAGCAGTGCAGGGACAGCCTCCACCAGGCCCCCACTCATGTCTACCACCACCCCCACCCCCAGCCACCAGGGGCAGCCCCCACCAGGCCCCCACTCATGTCCCCTATCACCCCCCAGCCACCAGGGGCACCCTCCACCAGGCCCCCACTCATGTCTCCCACCACCCCCACCCCCCAGCAGTGCAGGGGCAGCCTCCACCAGGCCCCCACTCATGTCTCCCACCACCCCCACCCCCCAGCCACCAGGGGCACCCTCCACCAGGCCCCCACTCATGTCTACCACCACCCCCACCCCCCAGCCACCAGGGGCAGCCCCCACCAGGCCCCCACTCATGTCCCCTATCACCCACCAGCCACCAGGGGCACCCTCCACCAGGCCCCCACTCATGTCTCCCACCACCCCCACCCCCCAGCAGTGCAGGGGCAGCCTCCACCAGGCCCCCACTCATGTCTCCCACCACCCCCACCCCCCAGCCACCAGGGGCACCCTCCACCAGGCCCCCACTCATGTCTCCCACAACCCCCATCCCCCAGCCACCAGGGGCACCCTCCACCAGGCCCCCACTCATGCCTCCCACCACCCCCACCCCCCAGCAGTGCAGGGGCAGCCTCCACCAGGCCCCCACTCATGTCTCCCACCACCCCCACCCCCCAGCCACCAGGGGCACCCTCCACCAGGCCCCCACTCATGTCTCCCACCACCCCCACCCCCCAGCAGTGCAGGGGCACCCTCCACCAGGCCCCCACTCATGCCTCCCACCACCCCCACCCCGCAGCCACCAGGGGCACCCTCAACCAGGCCCCCACTCATGTCCCCCTGCACCCCCACCCCACAGCATCCAGAGGCACCCTCCACCAGGCCCCCACTCATGGCCCCTATCACCCCCACCCCCCCGCCACCAGGGGCAGCCTCCACCAGGCCCCCACTCATGTCTCCCACCCACCCCCACCCCCAAGCCACCATGGGCAGTCCCCAGGCCATCACAATCACCAACCATGTGCGTAATGGTCAGCCTCCACAGCCAAAAGGCCCTACCAAGTAACCCATTCACCCACATGGAAATGAAAATGACATGTTACACCCCCAACGTACATAAAGCAAATGAACCCATGTCTATCACACACAATGGTTGCAAATGAATGACATGCATGAAACCAATGAGATGATACCACACAGTGAAGTATGAAAACAAAAATGTATTAAAAAAATATGAATGCAAATGAAATGAAACAAACTACAATGCCAATGAAAAAAAGAAAAGGTGCATGTCCGTCCCAAAAAATGAAAAACACCAAATCCAAAAAAAATGTACTTCAAAGTCACATTAAAAATGAAATCAATCCGACAGAAAAAAAATAGAATCCAAACACCATTGCTCCATGGAGAAGAAAAAATAAAATTAAAAAATAAAACAATCCAATGAAGAACTATGTACAAAATATCCAAGGGTCCATGAGCCCAACTGAACAAAGGAAACCTACTAAAAACCCTAACAAAAAAGCAACTATATACAAAAAGTGGAGCTGTGTCCGTTGACTCCAAATCATAAGAATAAACAAATGAAAACTAAAACTAAAGAACTATATACAAAGGCAGCGGGCAAGTCCAGCGGCTCACTCCGTAGTGTTCCGGGCCAGGGCATCATCAAACTCCTCGTCTATGTCCCGGAGGCGGTCCTGTTCCATGGCCCCGAGGGTCCGCAGGGACGACGCCATCTGCTCCTCCAACCCCCCTTGCCTCGAGGCACTCGGCCCGCCTCAGGGCCCTCGGCATGGAGTTCTCCGCCCTGACCATCGTGAGCCGCTCCTCTTCCGCCCGCCGCCGCTCTGCACCTATCTGCTGGCCCAACCGCAGCCACACGGAAGACACTTCCTGTCCTGGGTCCTCCTGCCCTCCGGCCGATGCCTGCCCCTCCGATGTTGATGGCCTCGAGCCATGATGCCTCCCACGTTGACTCTGCTGCTGCCTCGGACGCAACTGCCTCTGCCAGCACGACAGCATCCAGGCTGATGGAATCCACCGACGCCGTCGTGCACGTGCCCTGCCTGATGATGCCGGCACATCCTCCATCTGCTGGGGTACAGTTGCTGTGGTGTCCACCCCTGCTTGACCTCCGACTCCCGACTGTGGCAGGGATGGGATCCCCACCGAGCTGGCTGCATAGGTCAGGGCAGGTCCACAGGGGGCCCTGGTGGCATCTGGGCCGGAAGACGGCAAGGAGAACGACTGGCGTATAGCCTCCACAGAGGAGGAGAGGGCCGCCAGATTGGCCGACACATGCAGGAAACACCCGAACATGGAAGATCCCAATTGGGCCACGTCGGCACGGTGCTCTTCGTGATGATGTGCGTGCTCCTCCCGGGAAGCACGCACGTCATCATGAATTGCACCCGCGCGCATCGCAACCCCAATCAGGACCTTCTCCATATGGACACGGGTCCCCTCGTCCGCAGGTAGAGGGGAGTCAGGTGACATGGACATCCCCTCTACCTGCGGACGGGCCTGGGATGGGGCAACCCTGCTGGTGCATGGTGGTGCACTCACAGGGTCAGGGACAGCGACATGCACAGGCCCTTCCACTGTGACCTGTGCTGCCTCCTGCCCCTGGCCCTGGACTGCACCACTTGCACCAGCAGGGATGCCCCACCAGGTCCCATGTGTGCCCCTGTTGCGGCCTCCTCCTCCTCTGTGGAAACCACCAACCTGGATGGCTCCTCACCGTCTTCCACCGTAGCAGGCCCCTGTGGGGGCTCACCCACCCCTTCCGCTGCAGCCGTGGGGGCATCCCCGCCGCTTGCTCCACAGCGCCGTCTCCGCCCTCTTCTTCACTAGCCGCTGCGTAGAGGGAGACAAAGAACACAAGCATCAGGGTACTGTACAATGGTCCCCTAGACAGGAAGCAATAGCAGATGAGTACCACTGTCAAAGTACACGTCCATCATGTCCCTCCACAACACATGGGTCAGTCCAGGCAAAACACACACAGTAACAGGCATGGTGCATGGCATGGACATTTCCATACATGTCCAATGGACTCTTGAAACATACAATGATATGGAACTCACATGCATCATGGGTCATGCCTATCACATGCACACACTTCACCTCAGTCACATCCATCTGGCCCCATACACCCCAAACACAGCGGATACAAGGGTAACTAGGCTGCATCAGTGAATCTGTGCATTGTCACACACATGTGTCATGCATCCATGGCATGCACAAGACACAGACACGCAGGTCAGGCATACAGACATGGCTACCATATATGTACCTGCCATCAGCACCAATCCCTCACCCGCACCCATGTCCAGGAACAGAGACTGGCATGCTCTCATGTCTAAAATCTGCATAGGGCTCCCCATGTGGCATTTAAACACATGCAACAACCATGTGGTTCACACATCACTGGTCGCACATGCATTACCATGATGTCCCTGCACACATACATGCATACATGGCCTATGTCACACATACAGGCAAGTATCAGAGAACCAGCACACCGCAACATGCCCTGTCTCACACAGCAATGCTTGGACACTTACCGCTCAACTCCAGATGGGTCTCCCTCTCAAGGATCTGGGCGTGGAACGCTGGGCGTACGCGTTCCAGGACCCTCATCTGGATGGAACTCATGCGGCCCCGGCCCCCCTCCACGAGGCGCCAGGCCTTCACGAGGGTCCTGGACCTCAAGTCCTCCCAGCGCTTCTTGATCTTCTGGACGTCGCGGGTTGCCACCCCCTCCGCGTTGATGGCAACCACACAGTCGGCCCAGATCCTCTCCCGTCCTTCCTTGCTGGCGTGGGACGATCCAAAGAGGGAATCATACTGCCCCAGGACATGCTCCACCAGGACACCAACTTCGGTGGTAGTGAAGCTGGTGCCCCTCTGCCCCTCTGGCCTGGGGTTGCCACTGGTGCCAGATGTGGAAGTGCCCAACATGGCAACCCCAGAGGCAGGTGTGGGTGGGCAACTGGGTCCTGGGGCTGGGCTGTGGAGCGATGTAATCCCAGTCGGGAGTCTTCAGTTCCAGCAGGGGTGGACACAGCAACTGGACCCCTGCAGATGGCTGATGTGCAGGCACCAAATGGCAGGGCACGGTGGCAGCAGGCAGGCAGGCAGGCAGCAGCAGATGGCACGTGGGAGGCTGCTCGGGGCACTGGGGGGCAGTAATTCGGCCTTCTGGGCAGGAGCGTGGTCTTCCGTGTGTTTTCGCGTGGCCAGCTTGATACGGAGTGATTTGGCACGTGAAAATCCTGCACGTCAGCGTGAAATTCGAGGAAAGGCCCTTAGCGCGTAAGCGCGTCAGCACGCATATGCGATTCTATTGGACCAAAGGCCCTCAGCGCGTAAGCGCGTCTGTGACGTGACCCGCACGGGTGTTTCCCACACAGCATGTGATGACAGAGCACACGTTGAAAGACTGCACGTCAGAGTGTCATCGCGTGTAATTGGACAGCACGTCAGAGTGTCATCGCGTGTAATTGACAAAAGTGCGCGTACACGCGATTGGCCTATGTACGTGTATATGAGGGGTGCGCGGGCACTTACACACTCAAGTACGTCAGCGCACCTGTATTCCGGGGTGCACGGGAATTTCCACACGCTATTGGACTGGGTACTGGATTTCAGGGGTGCGCGGGTCACACGCTCGCCTACAACACGCGCAACGCATACATTTGCGCGCTAACAAAATAACAAGCTCAGACTCAGGATGAACATACCGTTCCTAGCAGCAGTGGGCGTGGGCTACCAAAGGAGGAGGAGGAGGATAGTCAGGGCCAGAATATTCTCACCCAGAACCAGCCTTTTCGGGATGCCTGATGACCAGGTGTATGGGAGGTACAGGTTTCCACCACACATAATACTGGACCTGGTGAGTGAGTGGGAGGATGACCTCACATCACCCACCCTGTGCTCCGAAGCACTCAGCCCCCTGGAGAAGGTCCTCAATGTACTGCACTTCTTAGCCACTGGATCATTTCAGCAGACAAGTGCCATAGTGGGTGGGGTATCACAGGCCACCCAGTCACGCTGCCTACACCAGGTCTTGAACATCATCACTGCACGGCCATCAGTCCGCAGGCACATATACCTGCCCAGAACACCTGCAGAAAGGCATGCTGCCGCCCTGGATTTTTACGGTGTGGCACGATTCCCCAAAGTGCTAGGTGCCATCGACTGCACCCATGTGGCTCTACGTCCCCCCAGGGCATCAGAGCACATCTATAGGAACCGCAAGCACTGGCATTCCATCAACGTGCAGGTAGTATGTAATGCCAAGGGAATCATCACCTCAGTATATGCCAACTATCCCGGGTCCACCCACGACAGCTTCATTTACCGAATGCCCACCATAAGCCGGGACCTAGAAGCTGGGCGGCATGGCGATACATGGCTGCTTGGTGAGTATGAATGCCACTGCACATGCATGCATGTCAGATACTGAGCAAGGTCACAACCCCACCAATGATACCAATCACCACCTCCACAGGGGACAGTGCCTACCCTCTCAGCCCCCACATGATGACGCCAATTCGGAACCCCACCACGCCACCCCAGGTAAGATATAGCACAGCCCACATTACAACCCGGGGCATAGTGGAGCACATATTCGGAGTGCTAAAGTCACGCTTTCGCTCCCTTGACCATTCTGGCGGGCAGCTGTTGTACGCTCCCCCAGTAGTGTGCAGGATCATAGTGGCAGCATGTGTCTTGCACAACGTTGCAACACGCCGGGGCCTGGCCGTGGACATTGTGGTGGCCCCAGATCCCCAACCACATGCACAGCCGCTGCGCATGGGAGGGGAAAGGGCACGGGGGGAGGCAGCCCGTACACAGCTAGTGGCTAATTACTTCACATAGAAATCACACCCCTGTGGAGTGCACACTGCCCTGGCACATTCCATCTGACAATCAATGATGACTCAACCTGACACTGATCCTGAATGTCTGGAGAATCAACCGTGAAAACCATATCAGCCTGAGATTGTTCACCTGGAAGTGTTACAATGTGTGCATCCCTACCCACACAGACACCACCAATGCAGTTTTGTGAAGAAACACATTCAAGCAGCTAAAATGAATACCCACTTGCAAAATGCAACAAGAGGACAGTGCCATGTCAGCCAACCTATCCCCAGCACCGCCACACGACACACCGTGCCATGTCATGCTATTTGCAGGTAAACAAAGTAATCCCCACAACATGACACAAGTGTCACAATGTACAGTGTCCCTAATTGAAACTTGCAACACCTGAAATGCTCACAGTAATGCAGGACCAACAACAAACTTGAGCAGGTACTACCATTAACATGACATCACAAAGGTAATAAATTAGTAGTCTCACCACCTGGAAATGCCTGCACTCCCACCACTACCAACTGTGCAGTGTTGGCGCCATGTAGAGTTGTAGGTGCACTGCTGCCAACATGGACCCCATCTCCAAACTAGAGGGCCTTGTGTAGACATGAGGAAGGGACCTGCAAATTGGGAGGTAGACACAGATGATGAGTTACACATCAATGCAACATGCAGTGTACAACACAACAGCAATATGCACTAGGAATGTATACACAGTATTGACTAGACTACCCACACATGTAGTGGGAGTCCAATGTCACCATGTACGTCAATGTCACTTGGGCAAACCCTTTGCAAGCCCATGGAAACGGGAAGCAGGAGGGGTGTGTGTGACTCAAACCCAAGCATCTGAACCAAATACATGACATGCTTGCATGTGCCCAGCCACAATGCAGCGTATGCCCACAGGAACCACGGAAGGCAACAAATTGTCCCCAAAAAATTGGGAAAAAAATAAAAATAAAAATAAAAAAAAATCAAAAATGGCCATTGATGGGCCCGGGGGGGTTGGGGAGGCCACCCAGGAGGTCCGAGGACAGGGTGCACACCAAAACCCACCTGTGTGGATCCTGGGAAAAAAAAACACCTCCATGGGCTCATGGCCCACACGGCTACCCTATTGTGGGAGTATCACTGCTGTCGCTATTATCACCCTGTGCAGCTGCATCCGGAGGTGGTTGCACTATGGGAGGCAGCCCACGCAAGGCCCTAGTCTGCTCCTCCATGGCTGAAAGCATGTGGGTGTGGTAGGTCTCGTTCTGGAGGATGAGTGTGCGGAGGTCCCCATGCAACAACTCACGGGATGCCCGGAACTCCGCCCTCGTTGCCTGCATCTCAGCTGAGAGCGTACGGGTGAGACGCTCCAGCTGCTGTTCTGTCCTTTGGTGTGTTGAAGCCTCAAGCTCAACAAGAGTCGTCCTGAGGTGAAGGAGCTCCTGCCTCAGGGCTTCCCTGTAGCCCTGGGACTCTATGGAGATGGCCTCCTGCAGAGTCGCCAGTGCCGCCCGCCTGTCCCTGTTGGACGCCAACATGTCCTCCCTGTGTGACTGGCAGATGGAGTCGGTTGCCTGCTGTAGTCGCTCCATCAGCCTTTCAGGGGGGACAATGGAAGTGGCCACCCTATCCATGGCCTGAGCCATCATCTCGGATGATGCTGCCTGTTGGGTTGCCATACCGTAAATGGATTGCTCCCATGCGGTATTGCCAGGTGGCGTACGGCCACCACGTCGGCGGGCACCACACCTGTCTGGGGCAAGGCGAACTGCACCTTGCTGTGCCGGCACTGCCTGAGGCTGCAGGACTGCATTTCCCCTCTGATCTGCTGGCCCAGGAACAGGATCAGATGTCGCTGAGTGTGACCCTGCATCCGTAACCACCAAAGGCGTAGCTGCCAACACTGACATCCCCATTGAGGGTTCTGACCCTGGTGCAGGTGGGTGGGAGAGAACAGAATCCCTCCCTGGAACACTCACCTGCGACGGCACGTAGGTCTCATCATCCGAATCAACACCTGAGTACAGCTCGGGGGAGGTGCAGCCAGAGACACCCCTTGAGAGCACGACCTGCAGCACTTGTGGGTTCTCACCCACCACCACACCACGTCCCTCACTGGTGGTTGGTCGGCCCTCGGACCCCTCCTGGGTCTGCACCATCTCCACAACCCCAGCAGTATCAGGTGCGTCTTCCCCTGCAAAGACATAAAAACAAAGAAATGGAAACAGGCATTAGCACCATGGCACACAATGAGGGCTGAGAAGCAAGAGAACCAGTACTTGATTGACACATGTCCCACATGACTAAAACCCTCCCATGCATGCACCCTCACTGCATATGAAGGGGAGGCAAATGGCACACATTGATGACACCAAGATGGAAGTTGAACACATTTTCTGCATGCTGCCTGGCAGTGGCATCACACATTGGCCTGTGATTGCCAGGTGAAACACACATGCCATCACACAGATGGCATGTACCATTGCTATTGAGTGAAGATGGAGAGGAGGGCAGCACCTATTCATTCAGTCCAGTTCCCGCATGTAATAGCTTTTCTAATTCAAACAGGTCAGATTTTTCACCTGGAGCTGCCAGTCCAAAATGGTCCAATTGCACAGGGACATGTGTGAACAAATGATATCCAGGTAACAAAGTCACTCCACTTTACCATAGCCATGTCAGACATGTGACTAGAGGACTGCGAAATGCCTAGTAAAAGTGGTGGAATGCAAACAATCTGACTGAATGAACAGTGAAAAATAAGCAACAATGTTGTGGCAAGGTGACACTTCAAGGGCAACTGGCGTGCAGTTGGGCTAGATGTCTACTGTTGGCAGAAGGGATACTGCTATGGCCAAATGCAGCTGCGCAGGATGTATTGCATGAAGCACATGGCTGACCCATACGACTCAGGCGCACACACTCTCACCTGGCACACAAACAGAAGCCCTCACACACACACCATGCACATGGATGACACACACATGCATGTGCACTCACCGGACAATGCCTTGTAATCAGGCAGATCTCCCACGCCTTGGATCTGTTCCTCCGTGACGTAGGTCCCAGCGACTGACTCATGTAGAGTGAGTTCCATGTCTACTACTGGAGACCCACCTCCAGTCACTAGAGTTGCCGCATGACTTGAGGCCAGTTTACTCTTTGCCCTGCGCTTTAGGTCATTCCAGCGCTTATAGCAATCATTGGCTGTGCGCCTCACGATTCCAAGGGCACTTACGATGCCCGCAACGGTCTGCCAGTGTGCCTGGCGTTGTGCAGGTGTGGTCTTGGATCCTGCAACAATGACCATCTTGTTATCATGTGCGGACACATACTCGACAAGTGCATTCAGTTCGTCATCCGTGAAGCTGGGCTTCCTCGACGGGCCGGACTGTGTAGCCGTGTCTGGGGCATCAGCCTGTGCCAGACGAGCACTCTTCCTCTTCCGCTTGGAAGGTGGTGGTGATCCTGAGTGTCCTGCGCCACTCTGGACACTAGGGGCAGGAGCCCTGGTGGACTCTGTATCAGGAGTGTGGGATTGCACACTCAGCATGGGAGTTGGTGCAGGCATTGGCTCAAGTGTAATGGTGTCAGGGGGAATGTCAGCAGGATGGACTAGGACCGACACTGTCCTGGCTGGGTGTGTGAGAGCTGGGGTGGATGGAGCCGCAGCTGCCCCTGCAGCCTCTCCGCCCTGCCTACTTGGGGCAGCAGATAACCTTGCTGCCCCAGATGCACGTGGCATGATGACATCAACGTGCACCAGCGCACGTGTCATAGGCCTGCTGACCTGGAAGTCAGCCATGGAGTCAGCCAGGTCTGGTGCCACAATGGGCTGGTCCAACAAGGGCTGAGCATGGATGGTGTCAGCCACATCAGCCTCAACGGGAGGGGGGGACGGAGGGGGGGATTATGGGTGCCCTTGACTGGCCCTCCACACATGGGGGGACAGGCTCACCCTGCAAGTAACGACCACGTCCCCTACCGGATCCACCACGGCGACCACTTGTGGCTCTTCCACCTTTGCCACCCTTACGGAATCCTCACCTCCCAGCCATGGCACTGATGTTAATGTGCGTATGGGAGTGGCTGTAAACTATTGTCCTGGGCAATTGGGGGTCAAAGGGGTTGGGTACCAGATGGTAATTGTACCCTAGTGCTCTAGCAAGGCTGAATGTAACCCCTGGGGAAAGATGACGGGTCACGCTACGCACAGGAGCCCCAAAAAAGGGAGATGACGTGCACGCAACCCCTCCTAGACCACGTGTGCAGAAAGAAAAACCTGCACTACGCTGTGGCACCCAGTAACACAAGAATGAACGTATGCGTGTCACACGCAGCCTAGAATGACCTCTGAAGGGGTAGGCTACACACAGGGCAAGCACAGATGTTAGATACGTGCGTGACTCACCGTCTGCCAGGTAAAAGAGCGTGAAAAAGGAGCGCGTTTGGTTGGCAACACCCCCGCCAAAAGAAGATTTTTACGCTGTCTGAGGAGACAGGACAACAGTAGAAGGGAACACTGTTTGAGGGAACAGGCCCAGGTAAACCAGTAAAAGAGAAAAAAGAGAAAAAGCTGTCAGAGGTAACAGGGAATACGAACTTGAAACGCCGTGAAGTAAATCGCGTGTGAAACGACAAGAAGTACAGAATTCACCCACTCGCTCTCCACGAAAAGCACGTACAAGGAAATGGTGTTCTACACGTACCATTTATACAGGCCCACACGTCCAGCGTCACTTACGCGGCGTGTACGCGCTAGGGCCATTTCCACCAATTACATGCTTTGTCACTGCCGCGTGTACGCGCTAGGCCCATTCCCACCAATTACACGCTTTGACACTCGGACGTGTCTTTCATTTTTTTAACAGGCAACATTTTCAAACGTGTGCCCAATTCAACGTGCACGTGACTTCATAGACGCGCATACGCTGGCGACGCCTTTACGCGCTAAGGGCCTTTGGTCCAATGACATCGCATATGCGTGCTGCCGTGCATACGCGCATGGCCCTTTCCTCGTATTACACGCGGACGTGCAGTTTTTCACGCGCGCTGAAATGCGCATGCACGTCTGTACGCGTCATGTCACAGGGGCGCTTGCGCTTGAGGGGCCTTCTGTCCAATGAAAATGCATATGCGTGCAGACGCGCTTACGCGCTAAGGGCCTTTCCTCGAATTACACGCTGACGTGCAGATTTTTCACGTGCCAAATCACTCCGTATCAAGCTGGCCATGCGTATGCACACGG
Organism: Ambystoma mexicanum; assembly: GCF_040938575.1. Classification (NCBI taxonomy): domain Eukaryota; kingdom Metazoa; phylum Chordata; class Amphibia; order Caudata; family Ambystomatidae; genus Ambystoma; species Ambystoma mexicanum. Next base: position 96,160,840 of record NC_090941.1, read on the forward strand.
AAGACCACGCTCCTGCCCAGAAGGCTGAACTACTGCCCACCAGAGCCCCGAGCACGCTCCCACCTGTCATCTGCTGCTGCCTGACTGCCTGCTGCCCATGTGCACTGCCATTTGCTGCCTGCACATCAGCCAGGGGTGCTGTTGCTGTGACCACCCCTGCTGGAACCGAAGACTCCCGACTGGGATTCCATCGCTCCACAGCCCAGCCCCAGGACCCAGTTGCCCACCCACTCCTGCCTCTGGGGTTGCATGTCGGGGCAAACACCATCTGTGACCACTGAAAACCCCCGGCCAGAGAGGCAGAGGGGCACCAGCTTCAGTGCCACCGAAGTTGGTGTCCTGGTGGAGCAAGTCCTGGGGCAGTATGATGCCCTCTTCGGAAGTTCCCACGCCGACAAGGAAGGATGGACTCGGATCTGGACTGACATTGTGACTGCCATCAACGCGGAGGGGGTGGCAGTCCGCGACTTACAACATGTCAGGAAGCGCTGGGAGGACTTCAGGTCCAGGACCCTGGACAAGGCCCGGCGCCTCTTGAAGGCAGCGGATGCCTAGGGGCGCCGGGGCCACTTGTCGGAAGAACAGATGACGGTCCTGGAACGCATATCCCCAGCGCTCCACGTCCAGGTCCTAGAGAAGCAGATCCGTCTGGAGTCGAGCGGTGAGTGTACATGAATCCTGATAGTGAGCAGTGCGTGTGGTGATTATTCGGTAGTGTGCAGGTTGCACATCTGTTTGTATGGGGTCGAGTATGGCTGGGGGTGTACAGGGCCGTGGGGCTGACACATGCGAGGGCTGTAATGTGTGAGACATGGATGGTGCTTGTGTGTCTAGGCTTGCATGCCAAATGCAGTTGTGTGGGCACACATGTTTGGATGAATGTGTATGTAAGTAGACATGTCCGTGATGTCACGCATGTATGTTGTTTTCGGCTGCATGTATCAGCACTGTGTACATGTGCATGTGTGTGTATTTGACAAGGGTGCAACAGTGATGCAACATGGATGCATGTGACAGCGGTATGTGGAAGCCTGATTGGCAGATGTGACATGGATGCCCGTCTGAACAGTACGACACTTGGCAGAGGTGTACACATGCATGCAAGTGTGGTGGTGTGTGTACATGTGTGGTGCACTTCCTGTGTTGCATGTGATGTCGGGCTCACCTTTGGCTGCTCATGCTGTTGTATGTGTAGGGATGTTGGTGGCAGTTGCGATATGGCTGTGGTATGGCTCATGTGTGCGAGTTGTAATGACATGTGTGTTGGGGATTGTGATGACATGTCTGAGGTTTGCCAATGCCACTCATGTGCAACTGTCATGTGTGTATGTGTCCATTGTACAGTGCCCTGATGCCTGTGTTTTGTTTCTCCCTGTCTGCAGCGTCAACTGATGAAGAGGGCGGAGAAGGTGCTGTGGAGCACAGCGGCGGGGATCCCACCGCCAGCCGGAGACGCAAGGCCCGGCTCCCCTCCCGTGTTGTCATCTCGTCGGGGAGTGAGGAGTCCGGTGCTGCGTCCCAGGCCACAGCTGCCGGGGGGAGGTCCAAGAGGCGGAGGTTGGAGTTGGACTCCTCGGTAGCAGAAGGGGCAGCTGGGACCCCACAGGGCCCAACAGGGGAAGATGGCACGGAGTCATCCAGGTTGGTGGGGGGTTTGGTGGAGGAGGAGGCCGTGCAAGCACCAGAGACGGGGTCTGGAGGTGGGGATCCCACTGGTGCTAGTGGTGCAGTGCAGGACCAGGGACAGGAGGCAGCACAGGCCGCCGCGGAGGTGCCTGTGTGCAATCCTGTCCCTGATCCTGTCCCTGCATCATCTTGCACCAGCAGGGATGCCTACGTCCAGACCCGTTTTCAGGCAGGGGATGAGCTGACGTCAACTGGCCTTCCTCTGCCTGCGGACGTGGCTATCCAGGTCCGGGTTGAGCCTGTCCTGGCTGGTGTGGTGTTGCGTCAACGGGCCATGCGAGGTGACCTGCAGTCTTTTCATGGAGAGACTGCACGTCATCTCGAATGGCTCGTTGACCACGTCAGCCTGCTGGGACAGGTCACCCAGGCCGGATTCCTCCGTCTGATGGGGCTTGCTCCGACCCCCTCCTCAACTGGACCCCCTACGTGCCAGTCGTCCTCTGTGCCATCTTCCCACCCATCAGTCACCTGGGTGCCCTGTGGAGCTGCCTCTGACGGTGCGGCCAGGCTGGTGGAGGAGGCATCCCTGCCACAGTCGGGAGTCGGACGTCCAGCAGGGGTGGCCACATCTACGACTGCACCCCAGCCGGCAGAGGATGTGCAGGCAGCAGGAGGCAGTGCACGGGCAGAGGCAGAGCAGCAGCAGCAACATGATGGGAGCCATGAAGGCTCGGGGCCTTCGACATCGGAGGGGCAGGCATCGGCCGGAGGGCAGGAGGACCCAGGACAGAGAGTGTCTTCCGTGTGGCAGCGGTTGGGCCACGCCATAGATGCGGAGCGGCGGCGGGCGGAAGAGGCGCGGCTCACAATGGTCAGGGCGGAGAACTCCATGCGGAGGGCCCTGAGGCGGGCCGAGTGCCTCGAGGCAATCCGCAGGGGGTTGGAGGAGGACACGGCGTCGTCCCTGCGGACCCTCGGGGCCATGGAACAGGACCGCCTCCGGGACATCGAACAGGAGTTCGATGATGCCCTGGCCCGGAACACCACGGAGTGAGCAGCTGGACTTGCCCGCCGCCTTTGTATATAGTTCTTTAGTTTTAGGTTTCCTTTGTTTGTTCTTATGATTTGGAGTTGACGGACACTGCTCCACTTTTTGTATATAGTTGCATTTTAGTTAGGGTTTTTTGTAGGTTTCCTTTGTTCAGTTGGGCTCATGGACCCTTGGAAGTTTTGTACATAGTTCTTCATTGGATTGATTTTATTTTTCATTTGACTTTGGACAACATTTTTTTGGATTAGGATTTGGTGTTTTTATTTTTTTAAACGGACATGCAGCTTATCTTTTTTTCATTGCCATTGTAGTTTGTTTCACTTCTTTTGCATTCTTATTTTTTTTAATACAATTTTGTTTTCATACTTCACTGTGTGGTATCATCTCATTGGTTTCATGCATGTCATGTTGGGTGTTTTCCCATTCAATTGCAACCATTGTGTGTGACGGACATGGGTTCATTAGCTTTATGAACATTGGGGGTGTAACATGTAATTTCCATTTCCATGTGGGTGAATGGGTTACTTGGTAGGGCTTTTTGGCTGTGGAGGCTGACCATAACGCACATGATTGGGGATTGTGAGGACCTGGTGGAGGCTGCCCATGGTGGCTGGGGGGTGGGGGTGCAGGGGGACATGAGTGGGGGCCTGGTGGAGGGTGCCCCTGGTGGCTGGGTGGTGGGGGTGGTGTTTTGACATGGGTGGGGGCCTGGTGGAGGGTGCCCCTCGTGGCTGTGGGGTGGGGGAGGTGGGAGACATGGGTGGGGGCCTGGTGGAGGGTGCCCCTGGTGGCTGGGTGGTGGGGGTGGTGGGAGACATGAGTGTGGGCCTGGTGGAGGGTGCCCCTGCACTGCTGGGGGGTGGGGGTGGTGGGAGACATGAGTGGGGGCCTGGTGGAGGGTGCCCCTGGTGGCTGGGTGGTGGGGGTGGTGGGAGACATGAGTGTGGGCCTGGTGGAGGGTGCCCCTGCACTGCTGGGGGGTGGGGGTGGTGGGAGACATGAGTGGGGGCCTGGTGGAGGGTGCCCCTGCACTGCTGGGGGGTGGGGGTGGTGGGAGACATCAGTGGGGGCCTGGTGGAGGGTGCCCCTGCACTGCTGGGGGGTGGGGGTGGTGGGGGACATGAGTGGGGGCCTGGTGGAGGGTGCCCCTGGTGGCTGGGGGTGGTGGGAGACATGATTGGGGGCCTGGTGGAGGCTGCCCCTGCACTGCTGGGGGTTGGGGGTGGTGATAGACATGCATTGTTGATCAGTAGTGCAAGGTGACATGTGGGTTGGCTGGGGGGCATGCCCATGGTGGATGGGCTGCCTGCGGGACATGAGCAGGGGTGCAGGGTAGTCCCCCGTGGTGTGGGCTGCCTGCGGGGGCCGTGGAGGTTGTGGAGCGTACACCTGGGAGGACCCACAGGGCCAATTCACGTGTAGTACTCCCCAGAACCCCTGAAATACACATACCCTGCTGAAATCGCGTGTGGAACTTCCCGCGCACCCCTGAAATACACGTACCCTGCTGAAATCGCGTGTGGAACTTCCCGCGCACCCATGGAATACACGTACCCTGCTCGCACTGGGCCAATCGCGTGTGGAACTTCCCGTGCACCCCTGAAATACACGTACCCTGCTGAAATCGCGTGTGGAACTTCCCGCGCACCCCTGAAATACATGTACCCTGCTGGAATCGCGTGTGGAACTTCCCGCGCACCCCTGAAATACACGTACCCTGCTGGAATCGCGTGTGGAACTTCCCGCGCATCCCTGGAATACACGTACCCTGCTCGCACTGGCCCAATCATGTGTGGAACTTCCCGCGCACCCCTGAAATACACGTACCCTGCTGAAATCGCGTGTGGAACTTCCTGCGCACCCCTGGAATACACATACCCTGCTGAAATCGCGTGTGGAACTTCCCGCGCACCCATGGAATACACGTACCCTGCTCGCACTGGGCCAATCGTGTGTGGAACTTCCCGCGCACCCCTGAAATACACGTACCCTGCTGAAATCGCGTGTGGAACTTCCTGCGCACCCCTGGAATACACATACCCTGCTGAAATCGCGTGTGGAACTTCCCGCGCACCCATGGAATACACGTACCCTGCTCGCACTGGGCCAATCGCGTGTGGAACTTCCCGCGCACCCCTGAAATATACGTACCCTGCTGGAATCGCGTGTGAAACTTCCCACGCACCCCTGGAATACACGTACCCTGCTGAAATCGCGTGTGGTACTTCCCGCGCACCCATGGAATACACGTACCCTGCTCGCACTGGCCCAATCGCGTGTGGAACTTCCCGCGCACCCCTGAAATACACGTACCCTGCTGTAATCGAGTGTGGAACTTCCCGCGCACCCCTGGAATAAACGTACCCTGCTGAAATCGCGTGTGGAACTTCCTGCGCACCCATGGAATACACATACCCTGCTTGCACGGGGCCAAACGCGTGTGGAACTTCCCGCGCACCCCTGAAATACACGTTCCCCGCTTGGCGTTTGCTGTTTGCCAGCCCGGTGAACTGGTCCAGGGTTAGCGCAGCCCTTTGCGATGATTTAGCGATTTTGATGGCTTTTCCTTGCGCAAGGGCGTTCTTGGGGGCGTTACTGGCGCTGCTGCAGGGTCGCTGCGATTCTCTGCGCGACGGCTGGTTTGGGAGCCTAAAATCCATGAATATGCTGTGCGCGGAAATCGGTTTTAGCGCACGTGCCTGGCGCAGACAATCGCACGCGGACACTCTGCGCCAGCCGCTTGCGACACTTTTCTGCGAAATTCTATGAATTACCCTGTAAATGTTTACAATAAGCATGTTGCACTTTAGATATTGCTCCGAATTAGAAATGTCCTTTGAATAGAAATTAAACATCCATGCATTTAGCACTTTAGAGATCTTGTGTGATCAGATTGTTTACAACATAAAAGGATGCACTATGCCCTTTACCATAATGTTACCAAATATTTTCTCTAATGGTACAATGCATGGCTATAGACAAATGTAAAGATGTAAGCACTATGCAATTTGGTCATGAAATACTTATTTACAGCAAGCAACAGGTATGAGCTGCGAGATAAGTGTCACAATTAACTGCCACTAATTAGTTGTGCGAGCAGCAGCTCAAATGCGCACCTACAAGGCAGCATAACAATCTCTATTACAAAATCTGTTAGGTTGCCATTTGCCTCAACTTGTTAACCATATATAACTTTATATTTTATTTTTTACTCTTTTCAGCATTCTAACAAGAGGTTGTGTTTTTTGCTAAATGTATTGCATTTCAAAGTTTTTTTTTCCTTGATGTAATTTTATTTGCTGTGAAATAAGTTTAAATCACAAGAATATGTGTTGGCTCAACTACACTTCAAAATGGCCATGGCCCTCAATAAGCTTTGAGCTGCTACACTGTGAATCTAGTGGACTAAAAGTCAAAAAACAAAAAAGGGACATTATGTTGAAACTACCATAGAGACTGCAACTGTTTGTTTATATGTTTGAATTTTCCAATGCACTTTTTTGTACATGATCAAGCAGCAAGGGTGCAGTGAAACGTGTTGTACCATGTTTTATTTTATCATGCTCAATAAACTGGACACTTTAAGGATTATATGGCCATGTTTTTGGTGAATTACTAGAAAGGGAACATCTGCTGGCGTTCGACTTGGTTCTACTGTGTGCCAACCCCCTTGGGAGAGAAAACAATTACTTTCCCTTTTGTAACAATATTACATGGCCCGCGGTAGCAGACGTGTAGTTATGGTTAAGTTCCTAAACCCATAAGAAGACCACTTTTTGGGCGGCTTATAACTTTGCCCCCTGTGGACCAATTCTTACCAAACTTTGAAGTATAAGCATGCTTTTGTGTGTTTGGTGGAAATCTGACCAGTGCTTTTGTTGCAAAGAACTGAAATGTACGTCTCAAATAATTTGTGATATCTGGCTCCGCTCCCCTGACCCATTTCCATGTTCGCTCCGCGGACAAAAGTCTCATTGGCTTGCAGTACACTGTAATGTCGGTGCACATTGGACGCAGCCGGTGGTTGGCTGGAGGGAAGCATGCTGTGGATCTACATTTTGGGGAAATGCCGCCATGGTGTACCGGAGGATTGTGCGGCACCGGAAGGCGTTGCAAAACATGGTTTGCAGGATCAGGTCGGTGAAAGAGGGGAAGAACAGTTTGGAAGAGTGAAAAGCATAAGATATAATATATTTGTTTAGGTCAAAGAGGACGGTGGTGTGCGAGTGTTGTCCACAAGCAGTGCAGCAATTTGCGGGTACCTCCTCAGGTGACTACCTTCTGTGGTGACTGCATGTACGCTCCATTGGGAATGGGGACTGCTTTGCAGATGATATGAAGATATTGACATTGTTTTGTGCTGTTGGCTAGGGGTGCCATTGGTTATGTTGCTTTTGTGGGTTCCCATTGTGTTGTGGCATTGGGTAGGGGTGCCGGTGGCTGTGGTACATTTGTCAGTTTCGATACATAACCACATGTTCCCATACATGCTTCCATTGTCTTGTAGTGGTTGTGGGCAAGGCCTAAGCTTTTGGGAGCATGGGCGGAGGCCGTAGGCCTCTGCATATACCCAAGAGCCTAGGCCTTGAGCACAACCCCCGCAACGCAATGCGGCCGTGTATGGGAGCAATGTGATAGCAGTATGTGGATTGTACACATATGTATACAGAGGGACTCATTACACAGATGGCGGTAAGGGTTTACCGGTACCAGTATTTTACCGGTACCGGAAAATCCTTACCGCCTTACTACGAGGTCCCTTTGCGGGTTGGGGAAATTAACTCCTGCTTTTTGCAGGCGTTGAAAAACCAACCCGCAAAGGGACCAGGGAGCTAATTACGGTACCGCAATTAGCGCCTTCCCCATTCCCACAGAGCCCTATGGGGCAAAAATGGGAATGGAGAAGGGCAATGGTGGAAGAGGGAATTACCGCCCCGCCAACCTTGGAATAGGGCGGTAATTCCCCTTTCCAACAAGGCGGTGCCGGTATTTTACCGGCAAGAACCATGGCACTAATAGCGCCATGGTTCACTGCCATCCGTGTAATGAGGCCCAGAGTGTATTCCCTTTTCCTTCGCTCATTTGGGTAATGTATTATAACCATACATTCCTCCATCCCACACACTTTTAAATATGTATGGTACTCAGCTTTGCAGATTGTTTGTGGAGGTGATGTTAGACTTGTTACAGCAGCAGCGGCGAAACATGCAACCATTTGTGTTTGGAATGGTGTGGCCGTGAACACAGCCTTTCTTTAGGGAGTGCAGTAAGACATAGCGACATGAAAGGATTTTTTTACCATCACACTTTTGTGATATTGACCATTTACGCAGTTAGTCACATATACTTCATTGTCAGGTAGCTGCAAAGGTGACTTACTTCTGTATTGAGTAAAGGCAGGATGCATTGGGGATGTGGAGTGCATTGCAGATGATATGAGGATATTTGCATTTGGCGTACCATGTTGTGTTGTGACTGTAAAGCCCCTACTGCCTTGTGTGCTTGGCTATGGCCCTTGGACCGAACAGTCTGGCCACTGGTTGGAAGAAAGTTTCAGATTGTTGCCTTGTTTGGGTCAGTTGCTACACCCATATGTAACTGCAGTCAGTTACGGTACGTGGCCACATGTTCACATCCATGGCTCCATTGCCTTGTAGTGAGTGTACCCAAGGACTAGACCCTTGGGTGCATGGCCGGAGGCCATAGGCCTCCGCATGCACCCAAGAGCCTAGGCCTTGGGCACAACCCCGCAACGCAATGCGCCCATTCATGGGATCACTGTGATATTGGTATGTGGATTGCACACATATGTATACAGAGTGCATTCCCTTTGTCTTTGTTCACTTGGGAAAGTTATTATAACCATACCTTGTTCCATCCCACACACGTTGAAATGTGTAACTGGCCTAAGGTACTCACCTATGCAGAGTCATTGTGGAGGACATGTTGGACTTGCTACAGCAGCAGTGGGAAGACATGCCACAATTTGTGTTTGGAATGGTGTGGCCGTGACCAGAGCCTTGCTTCAGGGAGTGCAGTAAGATATAGCGACATTAAAGGATTTTTTTACCATTACACTTTTGCTATATTGACTTCTTACACAGCTACTCACATACACTCCATTGGCGGGTAGCTGCACAGGCAACTACCTTCGGTGATGTGTGCAGGCAGAGGCTATTGGGGATGGGGAGTGCACTGCAGATCTAGGTATTTCCATTCGGTGTACCATGTTGTGTTGTGAGTGGCAAGCCCCTACTGCCTTGTGCGAATGGCTAGGCCATTGGACCTAACAGTCTGGCCACTGGTTGGAAGTAGATTTCAAATTATTGCCTTCTTTGGGTCCATTACTATACTCATAAATAACTCCAATGTATACTCTTGTAAATATGCATCTCTCCTGTGGGTGGTCACGATTACAGAATGGTTGTGGAGGATATGTTAGACTTGGTACACCACGAGAGGTGGCATGAAGTGCCTGGACTTGCATATGATGTACGTCCTTGGACTTGTTGCCGTTACTGCCTTGTGTACATGGCTAGGGCCCTTGGACCTTACAGTCTAGCCACTGGTTGGAAGTAGGTTTCAGATTTCTGCCCATGCATGGGATCACTGTGATATTGGTATGTGGATTGCACATATATGTACACAGAGTGCATTCCCTTCGCCTTCACTCATTTGGATACGTTATTACAACCATACCTGGTTCCATCTCACACATTTTTAAATATGTATAATTGTGGAGGACATGTTAGACTTGCTATAGCAGCAGTGGTGAGACATGCCAACATGCACGTTTGGAATGGTGTGGCCGTGAACAGAGCCTTGCTTCCAGGAGTGCAGTAAGACATTGCAACATGAAAGAATTTCTTTGCCATGACACTTTTGCGATATGGACCATTTACGCAGCTACTTATATATACTTCAGTGGCACGTAGCTGCACAGGCGATTACCTTCTGTGGTGTGTGCGGGCAGTGCCCATTGAGGATGGGGAGTGCATTGCAGATAATATCTGGGTATTTCCATTTGGTGTACCATGTTGTGTGGTGAGTGGCAAGCCCCTAATGCCATGTGTGAATGGCTATGGCCATTGGCCCTAACTGTCTGGCCACTGGTTGGAAGTAGGTTTCAAAATGTTGCCTTCTTTGTGGCCATTCCTATAGTCATACGTAACTCCAGAATATACTGTTGGAAATGTGCATCTCTCCTGTGGGTGGTCACGATTACATAATTGTTTGTGGAGGACATTTTAGACTTGGTACACCACCAGAGATGTTGTGAAGTGCCTGGAGTTGCAAATGGTGTACATCATTAGATTTGTTACATTAACATATATAACCATTGGGTCATTGGGCGAGGGGACATTGGGGGGGGGGAATCTCGGGTGAATCTCAAAGGATTGGGGGGGTCCAGTGTTTAGGGCGAGAGGTCAAGAGAGATGGGGTGGAAGCAAGACGAGGTAAGGGGTGAGTGTAGCTGGGATGGGGAGGGAGAGATTGGGAGGTGGGGTAGAAGTGGTCAGGAATAGACAGTCATGGCTTCGGACCAGGATCATTTCCTGCTTTTCAAGGGTTTCGGTGCAATAGGAGTGTGAGTGAGGGTGGGGGTTCAGAGGGTGAAGGAGATGCAGCTACTGTTCTTGCGGAGGTGAGATGTGCTGGTTTTAGAGAGGGGAAGGGATGTGGTGAGGGGGGTTATTGGCAGATGTCGAGGAGAGGTTAATTGGGGTGGCGCTGGTAGGTAGAGTGGGTTGTGGGCGGGGGGCTCCGCGTTTCTGTGATGGGATAGGGGACAGTGAATCTGAGGTAAGGGGGGGCCAAATGAGGGGAGGGGTGATTGCTGTCGGTTGGGAGTTAGGGGTTGAAGAGAGTGAGGGTTTGAGGTGTTTGGAGCACTAGCAGGCTCCTCTGGCTTGGGAGTTTGATAGGGGGCGGGGTGTCATGGAGAGGGGTATTAGGGAGTTCTCAATAGCGGTCAGAGGGACTGTGGGAGTGCTGAGTTAGGGTGGGATTGGAGGGGCTGATTGGTGTCCCAGAGTGTGGTTCTGCTTTTCAAGTTTGATAGGGGGTGGGGTGTTGTGTTGTGTTGTGGTGTTATGAGGAGTTCTCAGAAGCGTTCTGACAGAGGGTTGGGAGTGATGAGTTTGGGGTGGAAGGGGAGGGGGGAGTGGGCTTCTGGGGAGGGAGGTGGTTGGTGTGCAAGAGAGCGGCTCTGATTTTAGAGTTGGATGTGGGGCGATGGTAGGAAATGGGGCGAGTGGCGTTTTGCTGAAGTGAGGTGGGTGGGGCGACTTCTACGGGCATGCTCTGGGAAGGAATGGTGGGGGGCTTGAGAAGGTGGGAGCTAGTGTGCGGGTAGCGAGCTATGGTAACTGAGTGAGGACGGGAGGGAGGGAATGCAGGGCTCTAGGAGTCTGGATGGGTGTGAGTGGTGGATATTTGTGAGACAGGATGCCATCTATATGTGAGACAGTCTCACTAGGTGGAATTCAACATAGTAAACTTTCAGCGCACTAAGTAGATTTGAGAGGGTGGGATGCAACACAATATCTCTTGGGCACAATATCTAGATGTGATACAGTCACAGTAGAATGCTACTCATTAAACTTTCTAGTGGTCTTTGAGTGCACTGTCTAGATGTGATACAGTGTTAGGAGACAGGGTACAACACAGTAAACTTTCAGCACTCTATCTGGATGTGACAGCATCTACGGGCAGAGTATAACACAGTAATCTTTGAGCGCCCTATCTAGATGTGACACAATGTTAAGAGGCACAGTACAACACAGTAATCTTTGAGTGCACTATCTAGATATGGCACAATCTTAGGAGGTGGAATACAGCACAGTAGTTTTTCAGTGCTCTATATGGATGTGACACAATCTTAGAAGGTAGAATACAACATGGTAATCTATCAGCGCTCTATTTGGATGTGACACAGTCTTAAGAGGCAGAGTACAACACAGTAATCTTTCAGCGCAATTGCTATCATTGGCGAGTCGGTCCGGGTCCGACGCAGGCCGAACTTCACGACTCTGTCTAAATGCGGCTTAAATGCAGACTAATGTTCTTTACTACATCCATGTGTGGTGCAAGCTAACATTTATAGCACTGTCTAAGTGTGGTACATCCAAGCATTCACTGTTCAGAAGTAGGTTAATGTTAATTTTAATGTTAATGTAGAGTGGCAGGGCTTTCTGGAGTAGAGTAATTGCTCTACTCCCCACCCGTGCCACACTTACTTTAGTGATTGGTGCTGGTTGACGGCTGGCTACTGGCTTCCCCTGGCGTCTACTACAGATACCTATTGACACTTTCTGGAGCCGTCTCTGTTGGAGCCGACCTTTGCCTAAGGGCCCTTAGTCGCAGGAATTCTGGGCACAGGGCTGCCCTGGGAGGGTCAGTTATGACTGGGGGAAAGGCCAATCAGAGGCTCTGGGTGTGGTAGGAGGCGGGAGAGGCGAAAACAAGGAAGGAGATGCTGCAGAAGACGCAGGCACACAAGGCTTGGGAATACTTTTTTTCAAATTTAGGCAAAATGGACGGTCGAGGACTGGTGCACTCACCTGCCGCTTGCAAGAGGTAAAAGCAGGGCCGTCACGAGGGGGGTACAGGGGGGGCAAACTGCCCCGAGCCTCGCGCTTGCTGGGGGCCTCGCGGCCCCCTCTTCTAAGTGGAAGGCAACACAGTCTCCCGTGTCCTTTATTCACACGGGGGACTGTGCTGCCCCTGCAATGATTTTGCTGTTTCTTGTGAAGCCGTTTGGCTCCGCAACAAACAGCAAAATAATGGGAGACAGCAGGGCTCAGAAGTGAGCTCTGCTGCCTCCCGTCATTCAGCTGAAAACGTGGACCCTCTGACTGACAAGAGAGGACTCCTCTCCTGTCAGTCAGTGTGTTCACGTTGCTCAGCGTGACCACACTGACTGACAGGAGAGGAATTCTCTCTTGTCAGTCAGTGTGTTCATGTTGTCAGTGTGACCACGCTGACTGATGGGAGAGGAGTTCTCTCTTGTCAGTCAGTGTGTTCATGTTGTCAGTGTGACCACACTGACTGATGGGAGAGGACTCCTCTCCTGTCAGTCAGTATGTTCATGTCAGCGTGATCATGCTGACTGACAGGAGAGGAGTTCTCTCTTGTCAGTCAGTATGTTCATGTTGTCAGTGTGACCACGCTGACTGATGGGAGAGGAGTTCTCTCTTGTCAGTCAGTGTGTTCATGTTGTCAGTGTGACCACACTGACTGATGGGAGAGGACTCCTCTCCTGTCAGTCAGTATGTTCATGTCAGCGTGATCATGCTGACTGACAGGAGAGGAGTTCTCTCTTGTCAGTCAGTGTGTTCAAGTTGCTCAGCATGACCACGCTGACTGACAGGAGAGGAGTTTTCTCTTGTCAGTCAGTGTGTTCATGTTGTCAGTGTGACCACGCTGACTGATGGGAGAGGAGTTATCTCTCGTCAGTCAGTGTTCACGTTGCTCAGCATGACCATGCTGACTGACAGGAGAGGAGTTCTCTCTTGTCAGTCAGTGTGTTATGTTGTCAGTGTTACCACACTGACTGATGGGAGCGGAGTTCTCTCTTGTCAGTCAGTGTGTTCACGTTGCTCAGCATGACCACGCTGACTGACAGGAGAGTTCTCTTGTCAGTCAGTGTGTTCATCTTGATTAGAGAGGACTCCTCGCTTGTCAATCAGTGTGTTCACGTTGCTCAGCGTGACCACGCTGACTGATGGGAGAGGAGTTCTCTCTTGTCAGTCAGTGTGTTCACGTTGCTCAGCGTGACCACGCTGCCTGATGGGAGAGGAGTTCTCTATTGTCAGTCAGTGTGTTCACATTGCTCAGCGTGACCCCGCTGACTGATGGGAGAGGAGTTCTCTCTTGTCAGGCAGCATGTCTACGTGTCGGCTGTGTGGATGCTTTTTAAGGGTGCATGGAGGTAACGTAAGTGTTTTTTATTTTAAATTAAAAGTGTGTATGTGTATTTAAATTAAATTAGTATGTATATGTGTATGTATGAATGCATGCGTGCATGTTGATGTTTGTGTCAATGCTGTGTTTGGTTTTATGTATAGATGCATGTATGGAGTTGTGTAACTGGTGGTTGAATGCATGGGTGAAAGTGTTTTTTGTGAGTGTGTGTTCAGCACCACCCCTAAATGTAGCGACCCTGGGGGCCACTTCATTAAGGGGTGGGCTCATGGCATCAGAGGTGCACCTAGGCTAAAATGTCAGGGGGGAAAGGGGACTAATACTTCAAATGTTGGGAGAGGTGCTAACGTCAGTAGCTGTGAGGAAGGGGCAAACTTCCTTGTGTGGGGGCACCTAAAATCTTTCCACTTTTCGAATGGGACTATTCTGGTGAAGCTTCAATGTTACAAGCAGCTACCTCTTGCCTTCATTTCTGAAACATCACACTTAAGGACTGCTGTGAGAATGAGATGTCTCATGTCACCACTTCCCTTCTAATCACTCCCCTAGCATGCAAGTGCTAACCCCACATCACGATTTCAATTACCTAAAAGTGTATGGATATGAATGCAGGTGCTAACAGTGAAATGACTTCTCATGGCCATGCTTATCCCTATGGCATTCTCAACCAGTCCCTGTCCTCCCCACCCAAAACAACTCCTCACTGGAACTCTTTGGGCTAGCTTTAAACATGGCTAGCCATCAAACTTTGCCCTCAATGTGCCTGCAAGTGTTTCCTCAAAGGAGTCTTCTAAGAGTTCTTGACTTCATTGGAGTTGTAAACACGTAACTGGTGTAATAAAAATGTCTTAATCAGGTCTGCCTTTGGCCACTCAATTTAAAAACACCCTGCATGTCTTTCGCTGAAATTCTTTTAAAAATAAGCATTGGCAAAGCCAACAGTTTTGGCTTATGTATAAGTATTAGGCATTTACGAGGCACTGCTATTAGCTGCTCAAGTACTCAAACCATTTTGCACTGGCACTATCAATGGCCAGCTAATACCAATACAGAAGTGCCTTTGCCATGCCTACACAAATGCCCAAACTGTTAGCATTGCCAGTGCTCTTTTTGCTTTACCCTTGATGCACAGGACTATGCATCAAGGTTAAAGCAAACATACTACTTGGCTAAAATGGCCCACTTTGAATGTAGGCCAATCTAGCCAGTAATAACACTTATGGTACACAGTCAGCCTGGATATACTTTCTGTGGCATGGCATTTTTACTGGTTGGGAATCCGTACATGGTAATAATGGCAAATATTGATGCAGCCTGCTTCAACATAATTAGAACAACCAGCATGAATATATGTTTATACTAGCATATCCCGTGTGGAAAGGCGGCATGAAATGTATTGGAAAATGTTCCTATGCACAATTTGTGATTTGCAACTATTGGGAATTTCCATGTGCTTCCATACAAAACCAATTGCAAACTGTGTGGATTTCTACCCAATTTTGCAAAGAAAGTGCTATAAAATGCATACTTTTAACCCAATGTTTCAAACATTTTCTTGGGAGTGAGAACCCCCCCCCCCCCCAAGCCACCCTTTGGTTTGGGCTTCCTCACTGTGCTCTGTTGATCCTGACTAATTGGAACAAACATTTAAGCCTCTTAAGTTCAGAAATGTACCAGCCTCCACTGTACATCATTTGTCACTGTGTATTATGTGTGTTTTAATGCGCAAACAGGGGCAGGGTGCTCCTTAATTATATGATATGGCGTTTATAACGTGCCTGTACGCAAGTGTTTCTAGGCGCGACAAGGCAAGGAGGGAGAAACAAAAGAGTAGGACAAAACACAGATCTTACTAGGCCTTGTGTCATTCAGATCGTACAAGAGCAGGGAATGGGGAGGGGAGAAGTGCCGAGGGTGGGGTAGGATGCAGAAGTGCAGGAACAAAGTAGAAACAAGAGTGCAGCCAACTGGTGGCAAGTGTGAGTACTCATAAGTGTAGCCGACGGGTGGACAATACGAGCAAGAGCGGGGACTGTAGGGTTACAGATACAGACCACAAGTGCAGGGGAGCCAAGAGGCAGTGCGGGATTGCAATAGGACGTACAGGCAGGGACCTGGGCCCGAATTCAGAGCTTGACCAGGTGACCAGTGCATGGATCAGGCAGGTGATCAGCAAGGGAGAGGAAGAAAGAAGGCAGAAGCAAATAAACAGGTCTTGAGGTGCTTCCGGAACCGGAGATGGTGCGCCTCGTTTTTAGCGAGGCAGGGAGGCTGTTTCCAGAGGGAGGCCCCAGCCGAAGAAAGAGATCTGCCCTCAACTCTTTGCTTGGAAAAGTGATTGACCCTCAGAGAATTGGAGGTGGCGCAGTGGAGAGCTCATGCCATCTTATATATATTTATTCATGTGATAAAAAAGTTAGTCTGGCATGAACCTTTCTTCAGTAGAGAAAGTAGTAATAAACCATATTTGGGATCCTGCACACAAACTCAAGGGTAGATTTCTCAAGTCTCCTGTGTGAGGATATGCCGCCGCTGGCCGAGTGCAAAAAACTGTAAGGGGGCCTCACCAAATGTTTTGCCCCGGGCCTCACCACATCTTCTGACAGCCCTGGGTAAAAGGAGCAAGCGGCAGTGAGTGGGTCACTAGACCAGAAGCAACACTGTAGCACCGGGGGAAAGGCCAATCAGAGGCTGTGGACTGGGTGGGAGGCAGGAGGGAGAGGCGAAAACAAGGAAGGAGATGCCGCAGAAGAAGCAGGCACACAGGGCTTGGGTTAAATTTACTTTACTAGTCTTTTTAAATTCCTAGACCCAGCACACACTATCTTCTTATAGAGTGCTGGAGGGATTACCTAGTATCCCCTGTGTCTAGAAACTCATGTAGCAGTCAAATGCTACCCTTTCCTATCGAAATGGCTGGTGGCAGTGGTTTTACAACGAACTACCATGATTTTTCCCGACCGCAAACACTGGTAGCTAAAAATCCCGGGAGCCATGTTTTTCAAGATGGCGCCTTAAGTCCCTTTGTTTAAACGGGTCCCAGTCTTCTTTTTCCCCATTTCTTTTTGGAAAGGTGCTTCTAGAGTTTTTCTCTGCACGCCAAACTAGGTTTGATCCCTTTGTTTCTATGCCTTTGGCAGGCTTCAGGAATGAAGACCGCCTCTGGCGTCTGAGTGTCTGGAGTGGGCAGGAAGTGAGGGAGGTGCCCGAAACTCCCTGAGCTTAGTCACCTAGGAGACCCAAATGCACTCTGGCGTGATTGGCTGGCTGACTGTGCAGCAAGGACAGCCACCCTGATGGGTGAGTGGCAGCTAGGCTGGAATGAAAGGGAGAAAACTGTTTAAAAGGTGAGTCTCTTGGACTAGAAAGCAGAGTCGACCACTGGAACGAAAGAACCAAAGACGAGCTAGAAGAGGACGGCTGCTGCAACTCCTGGACCGTTGGTTTGCCCAGTGAAACCCTGCTGCAGGTACGAATCGCTTAGTTCATCTCGACAGAGAAGCCCCTTTAAGGACGACTTCTTCCTCTGAGTGGGTGGGACCAATCAACTTGTAAGCCACCTGGATACCATTCTCAGAGCTGGTTAGGATTATCCAGGGGAAAGGACACCAGCTTGTGTGCTTGACGACAGCTACTCGAACCAAAGGTCTTCCATTTTGCCAGCTTATTTGAACCGTCCCCAAGCAGTACAGGAGTCCCCTGACATCCTCCCTCTTGTCCCCACGACTGAAGCTCAGGAACAGTGAAATCTGCAGGAACTGCCAGGAACCAACATCTTCAGCTACATCTTTTTCTTCATACTAAGGTACTGTACCAACCTGATTGAGAGAACTTACCTCTCACGGTGAAAGTTTGTGAAACTTTCCCAACTTACAGGGCTAATCAGCTTGTGACCCGACATATGATTCTTTTTCATACAAACTACTTCTGAGAGCATTGGCATAGACTTTACCGTTTACTACAAGAAGTGGTCTTTCCTATCCAAGACACTAGCCCATTGACTTTGGCCTAGGCCTATCGAACTGAATCGAGTCCTCTAGTGAACTGAAACTATTTGCACTGCCTAAGAAAGTATTTGTGATCTATTCTATTCACTTGTGTCTTTTTACTCCCATTCAAAGTAACTGAAATGCCATTTTGCTCCTATTTCAGCAGAGCCTAATTTACTCAGAAACCTATTGATTTGGTATTGAAGTGTATTTGTGTATAATATTAAGTTGCCTCCTTCTAGTGAATGTTCTCTAAATGATTGTGTAATAAATGAATAAGTGATTTACCAAGAAACCTTGAGTGTAAGTGTTTACTTGAACCACTGTGATTGTAAGACCTCTGTGTAACATCCTTGTACTTCTCACATTCCCTCTTGAGATAAGCCTGGCTGCTCAGCTTGCTACCAAAAAACTGCGTAGTACAGACTTATACCTAAGGTTGGTTTTGCTTACACCTGTAGTCCTAATTGTATGTGGTGGTCCCAGAGGGTATTCCGTGCAATTCTACCTATCAAGAGGCGACAACAAGGAAGGAGATGCCGCGGAAGATGCAGGCACAAGGGGCTTGGGAATACTTTTTTTTTTTTTCCAAATTTGGGCATAAATGGAGGTTCGAGGATGACTGCACTCACCTTCTGCTTGCAAGAGGTAAAAATGTCCATTAAATAAATAGTATTCTCAAACACCATTTACATCTTTAGTGCTGTCTCTGTTAGGCTACTGAGTTTGTAAACCATTGTTGCCCATTGTTGATATTCAGTATGAAACGTATTCAATGGTTGCGGCTCTCAATATTAAAAAATGTACTATTTAGGTAACATATCTACTAGGGTTCGACCTCCTTTACCCACTGCTTCTTTTCCATCAGTGTCTCATTCTCCACTCAGTCAATTCCTTCTTCCACGCTGTGGTATCCCTCCTCTTTCCCTATGTCCATTGCTAGGACTGTCTGCTCATACTCTCAGCCTCTGATTATTAAACCCTTCCACACCACCAGGAGAAGATCTTTAGAAATGTTGGAGCACTGACACTTTTAATGTTGACCCACGTTCCCAGAAGTCCTGCTCCGTACTGTTGCATTCCTTCACTGTCCCTCCCCCTTCATACCATGCTGCCAGTGCTCTCCAGTACTCTATTTTTTTTTATTTTTTTTATTATTGATTTGGCTGAAACATTCAACCTTTCAACATTGTTGTATAAAAACATGTATACTCAAACATGATTCATCTTTCACAATTGATACACATTACACAAAAGAGAAAAGACTAATACTCAGGCAATTAATACAAACTTTCATAAAATGGTGGAAGTGCTTAAAACATTCAAAATAAGAAGTAAAGAAAAAGAAAGTAAACATGTTTTCTTTAAACAATTATTCAAATATGTTACGCATTTTCTTTTACATTTGTGTTTGTTCCATCTCTTCACTTCCCAATTTTAGTTCTTGCAAAAAATGTACAGTTGCGTAACCCAACGATTTGGATTTTACATGAAAAATACTTTCCCATAGTATTTACGCATCAACATCGCCATACTCTTCAAAGTATTTCCCAAAAAACTTGATTCGAAGTGACATTAAGCTATTAAATTCTACTATAATATGCCTTATAGTTTTGTTCATTCTTTGACAATATCGACATATTTGATTTCTTTGCTTTATTGGATACAATCTTACGAAGATATCTTTAGTTTGCCATTAATTGAATTTAAGGTGCATTAGACCTGCACGTTGATAAGGATTGGGCAATTTTTTAAGGTAAGGCCCTATTTCCCCATAACGTTTGGACAGAAATGCGTTTCTCTTAAAATCCTTATACTTAAGACATTGTTCTCTAGTCTTAATCCAATCGCTTTACCACATTTTTATTTGAACCCTTTCAGGATGATTAAGGAGCAGTTCATGTGTGATATCAGCATCGTGCAGAAACTCTTGTACCTTTGATTTCCAGTTTTGAATATAGATATCATCAGATATTTTAACATAATCGGATAAGATTTCCAAAAGCCCATTCTTAACATCTTCGGCTAAGTATTTCCGATATAACGTACACATTTTCTATTTATAGTTTACGTATAATGATATCAATCCCAACTCATGTCTCAACATAGCAATTGGTATATAATAGTACTTTTTCTACCATGCCCAAGAACTCTCTACCCCATGTCAGTGCTCCAATAAGCCCAAGTAGTTTCTCTGTACCCACAGTGCTCCTTCTACCCACCTGTGCTCCTCCTCCAACATCCTCCTTCCACCTATGACCGTCACCTCATTCCCCCACACATGCTGCTTCCTCTACCCCAATGCTACTTTCTATGCACTGTGCTCCTTCTTTCCCACCATGGGCTAATATTCGCTCCAATGCACCTTTCCATAGTGAACCTATGATAGTGAACCTATGAACGCACATGACATTCCTTCATGTATCAATCGTTTGCGGATGCCTGGACATTCAATACATAATTATCTGTACAGACAATAATTAAGTATGCATGGTCTGGGGATTGTATGACTCACTCCCAGACTCTATGCTGTTTCGCCTGTGTCTCTCTTCCCTTGCAAACTTACCCCTTCACCTCATATCTTTTGCCATAACTGAAACACACACACTCACACAAATAGGTGTATTGGCTTTGCCAATGCTTGTTGAAGAATGCTTGGCTTTATGGTAAACAAGATGTACATAGGTGTGTCTAAAACATGTTATCATGTAAACATGATGCTAGGTTCAACACAAGGTTGGTTTTTAATTTCTATGCTTTATGTAGACCAAAGTAAGCAATTTCGTCGGATAAATATTATGTTGGAGACAGAAATGGGAGACTAGCAGAAATATCGCAGGTGCCTTTGTCCCCATACCTTATATTACAATAAGAGAAAGAGAAATTAAATGGTCGGTTCATGAATGATGAACTGAAATGTAACAAATTAGTAATATTAATATCAGTATTTCTTAATTATCTCAGGGTTAAGGAAACTTGTTTTTCCCTGAATGTCTGCTCATTTAGTTTTATAATAGCATGCACTTTAGCTCAGAGATAGGCCACCACCCCAGGTATCTGCCAAATCCGAGGGACACGGGTTCAAAACTGACAGGGCCAAATCACACCTTTATTCTTCTCTGGTAGGTACAATGGTGTAACGTTCACCTATACTGATAATAAAATAATTGCAAAATCCGTTATCGAGGCGCTAAATAACGTGTTATATTATGAATCATTCTGAACTGTGCTATGTTTGGGCACATTTAAGGAACACCATGGACCAGATTGCAGAAACTTTGCACCGTTGCATGTGAAAAGTTGCACGGTAGTAGCACTAGGGCAAAGATTGGCCTATTTCTAAAAACACTGGGACATATCAGAAAATCATTGCACCATGACAAGTGCAGTTTGGCATCTTATAAACATCAAGGGGAAACATATCACCAGTGCAAAAAAGATACCTTTTACACTACAAACTTTGCCCTTTTGCTAATAGTGTGCAACATTTCTCTAATCTTGCCCCTTTCCACATCTTTACAGCTAGAATTATTCCGATTGAGTCAAGTTACATGCAGTGACTAGCTGCACAATAAATATAAAGCAAGTGTTACATAAAATGATCTCTCATAATAAAAAAATAAAAAATCCAGTTCTAATATTAGGTTCTTAATTGTAAAACAAAGCAAGGAATATATGCGTTTGTGCAAAATCGGCCGCAGAGCAGAGAAGCCCTACATACTTTCTCATGCTTCAACAGGGCAGCAACCCACAAACAAGTCAATTAAAAAACAATTACGGAATTCGTTACCAAGGGGTCAAGTATTCCCACAGATTCATGAACTCTCTAACAGGCGCCAAGATTTAATTTGCTTTGTAATTCATTCCACTGCCTTTGTCCAGCAGCTGAAACCTAATTTGCCCTTGTTAGTCCAGTGACAAGTAATTTGCAGTCTTATAGAGTGATTATATCATCAGGACGCTAAAACTGTTCGACTCTTAAATCCGATAGAAATAGTATATCTAACTGACGCTCAGCAAAATAAGTGCCTTTTTTTGATTTGTTATTGCTTTTGTAAAAGCAGAACACATGTTCCAAAATCACCTGCAAGCATAGCTCTCAACTCACACGCTTTTGGAGGGTGTCACCCGCCTTGTAAAAAGCTGACCCACCCACCATTGTGTATAGCACCTTTGGACATTCTTGGTCCTTACTGAGGTGTGGGACCTAATGCTGCCCTTCTCATGCAGATTAGAAAAGCACCTACAGCCTCATTTCGTAATGGTTGAAGGGAGAAATAGAGGTGTACAAGCGAGATGCTATGTTTTTACACCCCCTCCTCCCCAAATCTAACCTTAGTCCATTTTCAGGCTGACACAAAGATGAAGAGGGGCATGGAGTCGAGATGCGAATGATCACCTCCTCGGTTTTGTGGGAACACATCCTTGCGTGCTTGCATGAGATTTTTATGCAGGCGTAAAATTAACGGATACTAAGCTACTTGGCTTCGGACCTGGTTAAAAAAAAGAAAAGAAAAAACAACTGGTGGATTTCATAGGAATCCATAAGTAAACGCCACCTGTAAATCACATTTACCGGCAGTCTTTACTTTTTCAAAAGGCGGGGATAAACATGAAACACTGGATTGTGAAGCTATACAATTTCATGCAGGGGACCCAACAGTTTGTAAGTGCGACCGTTGGTCTTTACCTTCAAGCAATTTACTTTTTTTTTTTTTTTAAATGACCGGGTTGACCATCCGGAACGAACGTAAGCCGTCTTGCACATGATTTAGCGAACATATCTAAAGTTTTGATGACCTGCCTGCCCTAACCACCTCTTTAAAGTTTCAAGCAGTGTGATTGGGGTTTCGTCATCGCCCACGCATGATCACGCTTTTAGCAATGACCAGTGTTTTCTTTATGTTCATGTGGTCTGTGGCGCACCATCTAGAAGAAGCATGTCTCCAAATCCCTGACTCTTGAACAGACACACTGTTTATCAGAAATCCGCGATGGTGGGTGAACAACCCCACACCACCTGGCAGAGCCACCTTGACAACACAACCATGAAACAATGACAGGCGAGACACCCTACCAGCTTTAAGAATCACCTAGCAATCAACCTGTTCCCCTATTTCTGAAAATTTAAGCACAAACGAGAATTTCATAGCTCGATTGAAGACAAATGCCCGTTGATGTATTTGGATCCTGTTCCTGAAGGTGGTGAACAGGTCAGGCATTCAACAAACCTGAATCCATGTCCATGGATCACATTATTATGTATGTTAAGGCCATTTTTATAATCAAAACTATTGGCATAGATGGGACTGATAGTCTGTAAGCATTCTTTTGCTATGTGCGTGTCCACTGCATAGCTATGGCTATGCATTTAGCTATTTACACTGCAATCCACTGCCTGTTACCCCCAACCAAAAGATGGTCCAATTGATCTCTTTTGAGAAACCAGTTTTACTCTCAAGATGGCGTCTGAGCTCCTTCCACATGCAATGAACTTGTCATAATGCCTGGCAAGCATGCTTCCTCTACAGGCTCAGCCAAATGCAGGCAGGCCTTTATCCCCACCTAACAGCCCACCACCCCTCCCCAATGACCACAGCTCTCTCAGCATCTGTTCTAGTCTAGTCGCTCTTTTACCTTCAACTCACAGAATCCCAACCGCTGTGAATAATAGAATATCAGCAATATTATTGTCAAGACGAGCTATGTTACAAACCCTAGATAGAATATCACATTGCACACAACAAAACAACTCTCAGTAAGTGCAACATCCACCTATCACAGGTTGACTGTTTGTGAAAGCCACTACTGCCTAGTTTTTAACATGAAGAACCTCGTTTTTCAGCCAGCTCATGCCCCCACAGTATCACTTTGTCAAGTGCTAAGAAAAATTTCAACAACGCCATTCTGTGAACCACCGATCCTTTAGGCCATCGCACAGCACATCACTTTCCAATAATTGCCCCACTCTAGTCAGAAAATGCTAGCCCAGTCATATGGGAAATATGCAGATTTATATTGGGAGAAGCTACTCCAGTTCTGGTTTTAACTTTGCATTCTGGGACATTTAGTCCTGTGTTTCCCTATCTTAATCCCAGGACTATAAATCCCGGAATGTAAACTTAAAATCAGTACTGGAATAGCATCTCTCAATAGAAATCCGCATATTGGCATATTCTCTTTTCACTCTAAAAGAATCGTGAAACCAGCAGCATTTTACGTGTCACAAAACATGCGCACATTCCACACTGTTGTCTCATTTGTCAGCCAAATCTTTTCTCAAACTGCTCATCATAACGAGATTTGCTTGACTGTCACATTTGAAAGGCAACTTCCTAAAAGAAGCCCCATCTTGAATTACACAGTTGGTGCAATGTTGAATCATCCATTGAAAGATTAAAGAAATATCAAGGCTAAATACCACTCATTAGAAATATGTCAGTCACAAGTACAATGGTACAGGTACACTTTTATTTTGCACAACAGCTGTCTGGTCTCTCAACACCTCCTAATGTGTGGTAGCGGACGCAGTGAGATGAGAGAGTGCTGGACATTACAAAGCAAGCATATGTATACTTTACTTTCAATATCCGGACTCATCGTCCAGCCCATCTTCAAGTTACATATGCATTAGGGTTCACAGCCTGTTCACATACTAAGGCAGATTCAAATAACTATACATTGTTCAACGTTTTCCTCAAACACTAGATATGCTTTTCTATACATAAAACACAATGGTGACATTTGTTTTCAAGCTTAAAGTTAATCCAGTTTCAAGGAACGTACAACAGATTTCTGCAAAGACACATTGTTTCAGCTATTCAACATTCGTTTCCACTGTTTGAACAAGGATGAGGCTATTGGTACAGACAACATCTAAATTAATTTTCAGTTCGACTCTAGATTAGCTCCAAGGTTTCTTAGTGCAGGACAAACAATCTACTCTCAGCAGTCACAACATGTTTATCTGCGTTAATACAGTACAAAGTTAATTTTTCTCTGCTGGAGACGAAAGCACAAAGTTTAACATGAAACAGAAACAGGAGTTAAACAAAATGACGGATGATTCTAAAATGGCGGCATAGTTAGCCTTATTCAGGTTCATTCAAATGCGATTTTTAGTGCGACGCGAATGCGCTTGGGCCAATGTTCATTATCAAGCAGTATTATGTGAAATATACTTTAACAGACCCTCCATTTGGCCTAAGCCAAGAGCATTAAACATTAGCATGATCCAAAGACCATGTATCATTGTCTGAACATCCCAAATGACTATTTTTGAAGACATTAATCGCCATTAACTCCTTGATGGTAATATCCTGCATTACTAAGGCATTCAAAATGTTCCCGAACATATGTGTCTTAGGTTCTAGTCTACCTATTGCCTGTGCACAACTTCCTCCTACCATAGAACACATGACAGGCAGACATTGTATGCAACAACAGCAAAACAGTATAATGCCAAGAATTACCATGAAGACTGCAAAGATTTTCCAACCCCAAGATCGCAAAAAGTCCCAGAACCATGTACTAATAACCCAGTTTCCCTTTGGAATGAGTACTTCAGTTCTTAAGACATGCAAATTCCGGATCACCTTAAATATAGTGGGGGAGGAATCAGGTACAAAGACACAGCACGCAGATCCCACCATGCTCAGCTCGAATGATGTCTAGCACCATCCTATTTTGGAGAGCCACTATTCTAATAGCCTTTTGCTCTAACATCATATTATACAGCATGTCAGTGGTCTCATTGATGGTTTTCTCTAACACTCTTGACAATTTTCTAATATCTTGGGAATGTATTATTTGTCCCCAGAATGGCACGAACGATTTAGCAACATCACCCAGAATTTGTGAAGGAGTACCCTCCCAATCTCTGGGTAAACATGGATATGCATCATCAGCGCAAACAAAGTAAACAGGATCTCCTACGTACAGAGGTCTATCCTCACTGGTTAGTATGGCAGTATTTGTACATCCCTCAAATGTACCCTTTTGTTGGGAACCCTCTCTTTGTATGCAGAATGGAACAGAGTTTGGACTATGGTTGATGGTATAGGAGTGAGGCATGGCATCCCTATTACCTACGGGAGCCATTTTAAAGGTGATCAACGACTGAAAAGGTCTAGAGAGTCTGTCAGAAGGCCTAATCGAAGCAACATTCAGCTTGCTCCTATTCACAAACAAAGAACATCCTAAAGGTGTTAAAACTCGCTTTTCAAATTCGATAAGATTAGTCCCAAAGATCGGCCAAAGAATAATGCCCTAAGTGAAGCGTAGCAAGCAGTAGTTAAAGGGATAGGATGTATATAGCAGCCCAGTCTCTTTTCCCCATGTTGTGGCAAATGCAAACACACCCAGCAATTTGTTTTATTCAGAATGTCATGGGTGACATTCATAGTCATTACAAGAGTGTTATTATGATAACCCTCTCTGTGTTGAAGTTCTCAAGAATGAAGAGTGTGCAAATGCTCATAAGGTGGAGACAGTGGAAATACTTGCAGTCGGTAACAGGACATCAAGCGGATGTGCATTTTCCAAATACCAAAATCCAAATGTCATTATAATTATAAAACAAGCTGTTATTGTGACCAGTGTCCATTGGGTCCTAGGAGACCATGACCCTCGACGAGTAGATTTATCATCAGAAAAGTGACCAGCATCCCTTTTTGTATGAGTGGCCTGTAAAATAGGCATAGTTTCTCAGCGTCCGTTAAGAAGCCTCATTGTTAGACTTTTTTAATTCATCCGTGGGTGGCACCTGACCATGTGGCCTATGTTAATTGAAGGTAACTTTGCTGGTCCCTGCCTCTTAGTTATGCAGCAGAGGAATGATGAGGGACTGGCTCGACAGTGATTTCTTGTGGGTTTCTTGTAGGCACAGCCTAGCTGCACTTTCCTATTCTATTTACATTAATGTAATGTCAGCAACTCTAAATCTAAATCCAATTCCGTGGTTGCAGATCGTACCTTGAGGCTCCAGGTATGGAATGGTCGGTGAACAAAGTGTTGTTGTTTCCTGAAGAAATTGAAGAAGCAGAAGCAAGATCGATCAACGGTGAAGAATGATGTGAAGAAGAAACAACAATCTCCCCAAACTCCATGGGCTGAGGAAGGACCTTCGTGACACCCTCGGTGTCAATCAGAGCAGGCTGAGTGAGCATAAAGTTCACCAATTCCCTTCACCTCTCATTTGTCGTATGGCAGAGGAAAAGGAATCCTCTTCACGTGTGTCGCGTGGATCCAGTGCTTCTTCCCAGCCACTCGTACGGCGGTCTGTGAGGCCAAAAGGATTTGATGTTGTCCTTTCCAACGAGGTGCAAGACAGGAACCCCTCTCAAAATTCTTCAGAAGGACCCACTGGCCAGGTCAGAGTCGATGACCTAGACCCTTGTATTTTACAGGAAGGACTGCTTGCACCTGTTTATGAATCAAATATAAGTTTTGAGTCTACTGGTCACAATAATCGGACAAAAGCAGATGCTCAATGTATTTCAACAGCTTGAGTTTTGGAACATTCCATATATTTGCTGGTCTTCCCATTATAATTTCATAGGAGGTGAGCCCTGTTTTAGACTGTGCGGTCGTTCGCCTTGATAATGTTCCATCTCAATAGAATCAAAATGAATCACCTCAAAAGGCATGGAGGGGGGGACCAAAACTGCCCTTTGGTGTCGGTGTTCCCTTCCCAATGTTATGTTGCATGTATATCATGCACTTTGGACAAAACGTTCAGCAGTTTTCTGAATATTGGTATTATACCAGACAGTATCTAACTGTTTGCAAATCTTTTTAGCACATATATGTGTTGGACCATGAACCATTATAACCATAGCAGTAACAAAGGCATTGGGTAGCATACATCTTTGTTTTCCAAACTCCAACCAACAACCTAAATCATCTAGACTCGCCGGACCCTCTGCTCACTGTTTGATTTCTTCTGGAGTAGCTTCAGCCTGAATAACTTTTATACAGCTAACCCCTTCATCTATCATACAAGTGTCAGTTTGTTGGATCTAAAACATACATCTTTGAATTCAAATCAGTGACAGTCTGTTTGGCTATTCTGTCGGCAAAAGCGTTTCCTTTTCCATATCGTCCGTCACTTTCTGGTATTTGGCAAACTTCATTATGGCTAACTGTGTAGGAAGCGAAAGTGGTGAAATTAACCAAACTATTAAAGTACCATGCTGAATTTTTATTCCATCCGAGGTCAAGAAACCTCTCTCATCCAATAGTCGACCAAAGTTGTGAACCACCCCAAACGCATACTGGCTATCTGTGTATATATTCACACGAAGCTTTACGAAGATTTATACTTAACCATCATTTGACGGTATACCAATAGTGTGCAGGGGATGGGAGGGCTCCTACCTTCGGATCCTCTTTCTCTCTCTAAGTATAGGTATTTGTGGTCCTGTGCCAGGGTCATGTTACCTCCCCCGCACCTTAAAAAGATATTTAATATATTTACATATTTTGCCAATACTATAATATAAAAGGTGAGTGCATCTACAACCCTTCTCACTATATATTCACACTAAGCCTTTCAGAAAGTTCACAGGCTCTGGTTAACACAATAATCTCTGCGGCCTGACACAGAATTATGCAGATGTGTTTGGTTTCAACAATAGTGCTTAATATGATGATTGCGTGAGCAGCAGTGGATGTACCATCTGGAAGTTTAAAGCAGGAGCCATCGCAAAACAGCTCCCCTTGTGGATTCTTTAAGGGGGTATCACTTAAATCAAGTCTGCCCTTAGTTTCTTGTTCTGTGGCATAAAGGCAATCATGTGACATCTTGTCTTGCAGAAGAGGCAATAGTTCAGCCGGATTTATTGAGCAACATCTCTTAATTTGGATATGCACAGCAAATAGAATCAGCTCGTACCTTGTTAGTCGAGCCGATGTGAGATGTTGCATCTGCATTCTATTTAATACAAGGTCTACGGAGTGGGGTACCATCCTGGTTAAAGAATGTCCTAAAACCATACCCTCACTTTGTTTTACAGATGCAGCAGCAGTAGCTACAACTCTCAAACATCTCGGCAAAGCACATGCAACAGGGTCTAATATGGAGGAAAAATAACCACACAGTCTATTCTTGCCCCCATGCTCCTGTGTCAAAACAGCCAAAGCACATCCATCACATTCATGCACATATAACACAAAGATCTTTTTGAAATTTGGTGTGCCCAAAACTGGTGCGGAACACAAGGCAGCCTTGAGCAAATCAAAAGCATTCTGGCAATCCATGTTCCACGGTAAAGGCAAAGAAATACCATTCTTTGTCAATGCCAACATAGGTTTTATCATTAATGAAAAATTTGGGATCCACTGTCTACAATATGAAGCCATGCCTATTAAAGCTCTGAACTCTTTCTGTGTGTTTGGGACAGATATACTTGAGATGCTTTGCATCCGTTCAGGTGACAGCCTTCTTCCCTCCTTCAACAGGAGATAGCCTAAATGGGGGCCCTTCTTTTGACAATACTGAGACTTTTTCAATTAAGCCTTATGCCCATGTTCTGCTAGATGAATAAGCAGCAACACTGTGCCTTCTTTGCAAGCAACTTCAGAATCAGCAGCCAGAAGTAGATCATCGACATACTGCAACAACATGCAGGTTCAATTCAAGCATATCAAGCTGTTCCTTCAATGCTCTACTATAAATGCTTGGACTCTCAGTGTACCCTTGTGGCACACGAGTGAATGTAAAGGAGCGTCCACCTAGGGTGAACGTGAACAAATATCTGCTTTCAACATGTACAGGAATACTGAAGAAAGTGTTTTTCAAATCCACAACACTAAAATGTGTTGCTGTAGCTGGAATCATAGTTAATATTGTAGTAATATCAGGTACAATCGGAAACTGTGGAGCAACAACCTTATTAATGGCGCACAAATCAAAAATGAAACGAAAAGTAATTGCATTATCCCCTTTCTTATAAACTGGCAGAATCAGACTATTACACACGCTCCCTGCAAGTTCCTAAATCACACCTATGTGTACAAAATCAAAATAATACTCTTCAAAGCCTGTTCACCTTCAACACAATCTTATACTGCGGAATATGCAGCAATTTAACACTTGGTTTCAACACAATTTTAACTGGTTCAATTTGTAAAATTCCAACATCATTATCATTAACTGCCCATAAACATGGTAGAACCTTATTCAATTCAATTGGTAAAGGCTAAAGGCATAGCCAAAAATTGCGGAACTGAAGTTTGTTGGGGCGAAATCTTTAAGTACACTCCATCTGGAGAACAATTTCTTCAATAAATTGAATCCCAACAAATTTTTGCCACAATTTGTCATTAACAGAAATGGACAAGAATTAGTGAATGGTCCCAGTGAAATCGGTACTGGCCGAGAGACCGGACTAACCACTGGCATACAGAAGAACCCTACAGAAATGTTGTTTTGCCCTGACAGTAGAATATCTGGAACCTGTTAATGATCAATAGAACACTTCTGTGCTCCTGTATCTATCAAGAAAAGATGCTCCCTATTCCCCACCTTCATTTCAACATAGGGCCCTTTCTGATCGACAGGAATAGGTACTGGTTCCAGACTCTGCTTCGGGCTGTCCTAACGGAACAATACATTGTCAAATGCAAGATCCTCAGACAAATAGACAGTCAATGGATTATCGAAAATGTTTCCACTAGTAACACTCTCTTGCTGACTATCTCTTGACGGTGCCTGTTAATTCTGCAAAAACTGACTTCTACCAGGACCCCCTATCCCAGGACGGCCTCTGGATCATCTACCCCTGGCACCATACATACCATTTGATCTTGGCTGAAGGATCGGGCATTGTGCTTGTCAATGACCCTCCAGTCGACAATTTGCATATTGGTTCATGTGTACAGGACCCAGTTGTGCATTACACTGTGGTGTAAATTGGCCTCTAAACTGTGTAATCCCTCCTCTAGCTCCTTTTGCTATTTGCTGCAATAATACTCTAGTCTTTCTTTCACGCCTTCTCCTTCTCTGTATTAACTATATTCTCATATTCCTGAGCCATATGTAATACTTCAACTGTGATTTCACTTGCCAAGCACTCTCAGAAGTCATAATTTGTGATCGGATTTCAGGCAACAATCCACGCACAAATTTGTACACAAACAGCTTTTTTCCTGACTCTGTACTTAAGTCTTGACCACTAAAGTCTGGGAACACTTGTTCAAACATATTAAAATACTCTGTTGCACCCTCCAACTTCAGTTGTATGCAAGCCGTTAGTTTATCCCATATAATTCTTTTCTCAGGAACAAGAATTTTTAATTTACCTACTATTCTGTCTGGCAACACTAGTATCACTTGTGGTGGTTTCTCACCAGCATTCCTTTCCCCATCTATTCATACTAAAGCATCCCATGTATCACCCACCCCTGCCTGATCGTCTACAGTTCTAATCTGCTTCCACAAATCAGCAGGAAGGATCACGGGAAAGAACACATCTATATCACCTAGCGTGAAAACTGATGAATGAAAAACAGACTCAATTTCTTTATAAAATCCTGTTGGATTCTTGCTAATATCTAGATATGTTTGTCTAATAGTATTCACTTCCTGTCTAGAAAATGGAACATGAACAAACTGAGACATAATGTGCTTCAATAGTAGTAGCAGATGGTCCTGCTGCAAAAGTTGCTGGAATTTCTACTTTCAGAACAAATGTCGAGGACCTCCCTCATCAGCAATTGTAAAGTAGTCAAATCTGAACGTCTACTAAGCAATAAGGCTTACTCAAGTGACAAAGTAGTCAAAGCAGTATCGAGCGAAAGTGCCATCTTATAAATGAATATCAAATCGGTGGAACAACAAACCTTTCTCTTCATAAATGAATCTTGTAGATACTCTACCATCACCTGTAACACTTTCCTTTGCATTGCCAGAGCATACTGACTAAATGTGTCATGCACTTCAATGGGAGAAATTGAAACATCTGAAATCCATTTAAGAGTGTCTCTTGTGCAAATGCTCATTTGTTCACTCATTGGTTTCAATGGAGGAAGAAATTGTTTCTGCACATTTGAAGCTCCTGTCCATTACCATCCATTTCATCGTTCTGTAACCGATCTAGCTCCCTTTTAAACTCAGATATCTTCTCTACATGCCACAGTGTCCTTTGAGTTGGCAAGGACATTCAAATCCCTCAACCACTGTGGGACATCCATTTCCATCAAATCACTCCATATATCGACTAAATATGTTCCCATCCTTTCTATCAAAATATTCTGTTCAGGAATACCCCCTCGATCAGAAATCACAACTTGAACCGCTGATTCATCACCCTTTTCGATATAATTTTTTAGCACATGTATGTAATTCTCTTTTTCTGTCCTTATATACTGTAACATAAGTCACTATTCTAGGATCAGCTCCCACCCCTTCAACGAATACAGGCAAAGAAGAACAACATGGTAAAGAGTCAATAGGTAGTGGAGCCAATACCGCTAGCAGTGTGAGCAGAATTATGGGGATGGCAACTGTCAATAAGGGTGGCAGTGCAGAAAGAGGAACAAAATCAGGAAGAGGAACAACAACGGGAAGAGGGGGAACTAGAATGGGTGGAGGCACATAAGGAGGTGGTGCAGTGGAAACAGTTCTACGTTCATTTAGCAATTTATTAATTAATTTATCTGATGTGTGAAAATCCTGAGACGGATATATCTATTGCACATCAAGTTGGAAAGCCCTATTCATACCTCTAATAGATTCTGACTGTTTCTGCTGATAATGCAATAATGCTTTCTCAGCATTCGTCATGTGTCTATGTGCATGCTTTTCTTTACTTCTAAGTTGGTGAATAGCTTCCTTTCTCCAATCTTTAACTGCATAAAATGCTGCAGGTCTAGCCTTTTTCCTCAACAATACGGATTGTAAATGCTCTAGGCGGGCGATTTAAAAACTGTCATAAACTGGCCACTGAATTTCAGAAACATGTCTAGTCTGTCTGTGCCAAATATCATTAAATACGATAGTTCTTAGGCCATACTTACAGTACATCAAAAAAGCCGGCGACCCATTGGGTGCCGCCAGTTGGCCTTGTTCCGAAGATTGCTTATCTCTGTAGAACAATACCCAGAAACAATATGACAATTTCCCAGGCATATCAGAATACTGGTTTTGGCTGACGTTGTTTGTTTTTGCAGAAACAGATATGCAATCAATATCAGGATTCTTAGGCATTGCAGTATGACTCACCAGATTTCCAAATACAAAGGGTCTGATTGGATTATTAATTTTTCTCTGCTGGAGCCGAAAACACAAAGTTTAACATGAGACAGAAACAGGAGTTAATCAAAATGGCAGATGATTCTAAAATGGCGGCGTAGTTAGCCTTATTCAGGTTCATTCAAGTGCAATTTTCAGTGCAATGCGGATGTGCTTAGGCCAATGTTCATTATCAAGCACTATTATGTGAAATATACTTTAAAACCATGGGCTGCTGCTACTGTATAAGATTTAATTTGCACCTCAAGCAAAACATACCATGTTTTCTTGTGGTAGTCTCACTGCAATGTGCACTGAATATATCTCTATAGCTGGAAAGTAAAGAATAAGGTTAGCCTGTCTGTTTTTTTCTGAAACCAAATCACCTCCAAAAAACTTTAACATTCTTAAAATTCTTTCAGGAATTGTGACCATTGCCTTTGTACCTTTGCCTTTCCAACACACAGGAAGTCACACAAGTAGTTCAGCAACTGCTCAGAAACCATTCTCCTTTTGATTGGCCGATTCCAAACATTAATTGACAATCTCCAACAATGAAAAAAGACATAAAACAACCCATCAACATAGCCCAGTCTACTAATATCAGTCTTTCAAACTACAATTCCAGAAAATAGAAGTTATCCTGGTGTACTGGAAGGAGGTGGATGGAGTACTTAATATTGCATTTTGCCATGTCTTTACCCTTCTACATTACCAGACCTAGGTGATAGTATTTAAGTAGACCAAACATCTATGTTCAGATTTTAATTTGGTCATTTACAGGGCCCCCTTCTGGCAATGAGAAACAATGTATCATGAAATAGTTTCCTTGTACATTTTCTGAGACCATTCCCACCAGGAATATTATAAAACCTTCAACTAGATACTCCTTTAAAGGTCACCAGTTCATTCTCCCACTAAATCCTTAGACGGCTTCAGCAGAACTACTTCTGGAAACTCTTTTGCCTATGTCAGATTATCCCTCCCATTTCCCTATGCTCTGTACTCTCTAAGAAATCTGAAACCTTTGTTCTAAACCAGACTTCTACAAATGGGATTTGCCCTATTCAGGTAGACATTCCAGCATTACTTCCATACATGTCTATCCTCAGAACCTTTTTTTCCGTCTTTCATTGTTGTCCAACTCCTTTTTCTTTGACCCCTTGTTTATAGCACTATATATGTAGGTCCGTATCAGTGCACTTTGTGCACTCATATCTACTTTTACAAATCATTATCAAGTATTTCTTTCAAAGGATCTCCATGCTCCTCCTTCTGTCTCAAGTTCCCAAGTGTGGGCATTCTAAGTATTCTCTGACCCCTGCCAGGGTCGGATGCATCTGAACTACAATAAAAGGAGCAAGGAGATTGCTGGCCATGTGTCCCGCTGCCTCCGGTCTCGAAATAGTCACCCCCTGCAGCCGCACATCAATGTAAAATTTCCTCCCAAGACATTGTTGGGTCCTGTGCCATTCTGGGCCTCAATTGCTCTTCCTTCATAACTGAACCAAAATATCACCGCAACATTGATGTGCACCCTACCAACGACATTCAGATATTTTAGCATGGTCACTCTCCATTCCAGGAAATTCTCTCTGCTTAGTCTACCATATATCAGATGGTGAAGACCAGTTTTCCTTGTTTTGGGGAAACTGTAGACCAGGGGCCAAACCTGACCCTCATGCCCCCTGCACAACTCTGTACATGAAGACAGAGAAATGACAGTTGTGCCTCGCTCTTAGGCCCATCACCACAGTCATCGATGTATTGCAGGTGTGAAAAGCGGCATTCTCTTAGACAACCATTCAGACGATACCCAAATGATAATTTGGACAACATGGAATTGAGATCGATCGATCAGGTCAACTGACTGGAGAACCAGAAAGCAATGATGCCATCACTGACATCACGATGTAGCCACACTTATACATGAAGAAAATATCCATCCATTCATGAAGCTACACAGACCAGCCCTAGTGTTTTGCATGTAGGCACGCAGCACATGTTTATGACCCACTTAGGCAGAGGAAGAGAACACATACATATTTCTATATTCATATCATTCGCCAAAGATGAAACTGCAAGATGCATCAGAATTTGTATATTTAGCATGCATATCCTTAAACTGCTTCTAACATAGAGAAGCCTTAAGGGACACTATAAAAGTTATAGGCCATCCGACCCAGCAAGAAAGGAGACAGGTTTGAGAAACACACACAAGCTGACATGATTGCCACAGCTCGAGGAGCGCAGAAATAGTATACCCAGCCAAGGATGAAGGGAAAGCAGGAAAATTCCAGCTACTGAGATAGTGAGCCACTTGTAGAAATTTTGGCTAAAATCCTCATAATTACAGGTGAGTGAGCTTCATTTTGTGGTCTCAACACACTGACTGCACTCTCACTGGCTTGGGCAATCAGAGAATTGCAAAATTGGAGAACACTTCGCACCTCCATGTTCATTCCCATTACCTTGAAGTGGTACATAGTCTGAGAACTGCCTGGGCTCCGAGGGTTGGGGGGACACACTCTGTCCAATCCAAATTCACCTTTAGCATGGGGATATAATTTGTTGCAAGGGCCAATACTCATTCTGCTACCCTGCAAAATTGTGGATGGTGATCTTAGAGGTGCTCCAAGGAGCGGCCACTGAACATGGTCACCCAATCCCTACACTAACCTATGTATTTTCGATTTGTTTCTTGCCCAGACCAACCAATTCAAATAGTCAATAGGTTTCCAGGAGGGAACCGTTGTTTGGGACATCACACTGGAACAAAAGTGGCTGACACATGCTTTGATGCAGAGAGCTCTGAACAAACTTTGTTTTTCTGTGTAATCCCTGTTTGTTTGCTAATAAACGACAGTAACTTTGTCCTATGGATGGGTCTTCCACTTTTGAGGTTGGGAGTTTCTGATGGGCCTAAGTGTACTCTGCTTTTATCTGGGGTGACTGCTAGTGGAGCCTGGCCATGCTGTACAAGCTGGTAGCAGAGGATGGTTGTTAAGTCCTTTCGGCAAGACACCGCCTCATCCCGCCACATGCCCGAGGGGCTGTGTGGTGACATGCGGAAAACCGATGTCCAAATTCACAAATGAAAACATGACGAGGTCTTTGAAAAATTCCTGCCCACTTCCTGTGGGACACCCATCAGACCGGATGGCAGTGTGACAGGTTGTGGGAGAGATGGTGCCTGGGAGCCCTGAATGGATCACGTAACCTTTGCACTGGATTACCTGGATATATTGGTTAGTGGAAAAGGTGACCTTATATTACGTTTCTCTCTGAGATGTAATCCTTTAAGGCGAGGCTACAGAAGAGGGACCACAAGATTGGTTGGTTTGCCCAGTTAGAAGAAGCAGGAAGACAACTCTGTGGGCCTCACCACGAGTTGGTCAGTATCCCCGCTGGGATACCGCCCAACTGCATTTGTGTTAACACCCAACTGTCTGGTGGCATTACCGCTGGATCACGGGTTGAACGGTAAACATAATTCTCCATTGGGTCCATTGGACTCAATGGGGAATGTTCAGCACAATTACTGCACGGTAATTGCACTAAAAATCTGCATTTTCTTTCACATTTACCCCCAGTTTACAGCTGGGGTGAATGCTGCCAGACTTGTGATTGGGTGGACCCTTAAATGCGGCGGTAATAGCATTTCCACTTTATTTAACGGCTACCGCTCAACTCGTGATGAGGGCCTGTATATGTTATGTTGCTTCTTGTGTTGCAGTAATTCTTCCTCTATGATAGTGGTGATGTCAACGATGAGGTTGTGTAATAGGACTTGGAGTATGCGAAACATGGTGAAATTTGGCAGACTTTCTTTTGTTTTACCTTGGTACAGAACCACTGTTCTGCCATTGGGGCAGAACGTGATGAGCACGCAAGTGGAATTGTAAGTTAACCCTTCAGGGTGGAGACTTTGTTTATAGTGTTATGGTGTTGAGCTGGAAAGGCTGAGAAAATAATATGTCAAATTAATTAAATTTGGATGTGTCGAAAACCTCAAGTGGAGGTCAAGTAAAATATTTGACAAAAGTATTGTTTTAAGATAACATAATGGGGGATATGCCCCTCCCACACTTATGCAAGTCCCTTCTGCGATATCTAGACATAATACACAAGTATAGTATTGAATGGACTCACGAGACAGAGGGCAAGTTGGCAAAGTCATGACCCAAAGACATTTTCCCAAATGTGTGTAGCAACAAATGGTCACATATCTACAGGCAGCATATAAGGGGAGTAAATTAAGCAACTGATTAGCTATAATAGAGTTGTGGAGGATGTTTCAGGATGAGGATGGGAATTTCACTCGGCAGCATTGTATGGTGAGACAACGGGCTGCAGAGAGTGGACAGCCCTCATCTTCGCATCCTCCTCCTCATACAGTTGATGCAGATGCAGGAACAGACAGCAAGGGATTTTACCCCATGAAAGAATTAAAAGCAGTTGCATGATACACAAATCCCACTTTTGCGCCACCAGCGTATTGTAGCATGTACGCACCTGATCGCATGACACAGGCGAGTAAGACAGCATAATACACCAGCAGCAAATGTAGGGAGTGCAGTGAGATGCAAGAAAAACTACTGGAATATGACGCAGGGAAGACAGAACTTGCTACGGGCCAAGAGTTGGTAACATCAACCAAATGGATAGGTGGACAGGTATTGCTCAAACTAGATGAACATTGAGAAAGCAAAGCAGAGAATATGGATAAGGGAATAGCATGCAGTAGAGATGTACAATTTTTTATGTAAGAATCGACATATCATGTTTGTGGGGTTACTTTTTTTATATTAAGTGTGAATTGTTCAGGTTAAGGCTATTCAAATATTCAGTGGCCTCGGTTTACGTTTTTTCATGTTTTAGAATCTCAAACTGGGCCCCCTTTAACTACTAGGGTTTGTTTGTCATACAGAAAGTGGCTGCAAAGCATCAAAGGCACTATACAAAAAGACATTAATAAAACAATTAGCACTATACAAAAATGAACCAGCAGGCAGATAAGAATTGACAAACTTGCTATTCCATTGCCATTTACTTTTTCAAGGCAGTTTTACTTGGCATGTTTCACTTTATTTTAACACCGAAACGCACCTGCAGACATTTAGGACCGGATTCATAGAAAAAGCACCAAGTCTGTGCAAACTGATTTGTGCCATAAAGAACATTGCACCTACGTGCACATGCAAAACATTCAGCGCTGTTCACTGATTCATGGATTCTAAAGTGCTAAATAACCTGCAGAGCAAAGAACAGAGAGATGTGCCTGGAATGCCCACACCACACCCCCACACTAACAAAAACTAGCTCCAAAAAACAAACTTTGCGCCTGCCTTTGCACCAACAACCAGCAGCCTGGCAAAATTGCAGACCATCACACATAATGCAAGGCAGCTACCTGGCGTAACTGTGAACTTTCCCCCTGCAGTACAAGCGGAACCCAAACTTTGCGCCTTCACCCCTAAGTCCTTGCACCTCACACCACCCCCACAAACCTCTGCCCACTACCCCAGGCTTCCCCCTCAAGTTCTTGTACCTCCCATCCCCCATTCACCATCCACCCACTACCCCAGGCAGCCCTCTCGGGTCCCTCCACCTCCCACCACCTCCACTCATCTCTGCCCACTAACCCAGGCATCCCCCTGCCTCCTGGCATGTCCCAATCCCCCCACTCACCTTTGTCCATTAACCCAGGCATCCCCCTCAAGTCTATGAACCTACCACCACCCCACTCATCTCCAACCACTACCACAGGCAGCCCCTTAAGGCCTTGCACCTCCGCCCTCCCACACTCACCTCCACTCACTACCCCACACAACCTCTGCTAGTTTGCCCTCCTTCTACCATCCCCACTCACCTCTGCCCACTACCCAGGCACCCCACTCAAGTCCTCACACCACCCACCACCCCACTGACTGAAGTCCACTAACTCAGGTAGCCCTGTCAAGTCCTCACACCTCACACCACCTCCAATGACCTCAGACCACTACCCTAGGCAGACCCTGCTATTTTGCCTCCTCCCACCACCCCCACTGAATTGCGCCACTACCCCTCAAGCCCCATGCCAGTACACCATCCTCCCACCCACCCCACTGACCTCTGCCCAAACTCCTCAAACCCCCTGCTAGTTTGCACCTCTACCAGTCTAATTTTGACCAACATCCTACTTCAATATGAACGGAGGATAGCACAGGGCCAATGTGCTGGTGTTGGGAGCAAGACCGTGCAGAGCAACAGAGGTTTGGATCCCGGATCCATGCTTAGAAACTGAACTCTGGTATTAAGCGTATTATAAAAAAACAATTAAATAAAAATAAATAAACTCCTCTGGCCTGCCTCCAACATGATGTACACCTGCCACACATCCCCCTCCAACATGAACAACAGGGAGCACTGCTGTTGAATGCAGGTCTGTAGTCCTTCCATGACACCCTGGTACATCACATTCAGTTGCACATCAACAGGATAGCAGAATGTTGCACCAGCTACACTTTGACCAATCCACGTACTAGGAATGCAATGGAATGCAATGCTGCCTATCATTGTGCCTTTGTGCCATTGCAATGGCCTCAAAGTGCTGTAGATGAATGCCCTTTTAGGATCTAAGTTTTAGCAATCAGAGACTGTACGGAGTCATTCGGAATGTGTGTGTGCATTGTAGCCTGTACAAAGGAATGAAGCAAGGTAGGTAGGCTGGGGTGGCAAAGTCCCTGCGGGTGACACGAGTAGAACTGGCTTGTGGTTTGGTGTTGGGAAGGCTGTCAGAGAGTGCGCGAGTCAAGGAGACAGATCATGTGCGCAGCTAGACTGAAGAATCAATCATGTGAATCATAGCATATGAGTGGCAGATGTGAAGCACGATATGAGAGCAGGCAGTGGGTGGTTGCAGATGTGTGCCGGTGAATGGCTTTGCTTTGGGAGCGATGCAGCTACTGAATATTGAGTGCACATATGATGAATGTAGCCCACATATCCACAGTGAGGCCACACCTCTCCTCAACACCCACCATGCTAAATTCCCATAACATTGAACAAAATGTGGGCACAGCCAAAGGAACACCTAAACATCAGTAGACCAGAAAAGACATACAGTAAGTTTAACATCTAGTAGCAAATGTGCAGAGATTCAAGAGCTGTCACCAGATACGATTCACTCCTAAACCATGTGGATCATGTAGCAATACACATTGTGAAAAAGCTGAGGTCGTTCTCACTAACAGACCTCAGGGATTCTATGTTCAGGTGGCCAGGGCACAGCCATCACCTTTAGAACCAGACCCTGGGGGTGGACCAGTGCGGGAGGATCACATGGCAGTAACAGTAATTTGTTTCCCACGGATTTACTGCAGAATTACCACCTACCCGTAATGAGGCTCAATGACTCCCATACTTCCACCCCAGTGCATTTTCCAGAAACCACTGGGATGAGGTAGAAGAGAACAAGAGCAATGAGGATTACCCATACAAACCTATGTACCAGGGATTCCTATTTGCAGTCACTATTTTATCCCGTTAACAAGGCCAAGCGAGGTTAGGCCTCCATATTCAATCATTCCCACCTAAAACCTGTTGAGACTCCCAGACAGTATAAAGACAG
The DNA here is from genome assembly GCF_040938575.1 of Ambystoma mexicanum. NCBI lineage: Eukaryota > Metazoa > Chordata > Amphibia > Caudata > Ambystomatidae > Ambystoma > Ambystoma mexicanum. The sequence continues at coordinate 96,201,276 of NC_090941.1, forward strand.
AGCACCAAGGCATACTCTGAGCGAGCTGGGGCTGCTGGATGGAGCGCAGAGGCCAGGAGGAGAATTTGAGCTGAAGAGCATGGAAGACTTGCAGAACCAAAGACTGCCTAATTGCTGGGCCTGTGAGTACAGGGGATTCTGCAGTGTGGCGAGGGAGTGCCAACTCCAAGGAGCCAAAACCAGTGACAGCTGGGGGGTTCCTGGCAGTGCCCACACCAGAGCTCCTCTGCTGGGCAAACAGGAGAGCCCAGGCCTTTGGGGCAGTTGGTCAGACCTTGACCTCAACAAATATCCCCTTGAACTCCTACAGCTCCCAAAATGCCGGAATGCTGTTTTCGAGGACCTAGCTGAGTGGGAGCGAAATAAGAAAAGGTGCATTCTGCGATTGGAAGTCCAAACACATTTATTTTGTGAACTTTGAGAGGGGTCTGAGCCTGACTGAGGGAGACCCATCTGTGAACTTGAAGAGGGGTCCACGTCCGACTGAGGGAGACCCATGTGTGGACTTTAAGGAGGGGGTCTGAGCCTGACTGAGGGAGACCCTGAAGAGGACAAGAATTGAATGCCCAGAGCCAGTGAGTTGGCGAGCGACGTGAGAGACCTGTGTGTGCTAAAGAAAGATTGAAGTGGCAACATTATATTGCACAATTAACGGTTGCACATGTGTGGATGAGGCACAAATAATGTCAGAGCTGTGAATGAATCTTGAAGTAAAAATAGCTGTAAAGTCAGCTATACTGAGTAACAGAGTGGTTCGGCGATAGGAAGTAGCCCACTCAAAAGTCTATGTGAAAGGTGAAAGGTTTGTAGAGATTAATTGAATGAACTGTAAAAGCAAAGTGAATGAAATTGACCCCAAGAAAAGGGGAGAGTTAAAAGGTGAATGTTGAACTTTGGTGCACAATACAGTGAACTATCCAGATGAGGAAACACTTGGGCAAATAACATTGGAGTGTGAGCTGAAAGCTGGAAAGTCAAAGTGGTTCTGTAGAGGTCTGTAGAAAAAAAGCCACGCATATTTGAAAGTCTTCGATATCAGGAAACCGTCCAAGCCTGACTGAGGGATACCGAATCTGTAATGAGTTAGAGGAAGGGAACCCTTAAAGGAAGTGAATTAAGCTTGGGGAAGAGATCCCCTGAAAGTGTTTGGCTTTGCTTTAAGATGTCCAAGCAAGACTGAGGGAGACAGACGTAAACGTTTGCTGTGAAAGGTCCAAGCCTGACTGAGGGAGACTGATGTGAACTTTTGTTTTAAGAGGTCTGAGCCTGACAGAGGGGTACTGTGAGAAACCTGAAGGTGTCTCCCTGAGTAGTCCTTGGGGATCTGTCATCCAGGTGGCCTGGACACGGCCATCGCTATTGGATCCAGTTGCTAGGGGTGGACAAGTGCAGGTGAATCACCTGGATCGCGGGTCCTTGTGGAGTCAAAATGGGACACAGATGGGTGAGACATGGTATCCCCTTCCTTATAACAACCCTTCTCCATCCTACCCCATAGGATATTCAGAAACACTAACCCCCACCCTTTTCCAACACAAACACTTTCTTACCCCATGACAAACAACGGACTAACACTAGACTGTTTACCTGACATCTCCCAACACAAGGGTCTGGCAGAGCCAGGCAATTGATAATAACCACACACACCTGACTGCCCTTTCCCTTCCCCACACGGATACAAGGTGGAGCACAAGAGAACACTATGAGCAAGCCAGACTGCATGACCAATCAGCTATTCCAGGATGGCAGTCAAGAGGGGGAGAAAAGCAGCTAGTACCGAAAGGACAAGGAAAGAAGCTACCTTGCCCTTTCTGACCAGACCTGTGAAGCCTAAGTGAAAGGAATCATAAGACTGGAAATAACAGCCAACGTGTGGTATAGTCGATGTCAACAGTGCACAGAGCCCTCCTACACTGATAAACAAGACAGGGAGGGACGATTGCTACCGTGGTATCGTCCTTGACTGCAGAGACAAGAAATGTAAAGCGGTTCATCACAGCCGGTGAGTCGGAGGGAGAACCGATAGTAAAGTGAACTATGTTGAGCGAAGGTTGCAAATGGCAACATATGATGAGTTAAAGAACAAAGACTGTATGTGTTGCAGAACTGATAAAACCACAGGGAAAGACCAGCCGCAGAGTGGTATGGCACCACTTGGGTGCTCATTCAAAAGACTCTGCTTGGTCCCCTAGAGTCAAAATTACAAAGACCAGAGGGCCATAGGAGAGCCTGTCGTAAGAGATCAAAGTGGTCATACAAGGGTTGAGTAAAATCCTTGCACAGTAGAAAGTCTTTGACCTACAACCAAAAGGAAAGCTTGACTTGGGGCTTTAAAAGAAAAGCCTGACTGGGGGCTAAAATCAGGCAAATGTGAACCCGACTGAGGGATGCCTGCAGAATAGGGTTGTTGGAAACTCCCCTCCTCCTGAGAACATTGAAGTACATGAAGACTGAGTAGGGGCTGACACCCAGAAAGACACCAGGAAAAGAACCAGAAAGGGGTCTAGCGAACAGAGGCAAGTGTGAACCTGACGGAGGGATACCGAAAGAAAGCTAGGGGAAGGGAACCCTGGTTTTCTAATGAGATGAGAAGATCAGGAACTGTGTTAGAATGACACACAATAATTGGACCGAGGGATGTTTGAAATAAATTGATGGTCTGAGCGCGATCGAAGGAGGCCATCATAACCAAGAGGAAGCTAAGAGAAGTAAATCCCTCATTGTGATAAAAATGAGTGAACTGTATAGTTGGCGAACCCAGCTGAGGGATGCCTACAAAACAGGGTGACACATGATAACCCCAGGAGCATTGCGATGACAAAGAGTGAACCCGGCTGAGGGGTGTCCACAGTGAAAGATTGTTAAAAAGGACATTGAGACAGGTGAAATCTTTTGAGTAAAAAGTCATTGTGAACCCGATGGAAGAAGGCTAACATTTGTGTAGGGTCTGAGCCCGGAAGAGGGGGATCCAGGAGCGACAAGTCATCACCCAACATACATACGGAAAGGAACTTTTATTTTGGTATATTTTAATACATTAGGCCCTTGTAGGCAAGAGACTTATGATAAACAAACGTGACCACCGCAGATCCTGTTATCGCTGCGAAGAACAATAGCTTTGTGTTGGAAAAGCCCAGTAGCGTGGTGTACTCAGGAGGCCCACTTTGTCCCATGCTAAAAAGTTGGGTACAAGAGGTCACGCTATACCATCATGACTTATGATTTTTGTGAACACGTATTTCTTTTTGTGAACATTATCCCACACTTTTTTTGTGTCTAAGCTATAAGGACTGAAAATATTTTTTTTTAGTATAGGCCCTTTTATTTGACAAGACGCCACTAGGACTGCCTTATTATTATTATTATTATTATTTGATGGTCAAACCTTGCTCCCATCTTAGATTTAGGTTTAGGTTAGCCATCCTTGATGGACCCTGTGTGGCAAAATCCTGTCCCATAGCTGAAGAGGTGCTCCCTACCACAATCCCCTCCTGGGACTTACCCTCACCAGCCTTGCCGGATGGTACTGAAGCCTGGGTCTGGAGGCCTGTCCCTGCTTCTCCACTCCACAGCACTGCTTCCTCGCTCATTGCCAGCTGCAGCGACTGAGAAAAAGTAGACAAAGAACATTGATATCAGTCAACAGTGACAATGCATGTTTGGCATACACAACATAAACAGTACCATTAAGTCAGCACCGGCCAACCAGCAACTGCCACACACACGCCCATGTACATAGCATAAATACTGACACACAAGTGTATGGAAAATGATGAGGAACATTCATGACACATGCATAAGTCAACCAAGCCCATTGATTTGAGGCAACAAATACATTGCAAGAAATCATGTCAACACTGTTACATGTTGTGCATAATCGATACCAGCCAGCAGGGACAGCACCACATCTCAGATAGCCACCTCAGCCTCAATCAGGGCCTTGGTCTGGGTAGAGGCAACCAGCAAGGTAGTCACTGCCACAGCAGATGGCCGGGGACAGGAGGCTGTGCAGGACCTTCGACTGTGGACTGCACATTCTCATGTCTCTGGGCCAGGGGTGCAGCCTGACCTCCCTCCTCAATGACCCCACCTGACCCACCTTAATTAACCAAGATGAATTCTGAGAATCCCTCATCCTTGATGGACCCTGTATGGCAGCATCCTGTCCCACAGCTGCAGAGGTGCCATCTGGATAGCCTGGCCTGGCCACATGAGCAGTTGGGCCTGGCAGAAGTTACTGGCCAAAGGAACTGATGGATGTGCAGCAATGAGCCGGACACAGCCATAACGCCACCATCCAGGGTGTGGCCTTCAGCCACCAACACTGTGCTGGGGTCCCCAAGTGGCATAACACTGTCTGTGGGTTTAGCCCTATGAAAATAATGTGTGACCCCTAAGCAGTGCTGGTAAGATGGCCACATAATGTCACAGGTGACAAAATTGCACTGTGCACTGTGGACTTCCCACATCACTTGATGTGACTGTGGGACATCTGGACATTTAACGATAATCCACTCAAGTAACATTCCCTAATGTAGCAGTCTGTCACCTCTGATATGAGAACTTAGCTAGGTGACTGGAGACTAGGTGGCTGCCCTTAGATGAGCATCACACCCTCGGGCCTGTCCGTGTGACCTCATTGTCAGTGGAAGGTCCATACTGCAGGGTGGTGCGCCCTGTTAGTCACACATGCACCAATGGCCCAACTGGATGGGTGCGAGGAAGAGCCTGGGCCCAGGCACTAATCTTGCAAGAAGGATGTGGCTGCTGCCCATTCACACACCCCTGGTGTGTGGAAGGGTGGGCTACCACCCGTGGAACTTTTGTCGCCTTCGACTGCATTTGGGAACTGAGCTTGGTAGATGAGTACATGGGCATGGCTCTTGTGGGCCCACACCCACTGTGTGTTGGCCAGGCCCTGTGGTCAGTCCACCATCCTTGTACTCTAACATGAGCACTGGTGAACTGATTGCCTGCTCTGCCTATGCACTTCTTGGAGGGCAGAGACACCAATGTAAGGGGGCAGTCCCAGAGGGGGCATGCCCCTGAATCAGCACTGTCCCTACGCAGTTTTCATGTAAATGCCTGTCTCAATAGCCATGGCCAGAAAAGCAGTCCAACCCGAGATGAACCAAGTATGCAAGATTAATCTGTGGAATGCAGGGATCCCGGCCTATAGGATGCACTGCTGTTGCGATGCAAGTCATTGAGGCTCATTTCACAGCCGGACACCCTGCTGGGCCACAAAGTACTAACCAACTCAGTAGAGTGCCCGCAGCAGGCAAAGCTCTGTGGGCATATTGTGTGGTGTGTGATCCTTTTCCATCCTGGGGATGAGCAGAGCCTGGGTGTGTCAGTGAGTTCCAAGTGGAGGGCATACAGGGCCCTTACACACTGTCAACAGTGGGTCAGAAGAAGACGACTATGATTACTTGTAAACTGTGCACCCTAGGTGCCGACAGAGGAGGGGGACTGGCCAAAAGTGTCATGCCTCCTCATTAAAGATCGTGGCCCACCCGGACCTCCAGAGCCGGCCAGCCTTCTTGACCTAACATACATTCCGAAGGTCTAAAATCAGATGACTGGGCATCCCACAGGATCACGATGGGCACATGTGACCATGGCCCTGCCCTCGTGGCATATACCACACCCCATGCTGCGTGGCCCTGGGAGGCACAAACCAGGGGCAGAGTGGTAGGCAGTGGGCCCCCTAGTGGGGTGGTCAAACACTGAATGCATGAGAGCATAGCTGGTCTGGGGACCCCCAGGCATGCATGGTACACTGCTGGGAATACCATAGCGTTGGAGCCACTCTGTTCCATACAGGACCTAAGAAGCATGTCATGATTTGAATATGCACAGCATGGCCATGCACGTGGGTGAAGAGGTCTCATAACATCTGCTTGGGCAGCAGTACACCCAATTATATGTAGCAGAATTCACCCCTGACAGTTTGGCCTGTAAGCATGCAACACATACAGGCACACATTGCTGAGGTGCATGCAGCTATGTTGTTGCTCCCAGCCCAAACAAATGGCAAGCGGCTGGTGCAGAAAATATGTACAGAAGACCAACTCCTCAGTATCATTCAGGGGGCACAAGTCCTTTTGTTCAGGGCACACCACATTGATGGTGTTAGACTGGTAGCATCCACCAGCACGGTGGGATCAGGTCAACTCGGAGTTGGGTACTTGGAAATGCAACACAAAGTGGCTGGTTGACTCCATCCAAGGATGAGTATGGTTGTGAGACCAATATCTAACAAGTACTGTGAGTATCCTGGCCTAGTAGGATCGTTGTCTGTCTTCCCCTTGTTCCCCCCTCCCTGCCTCGTCGCGCCTTGAAACACCTGTGTATAGGCGCGTTACAAATGCCATATCATATCATATCATAGCAACAGATGATGTGTACTTTTAAGAGTCAGTTGCAGAAGGCGTGATTCTATCTAGAGATCAACATGTGGGAAGTTGACACAGTGGGCAGTTTGGTCACCCGACACTGCAGATACCTTTGCAGAACCGCCACCCGGGTACATCCAGCCTACACAGGGCACATTACCTCTGTTGTGGTGCACCCCAACTGGCTCCAGGTTGATCGAGAAAGCCCCAGAGGCAGGTTGCTATCTACTCTGATGAAGGGTGCTACTGACCCCTGCCTCCTGTTTCAGCATGTCCACATGGCCAAAGGTGATTGACCGCCGGCACACAATCCCATTGCAACCATCCCATTACCTTTCAGTGGACACTCCTCAGTCTTACCCAACCATGTAGCACTGCCAGGCTGGGAGGCGCACAAAGGGTGGCATGGCTCTGCAGTAATGTGGGTTACCACCCTACGCATCTTGTGAGATAGACCAACGTGTAGAAGTTGGTGAGCCTAACCAAAGCATATGGCACTATGTAGGAGAGGGCCTGCATACACCAGCTGAAGTGTGATCCCATTGCACCGTGCATGCTACCAGCACCTCTCATCTACTCTGTTGTGGAGGTGTTGCATGAGCGTTTGTGACAGGACCCAAGCCATTGTGCACTATTCCTGGATGACCATCTAGTGTCTGGTTTCCTCTGACGCTTCACTCAGGATACCTGGCACTCTGATAGGCCTATTTAAACTGGTGAGGCACATGATTACAGTTATTGGAGGACAAACAACGTCAACCCATTATCATATGCAATATGACTGAGAAACCAATGGGGCAAAGCTGCCATCTGTGTGATTATTACTGAATGCCTCTAAGTCAGTGCCCCTTCAAAACAATGACAGTGACCCATCACTGTGGAGCCTCGGTTGGCCTAAGATACACAGCCTATTGTCACAGTGCATACATTTGCTTGCCCCTGTACTTGGTTGTGGACAAAAGTGGTCAACCTCTCTCACCCATCATGCAACTCATTTTTGTGGGGAATGTGGTACTTGATAATTTTTAGACAAGCTGATTCTGTGTCAGATGTTCATGAGTAGCACAGCAGCTACCTCGCTGCAATCTGCCATGGCTCTGAGCTCAGCCAGCATGGCAGGTACCTGTCTATATAGGGAGGCATTCTTTCAGAACAGCCAGGTTTCCCTCAGCACCCAGATTCACCCATTCAGGACTTCCCTTCTGACAGTGGTGACCACAAAAACACCTGTCGGGTAGCCGGTCAGAGAGAGAAGTGCATCCGGCAAGCACATCAGCTCCATTGCCAGTTCAGGGCTCCCTTGTCTGTGCATGGTTGGTGTTCTCCCAGCAGGTTAACCCAAACCTGCCAGACGCCCATGCCCATGGGCTGGGTTGCAGAACACGCCACTGGCCAGACCATGACATGAGGGTCACGCCGGGATGTGGTTGCGCATGTCTGGGATGCAACAACTGCTCCACTATTGATGATCCTTCCACAGGTTCACATACAGAAGCCTTGTTGTGACTTTTGCTTCCTCTGGATGATCAAGTTTGATCCTCTTCTCAGAGGTCCACAACGCCCATCACCAACCCTAGCAGGACCAATCCAGGGAACTCACTGAACCATCCAACCAATCAGTTATAGTGAGGGGCAGTGTGTACAAAGGGAAGGGCCTTGATCAAAACGAGTGTATGACCTGCACTTACTGGTAATTCCTAGTGCCTGTGATATTATTGCAAACCCCAATCCATATCACAAACACGGTTCAGCGAGCTACCTGCACCTGTTGGCACTGGGTAGACACATGCTGATCCATTCAGTGTGGTGCACCTGTAGCCCCAGACATCTGACAGAATCACAGATGTGTTATCGGTCAATCTTGTTTGGTTGAATGCCCCTAAAAGGTGAAAATCAAACACTGGGGGTCACGTAAATAGTTGCCATGGAGGAGTCTCGTTCATGATCTGAATTTCCCAGATAAATGACTCTACCAACCAGACCTGCACCACCACCCCCAAAATTGAAAAATGGCTACCTATCATTGAATCATTTCTGTGTATGGGCCTGGTGGGGTTTCCCATGAATGGTCAAATTGAGCTGTAGGCTCCACGCCTGGTGGTGCCCTTCTGTCTATTCCTTTTGGTTTCAGTTTTGAAACCATACTCGCACTTGGTACCCAAAGACTTTGGTTTCCTGTAAGCTGCTCGGCCAGTCATTGCGCTTGCTTGGTAGAGAAATACACATTGGGAGGTCCTCCTTGAGGGGGAATGCCATTAACACCGTCCAAATGCAGGCAGTAGCTCATTGCTTGGAACAGCAGCTGCGGCCAGCCAAGCAATCCAACCCTAGATAAACAAAGTGTGTCAAATCAGTCCCATGGAGTGAAGGGAGGCACATGGGCAGGCCACCCTGACATTAACATGTAATTCCGATGAGATTTCTTTGTCGGCCAGAAACCCTGCTGGCTGCAAAAATTGTTTTCCCCTTGGAATGCCTTCATAAACTTGTTTTTCCCAGTACCGTGAGGCAGAGGCATAGCCTGGATTGACCAATAAGTGAGGCCTGAAGCTAATCTATTTAGGCCCACCAGAGTGACATGAACACCTGTAAATGCCAACACAGCACTGTTGAGTGGGCAGTTACCGATTTTGGGTGGGCCTTGCCCGCTCAGGCCCTACCCTGTCTATGCCCCTGCCAAGAGGCGGCAGCACATCCCCAGCAGGCCATGCTCTGATGTGACATTGTGTGGGGGTCTGCCCCTGGACACTTGGAAGGAGGCAGTGGTTTCAACACAAAGCCCACTTCCACAGTGGTTTCACCACAAAGTCCAGGTGGAGCACCAAGAACCAAATGGGGCACAGACTGGTCCCTTACAAATCGTCTACAGTAATCCAGAGGAAGGTGACTTGTATTACGTGTAACCTGGGTGACAGAGGGGGAGTTCTAGCCATAAGAACCCTACCTCCTTATGGACCCAACTAGAAATTGAATTTTAAAATTGATGGCCATCCGGACTTCCACAGGAGTCCGGCCATCTGATTCCAATGGTCCTCAGTAGGAACATCCATGTGGCTCGCTGGCCAAGGGCAAGCAGGATCCGATGGCAGGGGCCACAGTAGACCCATATGCAAGTCATGGGTTAGTAGGGGAGGCAGTGGTGCTCTGGCCATGGTGCATTTGTACTTTTCCCTCCAGGGAGGGACAGAAACCCCGGTAGGATGCACTGGATCCACTGCTGGCCAGACAAACTTTGACCCATGTTTGAGGCAGATGCTTAGAGGAGGGGGCAGCATCCCCAGCCATCACAGAGCTCAAGCACAAGATAGCACTTCCGATGAGCCTGCTAAGCTCCTGTCCTTCTGGCACAGAAACACCCCCAGTGTGTGACACTGGGAGTGAATGCCAATTTGGTTTGATGGTGCAGGGGGGTGACTGCGGGTACCTTGACAGCTGCTAAACGAACTTGAGCTTTGCAGGGCTGGGGGTGTCAAGTTTCACATTTCCATGCAGGATTCATTGAGCAAGTCCTTATTTCATTGTGCAATGCATGCCTATGCGAGCAGGAGAGGAGGTTTGACAAGCTCTACTGAGGCCTCTCCAGAGAGCATGGCTCAGAGATATCCCAGCCAATGGCTTGGCCGACCAGTGGTGCTATCCCAACCATTGTGCACCTGCCTCTGATTACGTTTGCCAGCCATGTTACTCAGCAGAGTTCCTCACAAGGGACCCAGCCCACTCTGAAGGGCAAAGCTCAAAGGCATCCAGGCCATGGCCCTGGATGGCCATGGATGCTACCCCACCCTTTGGTGCCACTGGGTAGACCATAGCTGTCATGTTACCTTGTTTCATATGGGACATCTCCAGGCTGAGCAGTTGTTTTTCTGTCATGCACTGCGTGTCTATGTAAGGATTACTTAGGATAAAATGTTGGTGATGAGAGCTTGGTGTATACTTTGTGCATGTTGGTTCATGGCACTCAGGGGGAGCACATGGTAGGGTGTCATTGGTGGCAGGGTTGTTTGCACTGTGTTGGGTGCATTCATGTGCTTTGGCCTGAGGTGAGCAGGTTGCAGGTCTAGCAGCATGGGTGTGGAGGGAGACATGGAGATGGGAGGCTGGCGAGTCATTGGTTGCAGGTGTTGCATGGCAATCAGGGGGGCACACAGTGGTGCTGTTGTGGACGGGGATACTATCACTGTTTGGGGTGTTTTTAAGTGAGTTGGCCTGAGGTGAGCAGGTCAGGCAGCATGGATGTGGAGGGAGACATGGAGATGGGAGAATGGCGAGTCATTGATTGCAGTTGTTGCATGGCACTCAGGGGGCACCCATCGGTGCTATTGTGGGCAGGAATACTGTCACTGTGTGGGGTGTTTTTCAGTGAGTTGGCCTGAGGTGAGCAGGTCCAGCGGCATGGGTGCAGAGGGAGTCATGGAGATGGGAGCCTGGTGAGTCATTGATTGTAGTTGTTGGTACTCAGGGGGGCACAGCATACAGTGGCATTGGGTTCAGGAATGTGTTACCTTGTGTGTTCCTTTCATCGGAGACATTCTGCAATGGGAGATGGTTGCTGCTATGCAAGGACACAGGGCTGTGGAATGCTTGCACGCCACAATTCGGCAGTCTAGGCTGATATCGGCACCTGCAGAGACGTGCATTCTTACATGACTGAGAACAGATGGAGCAGACTCTAAAGGGAAAAAGATGATGTTAGATGGACATCTTTCGTGAACTGAACTTGTACTTTTCTTAGTCTGTAAGGCTATTTATTTGTATTTTATGAGCTGTATTGTTGGCTGAGAATGGAGTAACGACTCAACTGTATATACAGGTGAGCCATGCCTTGGGTGGACAGGGCAGTCTTTAAAGGTGTTTGTTTCTGCTTAAATTATATGCTGTGCCTTACAACCTGTGTTCTCCTGTGTGTTGTTGAGTATCTGAGTGTACAATTATTGGTGGTGAGCATGTGTAAGTGGTAACTGATTTAATTGATTGTGTTGTGTGCTTTTGTGTGAGTGACAAGGATACTGCTTTTTCCACTTGCTATGACTGTCTCTGTGGTTTGTGCACTTGATGGCTGTGGACACAGTTTTCCTCTCCCAGACACACATCCTCAGGGTGTTGTTATGGGCAAGGTGGATTAGCCCTGATTCATTATTGAAGGGCACTAGGGATGCAGATTCACTCTGTGTTCTCCCTATGGGCTGCTATTCAGGTGAAGTAGGTTTTGATGACCTGATTCCATGCATCCTGTGCCTGTGTCCTTTGCCGTGCCGAAGGGATGGGTAGTGCGGGTGACTGAGGGCGATGTCTCTCCTGCAGCTTGACTGGTATGGTACACCGAGTAGCAGTGTTGTGCAGGACACAAGATTCCATAGTGATCTTGCATATTACTGGTGGAGCATATAGCAATACGTCGCCAGAGTGGTCAAGGGAGTGTAAACATGAATAAAGCACCCAAAATATGTGCTCCACTATGCACTTAGTGACTATGTGTGCTGCATTATATCTTACCTCACCTGGGGTGGCAGGATTCCTGAATGGCGTGAGTAGGAATGGTGAGAACGGGTAAGCAGTGTCCACTGCAAATGTATAAATGGTTGTTGTTACCATTGATTGTCATGGGCTGTTATTCTGTGTGTTATGTGACTGTTTGCGTGTGCGTGATAGTTGATCCTCACCGATAAGCCAGGTGTTGCCAAAGGTCTCTGATGTTCGGGCCTGGTATAGTAGAGAATGGCAGTAAATTCCACGATCATGTGTGCTTCCGGGGAAATTTGCGTTCATGTGCATGATAACTCCCTTCGAATCGCATATGACCTGCACATTGATTGAATGCCAATGCTTTTGGTTGTGATACATGTGCTCGCTCACTCAGGAGGGGGGGGACTGTAGCACAGCATGCATATAATCAATGGCTCCCAGTTCATAAAACAGTGTGCGTGGTATGTACGTGTGCCTATGGATACGTGAAGTTATGTAGCCAATACTTGGTGTAGGCACTGGGGTTGCATGGCCTGCAATATGCCCCCAACAATGGGAGAGATCTGTTGGAATGAGCCTGCAGCCAAGAAATGTAGGGCTGTCAGCACCTACTCCAGGGGTGTGAGTGCATGGGAGCAAATGGTGGGTGATGAAAGGTCTTCCACCCGCACCCTGACTAGGTCAAGGATTACATGTGGAGGGAATCTTTCATACATCTAGTCATCAGGCATCCCAAAAAGCATTGTGCGAGGATGGAAAATCTTGTTCCTCACCAACCTCCTCTTCCTCCTTCTTCCATGAATGTGTACGATCATTGTCACTACAGCGGGATTCATCCTGGAAGTCCAATTTTGTATTAATGTCTATTGCATGCTTTTATACGTGGCCTTTGCGCTTTGTACATTTCTTTGCGTATCTCGGGCAGTGAGATCACGAGGTTTGCGTGTGCCTTTTCAAATAAGGAAATTGTGGTTAGGAATCCATGAATTGGATTATGTTTGCGATTGACTGGGCATGTTGGATTTTGATGTGGAATGTCTCGCAACATGCCTGCGTTAATCCTCGTTCTTCCTCACTTTGTGCAAAGAATGGGGAAAATGCATTTTCTGACCCCTATTTGTTTCTTTGCGCAGGCCCTTTCCACACTTTTTGCTGTGTGTCACACAAACCGATCAGCACCATGCAAAGTAGGTAAGGACCCATAATGAGTGCGTGCAGACCCCATCAAAGTACAATCCATGAATCAGCAAAATTAGTTTTGCGTGTGGGGTGCATTTAAAGGCCCCAAACAGAAGTCCCTTTCACATGAATAGCAATATTTTAAACACTGAAACAAAAACGGCCTGGCCTTTGTTTTTGTTTTTCAAGTAAAAGTATAGAGCCATGTGAAAAGGGGCCTATCTGTCATTACCAATGGATAAGCAGCAGTTTGATTTACGAAAGAAGGAGGAATCGAAGATCCCTGTCACATGGAAAAGAGGGATTTTAAACAACTGCACAGGTGTGTGCAAATAAAACGAGTTTTAAAAATTTTAAAAAAGTATCACGGCTGACAGAAACATTTCAGGAAAACAAAACATGATGTACGGGTTGACAAAAAAGCAATCTATATTATGGTTCACCTACAAATGTCCAGTGACATTTGAAGAGCCACTTTGTCTTCATGGAAAATGGCAGCCCAAGGTTCCCCTTTTTGGCTGTGGGCAAAACTTCACGAGGAAATCCCCCTCTTCCAGGCTAGATGTCATATCTCCCATCTAATTACCAATTGCAATAAAATGTCCTGCTAAAGGTGTCAAAATTCAGTGTTCTCCAGACCTGCTGGCTCTGAAAGCATTGACTTCAAGAAAAGTTACACTTGGCTGGAGCATTACTAATATGTGTGAAAATGGGGGCACCCACTTCAAAGAGCATGCTTCCAACACAACGGAGACTGATCATATCAGAAATTGTGGGTGGAGGCTGACCCAGTGATAACAAATGGCTGGACGGCAGGAGGAGGGCCATTTGTCTCACATGAAGAGTCACAATTAATCTAAAAGCACTATTATCATTTAGGCCTTTTTGTCAGCCATCATAAGGCAGATGGATTTCATCCAAGTGCCATTTTTATGTAATTTCCAGGCGATTTTGTGGATATAGAATTCATCTACCTGAGACTCAAGGAACTGTAATGTCCAGTTAAAGTAGGCTTCTGGCTGATTTGAACATGTTCCAAATGTGAGAGTAGGTGAGGGGGTAGAAAATGAAATTAGGGATATGCTTATTAACTTACATATTCATAACTTTTATGCTTTTTATGGAATCGGCAGAAAGGTGTCACATGGCCATGCTACATAGTACAGATTTGGTGGCCAGCTTTTCTAATTGTCCAGTATTAGCTGAATAAGAAAATATGTTTATTTTGGCAGTTCCTGGTAAAATTATAAAGTTGTGATACATAACTAGTTTTTGTCAAAACATTGAAAGGCGAGCAAAGGGTGATTACAAATGGGACAAATCCTTACTTGGAGGCTGGATTTGGGAGGAGAGAGAAGGGTAACTGTCAAATCCTAGTGACAGGGATTATTGCAGGGTACTTCCCCAAGATTGTAAAACTAGACAGGGAGAAAGAGAAAAAAAAGACAGAAAGAGAAAGAGAGATAGAGAGAGATACAGACAGAGAGAGAGAGAGAGAGAGAGAGAGAGAGAGAGAGAGACAGACCGACCATCAGGAAAGCTGCTGAAACTTACTATCTGACAGATGTAAGGAGACACCAGAGGAGATTTCTGAAACTGCATCTCGGTGGAGATGTCTATTTCTAGGAAGCCCTCAAAGCTGACTAGGTCCTATGGGGGAGAGCGGGAGGCCATCTTTGAGAGTGGAGTGACCAGACCCCTGCCCTGTCTTTCCAGAATGTCCTGAGATGCAGCTGGCTTTCCTGAACCTTACATAGAGGCTTGCTATGTAGGATTGCTATGTAGGTAGAACTGAGCCCTGGGAAACCAAAAGGTGGGGAAGTCTTCTTGCCTTGAATCCTTTCCCTTTATAGTGGATGGTGGGGGCAACACTGTTTAGATCCTCAGCCTATTTAACCAAAGATATGAATTTAATTAGTTCCCCATTTCACAGAACACTACAGGGTGAATTTTGTTAAAATTTGAAATCAACAAAGCTCACTTCCCACTGTGCGCTGACAACTATAGCCTAAAATTTAATTGGGTAATCCCTTTTGTCCTGCTGACCTCTAATTCTTTAAGGAAGAGGGGTGTGTTTGTTGTTAAATCAGTCCAACCTTTTTATCCAGCTTCCCCAACATAGGGCTTTCAGTAATGGGGATCTGAAATCCAAAATTCCCCAAATCATTCCAACTTTTCTGTCCGACTTCCCAACATAGACCATAGGAAGAGGCGTATGAAAAACAAACCGATAAATCACCCCGTGTTTATTTTAAACCAAAAGTGTGAACACAATCATACTTACCAATCTTTAAATCCTACAGCTACCCTTTTAATCCTGCAGGAAAATCAAAATCGCACATTACATGATGAGTGCCTTCATTATGGATCAGTGTAATTATTTAGTGAAGTGAAATTTGTAGAAAGTAAAGAATTGTCATTGTATTCTTTTAAACTCACTTTTGTGAACTATTTATGCTTAGAGAAGTTGATTGTGTTATGCCACAGATGAAGTGGTGTTTGACATTTTCGTGCTAATTTCTATGACTTTTAATTTAAATAAATACCAAGATATATCCTGTAGGCAGGCCTGTTTCTTGGCTCATTGTTAGTTCAGGGGAGAGGGAACCAAGGGTCATGATATGTTTCTGAGACAGGGCTAAAGAAAAGAATCTGTTAAACAGTTTGTTGCGTAACCACTTGAGTGGGAAGGGAATAAACTCCCTGTGTTGAGGGTGGCTTCTCAATAAACTGTTACAAATTCTGGGTTCGGCCGGGCTTTAGCTTCCTATTACTGAACCATGACAAGTACATTGTGACAGTCTTTCCATTTTGATACAATTGCATTAAGGTGGAGAGAAAGTCATCTTTGTTTTGTTAAAGTGCCGCAAGGATTTGACCCCTGAGTTCGAGTATGTGTATACGTGAAAAATTAATATTGTGTATGAATGAAATTGTGTAAGGAAATCAAGCAGGAACAATTTGATTTTTCCCCTGTATTAAGAAAGTTTTATTAAAGTGCAAAATGTCAATTGTGAAAATGACTACTGTACAAATTGGTAAAACCAGGGAGCATCTTCTAGCTAAATTATTTCTTATAGGAGAATGGGTTGAGGACGATTCAAGAAGCTGGCAAACCAGAATTGTGTGGGAGGTTACATCAGTAAGCAATGATATTTGGCTTGATGGTGGAATATTGCACAAAGCAGTTGAGGCATTTTATATGACCACAACTGCTCGTAATGATACAGATACAAATGGCTCAGCTAACTGCTCAGTTATATTTTTATTTGCTGTTACTAGAAGAGCATTGGAAAAATAGTGGGGCTAGTAGGATGAATCAGGCTAGAGACATTCACAGGCCCAGGATCTTGTTCACCTCAAAGATGAGTTAAAAACACTACAGCAAGAGAGTGCATAGCATTAAACACTGTTGTTTGCACTGAAAACATGCACATAAAGAGCACGTAGAAAATCTGAGAACACTGCAACACAAGCTAAATTTCTAGGCTGCTTCTAAAAGAATCATTTTGGATGACATTATGGCCTTTCAATTGAAAGTAAAGCAGTTGAAAACTGAAAACAGTCCATTAATTATCAAAGGGGTTGATTCCCAAAATGACTTTGATCAGAACCATCAGTAGGTAAGTACTCTGAAACAACAGAGGATACCGCTGGGCAGGAAAAAGACCTCTTGAATCAGGATTACGGTGTCCTATTACATAGTTACATAAGAACAATCAGTTGGAAATGGAGGTAGAAAAGGAACTGTCAGGTTCCCAGAAACTGACCAGAATTAGAGTAGACAGGAATGAGCTTGTAGAGTAAGTGAGGCAGCTAAATGTAGAGATGAACAAGAGAAAGAGATTCTTGCCTTGAATGTGCCTTGAATATGCATGCAGCATACAAAGCTTGTTATGAAGTTGTCTCACTCTATGTAAATAGTTATGGCCATGCTTGCTATTCATAGAGAACAGGGTGTTCATTGAGTATGATGTAGTATAGTTCTATGTGGAATGGCACAGTGTAATATAGTACTGAGCAGAGTGTTTATTGTGTATGATGTAGTATAGTTCTAGGTGGAATGTCACAGTGTAATAAAGTTCTGAGCAGGGTGTCATGTCCTGCCTGTGGCCAGAGAATGTTTACTCTTAATGTTGCTTCTATTACTGTTTGCACTAGCCAGCCAGGTGTAAGGTTGAGCTGGAGGTCTATACTTCATGACCTGTAATAAAGGTTATTTTATCTCACTGGAAACTGCGTGAGACTATTCTTCAAGGTTCACAGAGGGAAAATTAATCATTCAGTATGGGGTGCAGTATACAAAAGATCGGTTGGTAGCTCAGAGTAGTGTGCATGAGATTAATCAGGCCTTAGTGTCAGAATGAAAAAAACAGCTCTATAACTACCAACAACAAATAAATAGAGACACACGTGTGAGAGCCTCACCAAGGAAATCAAAAATTATAACTGGGACCTGAAGCACCCCAATCAATCAGGAAATGGGACAAGGCCCACTGATCTAGGAGACGCTCCTTTCCCAACACAGGCCTCATGCCAGTCATCTACAACCTCTTGTGCACAATTGGTAACCAACCTCATGCATGCCACTTATCAAGAACAGAGTGGCATGAGGCAGTTAGAATTCCCCAGGCCTAGTCCAACTGATCAAGAAGGCCAGTCCCAGGCTGATATTGGTGAGTTTCCTCTCTACCACACAGAAGGGAAAGTGGCTGGACCAGTGTGTCATGGGAAATAAGGAATAATACGATAAGTACTTCAGACCATGAGGAAAACATCAGGGAGTCAGATTGGCTGAAGATGCGATTACAAAGAAACCACCTTGCCCGCTTCGCTGAAGGAGAAAAGCCAGACCCTCAGCCTAGGGAGGGCATTCTAAAAACCTGCGTATATTCAGGGGAAGTGGGAAGTCCCCAGATTACCTGGTAGTAGGACTGAGGAAACTGGGTTCTATCCTGAGCCTACCACTTTGGTATAGGAAGAGGAGTCCTGACCCTGTAGTTCTGGGAGATATTCCCAGTATCAAACAGGGAGTGCCTAGAAGACAGGGAAGGGAATACCACTAGTAGCTCTGAGTCAGAATGTGAATGGACTCTGGTGCAGAATAAGAAAAATAGAGGGAAACAAAGAAAGGGTTTTGTCAAAGACCCAATAAGAAATCAAGGCCATACAGATCTTCCTGGCCCCATATCATGAATGCCAAGTATTCAGTATGGGAGCACCTAGAACTTTATGAGCAGATGATGGCATCATTCTAGATCAGGAATGATGTGAATTGTATAGCATTTGCTAAATGGACGTTCTCCCCTGAGTGCTCCAGTTCCTTTGTAGGACTGGAGGACCAGGATCATGATAAATGGTCCACTTGTAGGGCAGCAATACTGAAACATTTTTCCACTCATAGGAACCCACAAGAGGTTGTAATGCTGCATATAACTTGCAGTGTGGGGAAGATCAGGCGCATAAGGAGTTTTTTCAGGAGTTAAAGTGGGCATTTGCTCAGACTTCCCGGTGGGTGAACACCAATAGTAGAGAGTTCATAACTACATATTTCCATGCTCTCCCCAAATACATAATGATTTAGTTGGTGTGTGACTTTAACAAGCATAGGATCCTGGATTGGGTATTTGAACAGGCCGCCAGGATTTATGAGGTTCGAAAGCCTTCTGAGAATAAAAATACAGCCAAAACCCCAACCATCTAACACCCCTGCTGCTGAAAATGTGGCAGAGGTAAAAACTACCCCTCCATTTGATCTGGAGATAGCAGATCCTAAAAGTACCTCTCCTGTCAACAAGCAAAATGGAAAGCAGAAGGGATATCCCAAACCAGCCCAATCAAATGGTAGTCAGGCGGACGCCCAGAAAAATGATCCATCTGACGCTGCCACCTATATAAGTACTATGTACAAGGGTACTAAACCAATCCTGGGGTATGTATACACTCCCCCGACCCAAGGGGTGGAACTAATCAGGTAAGTACTGCCCTGGGAAACTCAGGAGAGAAGTATCACTCCACCTCCCAATCTGAACTTTTTCCCCAGATATCCCCCAAACCAGAACTCCCAAAACAATCCTCTCTCTCCCTGGTTGCAGGACAATAGATCCCTGAACCCGGGAGAAGGGAGATTCAGGATGGAACATTATGGGGGGAATTTCCAGTACCTGAGCTACTCCAGTAGAAGGTACAATGACCCTTTCTGCAGCAGCAAAGATATGACTTGAGACCTCCATATCACCCAGACATGGTCTTGCAACTGGAATGACAGGTCCAGCAACTGACCAACGATCTGGGGCGCATGTTGATGGCTCAGTCCAACTCTCAACCTAATCCTTCTTCCCAGAATTCTCCAACACCCAGGTCTGATTTCCCAAGGGGGAAATGACAGGAGGAAACCTCCGACAAACCACAGGTTCCGGAGAAGGGGGTCCGGTTGGAGGAGGGGAGCTACCAAGCCCTTGAGGAAGCTTCCTTTCTCACCCAAACAGAAGCCCTAAAAACCTCTCAGCCTGAAAGAGTTTCTTCTACCCCTGAAATGTTAGAACCCAAAGAGCAAAGGGTAAGTAGGAGAAGCTAAAGAAGAACCACTTTGTGGAGGAACTCCAGATTATCCCCTTTGAAAGAAAAGAAGCCATGGAGGATTCAGGTAAGCAGATCTTCTCTTTAAAAAATGGGGGTATCCCTCAAAGAAAAACAGGTCCCAAAAGACCCTCAGTGGGACAGGGTAGATTTTAAGACCTACCCAGAACCAGAAATTATTCAACCCAAACATGTGAGCCACACATAAGTGAAACAGAGGGGGTGTCCTTTCTCCAAACAGGTTCAGAGAACTGTTGGCAGGTAACAGTGGACAGCCAAGGAGCCGTGGAAAAGTAGGATTCCCCAACAACACCCATTGCAAGTTGCAAGTTTTTTTTTTTTTTTTTACAGATTCTACAGATTCCCAAACTCTGGCACATAAGAAAACTGCCCAAGATCACACAATGTCAGAGTTCAATATTAAGAAAGTGACCACCAGGCAGTCATATAACTCATACTTTCTTTGCACCTTGGAGGAGAAAGAAGGCTGATTTTATGCACTGGTTATGATGCAAGGTCAGTGTGAATTATCAGCTCTGGTGGATATTGGACCAAAAGCCACCCTCCTGTCAAAAAGGGCCTTTGACCAACTAAACTCAGGATGGGCCGAGAGTCACAAAATTCAACTGACATGTAACGCTCACCTGATTCCCGCAGAGGCGCCGGTCTTGACTGGGTGAATGCCGTATCTTCAAAGGTGATGTGTAACACACGGTTGGCTCTTTGGACTGGACCTCTGTGCACTGTATGTCTGACTCGAAGAGTAAGATGTCTGCAGATAGAAAATATGGGATTAATGAACTGGGGTTATTGGGTGCCTCTCTCCTCTTCCCTTTCTCTTCTCCTGTAGAACCCCAAAGGTTAACGCCCTCACCTTAGGTAAGTGAACGCCGAGCTCTCCTTCTGCCTCGGGGCAGGGTGCCGTAACCAGTTTCTTCACTGGATAAGGGTGCAGGCCTCTTGACCTCAGAGGACTGCTGTCCGTCGTTAACTGCACGAACGGTAAATTCTGGGCACTTCAAATGTCTTAAAAGTCTTTTGTAATGATATCTCTTGTTTTGCAGGGTTCCGGCGATGGCGGATGGCGGGCTGATGAGAGTTGAGGATCAAACCCGCGTGAGGAATAGAAGCGCCTGAAAGCACGTAAGTAAGCGCTTGTAGCCTGCTTCACGATGCGCACTAACTGTCCCTTTTATCTTGCAGGTACAAGTTCGGAGCTTTAGAGAAGCTGAAGGGTGCTGGAATACCCACTGGATTCGGCGTGGGAAGGAGTAATGGCACGTGAGTAATAAAGTTGTCCAATATCTTTAAACGCACCTTCTTTTGTCTTTCAGATGCGGGATGCAGCGGCGAAGGCCTCCGGAGCGTGCGAAGAGCTGGTCAGCTTTTGTCTTTCAGATGCCGGAATGCAGTGCGAAGACCTCCGGAGCATGCGAAGAGTAGGTAAGCCTTTGTCTTTCAGATGCCGGAATGCAGCGCGAGGCGTTGGTGACAGCCGATGGACCAGGTAAGAGATGCGCTGCCACTGAAGACCGTAGTGCTAACCTGTTCTTTCTTTGTCTTTACAGGTGCTGCTGAAGACTGGATTCCAGGATGGTAAGCCTTTGTTCCCTTAGGCCCAGGATCAGAAGCAGAAGACAAGATGAGCGTTCTGCTGCAGAGAATGCAGAATAACGCAAAGCAAGATTCATCCATCGGGTGTGGTTTAAATAGCCTCCTGTAGTGCTTAGGTGTCTCCTTCCACAGCCACGCCTAGGTAAGAAAAGAGTTCCTGCTTTCCAGAAGAGTTCCAGTGTTCTGAACCTAGGGAGTGGCTCCTGCCCCACCCAACAGGAAAAGTAGTCCCAAACAGAAGAGGATCAGGGGTTCAACTGGCAGGTAAGTAAGCAGCATGGTCTGCTGCAGGTAAGTCCACCCAAGCATTATGAGCCGGCGCTTCCAGCGCTGGGACTGGGCATCTTTATGAGCCTGGTGCCACTGGCGCCAGGACATGGTCCAAAAGGTCCCAATTGGGACTGGCTGGCACTCGGAACCGGGGTTATGGGTCTGCTTCCAAGGGAGTCGGGCAAGTCCTGATCTTTTGGAAGCAGAGATCATGACAGCACCCCCCCTCAAGGCCCCTCCCAAACCGAGCTTCTCCGGGGGTTTGGGCTTGTTAGGAAATGTTCGATGAAATCTTTTGATTAGACAAGGCGCGTGGACATATTCTGCAGGTTGCCAGGATCTTTCTTGGGGACCGCAGCCTTTCCAGTCAATCAGGTAAAATAGTTTAGATTTGGAGATCTTGGAATCCAGGATGCTTTTGACTTCAAACTCGAGTTCTCCATCAACTAGAATAGGTTTTGGAGATGTAGTTAGTCGGGTTTGAGGTTGCACGGGTTTTAATAGAGAGACGTGGAAGACCGGATGTATCTTCATGTGAGGGGGCAAGTCCAACTTGACCGCTACTGGATTTACTATGGTAGTGATGGAATAGGGACCAAGGTATCTTGGGTTGAATGTGCGTGGTCCTTTTAGAGGTAGATATTTGGTGGATAACCACACTTGATCTCCTACTTGATATTGGGGGGCTTCCTTCCGATGTTGGTCTGCTCCTTTCTTGTATTGTTCTTTAGCCCTTTGAAGGTGAGAAACGGCTTCCTTAAAGGCTTGGGTGATTGTAGAATGCAGGTGGTCTACTGCTGGTGTTCCAAGATCTTGGAGTGGATCCAACTCCGAGGTTCGAGGGTGACTACCGTATAAAAGAAAAAACGGGGTCTTCCCAGTTCCCGAGTGGACAGAGTTATTGTAGGCATATTCGGCTATCCAAAGGATATCTTTCCAAGTTTTTTCAGTTTGTTGTAGCATGCAGCGCAAATACTGTTCCAGAGTTTGATTGGTCCTCTCGGTTTGTCCGTCAGTTTGAGGGTGGTGGCTGGTCGAAAGTCTTACATCAATTTGAGCCGACCGACAGCAACTTTGCCAAAAATGAGAAATAAATTGACTACCTCGATCTGAAATTAGAACTGAAGGAAAACTGTGCAGTCGGACGATGTTTTCGAGAAATTCTCGGGCCAGAGTTGCTGCTGTTGGTAAGCCTTTGAGTGGAATGAAATGCGCCATCTTGGAGAATAGGTCCACGATTACTAGGATCGTATTGTATCCGGAGCATGGAGGTAGATCGGTGATGAAGTCCATAGAAAGCATATGCCAAGGGCGAGGCGGGATGTCAATAGGGCGTAAGAGGCCGGCTGGTTTTTCCTTTTGACTCTTGTTTTGGGCGCATACTCCACAGGACATTATAAAGTCTCTGATATCTTTTTTCCAAGACGGCCACCAGAAGTAGCGCTTGATCTTTTCCGAGATCTTGGTCATACCGGGATGTCCTTCCATTAAAGAATCGTGATAACAAGAGATTACCTTTTTCTGTAAATCTGTGCTGGGCAGGTATAACCGTTCTTGGAAATATAATAGGTTTTCCTTCACCGTAAAGTCCTTTCCCTGCAGATGCCAATTCTGTATGTCTGCTGGAGTTACCAGTAGCCTGGCTTTATCCTTAATTTCCTCTATGGATTGTGTGGCGATTACACCTAGAATTCTTTGTTCGGGAATGATAGGTACAGGTTTAGGATTGATCAAATGTTCTTCCACTCCCATCCGAGAAAGGGCATCAGCTTTACCGTTTTTTGTACCAGGTCGATAGGTAATTATGAAGTCAAACTCGGCAAAGAATAGTGCCCAACGGAGTTGCCTAGAGGATTGAGCTTTTGCGGTTTTCAAATATTGCAGGTTTCGGTGATCTGTAATCACAGTAACAGTGTGTCGGGCCCCCAGAAGATAATGCCGCCAAGCCTTAAAGGCGGACTTGATAGCTAGAAGTTCCTTATCAGTAATAGTGTAATTGATTTCAGGATGTGAGAATTTGCGGGACCAAAATGCCACGGGATGCAACTGATTGGTTACTGGGTCCTTTTGTGTTAGAACTGCCCCCATGGAAAGGCTCGAAGCATCAGTTTCAACGATGTAGGGGAGTTCTGGGCGAGGATGTTTTAAGATCGGTGCAGAGATAAATCTAGTCTTCAAATTCTGGAAACCTTGTTCCGCCTCGGTAGACCATTCAAAACGTTTGTTTTTCTTTAACAAGGCGGTGATGGGCTGGACTATTCGAGAGAATTCGGGGATAAACCTGCGGTAAAAGTTAGCGAAGCCTAACATGCTTTGAACACCTTTTACGGAGGATGGCGATGGCCATTTGAGAATTGCATCGACCTTCTTTGAATCCATACGCACTCCGCTAGGTGATAATATGAATCCCAAGAATTCAACTTCAGTCACGTTGAAAACACATTTTTCCAACTTAGCGAAAAGTTTGTGTTGACGCAATCTCTCGAGGACCATTTTCACGTGTTTCCGCTGTTCAGTTTCCGATGAAGAATAAACAAGGATGTCGTCAATGTAAACAACAACACACACATCTATGAGCTCTCTGAGGACATCGTTCATAAAATATTGAAAGGCGGCCGGGGCATTGCAAAGTCCGAAGGGCATGACCTGATATTCAAATAGCCCATACTTGGTGCGGAAGGCCGTCTTCCATTCATCGCCCTCTTTTACTCGTACCAAGTGGTAGGCTCCTCTAAGATCCAGCTTTGTATATATGCATGCTTTTCTGACTTGGTCCAGGAGTTCAGGGATCAAAGGTAACGGATATCTATTCTTAACAGTGATCTGGTTCAGGGCGCGATAATCTATACAAGTTCTAAGGTCCCATTCTTTTTTTGGAACGAAGAACAAAGCTGAGGAAGCAGGGGACTTGGAAGGACGAATAAACCCATTCGCTAGGTATTGATCCAGGTATTGTCGGAGGTGAAGATTCTCAGGCTCGGTGAGGGCATAAATTCTACTACAAGGAGGAGTAGATCCAGGTATCAGGTCTATCTGGCAGTCATAAGACCTATGAGGAGGTAGAGAGTTAGCCTGATCCTTCCGGAAAACATCTTGGAATTCTAGGTATTCAGGAGGTAACTGGGGAGCCTCCGAGGAAATTGCTGCCAGTGCAACACCAGGTCGAGGGTGACAAGTAGAGACACATTCTGGAAACTGAACCGTTCTTGCTCGCCAATCGATCTGAGGATTGTGCTTCTCTAACCAAGGAATTCCTAGAATAATCTGGAACTGAGGGGCCTTGATCACATCGAACACGATCTTCTCATGGTGTCCATCTTGACTTACTAGCGTCACTTCTTGGGTGGTATGCGTTACTGGTCCGGAGGCTATCTCCGTACCATCCACCGTAGTAATGACGTCCTTTACAGCCTTTGGACAAAGAGTCAGATTCATCCTCAAAACCATTTCATGATCCACATAATTGCCGATGGCACCGCTGTCGACGTAAGCTTCAATCGCATGCAATCGATCCGGATGTTCAGGGCTAATGAGGACCATAGGTATCACGAAATGCGAGGTCACGGAACTGGTTTTAACGCTCGGCAAGAGGACCTCTATTCTTGTCGGGCGAGGTCGTTTCCCTGCTCAGAGTTTGTGACCCTGGTAACTGCAGCTCCTACTGCCTTCTTGGCTGGTTTCACCGGACAGTCTCGAAGAAAGTGCCCCGAGTTTCCGCAATAGAGGCATAATTGCAGCTGTTTTCTCCTTTCCCGCTCCTTTTGTGTTAGTGGTCCTTTCAGGCCCCCTATTTGCATGGGTTCCCCGGAGTCTACTCCTTTGGTAGGAGTTGGTGGTTTGGAAAATACTCAAGCATCAAACTTGGAACGATCGGCCTTCCTGTTCTGCAGTCTGTGGTCAATTTGAACGACTAAGTCAATATAGTCCGAACAGTCTTGCGGGGGATTCACTACTTGGGCTAACACATCTTTGAGCTCTCCACGTAGACCTCTATAAAACAGCGTAATCCTTTTGTCCTCAGGCCATCGAGTTTCCACTATCAGTCTGTTGAAAGTCGCAATATAAGCCAAAAGGTCTTGATTACCCTGTCGCAATGAAAGGAGCTCATTGTCCAAGGCCTGCCCCTGTGAATGTCTTGCAAACAGTCTTTCCATACTGAGCTGAAAAGCTTGAAAATCATGGAGAACCGGATCATCTTGATTAACTAGAGGGATCGACCAGTCTGCCGCATTGCCACTAAGGTACGAAAGCACGAAAGCTACCTTAGCTTGATCAGTTGGAAAGGCTGCTGGCCGGCATAAGAAGTGCAACCGGCACTGGTTAATAAATACTGCAAACCTCTTTGGGTCACCAGAAAATCGTTCAGGCGGAGCCAGAGGTACATTCCCAGGTAGGTTGATCTGCACTCGGTTCGTAGAGGATGTTGAAGGAAGATTTGCCCCTGATGCGGGTAACAGAGTTTGTCCGGCTTGTGACTGTAGCAATTGTCTAGCGAGATCGTCTGTTCGCTCCTTGGAAATAATCAGTTCCCTTCTTAGAGCATTCGTTTCCTGACGGGCGGGCTGCATGCACTTCTGCTCTTAGTTCCCCAAGTAACTGGGCTAGCTGGTCGGTATCCGAGGTTTCCATAGCGCCTGGGTGGGAGTTTTGCGGTAGGCTTTGCGTTCTGTAACGCTCACCTGATTCCCGCAGAGGCGCCGGTCTTGACTGGGTGAATGCCGTATCTTCAAAGGTGATGTGTAACACACGGTTGGCTCTTTGGGCTGGACCTCTGTGCACTGTATGTCTGACTCGAAGAGTAAGATGTCTGCAGATAGAAAATATGGGATTAATGAACTGGGGTTATTGGGTACCTCTCTCCTCTTCCCTTTCTCTTCTCCTGTAGAACCCCAAAGGTTAACGCCCTCACCTTAGGTAAGTGAACGCCGAGCTCTCCTTCTGCCTCGGGGCAGGGTGCCGTAACCAGTTTCTTCACTGGATAAGGGTGCAGGCCTCTTGACCTCAGAGGACTGCTGTCCGTCGTTAACTGCACGAACGGTAAGTTCTGGGCACTTCAAATGTCTTAAAAGTCTTTTGTAATGATATCTCTTGTTTTGCAGGGTTCCGGCGATGGCGGATAGCGGGCTGATGAGAGTTGAGGATCGAACCCGCATGAGGAATAGAAGCGCCTGGAAGCACGTAAGTAAGCGCTTGTAGCCTGCTTCATGATGCGCACTAACTGTCCCTTTTATCTTGCAGGTACAAGTTCGGAGCTTTAGAGAAGCTGAAGGGTGCTGGAATACCCACTGGATTCGGCGTGGGAGGGAGTAATGGCACGTGAGTAATAAAGTTGTCCAATGTCTTTAAACGCACCTTCTTTTGTCTTTCATATGCGTGATGCAGCGCCGAAGGCCTCCGGAGCGTGCGAAGAGCTGGTAAGCTTTTGTCTTTCAGATGCCGGAATGCAGTGCGAAGACCTCCGGAGCATGCGAAGAGTAGGTAAGCCTTTGTCTTTCAGATGCCGGAATGCAGCGCGAGGCGTTGGTGACAGCCGATGGACCAGGTAAGAGATGCGCTGCCACTGAAGACCGTAGTGCTAACCTGTTCTTTCTTTGTCTTTACAGGTGCTGCTGAAGACTGGATTCCAGGATGGTAAGCCTTTGTTCCCTTAGGCCCAGGATCAGAAGCAGAAGACACGATGAGCGTTCTGCTGCAGAGAATGCAGAATAACGCAAAGCAAGATTCATCCATTGGGTGTGGTTTAAATAGCCTCCTGTAGTGCTTAGGTGTCTCCTTCCACAGCCACGCCTAGGTAAGAAAAGAGTTCCTGCTTTCCAGAAGAGTTCCAGTGTTCTGAACCTAGGAAGTGGCTCCTGCCCCACCCAACAGGAAAAGTAGTCCCAAACAGAAGAGGATCAGGGGTTCAACTGGCAGGTAATTAAGCAGCATGGTCTGCTGCAGGTAAGTCCACCCAAGCATTATGTGCCCGGCGCTTCCAGCGCTGGGACTGGGCATCTTTATGAGCCTGGTGCCACTGGCACCAGGACATGGTCCAAAAGGTCCCAATTGGGACTGGCTGGCACTCGGAACCGGGGTTATGGGTCTGCTTCCAAGGGAGTCGGGCAAGTCCTGATCTTTTGGAAGCAGAGATCATGACATGACACCACTTCCCGGACAACTCCAAAATTTCAATAGGATTTTTTTTAATTTCATTTTTTTAGTGTCTTGGTCAGATTTGATCTTTACACAACAAATAATTAAAAAGAATCCCATTTCACAATACAGAGAATTGATAAAAGATTTCACAATAAAATTAATAAAAGGCATGCATGATAAACAAAGCATTATAAAAACATCATGTTATTAAAATAAGTCAGGCCAACCTTTACATGGACCCCTGCCTAAAAAAGAGCAGAGGAACCCTGCATCAGTGTTATACAACAGGCCATTCATCTACCCGATGATTTCCTCTGTCACTCTCTGGGCTAGTATCTACTGCAGTTTCCCCATGTTACTTCTACTTAGGGATTGAATCCCCTTCAATCCCATCCAATCTATTTTGAACAACCATCCACATATGGAAAGCTGCAGCAGTCATACCCAGTAACTTTGACCATACAGAGTGCTCCAAAATGGGTCCGTTGTGTATGAGGGGGTTTAGTGGTGACTCTTCTTATAATGATTCCTGAAAATACTACACTGGGTCAACATATGTCTGGATGATTCCACTGTATCATGGCAGAAAGGACAGAGACGTGTGTCCCTCGGAAGGCCATGCCATGCCCCAGTGTTTTCATATAACAGCAATATTTCGCGTAATACATGATGAAGTAAATCAAAGGTGGCATATGTAGTTTTAGTAGATAATCACAGGGACTATTTATAGTTATGCCCTGAGTAGAGTACAGAGCGTATT
The DNA here is from genome assembly GCF_040938575.1 of Ambystoma mexicanum. NCBI lineage: Eukaryota > Metazoa > Chordata > Amphibia > Caudata > Ambystomatidae > Ambystoma > Ambystoma mexicanum. The sequence goes on from NC_090941.1 coordinate 96,229,674, forward strand.
TTCATTTACTTGCCAGGTAATCAAATGACTGTATGCGATCATGGTCCATAGACCCTGTGTCAAACTCAGTTACATATACTTCGGCCAATCAGTTCTGCAGTCTAGCCATACCAATATTGTCACAATGTTTTCGTGCAAATTCCTGCATCTCACTAAATCTTATAATGGACTTCATACGCTATGTGGGAGCGTATGACCCAGTAGGCTTTTTTTTTCCACCACCATAAAGACTATATCAGGCCATAATTGACATACAGCTATCCTCCACTGCAATTCCAAAGACACTAGGTCCAACTCCATTCGAATGGCTTCCACCGGGACGGATAAGGGCAAGCCTAACAATGATCTTAATATTTACCCTCCAATTTCTTGAGCCATGTGACTGCACCCTCAGGGAGTGTTTCCAATGCATACAACATGCCCAGAGCCACTGATATTCTATAGGCCATGATCTTGGCTTCAATAGACTTTCCCCCTTGCCTATCAATAATATTTTTCAATGATAGCCAATTGGTTCAGGCTGATGCACCTACCATCTTGGCATGGTGCTGCTTGCTTAGATTGGATGTAATATGCATACCCAGGTATTCATACACCTCCACCTGCTCCAAGCTATGGCCATCCAGTCTCCAAGTAAACTTTCTCCCCTGTTTTGACACCCTTCCTATGGCCATTACCTTAGTTTTGGAGAGGTTCACTTGGAGGCTGTTTAGCTTGGCATACTCCGACAAGGCAACGCTGGAGACCCAAGGGGGTCTGATCAAACAAGACTGTTTCATCTGCATAAGTTATACCGTGGTGTGGCATGTCACAATATCTTGGAGGAAAGTTACGTGTATTTTGCAACGCCTGGGCAAAATCAGACACGTATAGATTATAGAGTGTTGGGCAAGAACACATCCCTGTTTAGGTCCCAAGTTAGTTGGAAATGGTTCCGTAAGGGTATCACCCTGTGCCATCCTGACCCTTACGACTGTGTTGCCATATAGCATCTCAATATAACAGAGAAGAGATGTTTCTAATCCCCAAATGCTCAATTTGGAGCATAACGCCTTCTAGCAACCATGTCGAATGCAGAACTATAATCGACATAGCAAATGAATAGTTCAACATCCTGCTTACAGAGAGTGTCCTATATAAGTGTGTTTATAATCAATATTGGATGCGTAGTAGAATGGGCCTTTCTGAATCCTGTTTGAGTGATATCTAAGATGTGATGAGTATCAGACCAAAGCGTAAGCAACTCCAACAAAAGTCACGAGAACAATTTAGCACTGCAGTCCAACATTGCCAATAGTCTGTAATTCCCAGGATGCCTAGGTGATCCTTTCTTGCATATCGGCATAAGAATAGACCACAGTCACTTGGACGGGCAGACACCAGTCTTGCATATGTATAAAAAAAAATCCTTAATAGTCTAGCCCAATTTATAGGACCATTCTTAAGGACTTCATCACTGAGTCCATCTGGTCCAATAGCGCTAGATGAATTTAATTTCATAATCATTAACTCAATATTAGCTTCAGATATGTGGTGCCAGACCATCGTTTCTATCATGGTACGACCATAAGCAAAGTGGCATTTTCCATCACTAACCCAGAATATTTTTGCAATGTGGGCAGCCCATGTGGCCTCCGATATTGCAGTCAACTCCTGTTACGTTTGAAAAATTACAGCCCATTCATACAGCGGGAGCAAATCATTGTCGAGACTCCTCACCAGTCCTTGCAGTATTTACAAAGTGACAGAATGTAGGCAGGGAACGTTAGTAATTCCAGAATGACTTAATGGATTCTGTCCATGCAAAGCTTTCCTGTGGAGGTCAGATATGGCCAAAACAAGAAGAGTCCCCTAGTGCAAGGGTTGGCTGACGTGCATGATTGTGCTCAAGAAAACTGTCTTGAGGACGAAAGTCTAATGACCAACAACAACATGAAAAAGAACTGGTGGCTGGCATTGGGAATGACTTTGTGAATGATACAACAGAACCCTCTGCTGGTTATAAAATCGGACCCTGAAGTAGACAGGTTACACAGTTGATGGCTGTTTTTCAAGCCATCCTCACTGCATTGCACCACCAACTCAATGGTGGTCATAATCACTGACTCTTGATTATGTCAGGAATGGGGTTGTGGAGCACCTGATTTTTTTTTCACTTTATTTTTATTGAACAAATTCAGATAACCAGACAAAGCAATAAATCACAAAAGAGAAAGTCATCTTGGAGCTTTGCCCCACCCCTCACCCTCCCAAACCCACCTCCTGCTTTAAGAACAACCAGGCCAAAAACGGGCCATTGGGAATGTGCAATGCAGCAATATAGGACCATTAGCCATAAGTAGTCTGACAGGTAGGGTTCACTGAGAGCAATAAGAGCAATGTGGACGTTATTGAAGAATTTGCACTGAGGCAGAAAACTAAGCCCCTTCATAGCAGGACATTTTAGAGTTGCATAGTGCCACAGTCTTCATGAAGGAGCATCATTGTCCAGTCTTGTACGAAGGCTTTCATTGTATCGTGGGTTAGTGCTGCTAGCTTCTCATAGGTGAAAATAGCACCGAGTTTGGCAATCTACACCGCTTTGTTGGGAACTGAAATACTCTTCCACATTTGAGCCAGGGCAAGCCTCCCAGCTCTCAACATAGCTTGGATCACCTTGGGAGTACTACTCGCTCCTGAATCGTGGGAGGGATGCCAAACAATAGTTCTGATGGGATGCAAGGGGAGAGAAATGCCCACTATATCCTTGATCCAGCTCAGGAGCTCTCTCCAGTAGATCTGAATGGTGAGGCAATCCCACCATAGGTGATACCAGGTTGCCCGCTGGCTGCACTCCCTAGAACAGAGGGGGGAAACACCTGAGAACATCTAAGATAGCCTATCAGGAGGAAGATACCATGGGTGCAGGAGTTTGAAGTTATGCTCCATGCCTGCAGTATAGAGGGAACCTGAGAAAAGTGCCCCAAAGAGTTTAGACCAGGTCTCATCCTCCAGTGCCAGACCAAGTTTTTCCTCCCAAAAGCATTTGAACCCCTGTCTGCTTTCAAGCTGGGATGTAATAAGGACCTTATAAATCCTGGACAGGGATCCCCTCCTCAAGGGGGACTCTGCGATAACTCTCTCCAGAGGTTTGAGAAGGCGGACAAGGGAATCGCCCCATTTGTGGCTGGTCAGAATCCCTTTCACTCATAGGTAGTCAGAGATTGACAGTGGGCGGTCCCCCATGGCTAATTTCTCATACTCGATGAAGGTGCCCTGTTGGAAAAGCTGGGCAGCCCGTTCTAGACCCATATCTGACCAGTTTTGAAGAATCATTGGTGAATGGGGTAACTAGTGAAATGTATTGTGGGGATTGCTTGGACTTAGTAGCCTTGGTCAAGAGGTCAAGTCTAGACGTTACTGTACTCGCCCTCAAGACTATGACAAGGAATGACATATTCTTTACCGCCAGTTTTTGTATAGAGGGTACAAAAGCTCTGTCATCAATGAAGCACATGCCAAATTTGCTAATATAACCCAACTTGACCTCTTGACCAAGTTTACTAAGTCCAAGCAATCCCCACATTACATTTCACTAGTCACCCCATTCACCAATGATTCGACGAGTAAGTACACCATTGAATTACTGTTCGTCCCCTATTAGACACCACTGTGTTGAACACTTTATGCTGAGTTTTCTCTATTTTACTAGTGCCTTTTGCTTTGATATTTTTCAGGCGATATATTTGATACGGCCACCACAGCCCTTATTGTTCTCTTCATGTCATTTGTATGACTTTCCTGGTTTCACATGAGACCCTCCATTAGGTATGTGTGCCCTTTTTGTCTTGTTCACTACTCACATCTTTGTCAACTGAAGTATATGTGATATCTGATGGTATTGGTTTTCCTAAATAGGAGTTCCTTCGGATCCAATTCACCTTAGTTGCGCATGGTAAGGTTCCACTGTATTTTCTTTCTTTACTTGACCTTTGCCTGCCTTGATTGTTTCCTTTCTGAGGTAGTCCATCCATTGTTGGTTTTGTGCCTTTTTGACTATCCAGATCACTGTTTGATTGTCCTCACCCAAAGGTCCTAGTACCACTGTTGTATTCGACTCTACTCAGCACCATGGTGTATTCGATTTTCTTTTCTTGCAGAATTCATTGGTTTCACCCTAATGCTCTCAGAGGTAGCTAGTGCTTGGTTTGCATGTGGGATGGGTCCGGTTCTTGAGCCCATTGCCAGGCCCGTAGTTCACCAATGAGGATTCCAAGTATGCAACCAGCAACAGTCATTTCACTAGCGTTCATTGGGCCTCATTACGACCCTGGCGTTAAGGGTTTAACGGCGCCATAAAAGGTGTCGGCGCCGTTAAACCCTTAACGCCTGATTACGAGGTCCCTTTGCGGGACCCGACCTTAATGGCTGGTTTTACCAGCCGTTAATGTAGGGTGCCGCAAAGGGACCTTGGTGCTAAGTACGGTGCCGCAATTTGCATGGACCCCGCCATGGACCATGGTGCTAATAGGACCATGGTTTAGCGCCGGGGTCGTAATGAGGCCCATTGTGATGTTCTTTACTTTTTTCCATGTTATTTCAACCGCTTTCACAACCTCTGCTCTTCCCCCTCAACCTGACATATGGTATGCAATTTATTTTCATTTACACATTTCATTCATAATATGGTTTTCCATAATACTTTCTGTTGAATATGTCCTCATGTGAAACTTTTGAAAACAGAGTTTACCCCCTGTCTGGATCGCTTCTATTTTGTCTCTAAGGATTTTCTCCTCTTTAGCCCCTACCCGCTTCCTTGATGAACCCATACCAATTAAAACCCCCATATCGTGGCCTTAAAGGCCTCCCAGACTCCCAGCTCCCCCACCTCCCTGTTGTCGTTAATCTAAAAATATTGCTTAATTGCCAAGAGGAGTGACTGGGTTGATTCTTTGTCTTTTAGCAAGAGATGATTGCAGGTCCATCTCGAGCTCTCGGGAGAACCTGGGGGAATCCCCACTTGGACCCGAACTAGATCGTGATGTGACCAAGGAACCAGCTTGACGCCAAAATCAACTGTAGCCTCGCGCACTAAGCGATCTACCAGGATATGATCGATCCTAGAGAAGGAAGAGTGCGGTCTGGAAAAGAAGGTAAAGAGGGGGTTACGTCCCTGGCGCGTCGAGTGAGAGTCGAAGAGACCAAGCTGGTCATTGGTGTTGTGAAAGGATAGAGCTATCTTTCTTTGTGATTGCACATCTGTGTAAGGACGCTCAGAGTTTCTATCCTGCTCAGGGTGGAGGACCATGTTGAAATCGCCACCTACCAGGAGGATCCCCTAGGTGAACACCATGATTTTTGGTGCCAGCCCTGCCCACAATTGGCCCTGCGCTTCGTTAGGGGCATAAATCGATACTAGGCTAACTTAATTACCCCTGAAGTCCCCTTTTACTATTACATAGCGACCTTCTGTGTCAGCGTGCTGCGCCACTGCTACGAATGTGCTCTAGGAGAAATGGCAATCGCTACCCCTCTCTTCTTTGTCGTGAATGAAGTGTGGAATACATCCTTTATGGAGCGAGATCTAAACACCATTTTCCTATTCCTCGCCCAGTGGGTTTCCTGCAGGAACAAGACGTGCAGCTTTAATTTATGAAATTCCTTCACCACTAATGATCTCTTGTTCGGCGTGTTGAGGCCTCGAGCGTTCAGCGAATCCAGTGTCAGAGAGAGAATTGTGTCAACTGTGCAGCTCTAAACAGGCTGCAATTAGCCAGGAAGAGGCTACCATTTCACAATCTGCAACGGAACTCTGCCCTCCCTTAACTGAAGAACCTTGGCAGACCGTGGTGGAGGGAGGTAAGAAAGTCTCTGCGAATACATAGTCACCTTTCTTATCTCCATCACCCTCATTACCCACACTCGTAGATATCAAGAAACAAGTTCTTCACCCTCTGAAAGATTTGATATACAGTAAGCCAAGCAAATTAACTCTGAAAACACAGACCATTAGGCCTTCCTTGGCCGCAGGATATCCCTTGTGCCCACCTGAGGCGGTGAACTTGGGAGCTGCAGGAGCCATGGGGGGGCGGTCCGGTGCGAGAGCCACCGTGTTCTTGGAGCATCGACGCAGCCCGGATTGGTGAGGGGGGCCTCACAGCTAAACGCTCCACAACCCGCAAAACCGGGAACCGCCATGACCAGCCCTGTCTCCGTAGAGGAGAGTAGGACTGGCCACACACCCAGAACTCTGCTGACGGCGTACCTCTGTGATGAATCCAATGGTGGAGGGAGTATCAGAGAAAACCCTTTGCTAGAGAGGACTCCCCCATCGGCCGTCATACACCTGGAATCAACACAAGCACCTCCATCAAATGAGATTGGGGATTGAAGTTTATCCTGTAATTGTGACGGACGACCTAAAGAGTCCTGTTGAGACTCCTCTTGACACGCCCCTAAACAAACATCACGAGGAAACTAACCACGAACTTGGCAAAAATTGCCCAGACTCCCTTCCAACACAACAATTCTACCTCCCTGATCGCAGCCCCCACGGGAATGTAGTGAAACTTACATCAAATAGTTTAAACCCAATGAAAAATAAAGCTCTCACACCACAATACAGGCCACAAGGAATGGATATGCAGTATGATTCAGAAAGTGGCCAGAGCACTGCAAAAGAAATGCGGTCAAAGGAAAATGAGAATACGCAAAAAAGACAAATACACCAAAACAAAGCCCGGCCTTCAGATTAAACCTAAAAGATTTAACAACGGTATAACAACCCGGAAAATTCACTGTAAACCATTGTAAGCCGTTGACCTGGCAAAAAGGTGGGTCTTCAAAAGGTGCCCAAGCCTGACGAGGTAGACTTCTTGGAAAATGTCTTTAAAAAAAAAGGCTTAACAAAGGGCACCAGTGTAGACGAAATCTCTGATGCCGAAATCCTTGAAGGTAGTTATTTACCACCGAATCTCAGCCCCGTTGTAAAGAAAAAAAAAAATTAAACGACACCAACTTCCTTAAAGAAAACGCAAATATAATGGTAGAAAATCCTTGACACCCATCAGATGACACTTTGGGAAAGGACCTGTAAAAGCGATGACTAATCCAACAAACCTTTCCCAAAACAACTCTCTCCTGGATATCACTACGACACAAACAACAATGCCGAGGAATTGAACGGCCACAAACCCGAGGAAAAACAACCCAATTTATGGTGGAGGAGCAAGAGATTGTAGGAACGACTGCGGCCCCAACATCGATAGTTCCTAAACCAATGATATTGGCAAACATCAAAACAGTAGGCAAACTGCTTCAAGACACATCTACAGGTGACCCAAGAGAAATATAAGCTCGCCAAATGAATAAGTGCGACCAACCTACAGGCCCAACACATTTTGCCTTCCCAAGCACTGCTATTCAACCGAGGAGACTAAGTGAAATATCACAAACTCCAAATAAGGAGAGACCACAGAAAAAAGTGGATCTAATGACCATCATGTCAACTGTGACAATAGCCTTGGCAGCGTTTAGCAAACTTTATGAAGCCCTCAAAAAGACTTTGAAAGACCAAACAACAATGATAGCTTTCATGCATACAAAGCTAACATATCTGGAGGGCTTCGTAATGGCCAGAGAAACAGACAATCCTGACAAAAATTATCTGTGGTCCGAACCCCGAGATAAACTAACGGAAGAATTGATCCTCGACGCAAGACAACCATTTAAAGCCAAGACTTCCTGCATTTCAGTGGGGCAGTAGACAACGAACAAGGAGTCATTGAAGGGTACTGACCTGGAACAGCCAAACAGCGTTTCAGGGCAAGCCAAAGTCACGGAACCATCTGCAACAAAGATTAAAGCTATCCAAGGTCAAACAAATGTCCCCGTGGCCGAAACAGAGTCATTAGAGGCTACCAGCAAAACTAATTAAAAAAAGCAAAGACAAAATGGTTAACAGAAATGATAAAGATTGCAGAGTGTGGTGGAAAACCAGGAAGTGCAAATTCAAGAAACCAGCCTCGCTTTGGCATATTTAGCATACAAAAATCTGCTGCCCTAGGTTGAATCATTTTGATGATCACAAAAAAGACTAAAATCCATACGGAAAGCAACAAATTATTTGAAAAGCCATTGCCTAACAGAATATAAAATGGTGAGTCGTCACATTCAAGATCCAAGTAACTCAAAGGAATCCACTGTAGGACCAAAGCAAATTGATACAAGACAAGACATACCTTCCTCAGTGAGTGAATCTCGATAGACGATCCTGTAGACCTGATGAATCTCAGTACATATTCGGTGGAAGACTCCAAAACTGAACTGACAAATCCTCTCAGACTGAAAAGAAAATAGAGGACCTTGATGTGAGCACCCCGACGGACAAGCCAAGCAAGAAGGTAATGATCATCGACCAACCCGCCCCGACATTTGAAACGCTTGAAGACAAGAGAGAGAAAACTATGCAGAACTCAATGCGCAATTCTCTATCTAACCCCCATCAGGAACAGTTCCAGGGAAAGCCTCATAACTATAGGCTCCCTAAGCTAGAACAAAGCCATCACAACAAGGTCAATAATAGAAACACGGTTGGGTTTAACAAAAAATCCACAAACTCACCCCACTGAAAGACAACTAGAACCAGATCTACAAGATCGAGCACAAGATCTGTAGATCAAAACTACATAGGAAGGAGAAGGGCCACCTCTCCCGCTCATCGAGGCAGAAATCACAGTGCAAGACAAAGATCAGAAAGACACACCACTAAAACAATCCAGAGTCCCTCCCTGTATCTTTAAACTGGAAAACATACTTGATTCGGACAAAAATCTGATACTAAACCTGAAAACAATATTCAATCTCTTCAGATACATACCAAGCCTGAGGCATTTGGACAATGAGGATCTTAAGATTGTGGAACCGGGTGCAAATGGTCGTTCTAATTGCTCGAATCTACACATAGACTCAACAGCAGTGAGAAACCTATTCTTAAAGGCAGCAGAAAGTCTCCTCGTCTTGGGATAAGACCTGAGCGAATGGACAAAGAGACTCCGAGACCTAGAGTAGGTAAAATGAAATAGCCCAAACAGAATGGGCATGGCTACCATCGGCCCTCTCTTCTAACCTTCAGAACTAGCAATCAGAAAAAAAGGCGCTATGCGTTACATCAAGCGGCAGCACGGCACATCTCCCCTCGATACACAATAACTTCATTCAAATGGGCTCTTGGAATACGAGAGGTTTTGGCCATCTTACCTCAACCACTGACATTAACTTGGGGAGGTTTAACTTCTTGGGCCTCCAGGAGACCTGGCTGATCAGGAAACCGCATTTAGACAGTTATGAAATATTCTGTATTCCAGGCAAGAAAGGACCTACTGGCCGACCGACGCCGGCTTGCTTATGGCAATACGCTCAGGGTTCGTTCTTGAATTTTCTGCTGCGCTGACTTGTTCACTATTATTGCAGGCATCTTTGATCAACTGGAAATGCTTATTTGGGCCAAACAACGAGGAGTTGGTTGAGACCATCCTCGTAATAAATACATACTGGAACCCAAATGCAACTACGGACGACTTGTATGTGAAGGAAATGGAAACGGTATTGGATGAAGCAATCACGAACAATCAATGTAACCACATGACAGTCAATGGCGACCTAAATGCAATATGCCCCGAGATCAGAGACCAAAAACAACATATTTCAAGATCGCCCCCGATCTTCGAGAGAGGCAGGATATGGGAGAGCCTAATGATTCGAAAAAAAAGACCTGCACAATCTGCATTGGATAAGACAAAGATCAAACTTACAAGTCCCAACTTTGGAACAAGAAGATCAAAGCAGAACGATCGACCATACCTATGTCTCGAAAAATTTACTAGCTTTGATAGACAACTTTGAAGTCAAAAGTACATTAAATAGTGACCACAACATCTTGGTCACAACCTGGATAGTACCACAACCTCCCCAACACCGAATGCTTCAAGACTTGGAAGTAAACACAGGTGACAACCGTGTAAAACGATTCGGGAAAACAATTAACCAAATAACTGAAGCATATCAAGTGATTGGTACCAGGAGCAATAAACTTCTTAACAACAATGTCTTGGAAGTGGACTATGTACTCCTATTGACAACCAAGAAATTTGTTTTAAGGTGAACCCCTGCACTCATGCATACAACCGCTAACTAGTAGAATGAAGAAGAATCCTACGACAAACAAAGAGAGCAATAAAAAAAACTAATTCACTGGAAAACCAGAGAAGATTTAACTCAGCCAGAACAAGTTATAAAAATTGGTTGACACACCATCGTCTTGAACTATACAAGCAGGATTCAGAAACAATGCTGCCGGCAGTGTGTGGGAGGAAGACAAAGGAGTTTTGGTCCTTAATAAAAGGAACCGCAACCAATACCAACGACCAACTCCAAAACAACATGGGTGAAGCCCAATGAATCGATCATTCCTCAAAACTATATCAACTGCCGACGAGAGTAATTCAAACGCCTCAAGAAGACACCTCAACAGAAGAAGTCTGGGCAATCCTGTGTGATCCCGAGACGATTAAGATCAAAATTACAGAACTAAAGAACTCGAGAGCCCCCAGCCCAGATGGGATTAGCAACATGGATTTGGGTGGTTCTCATCAGCAAAATCTTTTACAATTGCAACCTGGGCAAAGCAATTCCACCGTCGTGGAAGACAGCAAACATCGTCCTGATTGTCAAAACGGTTTCTAAAGAAGACCCGTGACAATACCGGCCCATAGCGCTTCTGGACGTTATCAGAAAAGTATTTGCCTCTTCTGCCTTAGACGCCTTCCAGACTTTGCTGAATAATGCAGATTACATCGACCCATTCCAGGCAGCATTTGTTAAAAATACAAGAACCACAACGAACATCCTTTTGTTAAGCAGTTTATAGGCCAAAGTTCTACACGGTGGTCCTACGATTTACATGGCCTTTGTTGACCTGGTCCAGGCATTCGGCCGGGTCGACCGGGCTTGCTTTTTCGGGAAAACTGAAGAACCAAAACTGACCATCAACTGTGATGGGACCTATCAAAGCACTCTATCAAGACACAACAAGGAGGGTAAGATTAAGCCGCGCAGGACACTTTACAGAAGAAATCCAAACGGCCAGAGGCATTAAACAAGGCGGTCCTCTGGCCCGGGCCCTGTACAATGCTTACATGGCTGACTTTGCAGTATCTGAAAAGGAAGTAAGAAGCTTTCCACCAACATTAGGAGACTCAAAGATCTAGAGACTCCTTTACGCAGATGATATTATCCTTTTGGACTATACACTGGTCGGTCTTCAAAGACAATTGAACAACCTACTATACTATTTAGAGAACAACAACCCCGAGCGGAATAAGTCAAAAACAAAAATTATGGCTTTCGAAAAAAGAATGATAAAAACAGAAAAATCAAAATGGGGCAACAAAGGAGTTTGGTTGGAGAAAGTGACCTGCTTTAAATACCTATGGGTATTGCTAAACAACAACAAACTGGAAACACTGATGCAAGCAATGGCTGTAGACAGGACATTTGGCCGCTTTTCCTTGATTCTGGTAATAAACTTTTTTAAGGCTGAAGTGGTGACAAGCTTGCTATACAGCACAGAAGCTATGCCACAAATCCCTGAAAAAATATGGCTGAAATTTTAGGGATATTTTTGGAGAAGAGTTCTCGGATTACCTCAATTAACTCCAGCGGCTCTCATTAGACATGAATTATGAATGTCATCACTACATTCAACAAACGCCAGAAACACCCTGATGTTGTACTGAAAGGTCATCCTCCAACCATGACCAAAAACACTAGATATAATAAAGAAAGATATGGACAGCGGCAAGAACCAGATGTTGACAAGCTGGGCTGCCAAAAACAACAAACTCTTATAAGACCTGAACAATACTGAGGAGAACCTTCTAAGAAATCCAAACAAGATTATAAAGAAGCTGAAATAAACTACCTGGATAAAAACCCTAGAGACTGCGGAGATATACAACTTGATTAAAAACTTTCAAGCAGTCCCAATGAAAGTCAAGGAAGTTAGAGGATATCTGGGAAAATTCCCAGAAAAAACCTTGGGCAGATAATTTCTTCGATTTAATCTGAATCTGTTAAGGACGAACAAAATAATGGCAATAAGAGGACAAACAAACACAAATAAATGCCAGTTCTGTAACAACATGTAAAAATTGTTATACAATTAAACCAAATAAAACAAATAAAAAAAATAAAATTCCCAATCTTGAAATCCTACTGCTAGTCTTTTAAGCCTGCAGGAAATTCAAAATCGTACATTACATGATAAGTGCCTTCGTTATTGTTCAGTGCAATTATTTTGTGAAATGAAATTTGAAGAACTGTGATTGTGTCCTTTTTAACTCACTTTTGTGATGTATTTATGCTGAGAGAAGTTGATTGTGTTATACCACTTATAAAGTGGTGTTTGACATTTCTGTGCTAATTTCTATGACTTTTAATTTAAATAAATACACATATATTTCCCTACACTGGCATGGTTCTTGGCTCATTGTTAGCTCAGGAGAGAGGGAGCCAAGGGGCATGATACGTGTCTGAGATAGGGCTAAAGAAAATAATCTGTTAAACAGATTGTTGCATAACCACTTGAGTGGGGAGGAAAGGAACTCCCTCTGTTGAGGGTAGCTTCTCGATATACCGTTACATGTGTGGCGCAAAGTGTACTTTTCACTTTGCCCCACACAAAACGTTCTATGAATCAGGACCATAGAGTTAGTTAATCTTTTCATTTTCACTAAAAATTCATCACAATTTAAGAAAGCCCCCTTTTTATATTTTGTGTAGTTTTTGAAGCAATGGCAAGTTCTGTGCAGGCTACCATCACTCCGATAAGACAATGCTGCACACGCTGTCACTCAGCAATCAAGGTCCAAGTAATAGGCTCAGTAACTCTCTTCTTTTGATACCCAGCCCTTGCACAGCCAGATCACTGGGCCACACACGGAATTCTGTTATGCACACTGACCTACTGAGTTACTATTGTGGGATTGGACCTTGCATACATCAGCAGATTAACCAACTATCCTACCTTATTGGGATTTATAAGAATGCAATTTCAAAAGATGACAGGTGTGGTGTGTCTGGCTGCATCATTCAATCAGACATACTCAAAGTGAAAATACATCCAAAAAAAGTGTGGGCACACACAGGAGCGCGCCTGCAAACGTACAACAAAACACTTTAGAATTCCTTTGCAAATGACATTCAAATTGGCTGAAGCGAGTATAAGGTGCATCTTAACGAACTGTGCTAAAATGTCACCTTCATTTGTGCGCCCCCGCAGCCACTGCAACTTTGGGGGCAATCAAAATACTGACTGTCATTACTGCATACAAGCAGTGCAGAGGGTGTGGGGGTGTCCCCCGCTCTCCTTGGACACTAACATGTGTCGGGGGTAGCAGGGGTGTCCCCCGCTTACCATTGTGGTGAGAGGGGTACAGTAAAAAAAAAAAAAGCACCCTGCGGCGTTAGCTCCGACACACGTAAGTGGGAGGAACTGATGTTGCAGGGATAACGGGGAGTCTGTGTGCACTGCAAAGGTAAGTGGGGGGGTCAGGTAAGGGGATGCGCGTTGGGGGGCGCGTATAAAGTGATCTATTTGATCACTGCGCCATGCCGTAATTGGCATCGACATTTTCATCAGAGCGGTTACGGGCAGAGCAGTGATCACATAGATTTCATCTTAACACTGTATATGCTTCATCCGTGTCCATGCCTGAACTTCATCAGCGGCACCCACAAAAGCAGAAGCATCTGCTTGCAATCTGTACACTTTCATTTTGTGAAAAAAAAGGTTCTGTGTATTGCTTATTCCCGTTAGCTTAATGCACAGGTAAAGCCTGGTACGATGAATTGGACAATGAAACATATGAAATTGGGTGATTGAAGAGTACAGCGCTTGGAACATTCATATTATTTTGCGTTTATATTCAGGATTGCATCCATCACACCGTAGTTATACATTTCAAAGGTAGCACAGTGTGAGAGATTGTGTGGCGCATCTTGAGTTAACCCCCAGGAAACCTCCTCACGCACAAGCCGGGCCCATTTCCTGTCCACTTTACTCGCCGCAGACAGGCTGCCATCAGATTCAGTAGTGAACACTCTAATCCATCGCCGCAGGCGGAAATGCCCGGGCACTTCCCAAGGGTGCACGCACCCACTTCAGATCAGCATACAACTGTGACATGAATTAAAAAGGATGCGTTTGAGCTTGAGATCTGATGCGTAATCCGCCAGGCTTCCTAAAAAGACACTTTCCGAGCATGGACGAAACAATACGGCGACGATACAGTGTACTTTATTTTGCAATTTTCTTTCAGATAGCGACGAACGACAATAAAGTTGAAATGGCAAAAAAGGCGGCTGCAAGGAGAGAGGCAGAGAAGGGAAGAGTGAAAATAACACAGATTGTTTTCTGACTCCTATGGAATTGAAAATGAGGCCCTTGTCAAGCTTCTTTGAAGCATTTGGTGGACCGGTGATGGAGTCATTGGATTCCTACCAGTTACCCCTGTGGATTAATGAAGGGTGAGACAGAAATTGCAGAACTGCCATGCAGAATGACCTTACCTGATAAGATGGTTCTGCCTTGCCTGCAGTAGGTGAGAAGGCCAGGCAGCGCACAGCGGGCTGTTTTTCCCGCACCTTAATGAGAAAAATTGACCTGTTTATCCACCAGCTGTCTTCTTTGTTTCTAAAACAAGTCATTTCTGGAAAATCTGTTCTGTTCTTAAATGTTGAAATGAAACAGAGTGGCCAAAACGGTGGCTTGTCTCTTCTGCATTACAGCTCAGCTGCGAAGACTCACTTGCGAGACAAGGATGGCATTTCGAGCACACGTTGAAAGCAGGCACTTTTGTCTATAGAAATCCTAATTTATCTGACATTCCGCAAACTGCATAAATGAACACAACAATTGAACTTTAGGAAGAAATAAATATTGTTTTCTTTCCAAGCAGTATTTCCCATGTGCTTTATTTTTATGCTACTCTAAATCGCCTGCATTGACAAATCTACAAGCAGAAAAAAACATTGAAATAGAGTCACATTTTTAAAACTAGTGCAAACAGGAAATGCATAGAGGATGAGCTTTATATTAGTGTTCTATGATGACTTGGCCAGTTCTAAAAAGGTTATTTGTGCATTTCAGTGAGGCTGGCCAGCAGTGCAAATGCTTAGCTGGCAAACACATTGCTTGCCTGGCACTAATGTATGACAGGCATCCAGCATCCACGTGGGAGCTGGGGAGCATTTCACATTGACACACCATTGAATGGCCTGCCATTATGAAATGTACTGCCAAAAAAATATTGAAAATACATTTCTTTGCACTTTTGTGGGATAGAAATGAACGTAGGATAGTAGGGATTCATATCACTGCAGTTCCACTTTAAAAAGAAAATGCATGACAAGGTCAGCAGTTACACCATCGTACATTGCACTCCAACCAGGTGTAGAAAAATGACTTTCCTTTTAGTATATTTCTATTATTACATTACTTTATTTGTTTAAGTTAATTACAACTATTCAAATATTACACAATCATACATAAGTCTTCAAAAAAGGTTAAAACATGTCAGAATATTTTTTTCAATTCATAAAATTGATGAAATACACAATATTATACATATAATCTGACATTACATCGTAGAAATTTCCCTCCAATTAGCTGTGCAAAAAAGAGTCATGAATTTTCAAGGCCAATACAAAATTCACTGTAGAATTATTTACCGAAACAGAATCTGCATTAACATTTTTTGACCACAATGTTTACGTTTAAATCTTAAATTGACAAAAAAACTTTTTAAAACACGTCTTTCCTTTGTTGTGCTAAGCAAGGATAAGCAACAATTAGATGTTTTAATGTTTCTAGTTGATCATTTGCTTTGCAAAATCTGCAATTTAAATCGGCATTCAGGATTTTAGAACGCAAGGCAATTTGTATTTTGGTCGGTTGATCAACTAAGGTTTGCAAGGAGATATCAGCTTTTAGCAATGGCACTGTGCTTAGAGAGGCTCAGCTTCACCTCACTGATGAAGCCCAACAAGGCTGAAACACGTGTATGGGGTTGCTGATGGTACTCTTGTTCAGAGAGGAATTGCCATAGCATTTCGGTGCTGGACTGCCCTTGTGGGCGGGACAAAGACTGATATGCAAATGGATATTTCCCATCTGCGAAGGTACAGTGAGCAAAAAGCAATGGCTGCAAACTCTCAATGTGGTTAATAACTACTGAACAGGTTATCATGCCTTGTTCTTTCGAGAGAGGGGCGCCTGCTACCTTTTTTGTATTTTAGCAATGTCTGTTTACAATAAGTTTCCCAAGCTTATAGCTGACTTTTTGGATGGCCATTAAAGGCAGTGGTTAGCAGCGGGAGTAAAGTCATAACCTTGGTAGGGCTGTTTAAGCACTTCCTAAACAGAGTCAGGGCTTGCCAAGTAACCATGGTAGATCAAGAAACTAGGCCCAACTCATATCATAAAATAGCAATAAGCACACTCTGAGGTACAGCCATGATTTCTTCCCAATATATGCCTTCTATGAATTCACATTTTGGATGATTTTGTGGTCACTTGCACTGGGCTCCATATATGATGACTGGGACAACTTTCTGGTTATAAAAGCTGAAGACAGGAACGTGAGAAACCGTACCATACTTCTTTTGGATTACTCTAGCTTGGGCCGTGAGTGTACACATTTTTAAATTCAATTTGGCTTTATATGGAAGTTCAGCAATGCTATTACTAATATTCTAACCAAAATACCTGTATTCTTCCACAAATAACACCGGGGGGTTAGCAAGCGACCATTGAAATTTGAATTTAGATTTGTTGAAAGTGGGATGCAATGTCAAAGTGTTTGATTTTTGGGTATTGATAGTTAGAACATTTGACCGTGCATAGCTGTTAACAGCATTCAATTTCCTTTGGAGTCCCAACGGCATCTGATCAATTAAAATGAAGTCGTCAGCATATAGAAGCCAAGCAATATGCTTGCCACCAATTTTAGGAGGAAAGGAGTTTGTCTGATCTAATACAAGATTAATATCTTTGATATAAAAGTTAAAAAGGATTGAAGCTAAAATGCACCCTTGTTTGAGGCCAGAGGTGATTGGAATTGCCGCTCATAGCATCCATTCCTTGTAAACTTTACTTTTATAGACATCTCTCAGTAGAATTGATATATAAAATCTAAAATGTAGGAAGGACAACTTGCCTGGATTATTTTCTTGTATTAATAAATGATAAAAGGAGCAGATTGAGGCATGTTCCTATTCCTTTAACAAAGCCAGACTCCATTCCAGTAAATCTTTTAAAATTAGTCTTGCAAAGATCTTGCCTGGGATATCTTGGAGTGCCATGAGTCGATAAATAGCTTGGTCATTGCGGTTGCACTTCTTGCAAATTGGTATAATAATGGACTCCTTCCACAATCTTGGAATAATACCTGTGTTGAGGATATTATTAAAAATGATTTCTAGAATGAATGCCCATTCATATGGGTGTTTTTTAAGAATTGCGTTAGACAGGCCATCCGGACTTGGAGCTCGCAAGACACTTAGTTTATTAATAAGTAGCATGCTATCTATGCGGTCAAAAACAATGGTGATAGGATTCACATTTGGTATTGGTGAATCTTGAATTGGCCCTCTCGCAAATAGAAGTGAAAAATGAGTGAGCCAGGCTTGCTCACTGAGTTCAGGAAAATGGTTGATAGTGCAGAAGAGAGTTCCACTTTCCAGAGATTCCACATTTGAGCAGTGGATTTGCTGGCTATCGCTGTTAGAATTCTTTCTCCATCTTGTTGTCTTAGATTAACTTTTATTTGACGAATTGTGTTCCTATAGTGGTTGCGAATGTTTGATCTTAATTTTTTATGGTCAACAGGACAGAGCTTCCCTATATTAGTTTGCAGCTGAGATTTTTACAGTTGAATGGCTGGAGGAAAAAAGACCTGATGTTTAAAAATTGGACAGATGCGAGGATTAGAAGAGTCTGCAATTAGCATAAGAATGTCAGTATATTCAACATGTTTATGCAGCTGAAAAGCATTAACACAATCATTGAGGATGGTTTTCAAGTGGTCAAGTTCAGCATATGACCAACTTATCCTAGCTCTACCTGGATTCAGAGTGATACCACCATTAAACAGTTCACACGCATTAGAGGGTGAAACAGTCCATTTCATCCCCAAGATGTTATGATCACTAGCATCAGTGGGGACAACGGAAAAAGATCGAATACGATTAATTGCATGCAAGGAAAAAAAAACATAGTCCAAGATGGCTTGAGAAGCCCCTCTTGACCAAGTGAGGATGGGGGAACGTCTCCAGGGATGGTGCCATTCAGAGGCGTGAGGTTACGGACCTTCAATAAAGCGTTCCATCTCACTGCTCGCTGGAACAGTGTTGTATCCTCATAGGGGATACATTTGATGTTGAAGTCACCCACTAACAAAGTTACACTAGAGTGACCATCAAGTGCAATTAAATCTAACATTTCTTCAATGTAAGTAAAGAATGTATTATCGTTGATAGCAACCGGATTCCAATATATATTGAGTAACGCAGCTTGGGGGCTTAAGGGATGATAGATGGTAAATGATGTTAATTTGATTAATTGAATTCCCAAATAGGGGGAGGCCCAGGGTTCAAGACCAATATCAGAGTCTAGTTTCACAGCCAAAAACAGCCCCGCCGCAGGACGGCCATTAGGTTGTTTATTGGCTGTTATCCAAGCTATTTGGTAATCTGGCCATATTGGTTGGCAAGTTATCCATGTCTCCTGAAGTGCTATGATATCAAATGTGGCTAACATATTTCTCTTGGAGAGAAGTAAATGTGAAAATCCTCTTCTGTTCAAAATGGCCATCAATATGGGCACCAGAGTCGCGGGTATGTGGCATTAATGAACAGAAGTATTGTTGTTTTCATTAATAGCCTTGGAAAGCCAGGACCATTTTTGTGGTAAGGGAGTGTAGGAGTGTCTTTAAAATGAACCTCATGACCTATTGGACCTCTGGTAGTGCCGCATCTAATCGCAAGAGGCTGGTAATTCGATTGCTGCTCTATGCATGGCAATGATCGCTTCTTTTTATATTGGTTGGAGGAAGAAGCGGTTTGTTAATGGTTTTAAGAGTCAACTTTATATTTCTCATCCGGTACACCATACGCTGTATTGGTGCTCACCTTGGTCTGTTGTTTTTGGAGTAAAAAAAACGCCTGGCATAGGTTGTCTTTTGTGTGCCATAACAGGTCAGCACAATTTGTGAGGGTATATCAAGTTCAACCATGTCATGTGAGGAGGTATTTGTATACCCAATTACTTTTATGTCATCTGAACAAATATGTTTCAAGTTTCGGGATAGCTTGAATGACAATAAGTAACGTGGTGCGATTTGGAAATGGGTTGTTTCTTTGCCTGTCTACCATAGTCAAAAGAAGTCTGCATGTATCAGTGTAAGAGTCCCTTTTCTGATTTATATTCGAGAGCTTTTGGTGCCTTTCAAGTGCAGATTTTGCTTTAAGAGCCCTGGTCTGATTGCTATACCTTATATGTTCGTGGGGTAATGAATTTAGAATCAGCCCATCCCCTTTATATGAACGTGCTCTCTTTTGTTCCAGTGTTACAAAATTGGGAAACTCCTCCTTGATTTTATTTGTTACTACTATTCTATTACACATTTCCGGTTTATGTGGATAGTGGAGGCTCTCGAGGATGGAGTCTAGTTGAGGGAGTGATGAGATGAAATAAGTAGAAAAAATCATAATCTCATGCTTAGCCTGATCAACATCACTGAACCTGCCAAAACATGTAGTATCAGGATGAAACCTTACTCCACTTGAGAGGGCAACTTGTTGCTGGCAGGCTAATGATGTAGATTGGGGGGGATCCTGCCAGAGAGTCATGGTGAAGTTTGAACAGGATACGTTTATTGTTTACTATGGAAGACAGAGATCTTCATGGAGTTGTCAAACCATTAATGGATTGTTTTGATCCATGACTAACCACCTTTTTTGCAATAGGTTGATTATTATTATTATTTTTTACTTTTTTGGGTTGAACAATCAGATTGTGTTTCTTAGCTCACCTCTTGCGTGTTATTGGGTGAAAGAAATTGAATACAGGAGGTTGTTCCATGTTATGTCCCAGGGACTATGGATCGTACAACCACCGGTCCCAATTAGTTGACCTTTTCCACAGGGTCAGGAAGTCTTGATTAGCAATGGCAAAAAGACTTTCCCCCCAAGAGCGCAATCTGCAGGATCTTAAATAACCTGACAGACTAGGGGCTTGAGTGGAAAGGCGGAAAGGCGGGAACAGCAACAGAGCTAAGGAACAAAAACAAATGGAGCATGAATACCAAAAAGCAATCCACAAATCCCAGCAGCAGCCCCCTTCAGATTCCCACTCTTACTGATAGTGAAGAATAATTGCGCTGGTAACCTACTTGCAGAAAAGCAGTGGTAAGAGAGCAGCAAGGAGAGTGTCCAAAAGGAAATGTTGAGTTCCTGAGGACCCTGACCCGGGCGGCACGAGGGCGCAATCTAATTGTCTTTGACAAATCCAAAAAGCGTAAATGCAGCAGAGCGCCCAATAGTCCTTTCCCAGTGATCAGTAAGAAAAGGTTCAGCAGAGCGTCCAATAATCCTTTCCCAGTGATCTGTAGCAAGAGGTGCAGCAGGGGCAGCAGAGCGTCCAGTAGATCACCAGTTACAACCCCTCAGAAAAGTGCCAAAAAGAAGGATCAATAGAACCTTTGGGCAAAAATAAAAAGTGGGCTAACAGTGAACTCCAAAGGGAGTTAGTGAAAAAAGAACAAGCTGCAGATATGACAGGACGGCTGGAAATGAGGCGCGACAACCACGTTGTGCCTAGATGGAGGGAAGGCAGTGAAAGTGGCACTGGTGCTTAGCTGCTATGTGCCCAACATAGAAAAGCGGCGTGCACCGAGTAAGGCGGGTTGCCGCAAGCACTAAGTGCAGGGAACACAGAAGCCGCCGGCCGCCAGGTGACTTGATATGTGGCTAGAGTTCGGCAATCCGATTAACAAATGCAGAAAGGGAATCTCCACAAGAAAAGCCAGGAAATCGGTCCGAGTCACGTAACGAGGAAATACAAATGCACAAGGAGAAAAGGAGTGCTTCTATCCGGAACAAAGATAACGGTTTAGGAGCGCCGCCCCCATGGAAGTCCAGTGAATTTTACTGGCACGCCTCCAGAACGTCCAGGGCCATCGGGGTCAAGATCACATGATCAGTACTGACGAGGTATCTGGGAAACGTAGTCTTGCCCACGCCGGCAGTGAAATGCAAACTGTGATAAGCGCCAGGGCAAGGACCAGACGCTGCAGAGAGTACCTCCATGACGGTAAGGAAAAATATGTGACAGTACCCCCTGCAATTAAACCCCATTGGGAGTGGGGTGTCGTCAAGCCCACCAAAAGGCCCGTAGAAGTTGGGGAGCATGGATGTTCGATGACGGTTCCCAGGTTCTATCTTCGGGACCATAGCCTTTCCAGTCAATTAGATAGTAACGTTGACCATGACGTATACGTGTGTCCAAAATCATCCGAACCTCGTACTCATCCTGGCCATTAGCCGAGACCAGAGTCGGGGGTCGCAGCAAGGCGGGTGCCAGGAATGAAAGAGCGAAGCAGGGAGACGTGGAACACAGGATGAATGTGCCACTGAGTCGGTATGTCTAAACAATATGCGACAGGATTGAGGCATTGTAGTATCGTATACGGGCCCACAAAACGACGTAGTAACTTACGTTTCCCTTTGAGGCATAGGTGTTTAGTTGAAAGCCAAACCCGATCGCCTGTTTTGTGAGCAGGCGCTGGAATACGATGCCAATCAGCATGTTTCTTGGCTCTCTGTTGAGCAAGCCGTAGGTGATGAGAAACGGCCGTGTGAACGGTCATGAGGGAGGCACTGGCTACCTTAGCTTTAGGCACTAAGTCTAAAGAAGGCAGAACCGGGGAATAACCCTAGGATGTTGACCATGTAAAGCGCAGAATGGGGAACAGCCCACAGAGGAATGCCGAGAATTGTTATAGGCAAATTCGGCTGTCCCCAAAACCGACAGCCAGCCCGACTGGAATTGTAGACAGAGACAACAGAGATATTGTTCCATCGTAGCATTAGTGCGTTCAGTTTGTCCATCTGTCTGGGGATGGTAGGAGGACGAAAGACGTGCATCAATACCCAGGGACTTGGTCAGGGCCTGCCAAAAGCGCGACGTAAACTGGGAACCCCGGTTGGATATCATCACCGTGGGTAAGCCAAAGAATCGGACCACATGATCAAAAAATAATGTAGCTAATAAGGTAGCTGATGGTATTCCTGGGCATGAGATGAATCGTGCCATTTTGGTGAAGGCATCTACGACTACTAGGATTGTCGATATGCCTTTAACGGGTGGAATCTCAACCACCAAATCAAGTGTAACCATGTACCAGGGGTGTGAGGGTATAGGCATTCTCTGCAGTAGCCCTACTGGTTTTCCTGGTAAGCTTTTGCATTGGGCGCACATAGCGCATTTGGATACATACAAGTTGGTGTCTTTCTTCATGCCAGGACACCAACACCACCTGTGCAGAAGGTCATAGGTCTTGGTCTGGCCTGGATGAGCGGTCAAACGATTGTCATGTTACCATTCCAAGGCCTTCAGGTGAGAATGGCTGTCTGGTAGATACAACAAACCATTTATGTATGGAAGACCTGCTTTGAGAGTAATCCCCAATGACATCACAGAAGTATGATCCTTTGCCCACTGTCGCAATTGATCTAAAAGCGAGGAGGAGACCGAGCAGACACACACCACCGAGCCAGGAGGCAATAGGGGTGTCACAGGCTTTGGAGTCTCAAGATCTGTACCTATATAGGACAAGGCGACTGCCGTTCCATGGTAGGGCCCCGGATGGTACGTGACTGTGAAGTCAAACAAAGAGAAGAATAGGTGCCATCTTATTTCCGTGCATTGGTACACTTGCTGTTGGATAAGGCTTAGAAGGCTTGGAGATTGTGATGGTCACTGTACACTGTGACCGGATGCCTGGCCCCCAAGAGATTGTGCCTCCATTCCTTGAATGCTGCTTTAATTGCAAGCAATTCTCTATCCATAATACTGTAGCTCTTCTCCGCAGGGGACAAGGTCCGAGAATAAAACACCACAGGATTCAAGCACTGCGTTGATGGACACATCTGCGAAAGTATAGCCCTGACCACAATTGCAGAGGCATTAGCTTCCACAATTAAAGGAAGGGAAGGATCCGGATGTTGTAAAACAGGAGCTAAAGTAAAGGCTTCTTTTAGGGTTTGGAAAGCTTGCTGTGCTTTTTGGTACCATACAAAGTGGACTGAAGGGCTAGTCAAGCGTGTGAGAGGAGATACTATGGTGGAAAAAGACACTATAAAGCATCTGTAAAAGGTGGCAAAACCCAAAAAGGACTGCAGTGCTTTCAGAGACGATGGGACTGGCCATTCCAGTACGGCTCTCACCTTGGAAGAACACATATGTACGCCTTTAGCAGACATTTGAAAACCCAAAAATTCCATGGTTGTTGCATGAAACACACACCTCAAGCTTTGCAAACAGAGAGTGTTCCCGGAGGCGTTGTAATACAGAACGCACTTACTGTACATGTTGTTGTTCTGTACTGGAGAAAATAAGAATGTCGTCTAGATATACCACCAGATAACAGTCCAGCATATCCCTAAAGATGTCGTTGATGAAATGCTGGAATGTAGCTGGGGCATTGCAAAGGCCAAAAGGCATAACACAATGCTCATACAGCCCAAATTTTGTTTAGAACGCAGTCTCCCACTCATCCCCCTGTCATATCTGTACTAGATTGTGCACACCCCTTAAATCAAGTTTAGTAAACAAGGTGGAAGAGGACAGGCAGCCGAGGAGCTCTGATATAAGAGGCAAAGGATACTGATTTTTTATGGTAACCTTATTGAAGGCTCTATAGTCCACGCAACAACGCAGATTCCCCCTCCTTTTTCGGCACAAAGAATATCGGAGAAGCTGCAGGTGACCGTGACAGGCGTATGTGACCCAATCGTAAAGCCTTCTTCACATACTCTCTGAGATGTTCCTCTTCTTTTTGGGTTAGAGAATACACCCGACCATGAGGAATGACTGCCCCAGGTACTAAATCAATGGGGCAGTCATTACTACGGTGTGGAGGAAGATGCTCAGAGAGACCCTTACTAAAGGCATCAGCGAAATCTCGTTACTCTAAGGGTAGATCCGTAGATGGTACCCGTACAGTAGCACTCACCGTAGGAACGGTAGACAGCATGGCTACGCAGGGAGACAATGGGGTTATTTCATGGTCATTGAAACACTGTGTGGTGCAGAAGGCAGAAGAAAACTGGACTGTTTGTTGGGTCCAATCAATAACAGGATTGTGCTTTCTAAGCCAAGAGAGACCTAATATGATCCGAACTGTGGTGGTGAGATAAATCGAAGGTGACCCATTCTGAATGAGCTTTAGTTGTTGCCATTTCAATAGAGCAGGTCTGTTCTGTGACTTGTCCGGAGATTAAACGAGACCCATCAACAGCACGTACTTCCTCAGGATTAGATTTTTCTATGACAGGCACCCCATGGATTTTTGCCAATTGGGTATCCATGTAACAGTGGCTAGCACCGGAATCTATCATCACTGGACTAGAAAAAGTCCCTATGTCAAGAACTGTGAAGATAAGGTAGGGAAACATCTGAGCCGTATAAGGGTTGACTCGTCCGGCCGGCCCGGTTCAAGGACGAGTCTTGGCATTTCCCACACTCCTAGCTGGTCATTTAGGACAGACACGAATGAAATGCCCGGTTTGACCACAATATAAACAAAGATTGTTGGTCATCCGTCTTTCCCTTTCTGCCTTAGCTAACAGGCCCTTAATTGCCCCAATCTGCATTGGTTCCTGATCCCCGGAACCAGATGAAGAACCGGTGTAGTTTCTGGAAGAACAAAACTCTGGTACCCGGCCTTCGCCCCGGCCTTGTCGGATACATGCATCCACTTGCAGTACTAGATCCAATAGTTCTGGAAACCCAGTGGGAATAGACGGCACTACTGCCAGGGCGTCTTTTAATTCATCTGAGAGACCTTTGCCGCCAATTGATTAAATCGGACGAGATATGAAAGAAGGTCTTGTTTTCCTTGGCTTATGGCAAGAAACTCTTAATTAGAAGCCTGAGCTTTATACCGTGTATCAAACATGGTATTCATCGCCTGGATGAGAGTATCAAAATCGTATAAGGCTGGAGCGTTGGTTTCAAGTAAAGGGTTTGCCCAGGCTGCCGCTGTTCCCCCTAAATGGGAAAGAACAAACGCAGCTTTGGTAGTGGCATCTGTAGTAAGATGTGACTTGATATGCAGCCAGAGTTCGGCAATCCTATTAACAAATGCAGACAGGGAATCTCCAAAAGAAAAGCCAGGAAAGCGGTCCGAGTAAAGTAACAAGGAAATCCAAATGCACAAGGAGAACAGGAGTGCTTCTATCCAGAACAAAGGTAACGGTTCCGGATAGAACAGCAACAGGAGTGCTTCTATCCGGAACAAAGGTAACGGTTCCGGATAGAACAGCAACAGGAGTGCTTCTATCTGGAACAAAGGTAACGGTTCAAGAGCACCGCCCCCATGGAAGTCCAGTGAATTATACTGGCATGCCTCCAGAATGTCCAGGACCATTGCGGTCAAGACCACATGATCAGAACTGCCGAGGTGTCTGGGAAGCATAGACTTGTCCACACCGGCGGTGAAATGCAAACTGTGATAAGCGCCAGGGCAAGAACCAGATGTCGCGGAGAGTACCTACAAGATGGTAAGGAAAAACATGGGGCATGACATTCCACTCCTTCCGGAGTCTCTTGATCAACTATCATTGATAGTGGAAATCAAATGAACAGGGTCGAGTCTGTTACTTGAATACTGGGGAGAAACTTGCATGACTTCCTCACATTACTCCTGGGGAGGATCCCCCATAACCATGATTAAAGATGTTGTTGCCCAGTCTGTCTCAGTCATAGGCACTGCAATAGGATCAATATGCAAAGTTGCTGTTAAATGGCAAGGATGATGAGTAATTTCTACAACTATCCAATCAATTTTAGCTGGCAATAGAGACATGAAATATTATGTTGATCAATTGTCCTATCCATGGATTAATGCAGTTTAATTAAACTGTACATGCTTGTGTGTATGGCTGTTAAGGTAGATTTGTGTAACAAACTTTGGGGATAGGCGATTCCAAGGTTGGTCTTGGCGTCGGTTTAGCAAAAGATGTTGCTGTTGAATCAGATAAAATAGAAGAATTTTCTATATCTCGATTTCCTGTATCTGGATATAAAATGGGCTAGTTTGTGTTTCAAAAACAGTGTTCGAGAACAACGTTGAGGATTGAGTAGTGTGTTCGAGGTTGGGATTCATTCTGGAAGAACCTGTAGTCATAGCAAGAAAAAAAGGTTTAATATGGAGGGTATACATTGCTTTGGCGGTTTGAACGGCTTGTGTGTATAGCATAGCAATCTTTGAAGAATCGACTATATGAATCATTGGCATGCAGTGCTCTTTTGAAGCAGACTGTAAAACAACGGCCAGCGTTGTATATATCCAGGAGATCAATATCAGATGGTTGTTGATTCAGTTCAATGGTGGTCAGCGGCCTTGCTCCTGAAACACTTTGAGTGTCTACAGGCAAAGATGGTAAAGAAGCCGGATCTACAATGGCCGGTGCTTCAACTAATGGGAGGGCAAGGCCTTCCTTTCTTGCATGATAAAAATATCGAATGTCCTTTTCTGTGGATTATGACCAGTTAAGTGACAAGGGAGGCTGGGTGGTGTTAACACCCTTTCAGGAGCCTTTTCCTGTGGATGCTAAAGGGTTAGACTGACCGAAATAGAACCTGTTTTGTAGGGCATGGCATTTGTTAGGTTGTAGACCGCCTTGAATCTGGAGTCCAATTTAAACAATAAGGGCAGCGTACAGTATTTCAAAAGATTACTAGGGATTACTGTGGCATGAAAGAAGAGGCAAAGCAGAACAGCACCTGTACAAAGCACTCTCACGAATGCCTGCGCGCGAAATGCGTGAACGATCGATATTAAATGGGCACGCCAGAAAAAGGGGGCGCGGCTAGGATACTCTATGGAAAAAGAGTAACAAAAGAGAGATATTTAGTCATTATGAGCAACCTCCAGGTGATACAATACTAGCAACTGTCCACACAAATTTCCAAGAAAGAGTTTCTTCGTACCGCAGCCTCAGCTGTGTTAACACTCAAGATCAGGAATTCCAACAGCAAAGGATCTTGTCACTGGAACAGTACTCACACAAAGCACTCCCACGAATGCGTGCGTGCTGCAGATTAAATGGGCATGCCAGAAAAAGGGGGCCTGGCTTGGATACTCGCAGCCTCCGCTCTGTTAACGCTCAAGATCAGGAATTCCAACAGCAAAGGATCTTGTCACCAGAACAGCACTCATGCAAAGCACTCTTGCAAATGGGCACGTGCTCCAGATTAAATGGGCATGCCAGAAAAAGGGGGCGTGGCTTGGATACTCTCAGCCTTAGCTGCGTTAACGCTCAAGATCAGGAATTCCAACAGCAAAGGAGCTCATCACCAGAACAGCACTCGTACAAAGCACTCGCAGAAATGCGCTTTTAATATATATATATTAAAGCACATTTTAAAGTGTGCCTTATTTTTGGCTATGGAATATGCTCTAAAATGTGCAGAAACAAGGAGCATTTGTATGTGTGCATCTGCGATGAGCACATTTACATGTTGTCTGTGAAGTGAGGGAATCATTTTTGAGACAAACAATGAGATGTGCTTGTGCCAAAAAAGGTTCTGATATCCTGCCCCATAAAATGCATACACATAGCTTTATTGTGGTATGGCAACATCCTCTATTGAGGAGTTGCTGTGTGATTATGGGTTTAGTGAAAAACGTT
This sequence comes from Ambystoma mexicanum, assembly GCF_040938575.1. Classification (NCBI taxonomy): domain Eukaryota; kingdom Metazoa; phylum Chordata; class Amphibia; order Caudata; family Ambystomatidae; genus Ambystoma; species Ambystoma mexicanum. Next base: position 96,257,688 of record NC_090941.1, read on the forward strand.
CATAAACGAATGCCCCACTTATTCAAGTGTTACAGGGTTGGATTGTTCATTCATTAGTATCTATCAGTGAATTTTCGTACTAGCCCATTATAAACAATGCCTAGAACCAATGGTATCTGTAGTTTCAAAGTATTTTTTCCTTCTGCCAATGCCCAGATCTCAATCCTCGCCTTTAATTGCTATGAGCGATTTTTATTGAGCAGAACCCTTGTTGTGAACATGCAATAACGACATCACGTTTTCATGCATCAGTTTATTTTTACTCAATGTTATGGTACTCAATTTATTGAAAGGGCTGAAGGCTAAACCAGCCCTGCCATTATTTAAACTTTCGTAGTGCTGGCTCGTCCAATGACAGAGGCAAGCACTTACCTGCGGATGACCACAATGACGTCCTTACTGTACATAGCACAGACCAAGCCCCAGTAAGCATCATGGCCAAATACTTTTAGAACAAGGCTTTCAGCTGCCACTGTTGTAGGTTGAGAAGGGCCGGTAATTTTAAATCAAGCAAGGAAAATGAAAAAATCCTGGTTGCCCTTATCAAGATATCTATATTTCTTTTACAGAAATCAAATGGCCTGATAGCTCAGGGGTCTGCAACCTGCATATCTCCAGATGTTTTGGACTGTGACTCCCTTTAAACTCGATGTCTCTAAAAATATAAAAAGAATAATCCCAAATTCACTATTGAAAACCCAATTCATAATGCTATACCAATAAGGTTCATCAATATGGGAATATGGACGCAAAGGCAAGGAGTCTGTAGCGAATACGTATACAACAACTAATACCGCCGCTAAAGGCACACAAACAACATACATAGATGGAAGCAGAATTTAATCGTGATGTAAAAAACAATAGGCCTGATTTACAAAAGCATTTTTCAATGAGAAAAGTCCCCTTCAAAAATGCTTTGTAAATCAGGCCCAATATGTCAAGTAGTCATATCAAAACTCATATGTAAAGTGCAATGTACGAAGGAGAAAGTGCTTTAACATCGCCCTCTATATGCATACCAAATACACACATTGACATAAATCAAAAGAGAAGTCAAAACATGACACGAATCACAAGCAATTCAAATATTCACAAACTATTACATTGTAAAATTGCTTCTACATCTAGATGGATACAATCTTTGCAGGCAGCACTGGCTGACATAAGGTCTGTGGCTAGGTCAATTTAAATTCTACAAAATATCATGCTGAATCAAACATACATTGTATTCAAACTAGCACAACACAAAAGGTTTTTCTACATGTTCTAATTTAGGATATTATGATTATAAGTTTAGTACAGTTATCGAACAATTTTTGTAGAAGTAAAACATCAAATTCGAAAAACTCTGAGTGAATGGGTCCTTTCCTTCATTTGCTAAACAGTAAGAAGGTGACCCTTTGAAAAGTATGGCAACATTCTAAAAAAAAACACAAGCGGATTTATTCAACTTTTCTGAAATGTGGTGGATAATTTAAATGTAGCCCCTGCTTTACACACGCTTAGCTCTCACTGCAGCTGTCAAGAGGGCCCCTTTGAGCTCTGAACCTGCTTTGTGGCAATGGACCAGACTACTTCTGCAGCTGAGCATGGATTTTATGAAAGGGAAATCTGATCAGCAGATGTCCCTCCCTGACTGGAACTACATGCATTATTTAAAATAATAAAAAGAAAACCAAAAAAGCTAGGGCTTCTACACCCTTGCGAAATGGCAATTCCAAACAGGTACACATTCCCCAAATGCCCAATCTATGGCCAGATTGCAGAAACTTTGCGCCAAGGCAAGGGCAAAGTTGCACGGTATTAGCACTAGGGCAAACTTTGCCCTGATGCAAAAATGCATCAAAAATGTATCTATTTTTCACTAGGGCAATTTTTGCCCTGGTGCTTTCAATATGCCAAACTGCCCTTGTCATGGTGCAGTAGTTTTCTAGTGTGTGCCACTGTTTTGAAAAATAGGGCAAACTTTGCCCTATTGCTAAAACTGTCCAACTTTGAAATTGCACCGGTGCAAACTTTCTGTAATCTGGCCCGAGATAGGCAACATACTGCTGTGCCAACTGATGAGGAGGGAAATTAAATTAAGGAGGAGGGTCCCCTTATTTTAACTGGCTGATACAAATTTCACATAGAGGTACCAATTTCCACCCCATATCATACTGGAGATGATGAGTCAGTGGGAGGGGGCCCTTACCACAGCCACAATGGGAGCCCATTACATACCATCACTAGTCATGGTACTGCCAGCCTTCATTTATTTGCCAAAGACTACTTCCAGAGGACTAGTGTTGTCACAGTGATATCGTAATGCTCATAGCATCAGCCCTGCACTAGGTCTATAATGTGATCCTGACATGGGCCAGGGTATACATAGGCATGCCTCATTATACATGTAACAGGTCAGGAATAGTGAGGGCATTTTATGACATAGCTAGGTACTGTTTGATGTTTGCGTTACCATTGATCATACCCCTGTGCCCATAAAACACTTATACCGAAACAGGAGATACAGACGTTCTTTGATTTTACAGATCATATCCGATGCACGCAACATAATTGTGAAAGTGAACAACAGCTAATTCTATCAGTACTACGTGATTGGCCAATAGATTCGGGCAAAATAGTACACCCATAGATGGTTGCCACTTGATCAGACCACTGAACAGACGAGGTTCAGGACATGCACGTGTTCATAGATGTGTTCTGGTAATACATGATGCCCACACATATCCCATCCTCTTTACAATAGTTATGGACAGAACAATGGGAGGACATTAGGAAGTAGAGTGCTTTCCAGTTAGCTGTCTAACAATCACAATGACAGTTTTTACACATGTATGTGGATTACATGCATAATCTTACCATACATGAATACAACTATAGACATTGCTATAGAACATTAGTGATTAACATGTCAAAACTACCATTTGATACAATCAAATGTAGTCCCCTTGACTGTTGGGATGTGATCCACATTACAAAGTCGATTCACACAGCTGAAGTTATAAAAAAAATATGCATTATTGTCTCAGTCTCAGATTTATAATGCACATATGATGAAAAAGCAAAAGCGCCCACAATTTCATGTTTAAACACTGTGAACCGTGCATCTACTTGTGAAGCTGTAAACCTAAGTAAATGTCCCTGAAAAGATCCTAGGCATCCATTCTGTGCGAGTGTGCTACCCCTAGCAAACGGTGATGGGCCGCCTGTCTAGGTGAAAGATAGAGGGGCAGCAGTCCCTATCTATACTACCTGTTTTGTAAGAACCAGCCACTCGTCTTGGACTTGTAAAAATGTTGACTGAAACTGATCACAATATATTTTATTCTTGACTGTTTATCCACCACACAAGAACAAATCTAAAAACATTCTGCAAACATAGGAAAAGACTGCTGTGTGATCCTATTCTACTGTGTCTATTGCTTGTTTATCCTATTTACTTTTGTCATATTCATTAAATAAATTGGCAATATGAACAAGTGAGGAGTATCCATCACTTGGAACTATTCTCAAACTACAGTTTACCCGGTGTGTGTCTATACTTCACACATCCATTTGTGTCATAAACCGGTTTCGGTGGGGATCAATAATTTATTACACCATCATCAGGATAGATCAACGTGAAATCATGAACCCCTTTGCGTCTTTTTCAATTGCCAGAACAAAAACCTCCACAGCAAGCCAGCTTTGTGCTCTTACAGGTGCATACTCAGTTTGAGACAAAACAAAGAGACACACAAGATACTCTATTCAGGATAAAAACAACTTATGGAGGACACACACACATATTCACAATAACTGCTGTATCACAACAAAAAGAGAGGGTGACTTCCATTGCCAAATATTTAAAAGCTCACCATTGCAGCATTTCACTGGGCACCATCAGGTGATTTTAATGCACTTCTATTGGGGCATCACCACCAACTTTGCTATGGCCTGTCCCCTCTTCTTATGCAAAGCAAGAAACATAGAAACCAGGCTACCCCATCTTTTTAAGCGCACAAGGGGAAACCTAATTGAAGCTAGTAATTATTCAAGCTAGCAGTTGAAGGTCACACACACAATCATACAGATAAAACATACTTTAATTAAGAAGTTTGACATATTTAAAAACTAATTAAAACACAAACAACAAAAGGGGGGCAACAGAATCAATGTTGTTTATCTAGTTGTGTCATATCACAAGAACAAGGGTTTTAGGTACAGAATGTCTTAATGTGTAGTAACAAAGTGCAAACACATTTCTACTGTCGACACAACCATAACAATCGCCAGACACTCTTTCCCCTCTTCTTATGCTACAGCGAATGGGAAACAAAGGGTCCATATTGTTAAACTGGCTTTGAAAATGGGCAGTTTTCCGTATCACACACACGCCTGCATGCACCTTGTCATATACATTTTTTTTTAACAATTTGATTTCCCTGTCCTTGTATGCTTGGAAACCACCAGGTGCATATCTATGCCAAACTCTCAACATTGTAAGAATCAAGTCAAGGCACACACACAGGTGTGTTCATGATTGTACCAAACACAATTGCTGATATCTTACTGTACAGCGTTCCTGTCCAGGCCTTAACTCGCTCAAACTCTCCTGGGTTTCTGCAGTATGAGCCACAGCCACACGTAAAAGTGTATCTTCACGTGATCGTGTGAAGGATAGTCATCTACTCACTGCATGCACCATTTTAAGTGAGATTTTGCCTCAGTCTCACACTCCATATCAATATAACATGCCATGTCTTCAAACTAAATATGCCGTATTGTCCCATTCATGTGCGCAAGTGGAGTCCTGTATGAAAAATGCACATAGGGCTCTACATTGCCTGCAAAGTTAGTATAGCAACAACTGCCCCAATGGAGTTGAAACATGTACCTATTGGCCATGCAGCGCCCTCTAGCTCCACTCTGGCCTCCACATCAAGGGCCAAAGAGTATCACTTGTTCAACTAGGTCTGAATCTAAGCCCATAGTAAAAGGCATCCTGTATATTATACTTTCATGTTGCCTACTGGTGTGAAGGCACTAGATGTCTAAATCCATCTCTATTTCCAGAGAAGAGTCTCATTATAGCCCACCTGAACTATAAAGTGGCTATATGTTTCCATGGGATTCCTTCAGTGAGGCCTTTGTTGTCTGTCTTCAATTTAAATATCCAATGTGGTTCTAACAGCATGAGCAAATGATGAATATCACCTCCTCGGGCTGGCAGTTTGATTTGCTCAACAATAGACCACTTGAAATCCTTCTCTTAGTCAGAATTTTCTAGGAAGTGCATGACCAGAGGGCCTGATATTCTTCTAGTGCGGATGCATGACTTGTGTTCTCCAATCCTTAGTTCAATTTTTCTTGCTGCCATGCCCACATAACATAAGCCACTTGGACATGTGATCAACTAGATCACATATTGGGTCGTGCAATTGGTGTACCATGGTGTGCTACAACCTATATATATGGATTGGCTTTAGGGTGTCTGTGGCCATACTGAGCATGTACCACATGGTGCATAGCCCGTGGCCCACCGCACAGACCATAGAGTGGTCTTTGTCGTTATTGCTTGGTGTAGCGTAGTCTGATGACTCTGCACTGGGAAATCACAGATATTCTTCTGTCTTTTTATAGCGAAACATGGGCAACTGATATTACTTGTGCACACATTGCGCAATGGCCAAAGGCAATTAATTTCCTTTATCAGTTGGTTCAGCAGAGGAGAATTACTTAAGAACGCTGTAATTATATTTTCAGAAGTCTTGCTATGTTCATGTTGTTGCAAGTTGACCTCACCTGGTATGTTTCATGCCCTTTTCCGGGCATGTGACACCGTCTTCCATGAATATCCTCGAGCTAGTAGTTTTTGACTGAGTTGTTTCACCTGTACTTAGTATTCCTGTCAGTTGGAACAATTCCCCTGGTACAGTAAGAATTGTCCAAAGGACAGATTCTCTCTCAGGCTGCGGGGATGGTAACTATCAAATTCAAGCAGTGAGTTCTGATAGGTGGGTTTGTGGTATACTGTAGTGTGTAGTCTACCCTCTTGCACTGTCACACGCAAGTGCAGAAATTGTATAGTTTGTGTGCCGTTGGTCATAGTAAAGTGTAGATGTTTATTCAGTGTGATAAGCCACTGATGAAAAATGCAGTAGTTTGTCTTCATTGCCTTTAAAGAGGATAAACATATCATCGATATATTGATGCCTTATTTCTAGGTGTTGTGCAAAGGGATTGTTGGCATATATACTGTATATACTCAGTACCTGCTGATCTGGAGAGGGCAGGAGCCCTTTCCCATCCTGCACCTGGATCCTGCCACGCGACGCTGACCTTGCCACGAGGAGCTGCTGTAACGCACGCACCCACAGCAAACATTGCATCCACATCTGCCTCAGGTGAGCACTGATGTGCCCTGACCCCACTTCACCCAAATACCCCATTTGGCTGAGCATTTGCTCTCGTGCTGAATGAATACACGTTGTTTCTTGCCATTTCGGAGTTGCCTGCACCTAAGCAACGCTCGTGCATATTAATGATGCACATCCGCCGGTAGGTGGAAGCCGGCCGCTTGTTGCAAAGGCCCGCGTTTGATAAGGCCCTGTTCTGCGCCTGTTATGCGCCAGATTGTGCGATTACAATCATCATAAGGTACACTTCTTCTACACCTGTGCCTGCACCTGCCTGGGACCCCTATTCACACAGAACTCGAGGTGATCTCACCACCCCTCATTTGACTTGCTATCCACTGGAGGGCAAATGCAATCCACACCCAGCCACCCACCCAAACCCACCTATCCGCTTTGGGACAACCCATTCTCATGACTCTACTAGCCCGCATACTGCCGCCCAAATAGAGCCTGTCGCCCGCATTGCATTTTATTCCCATATTGCCGGGATCTTGCTGTCCACACTGCTTTGAACCTACTGTGCCGCGATTTTGCTGCCCTATCGTATGAGCTCACTGCCTTACCTGCGAATCCTGCATTTAGGTGAACCCTTTTGGTCTACTCTACCTGTTTGCACATGCCACGCCAGCCTTACCTTTGAACTTTGCATTTAGGTGAACCCTTTTGGTATACTGTACCTGTTTGCACATGCCACGCTAGCCTTACCTGTGAATCCTGCATTTAGGTGAACCACCTTGGTCTACTGTTAGCCTTACCTGTGAATCCTGCATTTAGGTGAACCACTTTGGTCTACTGTTAGCCTTACCTGTGAATTTTGCATTTAGGTGAACCCTTTGGTATACTGTACCTGTTTGCACATGCCACGCTAGCCTTACCTGTGAATCCTGCACTTAGGTGAACCCTTTTGGTCTACTGTACCTGTTTGCACATGCCACGCTAGCCTTACCTGCGAATCCTGCATTTAGGTGAACCACTTTGGTCTACTGTTAGCCTTACCTGTGAATTTTGCATTTAGGTGAACCCTTTGGTATACTGTACCTGTTTGCACATGCCACGCTAGCCTTACCTGTGAATCCTGCACTTAGGTGAACCCTTTTGGTCTACTGTACCTGTTTGCACATGCCACGCCAGCCTTACCTGTGAACTTGCATTTAGGTGAACCCTTTTGGTATACTGTACCTGTTTGCACATGCCACGCTAGCCTTACCTGTGAATCCTGCATTTAGGTGAACCACTTTGGTCTACTGTTAGCCTTACCTGTGAATTTTGCATTTAGGTGAACCCTTTTGGTCTACTGTACCTGTTTGCACATGCCACGCTAGCCTCACCTGTGAATCCTGCATTTAGGTGAACCCTTTTTGTCTACTGTACCTGTTTGCACATGCCACGCTAGCCTTACCTGTGAATTTTGCATTTAGGTGAACCTTTTTGGTCTACTGTACCTGGCTGCACATGTCACATTAACCTTATCTGTATACACTTCTCGCCTCTAGCCCCAGTCTTTACTGCCTCACTGCATTTTAGTCGGTGCCACGCGTATCTACAGACCATGATCTTCTGGCTCGCCCTAATCATGTTCCCATTCTGCTTAATACAGGACAACGTACCTTGTAGCAACAACAGCTACATAGCCCTCCAGGACGGCCGAGCTACACTAGGGTGCCCCAGACACCACCCCATCCCATGCCCCACTCCGTTCCTACCCTCCGCATCCGCCTTCCCCTCCACTAACCACCCTCCCACCTCCACCACCACTGCCATCCATGGCCCACCTGCCAACAGCCACCCCAGCCCCATTGCTAAATCTAACCAAACTAAACTGACCACCAAACCCCCCGCCCGCTTTAAGCCACCCGTCCCAACCACCCCATCCCTTACCCCCAACCTCACAGCACGCAATGATAGATTAGGCTCCAGGCTCCCCACCACAACTTCCACTCCCAGCTCCAAACCTTACACCAAAACTAACACAAAGCACATCGCTTCGAACAAGCCCACACCTCCCCCTCTAAAAGGCGCCCTACTCAACGTCAGATCCTTGGCTGCCCACCCCACAGAAATTGCAGACATTATCCTTACCAACGACCTCGACTTTCTAGCCCTAACAGAAACCTGGCTTCATGAGGCGTCCGGACCCCATTTATCGCTAGCCATCCCAGACAAATACTCTATCCTCAGAGCGGACAGACCAAACGCCAGAGGTGGAGGTGTAGCGATCATTTCCAAATCTGCCCTAGGCCTTAGACTAACCGACACAGTCGCTCTCACATCCTGTGAGCTACTCACAGCCAAGCTACAAACTTCCCCCACAACCACGATCACCATCCACCTTATATATAGACCCCCAGGCTCCCCTGGGACCTTTGAAGAAGACATCACCTCCCTCATCACCGAAAACTCCAAACCATCAGCACAAATCATGATCCTCGGAGACTTCAATCTCGGCTACCAAGACCCAAACGATGCACATGCTGCATCCCTAGCCAATGTCCTAACCGATCATGGTCTTACTCAACTCGTTACACTCCCCACCCACCTAAAAGGTAGAACCCTCGATTGGGTAGCAACTCACAACTGCAATACAACTTGCAAAGACCCCCAACCTCTGGCATGGACCGATCACCACATGATCCCCCTTAAGGTCAACACCAATCAGGCACTGCCCAATAAGCACCCCATGGCACCAGCATGTCCCACCAGGAATAAATGCAACATTACTGCTGAAGCCCTACTACCACTGGTCTTACCCACCCTTAATGCTCTCCCAGCCAACGCTGACCTAAACCTGTTGATCGACACCTTCAATAATTCCATGGCTAAAGCAATGGACACTGTTGCCCCTTTAAAAATACGCAAAGTTAAACCTAAAGCTCATTTGAACTCGTGGTTCACCCCTGAGCTCAAAACACTCAGGAAAGAGAAAGCTAAGGCTCATCACACCTGGAAGACCAACCCCACCGCGGTAAACAAAATCCAACCTCACTAACTTATCCTCACGCTACAAAAGTGAGATAATCCAAACCAAAAAAGATGCTTACAACACCAGGATCACTCAGGCAGGATCCTCCACTAAAGAATTATTCAAAATTCTGAAGGAACTAGAAAACCCTATTTCACCTCCAGAAACCGGCCTAAAAGACAAATCCTGGTGCACTGACATCCAGAACGCCCTCAACAACAACATTTCAGGACTCCAAACTAAAATTGAAGACAAACGGCAACAACTCTTCAACAATAAGGTCACCAACCTTAGCCTACCCACATCCAACATCACTAGCGCAGGCTTCTCGTTTAAGAAAGTCACCATCCCGGAAGTTCAAAAAACCATCACCACCCTAAAACCCTCTAACTGCAAAGGAGACAGCTGTCCGGCTCAGATCATAAAAGATGCAGCCAGAGAGCTCTCCCCCTTCATTACCAAACTCATCAACCTATCCTTCACCAATAACTCTATCCCCAGCAATTTAAAACAATCATGGGTTCTCCCACTCCTGAAAAAACAATCCCTCGACCCGGCCATACCCACCAACTACAGGCCCGTTACCACAGTCCCCTTCCTACTGAAAATCCTGGACAGAGTTGCCTACATCCAAATTCAGGAATACCTGGAATCCAACCAACTGCTAGGAATACGTCAATCCGGCTTCAGACCTCAACACGGAACTGAAACCGCCCTTGTTGATCTCAAAAGCCAGATTGATGAAATTAAAGACAAAGGCAATGCCGCAATCCTAGACCTCTCAGCGCCTTTTGATCTGGTCAGCCACGAAGCCCTCTATAATCACCTTGCCACCGCAGCCCACTTTTCCCCCTCCGCCATCACATGGATACAAATCTTCCTGGCAAACAGAACCATGCAAGTCTTTTCCACCACAGCTGCAGCAGACCCCATCCCCAACACATGCGGGGTCCCACAAGGATCCTGTGTATCCCCCACTTTGTACAACATATTTACAAAGCCTCTATTTGACCAACTGGACCGTCTGGGTGTCACCTACACAAACTATGCAGATGAGACCCAGATACTCCCCACCATCTCTGGTAATTACCAAGAAGACGCCGCCCGGATCAACAAAATATTATCCATCATTCAGGCATGGATGGCCTCCCATGGCCTCTGCCTGAATGATGAGAAGACAGAACTCCTAATCGTCGGCTCCCCCAACACTCTAACTAAACTCGACCCTAGCTATAACAACATCACTATAGACGGCCACGCCATTCCCATAGCCAAAAGCGTAAAAACCCTTGGTGTCTATCTAGATGCCAACACCAACCTTAGCAAACACACCAATATGACTGCCTCAGCTGCTGCCTATACTGGCAAGCTCATTAGGGCCAGCAGACCTTTCCTATCACCCAACAGCTGCCTCACCCTTGCCAGGGCCCTAATACAATCAAAACTCGATTACTGTAACAGCCTGTACCTAGGTGCTAATCAATCCGTACTCAACAAGTTGCAGGTAATACAAAACAACGCCTTGCGCGCAGCCCTCAACATTCCCAGACATGAGCACATCACCGCTACTAGGAAACCCTGCAAATGGCTATCCATACGCCAAAAAATTGATCTAAAAACCATTTGCCTCACGTACAAATCCCTCAATCACCTAGCACCACCTTACCTAGCTAATAAATTCACCCTGAAACCAGCCACCAGATCCACCAGATCCTCCAACACTCTCTGCTTATCAGTGCCCAGGTTCCACCTAAAAAGAGCTGGAGGGGTAAGCTTCACAGTGCTTGCCCCCCAACTCTGGAACTCCCTACCGCTTAACATCAAAATGATCGAATCCTTCCAGATCTTTAGGAAGCAGGTCATCAGCTGGCTTCTAAACAAAGAATAACGCTATTAACACCAGACCCGTGCGGTATCTGTATTTATATTGAAAACTGCATATGGTACGCATTTGCTCTTGTTTACTGTTCACTGTATAGATATATGCTTATATTATAAACTTGTACGAAGTATGCAAAACTAAGATACTTCACAACGCTGTAACCAAATTCTTAAGCGCCCTTCTACCTCTAGGTTTGGAGCGCCATACAAATAAAATAAACTAACAAACAAACTGTCATCATTGAAAGCACTCGCATATAAAATGGCTAGAGTGTGGCCAAAAATAGCCCCCATTGTAGTACCAGAGGCTTTTTGGAAAAAATGATCCTCAAAAGAGAAAACGTTCTTAGTGAGTGTCATTTCTTTGAACTGCAGGATCAGTTGTATTGGAACATCCGGTTGAGGTGTACATCCTTCCAGATTCTTTTGTATCACTATCAAGGTCTCCAACTGGTATATAGCAATTCAATGTCTAAAGTGACCAACCACTGTGTTTCGGGGTCAAAGGGTTTTTTATTTAGCAAATTTAACATAGCCATAGTGTCCTTGATGTAAGATCTATATTTGGCTACTTCTCCTTTTAAAAAGAATCCATGAACCGGGCTAATGTTTCAAGAAGTGAGATAATCTTGAACACAATCAGTCTGCCCAGCGGTAAGCGATTAATCCCCTTATGGATTTTGGGGAGTGTGTACATCACAGGGTACACAGAAATCTTGCCAACAAAAAATCTTCTTCTATTCCACTGAACTAACCCTGCACCAGTGCCTATTCAACAATTGGGTTTATCAAGTTATGCAGTGCTTGTGTGGGATCAGTGGGCAATGCAATGTAACTCTACCTATCTTGTATTAGGTCACAAACCATCTTGCGGTACTCTACTGTGTCCATTATAACCACTGTTCCACCCTTATTTGCAGGTTTTATAATTATGTTGCTGCCATTAGATAAAGCTGTGAGTGCTGTTCCTTCTAGTTTACTGCAGTTGTCAAATGTTGGTTTTCAGTTCTCAAACTTTTCTAGTGATTTAAGCAGAGCTTTTTCAAATCTCATTGATTCAGTGTTAGGCTACTTGAAGGGGGTAAAACCTCAATGGGTTATCAAATCCTGTGACATCTGTTCTGGATATATCATCACTACTACCAAAATGTTGTTTTAGTGGAATTTTCCTCGCAATTTCCAACACTTCATTCCTAGTTGTGAATGGGTCATACCGTGCCATGGGCTCAAGTTAAAGGCCTTTTGTAGTACACTTACCTCAGTAGCGTTATGGTTCACTACTAGTAATTCTGTGGCGGGAAGTGGCCTCTCCCCCACTCCGCGTGATCCATGGGAAATGTAGACCCTGATCAGCAATTCTGCATCTGTTCCCAGCCTGTTCTTGATTTGATGTGCTGGCACTGTTTTCTTCTTCTGAGCTATTGCTAGAAAACTCAAATTCTCAAGAAAAGGTTATTTTCTGTATCTCTTACTATTTGTTGTTCTGTACCCTCCCCAGTAGTTTTTTTTAGCCGGTTCCTGTTGGTGTGATCTGTGCAATAGGCATCTGTGGTGTATGGATATATCCGCTCATGTGAGAAAGCAGACATATCTTTTTTAGTTTCTGGATTTTCTTTGTCAAGTTGAAGAGAATGAACCCTCAACAAACTGCCTGCAAACCTTTGAGCATTTTAGGGTATATGCACTGATTTTCTGGATATCTGATGAGATGCATATGTTTTTGGCACAAATGTATGCTCAAGTTGGCATTTGCACATTAAAAGTGTGCATTGATAGATCTGACAGAAACATGTAAATCTCATCAGATGTGCCATTAAATGCGCACTTATTTGCACGTTAAATGCACACCATTTCTGACATTTGCACATTGTGACATTTTTTGGTATTTTCTTTTTGAATATGTGCAGTGCAATGAGATGCATGATAGTGCAAGTGCATATTTGTTCCATTGCACATCTCACAAGATGTGTGTGATTCGGAATCTGCCACAGTGTCCTTAAATTCCACAGATATTGATACTCTGTCACAGAGCAGGCAGACATCATGAGTTTCATGACCCCCCAACCATGCAATCACGCCCCAGTAACCAGTACTCCCAAAAGGGTCTGATGAGGGATGACCTGTGCTGCTTGCAAGAAATACCCTTCTACATGTGTGTAGCCACAGCTGAACCAGGCTGAATCAGTAGAGGAGCCAGACCACACCCAAATTCAGGATGAATCTCTACGATCCACCACACCACAGAGACATTGCACTAAGGATTGGAGGCAGTCACCAAGGGAAATGACACACATTGACAACAAATGCACATCATGTGCACTTAGCTGAGCTGATCCATACTAACAAAGTGGAGAAAGAAGAACATTCCAAGGGTAGACACTAATTGCACATGGTGATCGCATCATCCCTTAGCTCAAAACTGTGTTGTGTGGAAGGTCTACCGCACAAAAATTATAAAAGGAGGTCTTCTTTAGTTCAGCACCTTTAAGACCACTGTATCATGTTCATTATGTCAATTCTTATCACAGTAACAAAATATTATTTGCCTGAAATGAAGCAAGTTTACATTTGAATGATTCTCATGCTTAGCATATTGTTCTGATCTACAGAATGGAGGACATGGATACATTGTCTAAACCTAGCATTCCGCAATGTAACATCTAATATGTTTAAACAATCAAATACGTTCCCCTGAAGATGTCCAGTTTTAGCTATAGGTGAGAAAAAAATACATGTTAAGTTCATTGACAATAGAAGGAATGTTTGAACTAAATATGTCACCTCTTTCCATCGTCATGGGAATGGAGGAAACAGAGAAATTACTCATAACAAATCATTGCCCTAAGAGACTTCTAAAGGAGCCCCTGAAGAATATAAAGCGTTAGTTATGCACAAGAACAGAAACATGTATGGATACGCTTTGATACATCAAAGGTTTAATAAATGATTAGAGCAAAAAGCAATAAGCAAAGAATATTGTGCAAAAATAAAGAAACATGCATTAATTGATCCAAAGTGAAACATAGATCGGGAAATGAATAACATATTGAGATCCTGGTATGTATAATGAGTAGACCGATGGCATCACACATGTGTAGTATAGGGGGGAATCAAATTAGTAATATTTACAAAATGTTCAAATAAGTGATGTTTGTTTATTTTTAAGGTATGTGTATTTGAATACATAGAAATGTATGTATTTAATTAAACAATTGTATGCCGAATATGCATAATATTTAAGGAAAGGTATGTAATGGTCCTCCTATAATACGATATCACATGATATAGCATTTATAACATGCCTATACACACGTGTTTCAAGGCGCGACACGGCAAAGGAGGTGGAACAGTGGAAAGACAGAGACAGAGATCTTTCTAGGCCAAGTGTCAATCAGATTGTGCAAGTGCAGGGGAAGGGGGAAGAGGAAAAGTGCGGAGGGGGTGGGGACAGTGCAGTACATTGGGTAATAGAATAAATAAAACAAGAAGAGAAGTAGGGCCAGCTGCTTGCAAGTGCACGGGTAAGTGCAGACATCAGGTGTCAAGTGCTGGAGGGGGACTGTAGGGATACAGAAAAACAGTCCCTAAGTGCAGAGCTTGCCAGGGAGGCAGTGCAGGTCTGTAACTGGTGGGGGAGGGGACCTGGGCCTGAGATCAGTAACCAGTGCAGTTACATCAAGGAATTCAGCAGGGGAGAGGAGGAGAGAAATCAGAAGCAAAGAGGAAGGTTTTGAGGTGCTTCCGGAACCAGCAATGGTTCTCCTCAATTTTCAGGGAGGCAGGGAGGCTGTCCCAGAGGAAGGCCCCAGCCGAAGAAAGAGATCTACCACCAACTTGTTGCTTGGAGAAGAGACTGACCCTGAGGGAGTTGGAGGCAGATAAGCGAAGAGCTCGAGAAGGAAGATATTTAGGAAGAGAGAGTTGAAGTTATTGTGTTCCCACAAGGCCTTGTGGACAATGCAGAGGGTTTTTTTTAACTTACTCCTTGAAGCCACTGGGAGCCAGTGCAGAGATTTCAGTCCTGGAGAGATACGATATCTGGGCTTGAGGCCAAGGACAAGTCTCACAGTCCTGTTCTGGATGAGTTGCAGGGGGCAGAGAGTAGAAGTAGGCAGATTTAGAAAGAGGCTGTTGCAATAATCCATCCTAGAGAGAACCAGAGCTCTGGAGACAGTGAGCTTCTGGGGCAAGGAGAGGAAAGGAAGAATAACTCTGAGGAGGTGCAGCTGGTAGTGTGACTTCTTAGAGATGTCAGAGATGTGAGGAGAGAAGGAGAGTGTGGAGTCGAAGATGACCCTGAGTTTTTTTTGCCTCGCTGTTGAGAGCAGCAAGAGGGTCAAGGGAGGCCGGCCAGAGAGTGACAGGAAAACAGGGAGCGGGGGTGCCAATGAGGAGAATCTCAATCTTACTGGCATTAAGGCATAGATCATTGGTGGCACACCACTCCTGGATAGCAGACAGACAGTCAGAGATGGTAGACAGAGAAGAGGTGGCCCAAGGTAAACTGAAAATGAGCTGAGTGTCATCCGCATAGCACTGAAAGTTGGAGCAGAGAGCGGCAATGTGGTGGGCTAGAAGTGGCAGGTATTGGTTGAACAGCCAGGGAGAGAGGTTAGACCCCTGGAGGACAACACAGGTAGATATAGAGATAGAAGAGAGGATGGACCCAAATTGGACCTGGGAGGGTTGATCAGAGAGGAAAGAAGTCAGGCCTGATTGGTGATACTCAGGTTATCACAGAAACAATTTAGCAGGATGGCATGGTTGACCGTGTCAAAGGCAGAAGAAAGATCAAGTAAGATGAGGACACAGGGGATGTTGGAATCAAGGTTGGAGAGCAGGTCTTCACAGATGTTCAGGAGAGCAGTTTCCGTGCTTCTGGAACCAGACTGATCGTCTGAAGACGATCAACAGATTCAGTGTGAAGATTAAGCTGCGAGATGGCCAGCTTTTCCAGGAGTATGCCCAGGAAGAGAGTGATGGAGATTGGTTGATAGTTAACCATGCAGAAGGGGTGAGAGAGGGTTTCTTAAGAAGAGGGTGCACAATGGAGTGCTTCAGGAGGGATGGGAAGACTTCAGTGGCAAAGGAGCAGTTGCAGAAGTTGGCCAGAATCAATGTTGTCCTTGATGGTTTTGGAGGAACAGGGATGAACCTGTTTTGATGAGACTTTCATAGATCAGACTTGTCTAGACACCTTGTCTGGGGAAAACAAGGGAAACGCAGAGAAGGAGGGAGGAGAGGTGGCCGGAGAAGGGCCAGAGGAAGAGCAGGGAGTAGAGAGGGGAGCGGAAGAGAGAGAGGACAGGATACCCTAAATTTTAAAGATTAAATGAGAAGCCAGAACCATGCACAGGGCCTGGGAAGGGACAGGAGAGGTAGAGACTGCAGCAGGATGGGCCAGTTACTTGCAGATTTTAAAGAGTCTGTCTGAGTTGTTAGATGCCGCAGAGATGTGGGCTTGGATGTGAGCTCTCTTCTTGGTGCGGACAGAGAGCTGGTATTGCCTTTGGAGCAGGCAACAGGCCAGTTTGTCAGAGGATTAACCCGAAGCACATTTGCACTCAGCCACTCTGCACTTGCATTTGAGGGTGACAAGGTCTGAGTCATAACAGGAATTTCACTTGGCTTGGGGCTTCAAGCGGATCCTCATGACAGGTGCAAGATCATCAAGAGTATCAGATATAGCAGAGTGGAGCTTGGAAAGGGCTTTGTCAGGGTGTGAGTCAGCCAAAAGGGTATGGGGGTGAGAAAGTGGCAGTGAAAGCCTCAACTCACCCACACTTCATGGGCTGAATAACCGAGAAGGTAGGTGGCAGTGCTGGAATTGGATTAGCCTGGGGGGAAGAGAAGGCGAGCTAGGAGGAAAGGAGAAAGTGATCACTCCAGGAGAGAGGAGTGGTGAGAGGGATAGAAAGGGGAAGGTCTGAGGGGAGAGAGAGAGAGAGTCGCAGATGTCACAAAAGAGTACAGACGAAGGGCGGGAGGCATCCAGGTGGATGTTAAAGTCGCCAAGAAGGAGGAGTTGGTTGGTCGAGACCAGGAGGAAAGAGAAAAAGGTCCGCCCATTCAGAGAGGAACGAGGAGATCTGCCCAGGTGACGATAGATAGTGTAGCCAAAGTAAGAGAATGTCTAGGAGAGAGAGAGAGAGTGCTGCAGACAAGGCATTTGAAAGAGGAGAAGGCTTGCATAGGAATGACAGAGGAGTGGAAGGAGGTCAGGAGGTCCTCCCACCTGGTGCCACCACCAGGAGGTAAGAGGAAAGGTCTGCCCATTTAGAGAGGAAGGAGGAGATCTGACCAGGTGGCCGATAGATAGTAGCCACAGCAAGGGAATGCCTAGGAGAGAGAGAGAATACTGGTGGCATGAATAGTAGATCACTTTAGCATCCCATTTAGTATGTTTTTCAGTTACCCTGTCACGCATGCTGCTGTTAAGCATACACCCTGGTATCACATTGCCATGTGGTTGTATAGTAACAGACAGATATGAGCATTTAGGGACACTCTCATGTACATTGGCTTCTTTGAAGCCTTCAGCATATGTTCACATGTGTGCTCTGCTTGAGTCCCTTTGCATTCGGTAGTCAGGTATTTGTGTAGAGCATGCTCTAGTTGTGACATTTTTGGTAGATGTATGTGCAATGCAATGTGTGTGGCCACTCACCAGCCATGCTGTTGCAGGGGGATTGGTGGGTGTGATAAACATGTACAATGCCATATGCATTGAACGCCTCCCAGGCTGCCATGGTCCATACTGAGAAGCTGTGATGGCCCTTTCTTTTCATATCCCGCAAAGAGGCTTGTGTCAGTGCAAACTGTCATGCCTCAATGAATCTTGCCACTTATGCCCCACCCACCCTGCCCCAGATCTTTCATCATCCATCTTTGTTGCACAAGATGTACAATGTATAAGTGAGAGTGTGAGAGGAAGGGTGAGCAAATGAGGGAGCTGAGAAGCATAGAATGTTCTACCACAAGTAAGCAGAGTGTGTTGGTGTCAATACCACCCAAACCATTGCGAGCTGCCTGCATCTTGCTGTGTTTAGAGTGTGCTGTACATGGCTTTGTGGGCCTTGTTTGCACTTTTCCTAACTTACAATACTATGTCTGGTATGTTTCTTCTCGTTTGCTGCTTTAGTACTCCACACCAAAGGAGCTTTATGGACATTGTATCCACCTAGTCCTACTAAAATTAATTCTTAAGGCAACTAATGCTGGTGAACCGCAGTTGTTCTCCCCCTGCACTTGGTGACAGCATATCAAATGCACAACCAGACTGCATGCGAAGCTGCCCATTAGACACTAACATACACTTACTCTTACGCCAAACCTTGTTATTGCAAACCATGCATGCGTGCCACATCTTATGATCATTTCTGACTAATATTTCTTCATGTAGCATTGGTACTAGTCTGTCACATTTCAGGACGCTGTAAATAGGTAACTCAACTCTTTACTGGTGTGCACTTCCTATTTGAATTCCCTCATACCTGCATTACAGGAATGAGCTGCAAAGGGCAACAAAGTACCCATGAGTCACACAGTACAAAGTTTACATATATTTCAATAGGTGCACTTTGTTGCCTCTGTTGTGTTACAGGATGTAAAATGTGTGGAGTGTATTATGCGTAATGTGTTTGCTCTGACAATGTTGGGAATAGTGGTTCCACATCCTTAAAGCCCATTCCATTTTGGAAAGAGATGACTGTCTTGTCTGCATACTTGATGCTGTTCATATGGCTCTTGTGTGTGTGCATGTACAATGATTGGATTGTTGTATTTGCATTTTTTATGGCTGTGTCACAAGGGACATGTTTATGTTTAAGTGCTTAAGTGCTTTTACTTGCTTGATGTTGATGCAGCTGTATCCATCAACTTCAGTCAGCTGTATAATAGAGGTGTATCATCTACTTTTGCAATGCATTTAAATTAAAATTCTTGATGGAAATGAATCATTGCTTGCTAGAATGTAGGCGGTAACATTCATATGTATGTATGTATCTGTAGAATACATAAAGCAGACACCTAGCTGAGAAGCAGAGAATGTTCTACATCAAGGAGGCATCTGAAGGTTGTAGGTAGAATGCAGGTTTAACAATGGCAGCTGGGATGGGAAAAGTGACCAGAGGATGTAGGGTGCTCTTAAGTGTGAGGATGGGTTCAATGGTGTGATCAACAAGGATGTGGGGTGCTCTTAAGTGTGAGGATGGGTTCAATGGTGTGATCAACAATGGACAAGATGATTTTGAACAGTATAGTTTTCTGGCCCTTTCTGAATTGTAAAATGGAGGGGCACAGCCAGATCTGCATTGGTGACTTGTTCAGAAGACATGATACATGAACAGAATAATCCTGTTTCCTAGATGTGTTCTCCTCTTGCAGTTCTTTTTTCCAGTCTGATGATGATGTGGCTTCTGGTGGTGTATTGACCTCAGGGAATTCCATGATGCTATCATCAAATAGTATGGTATTATTACACAACTCAATGACACTCAATTTTGCAATATTTTGCAATATTTTGCAATATCAGAAGGAAACAGGTGCGAGTCGGTCCTACTAGTATCTAAACCAGGGACTCAGGGCTCTGAGGTTTCACAAGGACACCTGACCAATGACTAATTCCAATGTATGCACATACCGACTCATAAATCACAACTCACAGTACTGCGGTACTGTTCAAAGATGGCTGCTCAAATTATTTGTTAGCACACTCTGTACTGCTCTCCACTGCTCTCGAGCTAGGTCTGCACTTTAAACAATAAAAATAAAATAACAAACATAAATATCACAGGAAAGCACTGAACGTACTATGTTATTTTACTGGCTACCTAAAGGTTTGTCCTGGTACAGGTTACATATTTAAGCTCATATCGTTAGGCTCTATGCCTACTAATAGATTGTGTTGAATTGGAAAACATGTGCATTGGTGACAAGTATTACTGGGCCAAGGCCTAACTGAGTGGAAAAGAGGGGTCGGAAATATATATCGTTGGAGCTAAACACGTGTAGGGAGCTTCTCCTATGAGTCACCAAAAACATGGTGTACACCACCATGCAAACATCAGCAGGCAATAGTAAGGCAGCATCATGAAACAACCAAAAACAAAATACCACCACAAGTCTGAACCTGTACATATATTAAGTGACTTGAACAAGCAACGAGGGACACATCAAACTAAAATAAAGAATGAAGTGAAAAATGCAAAAACTATTCCTACGGCAATTGGGATTGACTGCTCTTCCTCCCCTAAAGCTGTACATTGGTAAAAAGAAAGTAAAAGTCAATCGCTACAAAAAATGAACAGTAACCCTGAACAGTGAAAACAACATGAACATTTATGAATAATCCAAAGGTAAATTCATGAATAATCCAGAGGTGTATCTTCACAGGCCAAATTCCTAAAGACTGGGAGGCACTGCAAGTTCCCCCTAAACTGTTTATAATAGTTCACCCAAAGATGGTCCATTGAAGTTAATAGGCCTGATTCACAGAGCGTTTCCAATGGGATTGCACCATTAAACAACTCTTCTGTGTGAATCAGGCCCAATGTATTCTATTTAAACCTCACACACACACACTTGTATCCATAACTTTGAGCTTTAAAGAAATTCACTTCAAATAACAGAGGAATGCAAAATCATCAATGCAAAGTGCACCCTTTTGATACATTAAGGTGATTGTCGCAAACAATATGATATTCTGAAGCTATTTTCTTTCTAAAAAGTGGCAGTGCTACTGTTAGCCAGAGTGTCTCTTAATATGTGTTCCATACTATAGGTGCAAACACGCAAAAACAGTAACTGGGGGAAGATTCTTGGGCGATTGATGCACTAGAATAAGAGTTAATGGGCCTCATTACAACTCAGGCGGTAAGGGTTTTACGGCGGCGTAAACAGCGCCGACACTTACCGCCTGAGTATGAGGTCCCTTAGGGCCATGGAGGTTTTAACACCTGCTTTTATTGTATGGTTTAAAAAAAAACCTTTACAAAAGTTAGAAACAATACATAGTAATACAGAATATATACACTTTAACAAGTTAATAAAATTGTACAATTCATCAAGAAAAATGAAAACAAAATGTCCCCACATTATAAAAAGTCACTCAGTCAGTGCATAAAGTTCTAATATGTTGGAAACTAATATCATTTTGTTAATATATATTCATCTTTGGCATACTAGAGTGCATGTTTTAAGCAAATAAACATTTCATTTCACAATGCGTCTCAATCAAGACAAATTTATCCCAATTCAATAAGCTTGTTAATCCAGGGTGACAAGAATTCACAACAGCCCCGGTCTATGAACATAAACACAATATTCATTACAGCATCAGTTATTATCACCATATAGTTAGGTCAAAAGGATATAAAGAAGAAAAATATAGGTAAATTCAACATATAAGAAAAATTTAGGAGTCAATTAGAGATAGGTTTTGTAGTTCAGTAAATTCAGTTAGATAGGCCACTATATGGCCAAGAAACTCAATCAACTTCAAGATAAAATGTTGAATATAGGGATATAAAGAAGAAAAATATAAATACATTCAACATATAAGAAGATTTAGGAGTCAATTAGGGATAGTTTTTGTAGTTCAACAAATTCCGTTAGATGGGCCTCTATATGGCCAAGAAACTCAATCAACTTCAAGATAAAGTGTTGACTGTCGCCCTCCATGCATCATTTCCATAAGAATTCTCTTTTGATTTGACCCTCGAGTGACATCTCTAGATCAAAAATGCACGCACGAGGGACTTCTAAAAATTGACAAGAGATAACCAAATGTTTTAGGGTTTCTTCACATTCATTCCTGGTACAAAAGCAACAGAAACCTGTACCTACTTGCTGCTGACTCTTATACCAGTACTTGGTTCTAGCAAAAACAGGTCATTGATAGAGTCTAAATCGAAGGTACAATTTCCTTGCATAAGGGGAAGGGAATTGATTTAGATATTTAGGGCGATTGCCCCATTTCCTTCGATATAAGTTGTACTCGGAGAAAGAGGGGTAACCCCCAATCAAATCCAACATAATGCACCAATGGTAACGCTCGAATTTCAATTTTTGACTTGGCATTCGCGCACACATAGATTCCGGGGTTTCGTTAATATCATTAAGCAGCCATTTTAATTTTGACGTCAATTTGTACAAAGGAGGAATTTTTCGGTCATCCCAGATTTTATTCAAATTCTCATAGAGGGTGTTTTTAGGAGGGTCAACAATTTTTATGAGGTTAGTTATGCGACACCAGTTAAGTTTAGCTGAGAGGGATAGCAAATTTAGTTCATGACATATGATAGCATTTGGAATCGATTGAGCCAGGCCAAGAACAGTTTTCAAAATTCTACCCTGTAGACTGTCTAGATAGAAATCAATTTCAAAAGTACAGATGTCCAATGAAGAGAGAAGAATGGGCTCCACTTTCAGCAAATAAAATTGAATAAGAGGGAGGAGAGAAAACATACAATACGTGTGAAATATAATTTTCATCATTGAAATAAATGATTTCGCTTTAACATTTAGGTAGTTCTTCCACATGGACAATGAATAGGAGTCAGTCAATGGGTAACCCAAATAGCGAATTAGGGGAACATGGATTATAACGGTCTTATTGAGAGACCACACAAAACATGCTGTTTTACGGTTACCATCTCTAAAGGTTATAATGTGAGATTTGCTTGGATTTGTTAAGAGATTATGTTCTTTAGCAAAACTGTCAAAGCAGTTTAATTTCTGTTGTAGACCAAATGGTGTTCTGTCTATGAGTAAAAGATCATCAGCAAAACAAATATAATCCAATCTAATAGACCCAAGTTTAGCAAAAAATGTCACTGAACTACTCCAAGACTTATCAAGGCCAAGAAGATATAAATTAAAGAGTACTGCTGCTAGGGGACACCCTTGTTTCACCCCGATCTCAGTTGGAATTGGACAAGACAGGGCACCCTCATGATTCAATCTGATACGATAGGTAGTATCACAATTTAATAAGGCGATTAAAGCTATCAAATAAGACGGAATTCCTAAATTTTGGACCAGAGAACTTCTCGAATCACGCTGTCAAAAGCTGCGGTGAGATCAAGACTGGCCATATAAACAGGCCCCATTTTAGATGAAGAAGTTTGAGATGAAGGTGAGCTAAGATGGTAGCATTCAAGGGGCAGCCAATATATTTGCGAAACCCTACCATATATGGGGAGAGCAGATTATTTTGGGCAATATGTGTTTGTAATTGATTCAACAATAAAAGTGAAAATATCTTCGAGGAAGCGTCAGTAAGCACAATTGGACGGTAATTAAGAGGGGATTCAGGAGGACCCTTATTATTAATTGGAATAATCTGTGCTGAACACCAGGACAAAGGAACAGTCCCAGTTGTTGTAATCAAGTCAAATCGGAATTTGAGAATCCGAGCCCAAAAATTAGGCTCCGATTTATACACACAGGGGGGAAGACCATCGGGGCCAGGGGCCCTAGAATTATTTAATTGTCCAATGGCATATATAATATCTTCACAGGACCACAAGGATTGCATACCCAAAGGTAATTTGGGGTGCAAGCCTTTCAACATTCTGAAACGATCAGGCAGATAGTATTTATTCTTTATAAAACTTGACCATTTCTCTGCAGAGATGACCGACTCCACTACAGTGGCAGGGGAAGAGGTTAGTGTACGCAAAAAATGACCATACATGCCTTGTGTCATGTCTTAAGAGTTGACCAATCATATTCTGATTGTCAGTGATATGCAATTGTGTACGCAGCCATTTAATTTTATTTTTATAGGCTTGTTTGATTTTTCTTATTTGTTCATTCAGTATTTCACAATGAAGGTTATTTTGATTTTGTTTAAGTAACTGCCTAATTAAAACATTTTTCTCTTTCTTGCAAACAGCAAGGCTAGAGTTGTATGAGTGTACATGATGCAAGTGGAGATTGGCACGATTGGGTTTTTCTAGTGCAAGTCTCCTAACATGAGATTGTATACACAAGGAGTTATTAGTATCCAAATCATAAAGAGAATAACCATGACCACAACAGTTAGTAATAATTTCCTTATCCAATTTGATGTTCTTAATGAGTCTACGACAGATAGAAGGGTTCCATTTTACAGATAAAGACGGACAATCTGGTTCCACTAAAGGTAACAAATGGTCATTAGGGAATCGAGCAATTGGAATTTGAAGCAATAATTCAATCATCATATGATCGCCCACTTCAGGATTAAGAATGTTAACAGGAGCAATATATTGATATAAACCAGAAGAAATAAAGAAGAAATCAATTAGAGAGAAACTAGTTCCCCTGGACCAAGTATAATTAAAGGAGTCAAAAGTCATAGGGGGAGATTGAATATCCCAGGTCAGAAGTAGGTCAACCCACTCCTGACCATTACGCCTTGATAAAACTGAAGGCTTTACGACTCTTGCCTCAGAGTGAAGAGCAGTGTCATAACAGAATGAATTGAAGTCTCCTCCAATGATTATACTTATTGTGGGGTTTTCTATGAAAGCCAATTCCAATGTTGCAGTCAGTTCATCAAGTATAGAAACTAGAGACTTCGAATACTTATTCCAATAAATGCAAATAAGCAGGAAGACTATAGTTGGATCCTTGTCAGCAGTTAGCTGAATAACCAAAAACACATCAGAACTGCTAATTAATTTAGTGGAGCATCTAGATGCGGTGTTGATTAAAATAGCTAGACCTCCTGAGGGTCTTCCCAAGGAACCACGCTTTGCTGGTTCACAGAAGGTATAATAACCCTCAACTGAAAAAGAGGCCAGACACATAGTTTCTTGTAGGAAAATAATGTCTGGGTTGAAATTGTTTTTGTTCCTGCACCAATGTCTAAAATTATTTAAACCGCAGGAATTCCAGGAAATTACAGAAAAGTTAGCAGAGCCAACAGTTGTTTACCTTATCAGATTTCAAGGTAGATTGCGCAGTACAAGGATCCATCCATGGCATTCCTTTTATGGCTGTAACAAAAGCCATAGATTGTTTCATAGTGTGTTCATCTATGGTAGCAGGATTACCCTGCGACGTTCCTAAAGCTGTCATAACTACAAGAGGTAGTGGAGTTTCAACAAAGCGATTAGCATCCTCAATTGTTCTGAATAAGTGCGGCATTAAACCAATAGAGATCAGATCTTCTCTATGTTCGGAGACAAGTTTGAGAATAAAATGAGAAGTCCATCTGCATATCATTCTGTTGTTATTCACTGAGGCTAGTTTGATCCAATCTAAATCATTGGATCTTATAATGTGTAGTGCTGGAATCTCTTGTAAAGCATTTAGGAGAAACATCCGATTCAAACAGGCTTTGCTGTGACATTTCGAATCACTTTGCCAGCCCATTATTGAAGTGCAGTTAAGCTGTATAGGAGGGGGAGAATGGTCATTACATTCTGTAACTTGTTCTTGATCTTCACTACGCCTGTGAGGGGGGGAGATAGTTTCTTGATCATTGGATTTAGCAGAGGAAGGCACTTCCCCGATAAGTTCTCCTCCATTGTTAAGACCACTCCCTCCAATATTTACCATACAGTCAGCAGAAGATATTAATGCACTGTTTACTCTGGTTGAGGCCATTTTGACAGAACTTTTAACACATTGATCTTTTGTTGCGACAATAATTACTTTTTCAGTTTTCCTGATGCCCAAGATTGGGTAGTAATTTGAGAGAACAGATTGCATTGTTTCAGATGTTTCAGAAGGGCCACTGAGTAGACAGGCTCCTTTAGTAAGTCCTTTGGAGACTAGATTAGTGCCTTTAGATGATTTAAGTAGGCCTTTGCTATCATTGGGACCTGAGCTCCGTTCAGATAAATCTGTTAAATCATTTCTGTCTTGAGGAGGTGGTTTAATTTTTTAAATTTTTCTTGTTTTTGGCTCAGTTACGGGATTGATCGATAACTGAGTCTGTGACTGGAGCACAGGTAGATTAAGCATTAGCTTAGACTCTGTATTCAATTGATTTAGATCAATAATTGCATCACCACCCGACAGATTACAGATATCCTTCATATGGGTGTTATGTCTGTCAATTTTCTCAGAAGGTACATTTTTTAGGTTTTTTTCTGTTTTAGTCACAGATCTCTTTTCAAAGGCTTTGCGTTTCTCAACTCTGGCATTAGCTCTTTTTTGTTTACGCGTCAATGCCAGTTTTAAGATCTCTTTAGTACCATAAGCATTCTCATGCAGACCCGATCCTACTGTTGACTCTATGATGTCGTCAGAGAGATCAATGAGATATGTGAGGGCCGTGGGGCTATCCAAGTTCTCAATCTCTCGAGAATTAATTGGTCCTACTAGTCCAATTTTGTTCGAACAAGAATTGGGCAACTGAAAAGGACCAGGTGCTGCACATCTCAATGACAATTCTGCAATTTTGGCTGCATTAGTTGCAATGAGTTGAGAAAATTGTGAGTCCATGCTTTGGCCTAATGGCAACTCATTATGGGGTTTGTGCGCCGCTATTTCAGCAAATGTTTTATTCTGAGTTGCCATAGAATGAGACTCTGGCTTCTTATCGCACTTCTGGGTAAGAGCAGAAATTGCGTCACAGGTGAATAGCATCCCCTCAATTTTGCTTAGCTTACCTATCATTTCAGACATCTGTATTTGGAGCATCCTAACCTCACCATGTGTTTGTTCATGGCCCCTGTCCAATAAGTTGAGTACTCGAGTGAGAACCGGAAATGCTTCAGGACTCACTCGAACATCATCTAACTTGCTGTTGCTTCATGGACAGGTTTGTTATTAAATGGTTCGGCCTCAGATAGATGATGACCCAATGATTGCTCAAAGGTGTTAATGCTCTTAGGATGATGAGATACATTATTTTCTAATATAGGGGAGCTGATTTTTTGTCTAACAGCAGGAGGTAACAGTGGAATTCTAGGGGTAAAAATACCATCGAAACCACGCCCATCACTACATGAGAAATTCCCCGATGGAGCACTATATGAGTAATTAGGCAAGTTATTATACAAGAAGACATTTTCTATGCCATATTTCCTTGAGTAACGGGAGTCGAGGGTTCATTAGAAAGCCTTATACGCTTTCCTAGCTCTGATTCAATTGCAGGAGCAAGCATTGAAAAATCAGCATGATGGGTAATACCACCCTCCACTCCCATCAATCTTTTTATGGTTTCCCTATATGCGGTGCAGTCCAGCTTATCATCCTCATTGTCCCATTTTATGGGTGAGATTTTATTTGCCTCTTTTAGGGTTAGAGAACCTATAGCGTGTTTATGTACTTGAGCATTGGTGAGGTTCTCTGAGATTGCATTAGCTTGCGCAAAAAGAGTACATATCGCTTCACTAGTTGCCTTGGGATGACAAATATCACCAACAGTAGGATCTCCATTATGAGCATCGGGTGCTGTTGTAAAAGCTCCCGGAATGTCGCTTCTGTCCAAGTGAAGTGAATGCTGCAGAAGCGCTTCATTATTTACGGAAATTTCGGGATTACTATGTCCACTTTGTGCGCCTATACATGACAAAATCACTGAGTCACTAACAATCATTTCACTCAGCTGTGTGTCCTGTGGCACAGAATTAGTGACAGATGCAAGGCAGGTAGAATCTACCTTGATGTTATCAGAAACATGTGATGGCTCATCTGTGAGCATATTATCAATAGGGCGAGCGTTCCCAGACTCAGATGACGCAGAAGAAATGAAATCTTCTTCAATCTGAGACGGGACTGGCTCTTTAGGAATAGAAGCTATAGTAGCTTCGGGAACAATAAAATGGATGTCGGACATTGTAGGCGAAGTGTCAGCAAGATTAACGTTTGAGGTAGATTTGGGTGTAACCGTATAAAGTTTTCGTCCGCTATGCAGACTGTTTACCATGGTAGAATGGTGCTAACCCTCGGTGCAATTAATAAAAGTGAGAGCACCTTGTGAAATGGTTCAGTGTTATTAAAGCATGAAGCGCAACAATATATTGCTATAACTGGACCCACACAAAATAATATAAAAAATAATCAATTACACAGTGTCAACAACAACCTGGTAGTAAGACAGCAGTCTATGTGCAGTTAAAGAAACATTGAAAATGTAAGCATAAGTTAGGACTCACCCACATCCCAACAGCCAAACAGCCAAACAGCCAAACAGCCAAACAGCCAAACAGCCAAACAGCCAAACAGCCAAACAGCCAAACAGCCAAACAGCCTTACACTCCAAGGCACTTC
This sequence comes from Ambystoma mexicanum, assembly GCF_040938575.1. NCBI lineage: Eukaryota > Metazoa > Chordata > Amphibia > Caudata > Ambystomatidae > Ambystoma > Ambystoma mexicanum. The sequence continues at coordinate 96,286,143 of NC_090941.1, forward strand.
CAATGCCCGCGCCCAATGCGGACATGCCTGAGTGTAAGTAGGCTGGCTGAAGGGGTGGAGGGATGGGGGCGGAGCCACAGCACGCACAGGATCTACAAAAAAAAATAGTCAGAATAAAGCCTGACGTTAGCGAGATTGTGCGCAAACATAAACAACCTGGGTCAGCACAACACGGAGGAGGAGCAAGTCACCCCCACCCCCAGAATCTACGCAGCCAAAGCTGCGCCCGGAGCTCCACATCCAAGCTCCACAGCGGAGATACGCAAGTTCAATAAGCACAAAAAAGATGTAATTACTCTGGGCAATGAAGTCCGATTTTTGCAGTAACTGTCCAAGTCCACACGGCAGTAGCGTTACGCCGCTATGAAGGGGTCAGACCTTCCTCTTGTCCTTACAGCCTCAGTCAGCCTCGATCAGGCAGGCAGGCAGTAGGAAAGGCAGAGGAACAACGCAGCAACAGCCTCTCGGCCCAACAGCCTTACACTTCCCATGCGCGCGCCCAATGCGCACGTGCCTGATGGTAAGTAGGCTGGCTGAAGCGGTGAAGGGATGGGGGGCAGAGCTACAGCACGCACAGGATTCTGGGCAATGAAGTCCGATTTTTTCAGTAACTGTCCAAGTCCACACGGCAGTAGCGTTACGCCGCTATGAAGGGGTCAGACCTTCCTCTTGTCCTTACAGCCTCAGTCAGCCTCGATCAGGCGGGCAGGCAGTAGGAAAGGCAGAGGAACAACGCAGCAACAGCGTCTCAGCCCAACAGCCTTAAACTTCCAAGGCACTTCCAATGTGCTCTGGTTCTGTAATAAAGGTTATATGTCTTGATTTCGAGGCAATTCACTGATATTTCATCTGATTCCCATTAGTTTCCCTTGAAGATACTACCAATAATTCAGAGTCCGGTTAGTCATTTCAATTCTATTCAATGCACTAATTATTTCGGAATTTAAAATTCCATAAAATTAGAACAAAAATACATACAATTAAATCCAGCAACCAAAGTCATTTAAACACTTCAAATGCCCCATATAAGAACTATAATGAATGACAACATCTATTATTGTATTTTCAATTTAAGTACAAACATCATGGGCCTGATTCACAGAAGCGTTTTATAATGGCGCAGTCCCATAGGAAATTTCTCTGTGAATCAGGCCCTAAGTGTTTTGTCATAGTATAGCATGTTCTATATACCTGTAATAAAAGCAACACGACAATGTAGGTCCAGAAGTACTAATTTCATTATCATTAAAGACAATTAAAATCTAAATACTAATTTATAAAATGTGTATACAAAGGAAAGAACAATAGAAAGTGCATTAAAGTTTCTAAGTTTCCAAAACCATATGTCTTATCTCCTCCAAACCAGACCATCAAACAACTATGAACAAAAATGGGAGAACAGCCAATCTCATGCTAATTATTACATGCTTGCTGACTCTAAACCAATAATCTGCCAATCCTCCACTAGGACTTCGAGGAACATATGAAATAGCCGTTCAGGTGGTTTTCCATTTGAGGTATAGGCATTGGACATACAAACCAATGTAAAAAATCCATGCCTCTGTAGGTGGCCTGTGTACACCTAAGGATATATTTTCTAATGGCCTGTCTTAAGGTCAGCCTTATTGCTTGTCTGTACAGTTTGCCACACAATTAAAGGTTGCACAGCAATTGGGTCCTCATGAAAAGGAATCCCGAGGTCTGTGTATGAAGTCAATTACAAGAAGAAATTCCCTGGGAGATTTAAAAGACTACAGATACTTTTGCTTTCCACAGTCTCAACTTTATTTGCCCTTCAGAAGCCCTAAATACCATCACCATATCTTACTACTGCCACCACTTTGGCTTCATAAGACATCGTCAATTAAGCCAACAGCTTACATTCCATGTTCTTTAACAATTTCAAGATTGGCATGTACACCTAAATAATTTTAAAAGCTATTTTTTTTTAACAAAGAACTTCCATAAAAAACATTGGGAACATCTAAGCCCCAAATAATCATATTATGCACATTAATCTATCCTATTATTCCCACAGTAGATTGGCATATGATGATTCTCCTTCTTAGAAACCATTTTGTTATTATGCTTGGATGCAGTACGTGACAGATCCACCTTTCCCTGTAGTCAGTATATCCAGAGGCCGGGAATCCGTAGTGCTGTGGAAGTTTGAGCAAACAACGTATCACCTGCATACAGACGGAACTCGAACTCTTGAAGCATCTGTTGTCAACTTCGGTTCTTCTTTGTTAATTAAATTGTATATACATTAAAACGCAAGAGGTGTTCAAATGCACCATTGTCAGGTATTATTGCCAACCTTAAAATGTGCTGTGGTTTGGCCCTCCACACTATGGGCCTCATTACACGGTAGGCGGTAAGGGTTAACGGTCACCGGTAAGGGTATCGGTGACCGTTAACCCTTACCGTCTGATTACGACGTCCCTTTGCGGGTTGGTAATTTAAGGCCTGCTTTTTAGCAGGCGTTAAAAACCAACCCGCAAAGGGACCAGGGTGCTAATTACGGTACCGCAATTTGCGGTACCGTAATTAGCACCTACCCATTCCCATTATTCCCTGTGGGTCACAAATGGGAATGGGGAAGGGCAATGGGGGAAGGGGGAATTGCCGCCATGCCAACCTTGGAATAGGGCGGTAATTCCCCTTTCCTCCAAGGCGGTGCCGGTATTTTACCGGCATGGACCAAGGTGCTAATAGCACCTTGGTCCACCGCCTACCGTGTAATGAGGCCCTATATCTGTTATTGGTCATAGTATTGTGATGTAGTGACATCAAAACCACTAACAACTCATTAAATATTCCAATTTTAGACAATATTAGCCACAATATTTATCTACATTATCAAATGCTGCAAAAAGGTGCTTATAGGCAATGTAAATAAACAGATTCAAGCCCAAGACATACTTTAAGCAAATTAGATACAAATGTATACATTTCAATTGCAATCCCAATGACTCACACAAGCCTCAATATATTTCAGTATGTCATTTTCCATCTTACATTCCATTAATCTTACAGACAGTTTAGTTGTCCTCCACATCAGTGAGATTGTCAGTAAGAGGATGGTGATGCTGCCACCTTAATGCCTTTTATATCAATACAAATCATGTTACGATTTTTCCAGATTTGCAATAGGTCTTCCTGTGGATTTATCTATTACTATTGAAAATAGGACAGAGGTCAGTGGTGTTGAAGTCGCACGCATTAATAAGAACAAAATGTACTGATGACCTGAGTTTAACATTCCAAATTGCAAGCTGTTGCATGTCAGTATAACATTGGAATCTCAAGGCACTCTTGAAGTTGTTATTGTTTACAGAAACCCTAAATATGATCCTTTAATGATCATTTATTGAACTATGCAATTCCTTTCATGAGGTTATCTTCTCCCTTTCTACTTGCAGCCGATTTTAATCTATCCTGATTTGAACTATTTGGCGATCCATTAGTCGCTACCATCAAGCATTCAGGTTTTAAAAGCCTGAACATGCCCCTTTACTCATATTAAAGGTTGACCCTTGGATTGGGCCTTTGAGCATTACTTTGCTTTTCGGGACCAATTTTCCAGGTGACTGGATTGGACAGACCGTACTGTTGTTTTAATTGTTTACTTATTCCTCGGACTCTACCTTCAAGGAATGCAAAAAACAACCACCTAACAATCTCAAATGGAGATAAAAGGAAAGATGTCTACACTACCAAATGTTGTCATCCTATTTTTAGTAATGTGGAAGAATGAAATGCTAACTTTACTTCATTTAATCCCATCAGCCAAACTATAGATAAAACGGCACCATTGAAAACTAACAGGCCAATTCATGGAATAAATGTGCGCCGAAATATGTGGCGCAAGCTGGCTTAAGCGTGAAAAAGCTAGTGCATGCGCACGTGTGCGATTCATGGAAGGCCCTGTGCATTTTTTTCCCAGGATGTGCGCCAAATCCGTGCGTGACGCACACGAAAGCGCACAACGTGTAGTGCACACACCAAAAAGGGGGGGGAACATGCGGCATGGGGAACAACGCATGAAACTGAGGGCGTAACTGGGTAAGAACTGCTGGGAAATACACGGAACGCCCACACGCATGCGAACAACACAAGTATTCATGGAATCGAATAGGGTAAACCCGCACATGCCAAAAGACACGCACAGGCGTAAACACGTCCGCCACACGAAGGCAAGCATCCCTGCGCAGTATAAAAGTGCGCGCAAACAACAAACACGTATATACAGCTACGAAGAATGTCCCATTTCTCGCAGCACTGATCGTGGGACACTGCCATAGGAGGAGAATAAACAGGCCCTGCATTTTCTTGCCCCGGACCAGCCTTTTTGGGATGCCGGATGACCAGGTCTATGGCAGGTATAGGTTTCCACCTCATATCATCCTAGAGCTGGTCACTGAGTGGGAGGATGAGCTCACATCACCCACCTTGTGCTCCCAAGCATTGAGCCCCTTGGAAAAGGTGGTCAATGTCCTGTATTTTCTGGCCACTGGGTCATATAAGAACTATAATGAATGACAACATCTATTATTGTATTTTCAATTTAAGTACAAACATCATGGGCCTGATTCACAGAAGCGTTTTATAATGGCGCAGTCCCGTAGGAAATTTCTCTGTGAATCAGGCCCTAAGTGTTTTGTCATAGTATAGCATGTTCTATATACCTGTAATAAAAGCAACACAACAATGTAGGTCCAGAAGTACTAATTTCATTATCATTAAAGACAATTAAAATCTAAATACTAATTTATAAAATGTGTATACAAAGGAAAGAACAATAGAAAGTGCATTAAAGTTTCTAAGTTTCCAGAACCATATGTCTTATCTCCTCCGAACCAGACCATCAAACAACTATGAACAAAAATGGGAGAACAGCCAATCTCATGCTAATTATTACATGCTTGCTGACTCTAAACCAATAATCTGCCAATCCTCCACTAGGACTTCGAGGAACATATGAAATAGCCGTTCATATTGCTTAGTCAGTTTGCACTCTATCCTCTGGTTGCATATGTAGAACTTAGTTTGTAACAGGTGGTTTTCCATTTGAGGTATAGGCATTGGACATACAAACCAATGTAAAAAATCCATGCCTCTGTAGGTGGCCTGTGTACACCTAAGGATATATTTTCTAATGGCCTGTCTTAAGGTCAGCCTTATTGCTTGTCTGTACAGTTTGCCACGCAATTAAAGGTTGCACAGCAATTGGGTCCTCATGAAAAGGAATCCTGAGGTCTGTGTATGAAGTCAATTACAAGAAGAAATTCCACTGGGAGATTTAAAAGACTACAGATACTTTTGCTTTCCACAGTCTCAACTTTATTTGCCCTTCAGAAGCCCTAAATACCATCACCATATCTTACTACTGCCACCACTTTGGCTTTATTTATTTATTTATTAATGTGATATAGTTTAGTACATACGTACAAACTTTACACATATTCCACATAAAAAAGCGTAAAACAGTAAAAGAAATAAATAGGTGATAATTAGGTATTCATCCTCATAGAATCCTATAATCATATGATATTTCAAAATGTACAAGATTTACAGCTATATAGCCTCCCATAAATACCTAAATAAAATACATAAACATCTTTGTTTAACTACGTTTCTTGAACAGGTGTAGATAAGAGAGAGAAGGGATAGACAAGCATGCATGTGCATTTCCCATTACATAATTAATACTCCATGGCTCCCTCTGTGGGTTTGTAGTGCACAAGCAAAAGCGTCCCGCCATACCTGGTATAGTGCCATATGTAGTTTAGGGTTAAGGGTATTGATACATTGTATCCAGAATTCTGCTTGCTCTATGAATTCAGGGTTATGCACAAATCTACCAAGGTGTTTGATATAGCTAGCTCTCATCCCAGTACACGAAGTTAGAACATGTCGAGCAGTTTCAAGTTCATTGGGCAGATCACAGATTCTACAATACCTCTCCGTTTTTGCTAGACCCATCTCCTGACCCCTTGCCGCCAATATTGGGAGATGGTTAATACGAAGGAGTAGAAGAAAGCGCCTCAATTGATCCGACGGACAGAGGTTTAAATACGTCTGCGCCTTCATAAAAATGTAGAGAACGTGTGAGACAAAGCTGTAACTTTTCAGTCCTTCAAGGTGAATATAATTACACTGCCAGTCCCATAGCTTGAGACGGTACGCACAATTGTTGAACAAGCAATTGTTTTCTCGACCCCACTCCGGCTGCCAGCAGGTTTCTTCACTTAGTTTTTCCATCTGGGTTTCAAAGTTTTTCAATTTGCCTGCCTCCATCTCCCTGCTGATACTAATTAGGAGGCCATTTCCAGGGTCGTTCTTAAGACGGATATATAATTCCATTCGTTTTTTCAAAACCATGGCTCTGAGGGAACCAATTCCTAGTTCCAATCTAATCAGGGCCATGGGTATACATTGGGGGAGGCCGAGGATTTTCCTCCAGAAATTACCCTCAACCAGCTGTAGCCATCCCAAGTTCATATTGTAGAGGGGATCAAGCCCATAGGTGACCATTGGGGCCAGACATTGGATATACAGCTGTCGTGCCGCCCATATAGAGAAACCACTCCGTTCTCGCGTGAATTTGTATATGAGTGCTGTAAGTTGAGTTGCTTTTGTTCTGCGTAATTGAATACAAGTAAGATAATTTCCCTTGTGATCAAATTCAACACCTAGATATTTATAGCTGGGGGTATAGTTAATTTCAGTCACTCCTATCATCATACGGGGTCTGGCTACATTTCCAGCTGAGAACAATAATAGATTTGTTTTGCTGATGTTGATCTCAAGTTCGTTGGCCTCCGCATAATCCCATAGCTGTTTAGCAGATCTTAGGATCCCATTAAAGGTATGGTCGAGGATCACTAAATCATCTGCATATGCAAGCATGGGACAATGACTAGGGCCAATCTTTGGTGGGCAGTTGTTGATTCCCTGTAAGCATTCTGGCGCATCAGATACAAATAAATTGTACAGATTGGGGGCTGTGACACAACCCTGCTTCACTCCTCTGGTCTGGGGGACGGTTTAGTCACTGCCCCAGCGTTATCTAATCGAACCTGTACCGTATTATTTGTGTGTAGGAGTTCTAAATAATAAAGTAAGGTTTCAGGGCATCCCAATCTACTGAGTTTCTTCCATAGGAGAGAACGATCCACCGAATCAAAAGCAGCCCTAAAATCTATAAAGAGTGCATACAATGGTGGATTAGAATGTGTTAAGGCCTTAATTCTCAATGTATTCATTATGAATAGATTATGTGTGGTCGAGTATCCAGCCCTAAAGCCACATTGAAATTTATCCAAAATGCCCGCGCTCTCAACCCATTTTAGGAGTTCACTAAGTATAAGAGCAGCAAATATCTTGCCAGTGCAATCCAACATGGACAATAGCCTATAGTTTTCAGGTTCGGTTCTATTGCCTTTTTTAAATACAGGTATGAGGATTGCTGTCTGCCAAGATGGAGGTATTTGGCCCTCACGTAGGATCTTCCCAAAAAGTATTTTAAGTAGGCAGGCCCAGAAAAGGGGATTTCGCTTCAGCACCGCATTGGAGAGTCCATTAGGCCCCGGGGCACGGGACGAATTTAACTCCTCAATTCGGCTTTGAAGCTCTTTAATAGTTATCACAAAAGGGTGAGCTTTAGGTTTCATATGCACCGGGTTGTTAGTAATATTACTAATCCCACCATTACGCTTTTCCAGATAAGCGATCCATTCAGTGTTACCTATAGGGTTGACCATATAAGTGGATTTCTGTCCTCTGACTTCACCTAGCATAGACCAGATCTTCCGAGTGTTTCTACTACACAGTGTGCTGACCATGTGCTGCCAATTTGCCAATTTTCTAGACCTTTTGTGTGTTTTTAGCCACCACCGATAATCATTTTTCACTTTCCTCAGCTTAATGGCAGTTTCCATTCTAGTTAGAGGGCCATTTCTAATCGGTCGGATATCACTTCTAAGCTTTCGCTTTCTATCTCTAATGTCCCTATCATAAACAACCTCTTTCACGGAATTTCCCACCATCTTTCTCATTTTACAGGAGCCGTGTTTACCTGAGAAATCACTAATCCATTTCTCAATTTGCACTGGTGACATATGATAGAATTGCTTGATCAAATCAGGGCCCCATTCTTCCATAGCCATAGTGGCCTTTAATATATTTTTATCCGACCAGGAAATACGATTATGAGAGTGGTTGCTCAACAAGTGCCCCAGATTGACTTCCTCCCTTTTGTGGGCCGAAACTCCCATAGTTAGAATCAGGGGGTCATGGACACTCCATTCACATTCTTTTACCACCATATCACAAACTATCAGGGCCACCTCCCAGCTAGTGAAGATGTAGTCAAGAGTACTTCCCGATCTACTGTTTCTCCAAGTATTCCTGCCTGGCCTGTCACTTTGTGTGCCCCCATTAATTATTTCGAGTTCCCAACAGCCAAAAAAACCAAGCCAACCCTCCCCCTCCTTATCCGTAGACGGGAGGTCCCATAAGCTATTCTTGGATAACAGAGGGTTATTACCAGTGCCTCCACCATTGTTGATATGACAATTTAAGTCCCCAGCAACAATAACAAGGAACTTCTCATTGTTTGATCTCCATTCAGCAAAAAGTTCATGCATGGTTTCTTGGATAAGTTCTCTTAGTCTTGCACCTGGGGGATTGTAAATATTGACTAATAGTATTCTTTCACTTAGTCCTTTTATATTGAGAGTCATTTCGACGGCACATATATAATCACAATTAACTGCTGGTATCTTTTTACTCAGGATCTTGTTAGTCACTCCAATAGATAGACCCCCGTAGGGGCGCCCCCGCTCTCCTTTTTTCGCCAGCGTGTGATATGTCATATACCCGTCGATATCCATGGGAGATGTCCACCAAGTTTCTTGCAATAATATAATAGGGTAGTTGTTGATGAATGCCAGAGAGCCCTTATCCGAGAGAAGATGCTGATCTCCATGGGTGTTCCAGCTCAATAGTAAGCAATCTCATGGTTGCCGAAGCACCATCGGTAACGAGTCTGCTATCCATTTCAGAGTACTCTGAATATCAGTTAATTGGACCTTCTCCTTAGGTGGTTGCGGGGGTCTGCCCATCTTATTCTCAGATGTCCCATAATCCTTGCTGGGCAAGCATGGATCGTCCTTATCTTTATTCGCATCAACTTCCACACCAATCTGCATTAGAGATTTCTTATGTGTTCGAATCAGCTGTGCCGATGCTAGCACACTACAATGAAGAGCAGAAACATTTGGATTGCGCACCTCCAGTGGTTCGACAAACAGGAAGTCTTCCGAGCGTATAACACGCAACTGTGGTATCATGTGTAGTTTAGCTAGTACTTCCGTCCTTGTCAGCCATACGTCTCTTTTTTTCTGGTGCAGATTTTTGATTATGCAGATTTTACTTGCACCGGTGTCTTCCACTTCCTCCGATTCCTCTCCCCCCACGGATGCACGGACCTCTTCACCATCCGTTTTTTCAATTCAACCTGGTGTCGAGCATTTAGTCGATTCACTGATGATACTGATCGATAATTCAGAGTCCACGACTTCATGGGCCATGCTTTTAGCTTCATGCAATGGGTCTGGAATTATCCAGCCTGATAGAGATCCCATCCCCTTTCTTGCACGTTTCTTTGCCTTCCGACCCCTTATCTTGCTTTTTTTTGATCGAGCAGCCGTGGGAATGGTAGCCGGTAGGGGGGAGGCGATTTCTACCACTGCGTTCTTTGCAGCATCTCGTTTCTGTTGTCTGCGTTGCTTTTTGGTTAAAGGTACTGCCGTATTAACCTCCTCGGTCTCCTCTGGGTTTGTTATGTCCGGCTGATCCGTAAATATTGGACCTTCATCCATTGCAGGGGGTATTAATGATGTTGGATCCATGCTCCCAGTCAGATTCGTTGTCCTCAATTGCATGATGGTGTTAGTGTGAATCCTCCCACACAACTGTAATAAAATTTTCAGCGCAAATTGGAGAGATGCCATGGAAGCCTGCAACTCTGCTATGGCTAAGCCATTGGAGTCTTTCGGCATCCCATTGCACAGCTCGCCCGTGTGGTCCAATTCTTCAGGATCCATGAAGAGACTGGGGGATGCAGACAGTCGTCCCATCGTTGGTTGTACTGATGGGATGGGTGTGGGCTGAATGGAAAGTATACCTGATAGATCAGAGATTGAGTTGCCTGTGCAGTTATCCATGCATTTAGGACTGGGGATCTCTATGTCCTTTTGTTGCTCCTTATGCACCGGATTCAGGATCTGCGCTTCCACCACAATTGTGGGTCTTTCAGCTGAGGTTACTGGTCTGCCTGAAGTTGCCATTGATTTTTGGATAGATAAGCAAAGCTCCAGTAATGAATTATTATTGATGTCTTGATAATTGGTAGAGTCTAAAACGTCACTGCCATTATGAGTGGGCGAAAGAGTCTCCTTTTCTGGTGCGGCAATATCCGCCCCCGTATTAACTTTGGGCTTACCCTTCCCAAACATGGCAGGAATAGTACCTTTTTCAGGTATAACACTGTCCCCATTTACTGTTGCCTTATTTGCGATCTTAGGGGGTAGTTTCTCCACTTTTTCATTATTGCCTTTCCGTAGGTTGTACCTAGTGTTTCCTGCTTTTGTTTTAGTCATTCTCTTTACGGAGCACACCACCGCACGTCTGACTGGGGGGTATGCCGTAAATTGCGATAGAAATGAGATCGTGCTATGCAGGTTATATATCGGTCACCGATATGTGTCGTAGCCCACTGTGACAGATTGAGCGATGATAGGGATCAAAGAGGTAGAATCGCCCTCCGCAGTCTCCCGGCCCAACTGCCGTCTGTGTGGGTGTATCAGGTTCCTACCGCTCTTCCGGTGCCCCTTATGTAGATCCTGGAGGGGTTTAAGGTTCTCGTCCCCCGCCGTCCACCGCTGTCCACAAGTGACCACAAAGGACCACTTGTCCTCCCACTTCTCCGCGCGCGCTCCGCGCTGGAAATGATGTTAAGTAGAGTTGGTAGCTGCTCACTGCTGCAAAGCTCCGCCTCCAAGTAGTGTTCAGGGAAAAAATACTCAGGGCACCACAAAGGACCACTTGTCCTCCCACTTCTCCGCGCGCGCTCCGCGCTGGAAATGATGTTAAGTAGAGTTGGTAGCTGCTCACTGCTGCAAAGCTCCGCCTCCAAGTAGTGTTCAGGGAAAAAATACTCAGCGCACCACAAAGGACCACTTGTCCTCCCACTTCTCCGCCTTGGCTTTATAAGACATTGTCAATTAAGCCAACAGCTTACATTCCATGTTCTTTAACAATTTCAAGATTGGCATGTACACCTAAATAATTTTAAAAGCTATTTTTTTTTAAAAAAAGAACTTCCATAGAAAACATTGGGAACATCTAAGCCCCAAATAATCATATTATGCACATGAATCTATCCTATTATTCCCACAGTAGATTGGCATATGATGATTCTCTTTCTTAGAAACCATTTTGTTATTATGCTTGGATGCAGTACGTGACAGATCCACCTTTCCCTGTAGTCAGTATATCCAGAGGCCGGGAATCCGTAGTGCTGCGGAAGTTTGAGCAAACAACGTATCACCTGCATACAGACGGAACTCGAACTCTTGAAGCATCTGTTGTCAACTTCGGTTCTTCTTTGTTAATTAAATTGTATATACATTAAAACGCAAGAGGTGTTAAAATGCACCATTGTCAGGTATTATTGCCAACCTTAAAATGTGCTGTGGTTTGGCCCTCCACACTATGGGCCTCATTACACGGTAGGCGGTAAGGGTTAACGGTCACCGGTAAGGGTACCGGTGACCGTTAACCCTTACCGTCTGATTACGACGTCCCTTTGCGGGTTGGTACTTTAACGCCTGCTTTTTAGCAGGCGTTAAAAACCAACCCGCAAAGGGACCAGGGTGCTAATTACGGTACCGCAATTTGCAGTACCGTAATTAGCACCTACCCATTCCTATTATGCCCTGTGGGGCACAAATGGGAATGGGGAAGGGCAATGGGGGAAGGGGGAATTATCGCCCTGCCAAACTTGGAATAGGGCGGTAATTCCCCTTTCCTCCATGGCGGTGCCGGTATTTTACCGGCATGGACCAAGGTGCTAATAGCACCTTGGTCCACCGCCTACCGTGTAATGAGGCCCTATATCTGTTATTGGTCATAGTATTGTGATGTAGTGACATCAAAACCACTAACAACTAATTAAATATTCCAATTTTAGACAATGTTAGCCACAATATTTATCTACATTATCAAATGCTGCAAAAAGGTGCTTGTAGGCAAGGTAAATAAACAGATTCAAGCCCAAGACATACTTTAAGCAAATTAGATACAAATGTATACATTTCAATTGCAATCCCAATGACTCACACAAGCCTCAATATATTGCAGTATGTCATTTTCCATCTTACATTCCATTAATCTTACAGACAGTTTAGTTGTCCTCCACATCAGTGAGATTGTCAGTAAGAGGATGGTGATGCTGCCACCTTAATGCCTTTTATATAAATACAAATCATGTTACGATTTTTCCAGATTTGCAATGGGTCTTCCTGTGGATTTATCTATTACTATTGAAAATAGGACAGAGGTCAGGGGTGTTGAAGTCGCACGCATTAATAAGAACAAAATGTACTGACGACCTGAGTTTAACATTCCAAATTGCAAGCTTTTGCATGTCAGTATAACATTGGGATCTCAAGGAATTCTTGAAGTTGTTATTGTTTACAGAAACCCTAAATATGATCCTTTTATGATCATTTATTGAACTATGCAATTCCTTTCATGAGGTTATCTTCTCCCTTTCTACTTGCAGACGATTTTAATCTATCCTGATTTGAACTATTTGGCGATCCATTAGTCGCTACCATCAAGCATTCAGGTTTTAAAAGCCTGAACATGCCCCTTTACTCATATTAAAGGTTGACCCTTGGATTGGGCCTTTGAGCATTACTTTGCTTTTCGGGACCAATTTTCCAGGTGACTGGATTGGACAGACCATACTGTTGTTTTAATTGTTTATTTATTCCTCTGACTCTACCTTCAAGGAATGCAAAAAACAACCACCTAACAATCTCAAATGGAGATAAAAGGAAAGATGTCTACACTGCCAAATGTTGTCATCCTATTTTTAGTAATGTGGAAGAATGAAATGCTAACTTTACTTCATTTAATCCCATCAGCCAAACTATAGATAAAACGGCACCATTGAAAACTAACAGGCCAATTCATGGAATAAATGTGTGCCGAAATATGTGGCGCAAGCTGGCTTAAGCGTGAAAAAGCTAGTGCATGCGCACGTGTGCGATTCATGGAAGGCCCTGTGCATTTTTTTCCCAAGATGTGCGCCAAATCCGTGCGTGAAGCACACGAAAGCACACAACGTGTAGTGCACACTCCAAAAAGGGGGCGGAACATGCGACATGGGGAACAACGCGTGAAACTGAGGGCGTAACTGGGTAAGAACTGCTGAGAAATACACGGAACGCCCACACGCATGCGAACAACACACGTATTCATGGAATCAAATAGGGTAAACCCGCACATGCGAAAAGACACGCACAGGCGTAAACACGTCCGCCACACGAAGGCAAGCGGAAGTGTCCCTGCGCAGTATAAAAGTGCGCGCAAACAACAAACACGTATATACAGCTACGAAGAATGTCCCATTTCTCGCAGCACTGATCGTGGGACACTGCCAGAGGAGGAGAATATCCAGGCCCTGAATTTTCTTGCCCAGGACCAGCCTTTTTGGGATGCCGGATGACGAGGTCTATGGCAGGTTTCCACCTCATATCATCCTAGAGCTGGTCACTGAGTGGGAGGATGAGCTCACATCACCCACCTTGTGCTCCCAAGCATTGAGCCCCTTGGAAAAGGTGGTCAATGTCCTGTATTTTCTGGCCACTGGGTCATTTCAGTGGACAACTGCCATATTTGGGGGTGTCTCACAGCCCACGCAGTCAAGCTGCCTACACCAGGTGTTGGCAATCATGACTGCACGCCTCTGAGTCCGCAGGCACATATACATGCCCAGAACACCTGCAGAAAGGCAGGCTGTGGTCCAGGACTTTTACAGGGTGGCACACTTCCCCAAAGTGCTCTGTGCCATAGATTGTACCCATGTGGCCCTACGACCACCTCTACCACAACCGCAAGCACTGGCATTCCATCAACGTACAGGTTGTATGCGATGCCCATGGAATCATCACCTCTGTCTATGCATACTCTCCTGGGCCTACCCATGACAGTTTCATATACAGAATGTCCGCCCTGAGCGGGGACCTGGAAGCTGGGAAGCATGGCGACACATGGCTCATTGGTGAGTACAAATGTCTGTGCACATGCATGCATGTCACACACAGACAAATACACAAACCCAACTAATGACAACCATCCTCACCTCCCCAGGGGACAGTGCCTACCGTCTGAGCAACCACATGATGACGCCAATATGGAACACCATCACACCACCCCAGGTAATATGCGCTGCCCATATTGCAACCAGGGGCATAGTGGAGCGCACATTCGGAGTGCTCAAGTCACGCTTCCACTCCTTTGACCGCTCTGGCATGCATCTACTATATGCACCCCCAGTAGTGTGCAAGATCATTGTGGCAGCATGTGTCCTGCACAATGTTGCAACACGGCGGTGCGTACTGGTGGACATGGTGGTGCCCCCACATCCCCAACCACAGGCACAGGCGCTGCACATGGGAGGGTAAAGGGCACGTGACGAGGCAGCCTGGACCCAGCTTGTGGCCACATTTTTCACCTAAACTCCCATCCCTGCGGAGTGCACACAGGCCTGGCACATACCAGGTGACAATCGATGATGACGAAGAGACAACTGTCACAACCTTACCACCCTGAGAACGTTGCCACAGAAGTGGTACACTGTGTGCATCCCTAGCTACGTAAACATAACCAATCCTGTGTGACCAAAAGGAACACATGCAAGGTGCATATCACACCATCCCCCTGCAAAACAGGCCATGAAAATCACCGGTATGTAACCCAAACCCTCCCAACCCACATCACCCTTGTCAGCCACACCATAACATGGCATGCAACAGCTAAAGAGCAAAACAAAAGCACAACACATGAGCAATTAGATACGAAGTGATACGTGATAAATGGAAATAGGCCTGAGACAATCACACCTGACATGGAATCAGATGAAAGGACTGACCAACAACCTCCCACACATACAAAGTCATACATAAATGCATGCCACCAGAGGTACCATCAAAAAAAGACAGAATGCCGGTTGGCATGCACATTGGCCAATCCGATTATGCTAATCCCAAACCTGTGTGCTGTGTGTGTCTCCTGCAACACACCGCTCATCACACAACACAGTGAGCAGCCATTGTGTTGGGGATACACCTTGAGCATCATAAAAAAAGGCAGAGCAACAAAAAATAACCCAGTGATGCATGTACATGATCCCCAAATGGCAAATGAACATACGCTGCAGGGACACAGCATGCCAGAGAAGGCAATCTGTGTGCACGTGTGGGCATGGAAGGGTGGTTGTATGTGTGGTGGAGCATTGTGTAAGTGTGTTTGTCACTAGGGACATGCACTCAATAAATGCATGTGAAATGAAGTGACCCTCAGTGTCCTGTACACATCACATGTGAACATTGCCCATGTAGACACCCCAGTATGTCAAACCACAACAATCCACTGACACCTGAAAATTAAACCCAACACAGGAACAGCCATTGACCAGCAGAACACATCATGTACATAGTACCCCACAATGACAATGTCGGAGAGTGCCCAATCACTGTAGCCCAAGGGTACTGTCCGACAACAAACGGCCCTCCTTCATTTATTCATCACCATGACCTTCAGAAGAACTGTGTCTGGGGTCCATCGGCTTCTTCCTTCTAGTCTACCTAGCTTCAGGATCCCCCTTCCCCTTGGTTTCCTTGTTCTTCCTTTTGTGTAAATAGGGTCCAGCCCCCTCAGATTGCACCTTGACTGGTAAAAATAGCAAATCGCAGAGAACTCCAAGGAGACAACCTCCCAAACCAGGGCAAAAGCCTCTAGGCACCAAAAAACCCTGGATGAGTCTCCAGTAGATGACTTGAAGTCGCAGAATATGGCAAAGCACATGTCCAAGCAGAATGATAGAATAACTACCAAGGTAGCCCAGTAGAACAATGATTCAACAGTTGGAGGAGGCCATGGCTGCATCCCAGCACGACCTCGAGGCCAGGGAAGAGGCCCGCTTCCGGGACATTGAAGTGGAGTTCGATGATGCTCTGGCCTGGGACAACAACGAGTGGGCCGTTGGACTAGCCCGCCGCTTTTGTAAATAGTTATGTAGGTGTAGGTTTCCTTTATTTTTTCTTTTTCTTTGGGGCACATGGCCTATGCCCCGCCTTTTTGTATATAGTTATTTACTATGTAGGATTTTGGTTAGGTTTCCTTTGTATTGTTGGGCTCATGGACCCTTGGAAATTAATTTGTATATAGTTATGGACCTGAATTTACTTTATTTTTTGACCCATGGTGGAATTGTTTGCTTTTTTTGGAACTTTGGATTTTGTTAAATGGGCGGACACATTGGAGCCATTTTACTTTGGATTTTATTGGTTACAGCATTCATTTTTAAAAAAACATTTTTGGGCTTCCAGACTTGGATTCTTTTTTTTTCTTCTTGTGTGCTTTTGTTTTATTCATTTAGTTTATGATTTAATAAATTATTTTTCTCTACTTTACTTGTGTGGTCTTCTCTCATTCGTTTTGTGCATGTCACAATTTGGGTTTTCTCAGTTATGTGTCGCCATTGTGTGGGTCTGAGGGACATGTATTCAGTGGCATGCTGGTTATTTGTTTTCTATCATGACATGGGGAATTCAATGTGGAGTGGATGGAATGCTTGGTTGGGTGTATGGACTGGGGTGGCGTGGGGTGGGATTTGGGTTGCCATAAGGGCCGTGGTTCTGGATTGTGATGTGTTGGGTGGGGGGACATGAGTCAGGGCCTGCTGGCAGGTGCCCATCATTGGGGGTGGGGTGGGGGACAGGAGTCAGGGCCTGCTGGCAGGTGCCCATTATTGGGGGTGGGGTGGGGGACATGAGTCGGGGCCTGTGGCAGGGCCCATCACTGGGGGTGGAGAACATGTGTCAGTGCTCCCAAGTGCATGGTGACATGTGGCTTGCCTGAAGGGCATGCCCAGGGGTGATGGGCTGCCTGCGGGCATGCCCAGGGGTGATGGCCTGCTGCGGGGCATGCCCAAGGGTGATGGGCTGCCTGTGGGCATGCCCAGGGGTGATGGCCTGCCTGTGGGGCATGGTCTGGGGTGATGGCCTGCCTGTGGGGCATGGTCTGGGGTGATGGGTTACCTGCAGGGCCTGCCCAGGGATGATGGGCTGCTTGCCCGGGCATGCCCAGGGGTGATAGGCCACCTGCGGGGCATGGTCTAGGGTGATGGGCTGTCTGCGGGCCCCCCAGGCAGGCCATCACCCCGCAGGCATGCCCTGCAGGCAGGCCATCACCCCAGACCATGCCCCACAGGCAGGCCATCACCCCCGGACCATGCCCCGCAGGCAGCCCATCACCCCTAGGCATGCCCCGCAGGCAGCCCATTACCCCTGGGCATGCCCCACAGGCATCCCATCACCCCTGGGCATGCCCCGCAGGCAGCCCATCCATCCTTCCCAGGCCCTGCAGGCAGCCCATCACCCCAGTCCATGCCACACAGGCAGCTCACACCACAGGGGGGACTTTTTTCACATGATTTCGCTGGCGTGAGCGGGGTAGGCATATACCGAGGGGTGCGCAGGGATTTTTCCATGCGATTTCACTTGCGTGAGCGGGTTACACATTTACCGAGGGGTCTGCTGGGAGTTTTCCATGTGATTTCGCTGGCACGAGCGTGGTACACGCATTCAGAGGGGTGCACGGGGAGTTTTCCATGCAATTTAGTTGGCGCGAGCGGGGTACGCGTATACCGAGGGGTACGCAGGGAGCTTTCCATGCAATTTTGCTGGTGCGAGTGGGGTACGTGTATTCCGAGGGGTGCGCAGGGAAATTTCCATGCGATTTTGCTGGCGGGGCGGGTTACGCATATACCGAGGGGTGCGTGGGGAGTTTTCCATGCGATTTCGCTGGCGCGAGCGGGGTACATGTATTCCGAGGGGTGCGTGGGGAGTTTTCCATACGATTTCGCTGGCTCGAGCGGGGTATGCGTATTCCGAGGGGTGCCCAGTTTGTTTTCCACGTGATTTCACTGGCGTCTGAGGGCTGTGTGGCGTTTTTAATGCATTTTCGTGGTTGGGGGGATATATCTGGTCCAGTGGCCTTTGCGCCATGTAGGGGATTTGTGTGATGTTTTTGGTGCATGTGGCGGGGTTGAGGGCGTAACTGGCACTGCTGCTCTGCACCACGGCTGGTTATGGATGTAAGTATCCATGAATAAGCTGTGCGTGTAAATCGTTTTTGGCGCACACGCTGGCTCACGCTCCCTCTCTGCGCCAACCACGTGCGCTACTTCTGCACTAAATTCTATTAATTACCCACTAAGAATCTTACAGCCAAACATGTAGCCAATTTATGGTTCAATTAAAAGCACTCCATCTTAAAAATAAATATATAAAAAGGCTGGAACACAGATGGAGGTGAGATTCCTGCCCAGGAAAACTGTCTCACTGAAATGTGCAAATGCTCTAAATAAAAGAGAGTCTCTGGAGTCTAAACTTAAAGACTTAGCCAATAAAATTGACCAAGCAGCTAATTCATCAAAGGCGCTGTTCACAGTTTTAGAGGAACACAGAAACCTGTCTCACAAAATTGATAATGATCATGCTACTACTGAATGATGCAATGATTTAAAAGCCTTTTTATAAACAAAATAAAAACAATATAGTTTGAAGTTAAAGATTCTTAGACTCAGACTGAAAATCAGGACCCAATATGCCTTGATAACTTCTTAGGTCATACGTTCAAGCAATCTCCTAAAGGTCCAACACCTCTACTTTTATTTCTGGTGTTACCTCTAACAGATCCCAAACATATAACCCCGTATTCTTACTAACGGTCCATGACATCAATGCCAGACCCAAATAGTAAAGGTCTATGCAGAGTCATTGTCTTCTATAGTTTCTCACGTTATTAATTCTTCTTTTTGAGAGGTCAGCATTCTAAAATCTCTAAAAGATACATGGATCATGGAAATGACCTCATCCAGTAATGCTAATGGCTCAGGTGTGATAAATAGGTTTAAATTGAACCCCTCATTATTTAGACCAAGTCTACCATTCACCAAGTTATTGTTATTAGAGCAATCCAACAGCAATGTTCTCCCAGCATAACTCTTGTTATTACTTCCTCAGTTGCACAAGATCTAAACTGTGGTTAATGAGGTCAATTTATTTCTCTCAGGCCTCTACAAATTGCCTGATGTAAGTGCTTTGACTGCATCTCAGTCATTAATCACAGAACATAATGAATGATTTTTGAGTGTCTATTTGTAAGCACTACACTGTCCCTGACAGTGGTTTTCTGTTCCTTTCCCACCCAACAAGTTGTCTAGGCCTTAGCGGCGTTACCTCCAAGTTCCAACTTCAGCCTAGTTCTAGTGTTCAGAAAATGTATACACTTTAAGTTTAAGAAAATAGTGGATTCATCATACCCAGGGATCAACCTATGGTACCTCAGTTAAAACAACCACAACTTGGGTCAGCTCAGGGGTAAGGTGTAAATTAAGAGTACTCTTCAGGCAAGGCCTGTTTTTGGGGGCTAACCTCTCTAATTCAGCTGAAACCAAATTCTCCCGGGCAATACATTATCTCTCAGGCCGCTAGGCTCATTGCAAAGACATGCGTAGCTTTCTCATTGCAGGTGTCACCCGTACCGTTTTTAGAAACCAATGGTAGGAGATTCCAAGAGACATTAGGGACTGTCTCCATGGTATCATTACTCCATGAAGGTACATGGTGATTGATATTTCCTGAAGTGCCTGACATTTGGGGTCTTAGTGGCAGGCTGGCCGTCCTAACATTGTGTTTGTTAAGACAGTGTTTGCTCCCACTGTTACAACCTTTAAGCAAAGCATTGTCCTGCTGCGCTAGGATTTCATTTTATTTTTGCGTTGACAAGGGAAACTTTCACTTACAGGCCGATTCATGGAATAATTAGCGCGGCGCAAGTGGCCAAAAACGTGCGATTCGCAGTGGAATAGCGAAAATCGCAGTGCAAGTGCGAAAATCGCACGAAAAGCAGCGCACATCGATTCATGGAAGGCCGTGCACGAGAAAACCATCGGATGTGCGCTAAAAAAGTGCGTGGTGCACGTTGGCGCACAGGCCATCTAACGGCATGCGCCAGGTCACAGCGAAAATCGCACAGGCCACAGCGAAAATCACACATAGCGCGGTGCACAAAACAAATGTAGGCGTAACACGGGGCGTAACACTCAGAATGGGAAACAACTTGCCAAAATGTGGGCGTCACGGGGGAAGTACAGGGTGCAAGTGCGCGGAACACCCACACGCTCGCCTACAACACGTATTCATGGAATCGAATAGGGCAAAAAAGCGCACGGTCAAACCAGCGCACAGGCACAAACACGACCGCCACAAGAAAGCAGGTGGTAGCGTCTCTGCGCCTGTAATAAATGTGCGCTAAAAGGTGCGCCAACAAATAGCACCTATATACAGCTATGATGAATGTCCTATACTGTGGCCCTCCAGGACAAATGACGTGCAAAGGGGTACCCACAAACACGGACACCAGCTGACTGAAAAATAACGTGTGCGTGTATTGCGGGTTGTGCGTGAACTTTCACACGCGATTTGGCAGGGTAGGTGGATTTTAGGGGTGCGCGGGAAGTCTCACACGCGATTTGGCCGGGTACGTGCGCGGGAATTTCCACACGCGACTTGGCTGGGTATGTGGATCTCAGGGGTGCGCGGGAAGTCTCACACGCGATTTGGCAGGGTACGTGGATTTCAGAGGTGCGTGGGAAGTTCCACACGCGATTTGGCAAGGTACGTGCGTGGGAATTTCCACACGCGACTTGGCTAGGTACGTGGATCTCAGGGGTGCGCGGGAAGTCTCACACGCGATTTGGTAGGGTACGTGGATTTCAGGGGTGCGCGGGAAGTTCCACACGCGATTTGGCCGGGTACGTGCGCGGGAATTTCCACACGCGATTTGGCTGGGTACGTGGATCTCAGGGGTGCGCGGGAAGTCTCACACGCGATTTGGAAGGTTACGTGGATTTCAGGGGTGCGCGGGAAGTTCCACACGCGATTTGGCCGGGTACGTGCGTGGGAATTTCCACACGCGATTTGGCTGGGTACGTGGATCTCAGGGGTGCGCGGGAAGTCTCACACGGGATTTGGAAGGGTACGTGGATTTCAGGGCTGCGCGGGAAGTTCCACACGCGATTTGGCCGGGTACGTGCGGAGGAATTTCCACACGCGACTTGGCTGGGTACGTGGATCTCAGGGGTGCGCGGGAAGTCCCACACGCGATTTGGCCGGGTACGTGCACGGGAATTTCCACACACGATTTGGCTGGGTACGTGTATTTCAGGGATACGCGGGAAATTCTACACGTGATTTGGCTGTGTGCTCCCAGGTATTCCCTGTACAACCTCCACAGCCCCTGCAGACAGCCGACACCACATGGGACTACCCTGCACACCTGCTCATGTCACCCAGCACCCCCACCCCCCAGCAGTGTGGGGCACCCTCCACCAGGCCCCCACTCATGTCACCTGCACCCCCACACCCCAGCATCCAGGGGCACCCTCCACCAGGCCTCCACTCATGTCCAACTCATGTCTCCCACCACCCCCACCCCTCAGCAGTGCAGGGGCACCCTCCACCAGGCCCCCACTCATGTCCCCCTGCACCCCCACCCCCCAGCATCCAGGGGCACCCTCCACCAGGCCCCCACTCATGTCCCCTATCACCCCCACCCCACAGCAGTGCAGGGGCATCCTCCACCAGGCCCCCACTCATGTCTCCCACCACCCCCACCCCCCAGCCACCATGGGCAGCCCCCACCAGGCCCCCACTCATGTCCCCCTGCACCCCCACCCCCAGCAGTGCAGGGCACCCTCCACCAGGCTCCCACTCATGTCCCCGATCACCCCCACCCCCCAGCATCCAGGGGCACCCTACACCAGGCCCCCACTCATGTCTCCCACCACCCCCACCCCCAGCAGTGCAGGGCACCCTCCACCAGGCCCCCACTCATGTCCAACTCATGTCTCCCACCACCCCCACCCCCCAGCAGTGCAGGGGCACCCTCCACCAGGCCCCCACTCATGTCCCCATGCACCCCCACCCCCCAGCATCCAGGGGCACCAGGCACCCACTCATGTCCCCCTGCACCCCGACCCCCCAGCATCCAGGGGCACCCTCCATCAGGCCCCCACTCCATGTCTCCCACCACCCCACCCCCCAGCAGTGCAGGGCACCCTCCACCAGGCCCCACTCATGTCCAACTCATGTCTCCCACCACCCCCACCCCTCAGCAGTGCAGGGGCACCCTCCACCAGGCCCCCACTCATGTCCCCCTGCACCCCGACCCCCCAGCATCCAGGGGCACCCTCCATCAGGCCCCCACTCATGTCTCCCACCACCCCCACCAGTGCAGGGCACCCTCCACCACGCCCCCACTCATGTCCAACTCATGTCTCCCACCACCCCACCCCCCAGCAGTGCAGGGCACCCTCCACCAGGCCCCCACTCATGTCCAACTCATGTCTCCCACCACCCCCACCCCTCAGCAGTGCAGGGGCACCCTCCACCAGGCCCCCACTCATGTCCCCCTGCACCCCCACCCCCCAGCATCCAGGGGCACCCTCCACCAGGCCCCCACTCATGCCCCCCTGCACCACCACCCCCCAGCATCCAGGGGCACCCTCCACCAGGCCCCCACTCATGTCTCCCACCACCCCCACCCCCCAGCAGTGTAGGGGCAGCCTCCACCAGGCCCCCACTTATGTCTCCCACCACCCCCACCCCCAGCATCCAGGGGCACCCTCCACCAGGCCCCCACTCATGTCCCCTATCACCCCCACCCCCCAGCAGTGCAGGGGCAGCCTCCACCAGGCCCCACTCATGTCTCCCACCACCCCCACCCCCAGCAGTGCAGGGCACCCTCCACCAGGCCCCCACTCATGTCCAACTCATGTCTCCCACCACCCCCACCCCCCAGCTGTGCAGGGCACTCTCCACCAGGCCCCCACTCATGTCCAACTCATGTCTCCCACCACCCCCACCCCTCAGCAGTGCAGGGGCACCCTCCACCAGGCCCCCACTCATGTCCCCCTGCACCCCCACCCCCCAGCATCCAGGGGCACCCTCCACCAGGCCCCCACTCATGTCCCCCTGCACCCCCACCCCCCAGCATCCAGAGGCACCCTCCACCAGGCCCCCGCTCATGTCTCCCACCACCCCCACCCCCCAGCAGTGCAGGGGCAGCCTCCACCAGGACCCCACTCATGTCTCCCACCACCCCCACCCCCCAGCAGTGCAGGGCACCCTCCACCAGACCCCCCACTCATGTCCAACTCATGTCTCCCACCACCCCCACCCCCCAGCATTGCAGGGCACCCTCCACCAGGCCCCCACTCATGTTCAACTCATGTCTCCCACCACTCCCACCCCTCAGCAGTGCAGGGGCACCCTCCACCAGGCCCCCACTCATGTCCCCCTGCACCCCCACTCCCCAGCATCCAGGGGCACCCTCCACCAGGCCCCCACTCATGTCCCCCTGCAACCCCACCCCCGAGCATCCAGGGGCACCCTCCACCAGGCCCCCACTCATGTCTCCCACCACCCCCACCAGTGCAGGGCACCCTCCACCACGCCCCCACTCATGTCCAACTCATGTCTCCCACCACCCCACCCCCCAGCAGTGCAGGGCACCCTCCACCAGGCCCCCACTCATGTCCAACTCATGTCTCCCACCACCCCCACCCCTCAGCAGTGCAGGGGCACCCTCCACCAGGCCCCCACTCATGTCCCCCTGCACCCCGACCCCCCAGCATCCAGGGGCACCCTCCATCAGGCCCCCACTCATGTCCCCCTGCACCCCCACCCCCAGCATCCAGGGGCACCCTCCACCAGGCCCCCACTCATGTCCCCCTGCACCCCCACCCCCCAGCATCCAGGGGCACCCTCCACCAGGCCCCCACTCATGTCCCCCTGCACCCCGACCTCCCAGCATCCAGGGGCACCCTCCATCAGGCCCCCACTCATGTCCCCCTGCACCCCCACCCCCCAGCATCCAGGGGCACCCTCCACCAGGCCCCCACTCATGTCCCCCTGCACCCCCACCCCCCAGCATCCAGGGGCACCCTCCACCAGGCCCCCACTCATGTCCCCTATCACCCCCACCCCCCAGCATCCAGGGACACCCTCCACCAGGCCCCCACTCATGTCTCTCACCACCCCCACCCCCCAGCAGTGCAGGGCACCCTCCACCAGGCCCCCACTCATGTCCAACTCATGTCTCCCACCACCCCCACCCCTCAGCAGTGCAGGGGCAGCCTCCACCAGGCCCCCACTCATGTCTCCCACCACCCCCACCCCCCAGCCACCATGGGCAGCCCCCACCATCCCCACTTATGTCCCCCTGAACCCCCACCCCCCAGCAGTGCAGGGCACCCTCCACCAGGCCCCCACTCATGTCCAACTCATGTCTCCCACCACCCCCACCCCTCAGCAGTGCAGGGGCACCCTCCACCAGGCCCCCACTCATGTCCCCCTGCACCCCCACCCTCCAGCATCCAGGGGCACCCTCCACGAGGCCCCCACTCATGTCCCCCTGCACCCCCACCCCCCCAGCATCCAGGGACACCCTCCACAAGGCCCCCACTCATGTCCCCCTGCAACCCCACCCCCCAGCATCCAGGGGCACCCTCCACCAGGCCCCCACTCATGTCTCCCACCACCCCCACCCCCCAGCAGTGCAGGGCACCCTCCACCAGGCCCCCACTCATGTCCAACTCATGTCTCCCACCACCCCCACCTCCCAGCAGTGCAGGGGCACCCTCCACCAGGCCCCCACTCATGTCCCCTATCACCCCCACCCCCAGCAGTGCAGGGCACCCTCCACCAGGCCCCCACTCATGACCAACTCATGTCCCCCTGCACCTCCACCCCCCAGCAGTGCAGGGCACCCTCCACCAGGCCCCCACTCATGTCCCCTATCACCCCCACCCCCCAGCATCCAGGGGCACCCTCCACCAGGCCCCCACTCATGTCTCCCACCACCCCCACCCCCACCCCCCAGCAGTGCAGGGCACCCTCCACCAGGCCCCCACTCATGTCCAACTCATGTCTCCCACCACCCCCACCCCTCGGCAGTGCAGGGGCAGCCTCCACCAGGCCCCCACTCATGTCTCCCACCACCCCCACCCCCCAGCAGTGCAGGGCACCCTCCACCAGGCCCCGACTCATGTCCAACTCATGTCTCCCACCACCCCCACCCCCCAGCAGTGCAGGGCACTCTCCACCAGGCCCCCACTCATGTCAAACTCATGTCTCCCACCACCCCCACCCCTCAGCAGTGCAGGGGCACCCTCCACCAGGCCCCCACTCATGTCCCCCTGCACCCCCACCCCCCAGCATCCAGGGGCCCCCTCCACCAGGCCCCCACTCATGTCCCCCTGCACCCCCACCCCCCAGCATCCAGGGGCACCCTCCACCAAGCCCCCACTCATGTGTCCCACCACCCCCACCCCCCAGCAGTGCAGGGCACCCTCCACCAGTCCCCCACTCATGTCTCCCACCACCCCCACCCCCCAGCAGTGCAGGGGCACCCTCCACCAGGCTCCCACTCATGTCCCCCTGCATCCCCACCCCCCAGCATCCAGGGGCACCTTCCACCAGGCCCCAACTCATGTCTCCCACCACCCCCACCCCTCAGCAGTGCAGGGGCAGCCTCCACCAGGCCCCCACTCATGTCTCCCACCACCCCCACCCCCCAGCCACCATGGGCAGCCCCCACCAGTCCCCACTTATGTCCCCCTGAACCCCCACCCCCCAGCAGTGCAGGGCACCCTCCACCAGGCCCCCACTCATGTCCAGCTCATGTCTCCCACCACCCCCAACCCTCAGCAGTGCAGGGGCACCCTCCACCAGGCCCCCACTCATGTCCCCCTGCACCCCCACCCCCCAGCATCCAGGGGCACCCTCCATGAGGCCCCCACTCATGTCCCCCTGCACCCCCACCCCCCCAGCATCCAGGGACACCCTCCACAAGGCCCCCACTCATGTCCCCCTGCAACCCCACCCCCCAGCATCCAGGGGCACCCTCCACCAGGCCCCCACTCATGTCTCCCACCACCCCCACCCCCCAGCAGTGCAGGGCACCCTCCACCAGGCCCCCACTCATGTCCAACTCATGTCTCCCACCACCCCCACCTCCCAGCAGTGCAGGGGCACCCTCCACCAGGCCCCCACTCATGTCCCCTATCACCCCCACCCCCAGCAGTGCAGGGCACCCTCCACCAGGCCCCCACTCATGACCAACTCATGTCCCCCTGCACCTCCACCCCCCAGCAGTGCAGGGCACCCTCCACCAGGCCCCCACTCATGTCCCCTATCACCCCCACCCCCCAGCATCCAGGGGCACCCTCCACCAGGCCCCCACTCATGTCTCCCACCACCCCCACCCCCACCCCCCAGCAGTGCAGGGCACCCTCCACCAGGCCCCCACTCATGTCCAACTCATGTCTCCCGCCACCCCCACCCCTCGGCAGTGCAGGGGCAGCCTCCACCAGGCCCCCACTCATGTCTCCCACCACCCCCATCCCCCAGCAGTGCAGGGCACCCTCCACCAGGCCCCGACTCATGTCCAACTCATGTCTCCCACCACCCCCACCCCCAGCAGTGCAGGGCACTCTCCACCAGGCCCCCACTCATGTCCAACTCATGTCTCCCACCACCCCCACCCCTCAGCAGTGCAGGGGCACCCTCCACCAGGCCCCCACTCATGTCCCCCTGCACCCCCACCCCCCAGCATCCAGGGGCACCCTCCACCAGGCCCCCACTCATGTCCCCCTGCACCCTCACCCCCCAGCATTCAGGGGCACCCTCCACCAGGCCCCCACTCATGTCCCCCTGCACCCCCACCCCCCAGCATCCAGGGGCACCCTCCACCAGGCCCCCACTCATGTCTCCCACCACCCCCACGCCCCAGCAGTGCAGGGGCACCCTCCACCAGGCTCCCACTCATGTCCCCCTGCATCCCCACCCCCCAGCATCCAGGGGCACCTTCCACCAGGCCCCCACTCATGTCCCCCTGCACCCTCACCCCCCAGCATTCAGGGGCACCCTCCACCAGGCCCCCACTCATGTCCCCCTGCACCCCCACCCCCCAGCATCCAGGGGCACCCTCCACCAGGCCCCCACTCATGTCTCCCACCACCCCCACCCCCCAGCAGTGCAGGGCACCCTTCACCATGCCCCCACTCATGTCCAACTCATGTCTCCCACCACCCCCACCCCTCAGCAGTGCAGGGCACCCTCCACCAGGCCCCCACTCATGTCCAACTCATGTCTCCCACCACCCCCACCCCTCAGCAGTGCAGGGGCACCCTCCACCAGGCCCCCACTCATGTCCCCCGCACCCGCACCCCCCAGCATCCAGGGGCACCCTCCACCAGGCCCCCACTCATGTCCCCCTGTACCCCCACCCCCAGCATCCAGGGGCACCCTCCACCAGGCCCCCACTCATGTCTACCACCACCCCCACCCCCCAGCAGTGCAGGGCACCCTCCACCAGGCCCCCACTCATGTCCAACTCATGTCTCCCACCACCCCCACCCCCCAGCAGTGCAGGACACCCTCCACCAGGCCCCCACTCATGTCCAACTCATGTCTCCCACCACCCCCACCCCTCAGCAGTGCAGGGGCACCCTCCACCAGGCCCCCACTCATGCCTCCCTGCACCGCCACCCCCCAGCATCCAGGGGCACCCTCCACCAAGCTCCCACTCATGTCCCCCTGTGCCCCCAACCCCCAGCATCCAGGGGCACCCTCCACCAGACCCCCACTCATGTCCCCCTGCACCCCCACCCCCCAGCATCCAGGGCACACTCCACCAGGCCCCCACTCATGTCTCCCACCACCCCCACCCCCCAGCCACCATGGGCAGCCCCCACCAGGCCCCCCCTCATGTCCCCCTGCACCCCCACCCCCCAGCAGCGCAGGGCACCCTCCACCAGGCCCCCACTCATGTCCCCTATCACCCCCACCCCCCAGCATCCAGGGGCACCCTCCACCAGGCCCCCACTCATGTCCCCCTGCACCCCCACCCCCCAGCATCCAGGGGCACCCTCCACCAGGCCTCCACTCATGTCCCGCTGCACCCCCAGCATCCAGGGGCACCCTCCACCAGGCCCCCACTCATGTCCCCCTGCACCCAGGTCCTCACAATCCCCAATCATGTGCGTTATGGTCAGCCTCCACAGCCAAAAGGCCCTACCAAGTAACCCATTCACCCACATGGAAATGTTACACCCCCAATGTTCATAAAGCAAATGAACCCATGTCCGTCACACACAATGGTTGCAATTGAATGGGAAAACACCCAACATGACATGCATGAAACCAATGAGATGATACCACACAGTGAAGTATGAAAACAAAATTGTATCAAAAAAAATTGAATGCAAATGAAATGAAACCAACTACAATGGCAATGAAAAAAGATAAGCTGCATGTTCGTCCAAAAAAATCAAAACTACAAATCCAAATCCAAAAAAATGTTGTCCAGAGTCACATTAAAAATAAAATCAATCCGAGAGAGAAAAATAAATGCAAAGACCATTGCTCCATGGTGAATAAATAAAAAAAAAGAAAAATAAAACAATCCAATGAAGAACTATGTACAAAACATCCAAGGGTCCATGAGCCCAACTGAACAAAGGAAACCTACAAAAAACCCTAACCGAAATGCAACTATACACAAAAAGTGGAGCAGTGTCCGTCGACCCCAAATCATAAGAAGAAACAAAGGAAACCTAAAACTAAAGAACTATATACAAAGGTGGCAGGCAAGTCCAGCGGCTCTCTCCGTGGTGTTCCGGGCCAGGGCATCATCAAACTCCTCGTCTATGTCCCGGAGGCGGTCCTTTTTCCATGGCCCCGAGGGTCCGCAGGGACGACACCATCTGCTCCTCCAACCCCCTGCGGATTGCCTCGAGGCACTCGGCCCGCCTCAGGGCCCTCCGCATGGAGTTCTCCGCCCTGACCATCGTGAGCCGCGCCTCTTCCACCCGCCGCCGCTCCACACCTATCTGCTGGCCCAACCGCAGCCACACGGAAGACACTTCCTGTCCTGGGTCCTCCTGCCCTCCAGCCGATGCCTGCCCCTCCGATGTTGATGGCCCTGAGCCATGATGCCTCCCCGTTGACTCTGCTGCTGCCTCCGACGCAACTGCCTCTGCCAGCACGACGGCACCCAGGCTGATGGAATCCACCGACGCCGTCGTGCACGTGCCCTGCCTGATAATGCCGGCACATCCTCCATCTGCTGGAGTACAGTGCTGTGGTGTCCACCCCTGCTGGACCTCCGACTCCCGACTGTGGCAGGGATGGGATCCCCACCGAGCTGGCTGCATTGGTCAGGGCCACAGGGGGCCCTGGTGGCATCTGGGCCGGAAGACGGCAAGGAGAACGACCGGCGTATAGCCTCCACAGAGGAGGAGAGGGCCGCCAGATTGCCCGACACATGCAGGAAACCCCCAAACATGGAAGATCCCAATTGGGCCACGTCGGCACGGTGCTCTTCGTGATGACATGCGTTCTCCTCCCGGGAAGCACGCACGTCATCACGAATTGCACCCGTGCGCATCGCGACCCCAATCAGGACCTTCTCCATATGGCCACGGGTCCCCTCGTCCACAGGTGGAGGGGAGTCAGGTGACATGGACATCCCCTCTACCTGCGGACGAGCCTGGGACGGGGCATCCCTGCTGGTGCATGGTGGTGCACTCACAGGGTCAGGGACAGCGACATGCACAGGCCCCTCCACGGTGACCTGTGCTGCCTTCTGCCCCTGCCCCTGGACTGCACCACTTGCACCAGCAGGGATGCCCCCACCAGGCCCCATGTGTGCCTCAGTGGCGGCCTCTTCCTCCTCTGTGGAAACCACCAACCTGGATGGCTCCTCACCATCTTCCGCCCTAGCAGGCCCCTGTGTGGGCTCACCCACCCCTTCCGCTGCAGCCGTGGGGGCATCCCCGCCGCCTTGCTCCACAGCGCCGTCTCCGCCTCTTCTTCACTAGCCGCTGCGTAGAGGGAGGCATAGAACACAAGCATCAGGGTACTGTACAATGGTCCCCTAGACAGGAAGCAATAGCAGATGAGTACCACTGTCAAAGTACACTTCCATGATGTCCCTCCACAACACATGGGTCAGTCCAGGCAAAACACACACAGTAACAGGCATGGTGCATGCCATGGACATTTCCATACATGTCCAATGGACTCTTGAAACATACAATGATATGGAACTCACATGAATCATGGGTCATGCCTATCACATGCACACACTTCACCTCAGTCACATCCATCTGGCCTCATACACCCCAAACACAGCGGATACAAGGATAACTAGGCTGCATCAGTGAATC
This sequence comes from Ambystoma mexicanum, assembly GCF_040938575.1. Lineage (NCBI taxonomy): Eukaryota > Metazoa > Chordata > Amphibia > Caudata > Ambystomatidae > Ambystoma > Ambystoma mexicanum. Next base: position 96,316,807 of record NC_090941.1, read on the forward strand.
TGTGCATTGTCACACATGTGTCATGCATCCATGGCATTCACAAGTCACAGACACGCAGGTCAGGCACACAGACATGGCTACCATATATGTACCTGGCATCAGCACCCATTCCTCACCCCCACCCATGTCCAGGAACAGAGACTGGCATGCTCTCAGGTGTAAAATCTGCATAGGGCTCCCCATGTCGCATTTAAACACATGCAACAACCATGTGGTTCACACATCAATGGTCGCACATGCATTACCATGATGTCATTGCACACATACATGCATACATGGCCTATGTCACACATACAGGCAAGTATCAGACAACTAGCACATGGCAACATGCCCTGTCTCACACAGCAATGCTTGGTCACTTACCGCTCAACTCCAGATGGGTCTCCCTCTCAAGGATCTGGGCGTGGAGCGCTGGGCGTACGCGTTCCAGGACCCTCATCTGGATGGAACTCATGCGGCCCCAGCCCCCCTCCACGAGGCGCCGGGCCTTCACGAGGATCCTGGACCTTAAGTCCTCCCAGCGCTTCTTGATCTTCTGGACGTCGCGGGTTGCCACCACCTCCGCGTTGATGGCAACCACACAGTCGGCCCAGATCCTCTCCCGTCCTTCCTTGCTGGCTCGGGACGATCCAAAGAGGGCATCATACTGCCCCAGGACATGCTCCACCAGGACACCAACTTCGGTGGCAGTGAAGCTGGTGCCCCTCTGCCCCTCTGGCCTGGGGTTGCCACTGGTGCCAGATGTTGAAGTGCCCGACATGGCAACCCCAGAGGCAGGAGTGGGTGGGCAACTGGGTCCTGGGGCTGGGCTGTGGAGCGATGTTATCCCAGTCGGGAGTCTTCTGTTCCAGCAGGGGTGGACACAGCAACTGGACCCCTGCAGATGGCTGATGTGCAGGCACCAAATGGCAGGGAACGGTGGCAGCAGGCAGGCAAGCAGGCAGCAGCAGATGGCACGTGGGAGGCTGCTCGGGGCACTGGGGGGCAGTAATTTGGCCTTCTGGGCAGGAGCGTGGTCTTCCGTGTGTTTTCGTGTGGCCAGCTTGATACGGAGTGATTTGGCACGTGAAAATCCTGCACGCCAGCGTGAAATTCGAGGAAAGGCCCTTAGCGCGTAACCGCGTCAGCACGCATACGCGATTCTATTGGACTAAAGGCCCTCAGTGCGTAAGCGCGTCTGTGACGTGACCCGCACGGGTGTTTCCCTCATAGCACGTGATGCTGGAGCACACGTGGAAAGACTGCATGTCAGAGTGTCATCGCGTGTAATTGGACAAAAGTGCGCGCACACGCGATTGGCCTATGTACGTGTATTTCAGGGGTGCGCGGGCACTTACACACGCGAGTACATCAGCGCACGTGTATTCCGAGGTGCACGGAAATTTCCAAACGCTATTGGCCTGGGTACTGGATTTCAGGGGTGCGCGGGAAGTTTCACACGCTCGCCTACAACACGCGCAAAGAAACACGTACGCCAGTAGGAAGCAGGCATACGTCGATCCGCGACGCATACATTTGCGCGCAAAAAGCTAACAAGCTCAGACGCCAGGATGAATATACCGTTCCTAGCAACAGTGGCCGTGGGCTACCAAAGGAGGAGGAGGAGGATAGTCAGGGCCAGAATTTTCACACCCAGAACCAGCCTTTTCGGGATGCCTGATGACCAGGTGTATGGGAGGTACAGGCTTCCACCACATAATACTGGACCTGGTGAGTGAGTGGGAGGATGACCTCACATCACCCACCCTGTGCTCCCAAGCACTGAGCCCCCTGGAGAAGGTCCTCAATGTACTGCACTTCTTAGCCACTGGATCATTTCAGCAGACAAGTGCCATAGTGGGTGGGGTGTCACACGCCATGCAGTCACGCTGCCTACACCAGGTCTTGAACATCATCACTGCACGCCCATCAGTCCGCAGGCACATATACCCGCCCAGAACACCTGCAGAAAGGCATGCTGCCGCCCAGGATTTTTACGGTGTGGCACGATTCCCCAAAGTGCTAGGTGCCATCGACTGCACCCATGTGGCTCTACATCCCCCCAGGGCATCTGAGCACATCTATAGGAACCGCAAGCACTGGCATTCCATCAACGTGCAGGTAGTATGTAATGCCAAGGGAATCATCACCTCAGTATATGCCAACTATCCCGGGTCCACCCACGACAGCTTCATTTACCGAATGTCCACCCTAAGCCGGGACCTAGAAGCTGGGCGGCATGGCGATACATGGCTGCTTGGTGAGTATGAATGCCACTGCACATGCATGCATGTCAGATACTGAGCAAGGTCCCAACCCCACCAATGATACCCATCACCACCTCCACAGGGGACAGTGCCTACCCTCTCAGCCCCGACATGATGACGCCAATTCGGAACCCCACCACGCCACCCGAGGTAAGATATAACACAGCCCACATTGCAACCCGGGGCATAGTGGAGCACACATTCGGAGTGCTTAAGTCACGCTTTCGCTCCCTTGACCGTTCTGGCGGGCAGCTGTTATACGCTCCCCCAGTAGTGTGCAGGATCATAGTGGCAGTATGTGTCCTGCACAACGTTGCAACACGCCGGGGCCTGGCCGTGGACATGGTGGTGCCCCCACATCCCCAACCACATGTACGCCCGCTGCGCATGGGAGGGGAAAGGGCACGGGGGGAGGCAGCCCGTACACAGCTAGTGGCTAATTACTTCACATAGAAATCACACCCCTGTGGATTGCACACTGCCCTGGCACATACCATCTGACAATCAATGATGACTCAACCTGACACTGATCCTGAATGTCTGGAGAATCAACCGTCAAAACCATATCAGCCTGAGATTGTTCACCTGGAAGTGTTACAATGTGTGCATCCCTACCTACACAGACACCACCAATGCAGTTTCGTGAAAAAAACATATTCATGCAGCTAAAATGAATACCCACTTGCAAAATGCAACATGAGGACAGTGCCATGTCACCCAACCCATCCCCAGCACCGCCACACGACACACCCTGCCATGTCATGCTATGTGCAGGTAAACAAAGTAATCCCCACAACATGACACAAGTGTCACAAAGTACAGTGTCCCTAATTGAAACTCGCGACACCTGAAATGCTCACAGTAATGCAGGACCAACAACACACTTGAGCAGGTATTTAGCAAATAACACTTATCAGCTACTGACCCTCAAAACTACCATTAACATGACATTACGAATGTAAGGAATCAGTAGTCTCACCACCTGGAAATGCCTGCACTCCCACCACTTCCAACTGTACAGTGTTGCCGCCATGTAGAGTTGTAGGTGCACTGCTGCCAACATGGACCCCATCTCCAAAGTAGAGGGCCTTGTGTAGACATGAGGAACGGACCTGCAAATTAGGAGGTAGACATGGATGATGAGTTACACATCAATGCAACATGCAGTGTACAACACAACAGCAATATGCACTAGGAATGTATACACAGTATTGACTAGACTACCCACACATGTAGTGGGAGTCCAATGTCACCATGTACGTCAATGTCACTTGGGCACACCCTTTGCAAGCCCATGGAAACGGGAAGCAGGAGGGGTGTGTGTGACAAAAACCCAAGCATCTGAACCAAATACATGACAAGCCTGCATGTGCCCAGCCACAATGCAGCGTATGCCCACGGGAGCCACACAAGGCAACACACTGTCCCAAAAAAAAAAAAATAAATAAAAAAAATCAAAAATGGCCATTAATGGGCCCGGGGGGGGGGTTGGTGAGGCCACCCAGGAGGTCCGAGGACAGGGTGCACACCAAAACCCACTTGTGTGGATCTTGCGAAAAAAAAAACACCTCCATGGGCTCATGGCCCACACGGCTACCCTATTGTGGGAGTATCACTGCTGTCGCTATTATCACCCTGTGCAGCTGCATCCGGAGGTGTTGGCACTATGGGAGGCAGCCCACGCAAGGCCCTAGTCTGTTCCTCCATGGCTGCAAGCATGCGGGTGTGGTAGGTCTCGTTCTGGAGGATGAGTGTGCGGAGGTCCCAATGCAACAACTCACGGGATGCCCGGACCTCTGCTCTAGTTGCCTGCATCTCAGCTGAGAGCGTACGGGTGAGACGCTCCAGCTGCTGTTCTGTCCTTCGGTTTGTTGAAGCCTCAAGCTCAACAAGAGTCGTCCTGAGGTGAAGGAGTTCCAGCCTCAGGGGTTCCCTGTGGCCCTGGGACTCTATGGAGATGGCTTCCTGCAGAGTCGCCAGTGCCGCCCGCCTGTCCCTGTTGGACGCCAACATGTCCTCCCTGTGTGACTGGCAGATGGAGTCGGTTGCCTGCTGTAGTCGCTCCATCAGCCTTTCGGGGGGGACAATGGAAGTGGCCACCCTATCCATGGCCTGAGCCATCATCTCTGATGATGCTGCCTGTTGGGTTGCCATACCGTAAATGGATTGCTCCCATGCGGTATTGCCAGGTGGCGTACGGCCACCACGTCGGCGGGCACCACACCTGTCTGGGGCAAGGCGAACTGCGCCTTGCTGTGCCTGCACTGCCTGAGGCTGCAGGACTGCATTCCCCCTCTGATCTGCTGGCCCAGGAACAGGATCAGATGTCGCAGAGTGTGACCCTGCATCCGTAACCACCAAAGGCGTAGCTGCCAACACTGACATCCCCATTGAGGGTTCTGACCCTGGTGCAGGTGGGTGGGACAGAACAGAATCCCTCCCAGGAACACTCACCTGCGACGGCACGTAGGTCTCATCATCCGAATCAACACCTGAGTACAGCTCGGGGGAGGTGCAGCCAGAGACACCCCTTGAGAGCACGACCTGCAGCAGTTGTGGGTTCTCACCCACCAACACACCACGTCCCTCACTGGTGGTCGGTCGGTCGGCCCTCAGACCCCTCCTGGGTCTGCACCATCTCCACAACCCCAGCAGTATCAGGTGCACCTTCCCCTGAAAAGACATAAAAGCAAACAAATGGAAACAGGCATTAGCACCATGGCACACAATGAGGGCTGAAAAGCAACAGAACCAGTACTTGATTGACACATGTCCCACATGACTAAAACCCTCCCATGCATGCACCCTCACTGAGTATGAAGGGTAGGCAAATGGCACACACTGAGGACACCAAGATGGAAGATGAACACATTTTCTGCATGCTGCCTGGCAGTGGCATCACACATTGGCCTGTGATTGCCAGGTGAAATACACATGCCATCACACAGATGGCATGTACCATTGCTATTGAGTGAAGATGGAGAGGAGGGCAGCACTTATTCATTCAGTCCAGTTCCCTCATGTAATAGCTTTTCTAATTCAAACAGGTCTGATTTTTCACCTGGAGCTGCCAGTCCAAAATGGTCCGATTGCACAGGGACATGTCTAAACAAATGATATCCAGGTAACAAAGTCACTCCACTTTACCATAGCCATGTCAGACATGTGACTAGAGGACTGAGAAATGCCTAGTAAATGTGGTGGAATGCAAACAATCTGCCTGAATGAACAGAGAAAAATAAGCAACAAGGTTGTGGCAAGGTGACACTTCAAGGGCAACTGGCGTGCTGTTGGGCTAGATGTCTACTGTTGGCAGAAGGGATACTGCTATGGGCAAATGCTGCTGCGCAGAATGTATTGCATGAAGCACATGGGTGACCCAAACGACTCAGGCGCACTCACCCTCACCTGGCACACAAACAGAAGCCCTCACACACACACCATGCACATGGATGACTCAGACATGCATGTGCACTCACCGGACAATGCCTCATAATTAGGCAGATCTCCCACGCCTTGGATCTGTTCCTCCGTGACGTAGGTCCCAGCGACTGACTAATGTGGAGTGAGTTCCATGTCTTTTACTGGAGACCCACCTTCAGTCACTAGAGTTGTGGCATGACTTGAGGCCAGCTTATTCTTTGCCCTGCGCTTTAGGTCATTCCAGCGCTTATAGCAATCATTGGCTGTGCGCCTCATGATTCCAAGGGCACTTACGATGTCCGCAACGGTCTGCCAGTGTGCTTGGCGTTGTGCAGGTGTGGTCTTGGATCCTGCAACAATGACCATTTCGTTATCATGTGCGGGCACATACTCGACAAGTGCATTCAGTTCGGCATCCGTGAAGCTGGGCTTCCTCGATGGGCCGGACTGTGTAGCCTTGTCTGGGGCATCAGCCTGTGCCGGACGAGCACTCTTCCTCTTCCGCTTGGAAGGTGGTGTGATCCTGAGTGTCCTACGCCGCTCTGGACACTAGGGGCAGGAGCCCTGGTGGACTCTGTATCAGGAGTGTGGGATTGCACTCTTCGGAAGGTTGCGCGCCGACAAGGAAGGACGGACTCGGATCTGGATGGACATCGTGACTGCCATCAACGCGGAGGAGGTGGCAGTCCGCGACTACGAACGTGTCAGGAAGCGCTGGGAGGACTTCCGGTCCAGGACCCTCAACAAGGCCCGGCGCCTCCTGAAGGCAGCGGATGCTAAGGGGCACCGGGGCCACTTGTCGGAAGATCAGATGAGCGTCCTGGAACGCATATCCCCAGCGCTCCACGTCCAGGTCCTTGAGAGGCAGACCCGTCTGGAGTCGAGCGGTAAGTGTACATGCATACTGATTGTAAGCTGTGCGTGTGGTGTGCCAGGAGTGTGCAGGTTGAACATGTATTTTTATGTGGGCAAGTAGGGGGGGCGTACTGGGCCGTGAGGGTGACACATGCGAGGGGTCTCATGTGTGACACATGGATGGTGCTTGTGTGTGTGGGCTTGCATGGCACAGGATGTGGAGGAATGATTGTCAGGTGTGACATGGATGTCGATCGGAACACTGCGACAGTTGGCGGAGGTGTACACATGCATCCAAGTTTGGTGGTGTGTGTGCATGTGTAGTGTACTCCCTATGTTGCATGTGATGTGTGGATGACCTTTGGCTGCTCATGCTGTTGTATGTGAATGGATGGTGCTGGCTGTTGCAATATGGCTGTGGTATGGCTCATGTGTGCAAGTTGAAATGACATGTGTGTTGGGGTTTGTGATGCCATGTCTGAGGTTTACCAATGCCACTCATATATGACTGTCATGTGTGTATGAGTCCATTGGACAGTGCCCTGATGCCTGTGTTTTCTTTCTCCCTGTCTGCAGCGTCAACTGATGAAGAGGGCGGAGAAGGTGCTGTGGAGCATAGCGGCAGGGGTCGCACCACCAGCCGGAGACGCAAGGCCCGGATCCCCTTCCAGGTTCTGATCTCGTCGGGGAGTGAGGAGTCCGGTGCCATGTCCAGGCCGCAGCTGCCGAGGGGAGGTCCAAGAGGCGGAGGTTGGAGTTGGACTCCTCGGCAGCAGAAGGGGCAGCTGGGACCCCACAGGGCCCAACGGAGGAAGATGGCACGGAGTCATCCAGGTTGTTGGGGGGTTTGGAGGAGGAGGAGGCCGTGCAAGTGACAGAGGCGGGGTCTGGAGGTGTGGATTCCACTGGTGCTAGTGGTGCAGTGCAGGATCTGGGACAGGAGGCAGCACAGGCTGCCGCAGAGGTGCCTGTGTGCAATCCTGTCCCTGCTCCTGTCACTGCATCATCTTGCACCAGTGGGGATGCCTACCCCCAGACCCATTCTCAGGGAGGGGATTGGCTTACAACACCTGGCCTTCCTCTCCCTGCGGCTGTGGCTATCCTGCACCAGGTTGAGCCTGTCCAGGGTGGGGTGGTGTTGCGTCAACGGGCCATGCGAGCTGACCTGCAGTCTTTTCATGATGAGTCTGCACGTCTTCTCGCATGGCTCGTTGACTGCGTTGACCCACTGGGACAGCTCACCAGGGCTGGATTCCTCCGTTTCCTGGACCTTGTTTGGACCCCCTCCTCCATGGAACCCCCTATGCCCCAGTCGTCCTCCATGCCATCTTCCCACCCATGTGTCACCTGGGTGCCCTGTGGAGCTGCCTCTGACCGTCTTCTGTTGGGATGATGGACCCTGAATACTTTGTACATGGTTGGACTTTGGACATTTTTTTTACTATGAATATTTTTTCCCATGCAGCAATGGTTTTCTATTTCTTTTTTCCCTTCATTTCCTTTTTATGGAGTTGAACTTTGGAAGACATTTATTGATTTTAATTTGAAAAGGGACAGACAGCTTAATTTTGTTTTTTTTTTACTTGTGTATTTTGTTTAATTTTGTTTGCCATTACTGTTGTTATTAATACATTATTTGGATTGTTTCATTCTTCAATGTGTGGTTTGATCTCATTGTTTTCATGCATGTCATGATATGGGTTTTCAGGTTCACTTGCAACCATTGTGTGTGTGTGAGACACATGTGTTGATTTATATTGTTTCCAATGGAGTAGTATCATGGGCGCATGTAATACTTGGTTGTGTCTTTGGGCTGTGGTGGCTGGCCATGAGGCCCATGCTTGAGGATAGTCAGGGCCTGTGGGCAGGGGGACATGAGTGGGGGCTTGGTGGGGGCTGCCCATGGTGGATGGGGGGTGGGGGTGATAGGGGACATGAGTGGGGGCCTGGTGGTGGCTGCCCATGGTAGATGGGGGTGGGGGTGATAGGGGACATGAGTGGGGGCCTGGTGGAGGCTGCCCCTGCACTGCTGGGGGGTGGGGGTGATAGGGGACATGAGTGGGGGCCTGGTGGGGGATGCCCATGGTGGCTGGGGGATGGGGGTGGTGGGAGACATGTGTGGGGGCCTGGTGGAGGGTGCCCCACACTGCTGGTGGGGTGGGGGTGGTGGGAGACATGAGTGGGGGCCTGGTGGAGGCTGCCCATGGTGGCTGGGGGGTGGGTGGGAGACATGAGTGGGGGCCTGGTGGGGGCTGCCCATGGTGGATGGGGGGTGGGGGTGATAGGGGACATGAGTGGGGGCCTGGTGGGGGCTGCCCATGGTGGCTGGTGGGTGGGGGTGGTGGGAGACATGAGTGGGGGCCTGGTGGAGGCTGCCCATGGTGGCTGGGGGGTGGGGGTGGGTGGGAGACATGAGTGGGGGCCTGGTGGAGGCTGCCCATGGTGGCTGGGGGGTGGGGGTGGTGGGAGACATGTGTGGGGGCCTGGTGGAGGCTGCCCCACACTGCTGGGGGGTGGGGGTGGTGGGAGACATGAGTGGGGGCCTGGTGGGGGCTGCCCATGGTGGCTGGGGGGTGGGGGTGATAGGGGACATGAGTGGGGGCCTGGTGGAGGCTGCCCATGGTGGCTGGGGGGTGGGGGTGGTGGGAGACATGGGTGGGGGCCTGGTGGAGGGTGCCCTACACTGCTGGGGGGTGGGGGTGTTGGGAGACATGAGTGGGGGCCTGGTGGAGGCTGCGTATGGTGGCTGGGGGGTGGGGGTGGGTGGGAGACATGAGTGGGGGCCTGGTGGGGGCTGCCCATGGGGGTGGGGGTGATAGGGGACATGCGTGGGGGCATGGTGGAGGCTGCCCATGGTGGCTGGGGGGTGGGGGTGGTGGGAGACATGAGTGGGGGCCTGGTGGGGGCTGCCCTTGGTGGATGGGGGGTGGGGGTGATAAGGGACATGAGTGGGGGCCTGGTGGAGGCTGCCCATGGTGGCTGGGGGGTGGGGGTGGTGGGAGACATGAGTGGGGGCCTGGTGGAGGCTGCCCCTGCACTGCTGGGGGGTGGGGGTGATAGGGGACATGAGTGGGGGCCTGGTGGGGGATGCCCATGGTGGCTGGGGGGTGGGGGTGGTGTGAGACATGGGTGGGGGCCTGGTGGAGGGTGCCCCACACTGCTGGACTGCTGGGGGGTGGGGGTGGTGGGAGACATGAGTGGGGGCCTGGTGGAGGCTGCCCATGGTGGCTGATGGGTGAGGGTGATAGGGGACATGAGTGGGGACCTGGTGGAGGCTGCCCATGGTGGCTGGGGGGTGGGGGTGGGTGGGAGACATGAGTGGGGGCCTGGTGGGGGCTGCCCTTGGTGGCTGGGGGGTGGGGGTGGGTACGAGACATGAGTGGGGGCCTGGTGGGGGTGCCCATGGTGGCTGGGGGGTGGGGGTGGGTGGGAGACATGAGTGGGGGCCTGGTGGGGGCTGCCCATGGTGGCTGGGGGGTGGGGGTGGTGGGAGACATGGGTGGGGGCCTGGTGCAGGGTGCCCCACACTGCTGGGGGGTGTGGGGGGTGGGAGACATGTGCAGGTGTGCAGGGTAGTCCCCTGTTTTGTGGGCTGCCTGCAGGGGCCGTGGAGGGTGTACAGGGAACACCTGTGAGGACCCACCCAACCAAATTGCGGGTGATTATTCCCATGCACCCCTGTAATACACGTACCCTGGCTAATCGCGTGTAAAACTTCATGTGTACCCCTGTCATACACGTACCCAGCCAAATCGCGTGTGAAAATTCCCGCGTACCCCTGTAATACACGTACCCTGGCTAATCGCGTGTTTAACTTCACGCATACCCCTGTCATACACGTACCCTGGCTAATCGCATGTAAAACTTCCCGCGTACCCCTGATATGAACGTTACCCGCTTTGCGTTCCTTGTTTGGCAGCCCTGTAAACTGGTCCAGGGTTAGCGCAGCCCTTTGCGATGATTTAGCGATTTTGATGGCTTTTCCTTGCGCGAGGGCGTTCTTGGGGGCGTTACTGGCGCTGCTGCAGGGTCGCTGCGATAGTCTGCGCCACGGCTGGTTTGGGAGCCTGAAATCCATGAATACGCTGTGCGCTTAAATCGGTTTTGGCGCACGCGCCTGGCGCAGACAATCGCACGCGGACACTCTGCGCCAGCCGCTTGCGACACTTTTCTGCGACATTCTATGAATTACCCTGTTAATCGTTAACAACCCTCATTGTGAATGGCTTATTCAAGGATAAATCCGAACTTTCCATGCTTTCCTCAAGTTCCAGATATGATCATACGATACAACCTGCAGGTTTGGACGCAAGCTATAGAGATGTCTATTTCTGGCCCGGTAGAATGCAGGCTCTTGCTTTTGAATGTATACTGACACATTGGGGTGGCTGAGCTTCAGACATTTCTTGCAGGTATATGTTATTATGTACTCAAATGGAGGGGCGTAAATGCTGGAGGTTATGATTATATTGCAGGTGATATAAATTATTCATGCCCAGAGTAGGCTGTTAACAATCAAAACTATGATGATAATATGAGTTATAGTGTTCCGCGAACTGTAAAGGTGAGAAATGGTTTAAAATGGTGGGAATCTATGTATGGCCTCGGTTTACATAAGTTGAATGGTAACATCAATGGGGATTTACCAGTGAAGCATACATGGCAGAGGAGCAACAACAGATTGGTTATAAATTACATCTTTGCAGATTTAAACCTATTTGTATGCTGTACGGAGCTAGTTGATGTCGTTAATATATGGAGCGATCATTGTTGCCTGAGGGTTAAGGTGGACTTTGCTCTGTCATTAGAATCCCCCTGTGGGCCAAACAATCTTGTGATTAGCGTTGGGAGAAATCAAATAAAATGGAACAAAGGGACTATCACAAAATATAACGGCTTCTTTGTAGAAACATTCAATAGAACAACAAATGAATGGAAAATGTCTATGTTTTCTGTAATTAATTTCGAGAGATTCCTGTCGAAAGTCAGAAATGTATGTTGAATGGCAACACAAAATGGTGGACCAGACCTGCTAATTACACCCATCTATACGATGAAGAAACAGCAAACGCTAAACGCATTATGAGGCAAAAACTTCAAAAGATATGGAAAAATAACAGTGTGGTGAAGGTGCAGGGTAATGAAATTAGGCTCATTGAACAACAACATAAAAACTGGGTTAAAGAGCAGCAGGCCGGGATAAAGCAAAATGATGCTGAATTTATGTTAAAACTGCTTAGAATGATGTCAGCAATTGGTGGAGAGCAGTGAATTCCCTGGAAGGCAATCAAGCACTAATTCACTGGAAGTCAATAAAGCGATCTTACAGACAAATGCAGTTTAAGAGACTGTTTGGGTCAGACATTACGAGTCTTTGTTCTATTCTTATACGTTTTCCATGTCCAATGGTAAGGCTGGAATTCACATGTTTTCGATGGAACCTATATCCTATGGGCAACATCCTCAGGTGACATAATCCAAGCATAATGTGCATTGGCATTGTATGTTTGCAAACATCTGTAGGATTTGGACACTTTAAAGCATCAACCATAATACACTATGCCAACACTTGCACTTCTCCACAGAAGCCACCTCTTGGATACATTCTTTCCTCAATGACTGGGTCACAAGAGTATTCATAGGGGAAGCCACTGCCAACCCCATTCCAGGCCCCCTTGGCATACCACAGGGATTCTGTCTCTCACCTACACTATACAACACCTATACCAAACATCTATTTGATCTCCTGGAGTGTTATCTACACCAACTTTGCAGATGACGCCCAAATACTCAGTCCCATCTCAGGCAACTTCTCACACAACTTCAACACCATAAACTCGATCTACAGCACCATACCAAATTGGATGCCCACACATATGTATGCCTTAAAGATGAGAAAACGGAGCTCCTCATTGTCGGTTCCCCCCGCCTAAAACACCTTGACCCAGCCTTCTCCTCCACCTGCATTGATGGCACCTCAATCCGTGTCTTAAAAAATTAAAGACCCTCGGCGTACTTCTCAAAGCCAAATTGACCATGGCAAAACATATAAGTGCACTGTCCTCTACCATAGCCTACACCTCATGGCTCATCTCACTGAACAGACAATTCTTGACTCCAACTAATTGTCTAACACTAGCACCTGCACTAATCTTATCCAAATTAGATTATTGTAATATGCTCATAATTGGCACCTCAGCCACTAACCTAGCAAAACTACAATTGCTCCAGAACAAAGTGCTTAGATCCGCACTAGGACTCAAGCGTAACAACCGCATCTCTTGCACCAGAAGAGAGGCCCACTGACTTCCAATAAAAGCACAGATTGTATTGAAATCTCTGTCCCTGACACACAAAGGTATCTAATAAGTAGCACCCACCTACCTCATCGACTCACTGACCATAAAACAAGGACGAAGAATCCTCGGATCTAACACCAGTATGTTCTTGGTCACCTCCCACTTCAAAAGCCTAAGGGCAGGTGCCAGCAGCTTCAGGGTCACTGCACCCTCACTCTGGAACTCCCTCCCTAACAACATCAGAAATGAGCAACATCATGTATTCAAAAAACGTGTAAAAAGCCTGGCGTTTCAACAAGTACGAATAACCAACACAGTTTGTAACAAAGCAAAACTTATCCTGTAATTGCTCATTTCCTGTTAGCATGGCTTTTCAAATTGTGCTAAGTCAATTCTGTAACTGTATTCTGCTGTGTATTGAACGCTGTGATAACCCCGGTTTGGACATTACAGAAATGTCATAAATCCAAATATACTATCCAGATGTGTTGAATGTTCGCACATCAATATTTACACAATGTATACATTCACAATTGTGTGTGCAGAGTGAGCATTTTTGGCAGAGATATTTGGAAAGGGAATACATTTCTCTTTCACTAGCACCTTAAACCTGGAGGACCCAAGGAGCAGCTAGAAGTGTTTAAGAATGTTTAGGTTGTATTGGATTCAGGTTTTAATTTTGTTGTCATTCTTATTTGGTAAACTGCTTCTTTTTTAAGGTTGTTATAAAGATTTTGGAGATGTTATTTGCTGACGCTGATTCTCTGTTCTCTTTTTGTCATTTTATGTTTTAATGATAAATATTTGAAAAGTTTGTAAACATATACATTTTGTTATGCAACGTTGTTTTTATAAATATTTTGTTATGGTTGAATTATATCAACCAAATACACATAATCACACTACTACTACTAATAATAATAATAATGATAATAATAATAATACATTTACTTTCCTTTGTGTGTGAGGAGGCAAGTCCTTGCTATGGAAGGATGGAAGAGAGTGTAATGCTAGAAACAACCCAATTGAGTCTACAGTCACGTCAATCATATCCTGGGTTGATGCGGTTTCCACTTCTTGGATATTCATCCAATGGTAGCCAATTTCACCAATTTTGTAGGCAGTTTGGTCAGCCTCATTTTAACTCTCAACAACCAATTTATGGTGGACAGCTACCTTCCAGGCTCTACTTTCTCTCTTAATACAACTGGTAACTTCTGACATGTTAGCAAGACTATCCTGAAATATATGGGACACTGGTTGCATGGCAACCTGCCTTCAGAAGAGCACTGCCATAGTTTGGACACTGCCTACAAGGTCATATGTTTTAAAGGGCAATGGTGGATTTTATTGGGCATAGCATACAGGGAAAACGTTAAAGAATGCCAGTAGTGACACATACTGCACAGTGCCATGAGAAATAACATTTTCTCAGAGGCAATACTGGCATACATTGACATTAATTTTTTAAGTGGCATGAGCAGATGCTAGCATGTACTGGCCACAGTCAGCAGGAATATATGTTTTACTCTACCAAAGGGTTGGGCACTAGATTCTGACTCAACTTGTGGAGCACTGGGGTCATTTTGATGTGGTTTCATAATTTTGCTGCAACATCACGGGAGGGGGAGGTGTTGCCCACACCTTGTGTAATGACTTGAGGGTAGTTGAGTCTGGATACCTTGGGCTCTCATAAATACTTTTCAGATTCAGACTTCAGTGGGTTTGGTGTTCTAAATGTGTGGGTCCACAATGCCATTTAGATGCCATTTTATAGTTTAACAGCCATCTATTTGGAGTGTGGCTGGTGGGTTCACCTGTCTTCTTGCTTTGTTAGCTAGACATGGGCCTGGGTGGGCAGTGGATTTCTGGCCAGTTGGCGTGTTGCAGTGTCCTCTGGGTTTGTCTGGCTTGTTAGCTGTGAACCCACCAGCCAGACTCTAAATATATAGATGTCAACCTATAGAGAATTGCTGTATCGCCTTGAGAACTCAACAATCTTTAACAGCAAACCCATTGAAAACCAGAATCTGAATAGCATTTATTAGAGTGCAAGTTATCCAGGCTCAACTGCCCTCAAGTCTTTACTGTACCATACTTGCTTCAATTGGGCAGCATGAAAATAGTTTACAATGGTAAAAATTGCAAATATGAGGCCAGCATGACATGTATGTTTACAGAGGCATGCTATAATGCTACCATGCATTGATAACAGCCAGCAACAGCCAGCATCTAAGATGTGCATGATGATGTGTTTTTACAGTTATAGGTTTTTCATAGCTAGAATTAAATATGTTTTTGGAAGTGGCCATATATCGGGCACAGCTGCTCAACCAGTATGACCATATTTTACAATGGTAATAACGGCATATATTGGGTGCACTCTATATGAAATCTATGTCTATAGTAGCATGATGGCATATATTGTCAACAGCCACAATAAACATATTTCGTATTGGTAGTACTGTTATGTGATATGTGTATACTGCCCAAGTGTGATTGTGGTGGCTGTGAAGACCCTAATGTTGTCTGTGAGTATTCAGACCCTAGTCTGAACACACAGGATACACACTATTGTTCATTACATGAGAAGAACATTGCAAGATATGAATATATTGCATCCAAATTACAGTTATTTGTTGTGATGACAAGTAGTGCAGAATTACATATTGCTAACGTATGTGAGGGGTGTGTTCTGTGTGATTTGTTTTGTTAGTGAATACGTGAATGCTGGCTTGCACAGAATGTAGCGTGGGACTCATTCAGCTAATATGGGAATCCTGCATTAAAAGGGGATGCGATCAACAATAGCCGGGTTTATATGGATTCCATTTTGTAACACGAGAAAAGGTGTGCTGATAAGAATGGAAAGTAAGGATTTTGAACAGACATCAAGAAATTGCTTGATAACCTCAAATATATTGTCAAATGGTGAAATGGAGACAGAGCAAATACATGTGAAAAAGTGCTGAGGCGTGGTGAATATGGGTTGCAAGATGGCTTGGTTTGAGAGTTTAAAGGAAAAGCCACAGTATCATATTAAATATTAAAACATGAAAAGGGACTGGAGTGAGTTTAAAATGTGTGGTTGTGTTACAAAATCAGGGGTACTGAGTACATGGGTGCTCCGGGGCTCAGGCACCCCCTGGGAAAAGCGATCTGTTCTAAAAGTCCCTGGACCATCAATGGGACTTTCTAAAAGTCTGATGACTTCTCCCCTCCCCGCCGCCCCTCAGGGAAAATCAAAAGTCGGCACACCTGTACAAAATGGCCTTTTAACTACTGAGGTAAATTAGTTACTAGTAAATCCATGTTTTAGAGAAATAAAAAAATGCAATCCGATGGACATTCCCATACGTATTGAATGCAGAAATATAATATTTCAAGGATTAGATGTAGACATCATATTAGAAACGTAATTTATATTAAAGGTAGTGAAATCAAAGGTATTGTTTTTGGTGTATTGCACATCTCAAATACCTGCTTCCTAGAAGACCTGATAGGACATATCTGAAAACGCATCCCTTGCATGATCGTCAAAGAATTAAAATAGAAAGAAAAACACTATGGACACTTAAGCAACTGGCTGGGTTTCACACATTCAGAGACGACAACGCGTGCAAATCATGGTGCAGACTCTTCCACAAAATATATATATATATATGTATCAAACTTTCCAAAAGCAATAACTTCCAATCCAAATTCGTCTTTATTTTATAAAGTTTATATGTCCTACATCAAAGAGAGGGACGTTTACCAGACCAGTGATGGATTGGATACTTGAACATATTACTTCACATTAATGGAAGAAAGTCAGGAACTAGCCAATCACTTGCAGGAACAGCATAATCAAGGACAGATTAGGAATCTCAATGTTTCTTTAATTGACACGGTAAAAGCATCTTCCCATGGAAGAGATAGGACAATGGACCAAAAACGAGTGGAATGTTGATGGAAATGTTAGTCAATTTAGATAATGGGTTTGAAGTGTTCCTTTGAAATGTACCCACTGAAATGTCTAGTGTTTGACACAAGAATTCATACTCCAAGTACCACGTGCACATTCCAACAACAGCAGGACATGATTAAAACCTATGGTCAATGCATTCCACACGTGACCAGACATTGATCAAAATCACAAACAGCCCAAGAGAGCTGTTAAAGGGTACACAAACAAACCTCTTAACGATAGGTCGAGATTTCTGTTATAATATCCTTGGATTGAAGATACTTTATAGGTTCCAACAGCAGTGTTCTTTGACTCCATTGATCCTAATACGAGCAATGGGCCTGGCACAATCCCAAAAGTCACTGCAAGTACACTGTAATTCTAAGTCAAGACCGGAGGCTCCCATTATGCTTCTCTTTCTTTTATTCGACAATAAAGAAAAAGCTCAGCAGCAAGATATTTGTGCACCAAAAGTGAATGTGCCATGAGTAATGTGCAGAAAACAGGTGCACCATATATATATATATATATATATATATATATATATATATAATAAGCATAGCAATATAACAGTAATATAACAGTAACATCATAACATAAAAGGTAAGAGTCTCTGAAGAAACTACATTTCCCAGGGAGCTTAGCTCCAGTTCATTTTGAGGCCTTCAACATGTGACCTAGTCCACCAATAGTAGTTCAGATCCCCTGCATAAACAGTCCTAAACATGATGACACTTCCTCTTTCTTTGCTGCTCACAGCAAGAGATAAGTACTTCACGTTTAGCACTGCTTACGTCATTATTTTATAATTTAAAGATAACATTACAAAATGTCATAGTATATGTTTACTGCATGGTTATAGACTTATACGAATTTTACTTTCAATATTTATTTTAAAAAATATATATATATTATAATTCATACTTTTATGTTGAGCTCCGACGTCAGTCCTCTGACCTCGGAGAGCACTTAATGTGAAGCTCTGCTTCACATGGTCACAGCAGGTCAGCCGTTCTTTAATCCGCTCGTCAAGCGAATCCCTCGCATGCTTGCGCCGGCTTCGCCGCAGCTTCGTTGTGCTCCTGAGGCACTGGGAGTCCAGCGCGGCCTAATCGGAGCACGCTGCAAGAACGTCTACGACGCTGATCTTTCTCACTCCTCTTCAGATGAGGAATTTCATTTTGAGGATTCAAAACCCTCTGCGTCAGGGATTACGGCAGACCCCATCCCTAAAGACACAACCGGGACCAAACATCTACTGAAGGTACATTTACCCCAGAAGACTTAATACACCCCAGGTCCACCGACTGGGAACCATCTTCCAAGACATCGAGTTACATCCACCTTAGGCTGCGCAAGACACTTGATAAAGAAGTTCGGGCCAGACTACGTGCTGAATGTCCACGACCAGACATTGCGGATAAAGTAGTTCTGACTCCAGAGCTTGATTCTAGAATGATTACCTTTCTGGGTAAAAATGTTAAAGACCCCAGGAAGGGTATTGATCGCGCCTGGAAGGCCTGCCAGGATAAAGTACTGGACATAGCAGGTCCACTAGCAAAAATCTCCAATATTGCGAATGCAGCCATCACCTCATCGGACCCCATCGACCCAGTGATACTGTCCGGTTGGGTCCAGACGGCTATTTGCCTCTTGGGCAACGGCAGTTGCGCCATCTCAACAGAGAGACGGAAAGGCATCCTATACAAAATAGATGCCAAATTAACCGAACTGGCAGACACAGAATCCAGCCTAACTGCGCAAGGCCAGCTTTTCGGAGACCCTTTTATGAAGGAGATGACAAAATTCGTCTGGACATTCACGGCGTTGGACAAAGCACAGGCTTCAATAAAAAGAGTATTTGCAACCAAAGTTTTCTCCAAGGCCGGACGAGGAAGAGGTCACTCTTCCGGCCGTTACTTCTTCGACAAGAGACCTCAACAATCCAGAGGTCAGCATAATTCCTGGCAAGAACGCCCCGACACTTTCTTCCCCTGGAGAGGTCGTGGAAGAGGGTTTCCCTGGAGCAGAGCGGCCAGATACACAGCCCAGCAACAACCCACAGGTCAGTGTACTGATAACTGCACCAGTGCCACTAACACCTATAGGAGGGAGGTTAAGGATGTTTGCAAATGCTTGGGATACCTTATCGGGAGATGCCTGGGTAAGGGACACAGCTCGGGGTCTCCACCTAGAGTTTTTTTACGCAGCCCATTCAGACATGTCACCCCACTTCTATAGTAATGTCTCTATCAGACCAAACCGCCTTAGACAGCGAAATACTCACTCTCCATCAGAAGCAAGCGATTCGCCCCTGCTCAAGTCAGGGAGGCATCTTCAGTCTCATATTTCTGGTACGCAGGAAGCAAAAAGTGCGCCCAGTCATAAACCTCAGAGCGCTCAACGAATTCATCCTTTACCGCCATATCAAAATGGAAGGTATACACATGCTCAGATATCTTCTCAGACCAAACAACTGGCTTATGCGCTTAGACTTAAAAGATGCTTACCTCGCAGTCCCGATTCATCAAGCACACATCAGTTACCTCAGATTCTCCTGGAGAAATCGAGATTAGGAATTCACAAGTCTCTCCTTCGGACTCTCTTCGGCGCCTTGGGTCTTCACCAAACTCTTAAGACCCGTAGTAGCTCAACTAAGAGAGCAAGGTGTCTGTCTCATAATTTATCTAGACGACATTATTTTCATGGCCCACTCACAGGAGTTAGTTCAGAAACAAACCAAACTGGCAATAAACTTGCTACACAGCCTCGGTTTTCTTATAAACTGGGAGAAGTCAGTGCTACTTCCATCCAAAAATATCGAATTCCTGGGATTCATAGTGGATACACAGTACTTGCAGCTTCGACTCCCATCAGCCAAGATTCACTCTACCGAAAGAGAGATACGCAGACTTTTACAGAAGAACACGTTCTCTCTTCGAGAACTAGCAAGAGTGATAGGGCTACTTTCATCTTCCATTCAAGCAATATTTCCCGGCCCTCTTCACTATCGAGAGCTTCAAAGACTAAAAGGTCAACAGTTAAGGAGAAGCATTTCTTATTCTCAACTCCTGACACTGTCTCCTCAAGCGAGGACAGAGCTTAACTGGTGGCTCACTCACATGGAAGCCTGGAACGGCAGAGCAATCTTCGGCTCCGCTCCAGATATTATTATCGAGTCGGATGCCAGTCGCTCCGGTTGGGGAGCGAGATGCGGTCCTATAGCCACAGGAGGGACTTGGTTCCCTCAGGAGCTGGACCTTCATATCAATTGTCTAGAGCTTCTTGCAGGTTCCTTTGCAGTGCCCTCTTTTGCCAAAGACAAAGCGAGTTGCTGTATTTTACTAAAGATGGACAACATCTCAGCGGTAAGATACATCAACCATCTGGGCAGCACCAAGTCGAGACCCCTAGCAGAATTAGCCAAGGACTTCTGGCATTTCTGTCTGGATCACCAGATTTCTGTTACAGCAGAGTACCTTCCCAGACTCTCAAATGCAGTAGCGGACTGGTACTCCCGCCACTCAACAGATTACAGCGATTGGAGAATCAACAGAGAGGTTTTCCTCCGCCTTCAGGAGATCTGGGGTCCAATGTCCATAGACCTGTTTGCTTCCAGACTCAACTCCCAACTACCAACTTTCTACAGCTGGAGGTCGGACCGAGCAGCAGCTGCAACAGACGCATTCCTACAGTCATGGTCCCAGGGAATACTGTATGCCTTTCCTCCTTTCACTATGATAGCGAGGACCCTGGCGAAGGCCCGTCAGGAGCATGCAAATATGATCCTTATTGCGCCGGTCTAGAAATCTCAGACCTGGTATCCAGTTCTTCTGGAACTTTCTTCGGATTCTCCAATCCTACTACCCCAGTTTCCGGATCTCCTATACGATCCATCAGGTCAGCGTCATCCTCTCCTGCTCAGCAGATCTCTGACCTTAGCGGCATGGAGGATTTCAGGTCAAGATGGAGAATCCCAGGCATGTCTCACACAGCGGTCAACCTTATCGAAGAGAGCTGGGCTCCTAGTACTCGGATGAGATACTCCAACTCTTGGAGCATCTGGAGCTCCTGGTGTCGTGAGAAAGGATTACATCCAATGTCAGCAACTGTAGAAGAGATTTTGAATTTTCTAGCATCCCTAGCGGAAAAAGGGCTCGCCTACATGTCTGTGAACGCCTACCGTTCAGCAATTTCCACAGGTCATGACCTTATCCAAGAAGTACCAGCAGGATAACACCACCTCGTCTGCAGGTTGCTCAAGGGTGTAAGGCTTACTGTCCCACATCCAGCTCGCTATGACAAGCTTTGGGACGTTAATAAAGTACTGAACCTGTTTCTGTCTTGGCCTAATAACGAAGAACTATCACGTACAGCCCTATCTGGCAAACTCACTACTCTAATCGGTATCCTGCAGGACAGTCTCAGACATCAGAGCTCTAGATCTAGCAGACAGAGCCCTTTCTCCTGATGGCATTGTATTCCATATTCATAGAAGAGCAAAGTGCAATTCCAGGGTGATTTCCTATCCCGCCTTTAGAGATCAACCTAAGCTCTCCTTGGTTAAATGCTTAAAAGTCTACGAAGAAAAGACGGCTCCACTCAGAACCTCCCCTAACGGGCAGCTACTGATCGCTCTGCGTAAACCGCACAAAGCAGTATCGGCACCGACCTTAGCACGCTGGGTCCGGTGGACCGTGGCTCAAGCAGGGATAGACACCAAGCACTTCGGAGCCCACTCAGTTAGAGGAGCCATGGCCTCCAGAGCCTTCCAGGAAGGAGTTTGCCTAGAAGATATCATGAGGATGGCAGACTGGGCAAGTGAATCAGTATTCAAACAATTCTACCTAAAACCGGTAGATCAGCCGGCATCTATTGTGGTAAGTAAGCTTTAAACAAGCATAATGGGAGCCTCTGGTCTTGACATAGAATAAAGATTTTCCATAATAACTTACTGGAAAGTCTTGATTCTATTAAAGACTCGGAGACGAGCATTATCCTACCCGGCTAGAAAATAACAGCACGTTACCTGATGTTAATTAAATATGTAATGAAAAGATTAATGTTCTGAAATTTACATGTACCCTATCGGAATAACTCCACGATTTTCTCCCACCCTGATAAGGGATCTAGGGTTGTCATATACAAAAGACTAATTTTTCCTTTTCTTTGACAGCGCCTCAGACAAGTCCGTCTGATCATGGCCCGACACAAGTTCTTCTTCTTCAAGTTAGCTACAGTTATCTTCTACTATTGACAGCCAAGTTCGCAGCCCAGAAAGAGGAAGTGTCATCATGTTTAGGACTGTTTATGCAGGGGATCTGAACTACTATTGGTGGACTAGGTCACTTGTTGAAGGCCTCAAAATGAACTGGAGCTAAGCTCCCTGGGAAATGTAGTTTCTTCAGAGACTCTTACCTTTTATGTTATGATGTTACTGTTATATTGCTATGCTTATTATATATATATTTGGTGCACCTGTTTTCTGCACATTACTCATGGCACATTCACTTTTGGTGCACAAATATCTTGCTGCTGAGCTTTTTCTTTATTGTCGAATAAAAGAAAGAGAAGCTTAATGCTCGCCTCTGAGTCTTTAATAGAATCAAGACTTTCTAGTAAGTTTTATGGAAAATCTTTATTCTCCATATGTCCAAAATAAAAAATAATAATGGTAACACATGCTTCACTAGCCTATGTGCATTTTCTGTTGTAATAACCAATGTAGCCTACCAAAATAAATAATTATCTGATATATTCAGTCATAGTGTTCAAATATAACAACAAATGTCTTTCGTGGGTGCTACATGCATATCAAATTGATGCTTCCACTCTATACTAATTCAGTGCTGAAAAACCATTGTGCACTAGATTTATTAGTATGCAAACATTTCCCTAGGAGCTCAGCGTTTTAAAAAATTATAGTTACCCATTGTTTTTTTTTGTGTTAGCAAAGGCCTTCCCTTGCTTCACAGCAAAATCTTCTGCAAAGTGCTTTTTCCATTAGAAAGAGATCTCGCCCTGGAGGTTGTGGCTTAACCAAGGAGGTAGTGAGTTGGATACAGAGAAGGGTTGTCTATAAGCACACAACAAGATGTTTTAATGGGCTTCGGACATCACACATATGACGGCTTACTATGCCCATGCATTCTTAACAGAAAAACACATGAAATATAAAGGAACACCTCCACTGTAAACAATCGGACAGCAGATGTTAACAACTCTGAAGAGCAACACTGTCTCCATATGTTCTTTGACCATTGGGCTTCTTTTGGTTAGGTATGTGGAGAACTTGGCAGGTTCAAGTGATTCATTGATTCCTGTCTCTTTTAGTTCACATTAATGTTCCGTAATTTTCTTCAGACCAGATTAAGGTTACATTTGTGGATGGGTTGTTTTCTGGCCTGAGCTCTGCCTTTTTAGGTCATGCCCCAGTGGCCACTTTGACAAGGATATGATCTTCAGCCATGCCCCTGGTCACAACAAGCCAACTGAGTTGGATTTACAAACTTCGTAAGTCTACGGGTCGCTGTAAAAGGCCTGCAGCAATGGACAGGGGACTCTTTATCTGGGTCATGGACATTGGCCATTACCCCCAAATGTGACCACTTGTCGTTGTTTGTGGCCAAGCACAATGATCAATGCAGTGAGAGAAATTACACTATGATCTTTGGTTTTCATATCAACATGTACATTGCTTTATTAGACATAATAGAAGAACAGGAAAGGATAACACACACAGAAAGATAGCCGAGCTTCAGCTCATGTTCTGCTTAAAATAATTGCTGGCAACAACTGCAGCAGTGTGTACAATTGAATCTTCAAAACCAAGTCATTATAGAGAAACCCAATTTAAAAAAGACATGGGGCCTCATTCCGAGCTGGGCGCAAAGGGATACCGGGCACCGTTAAGGACATTGGTGCCTGTAATCCCTTTTCGCCCTATTCC
Organism: Ambystoma mexicanum; assembly: GCF_040938575.1. Classification (NCBI taxonomy): domain Eukaryota; kingdom Metazoa; phylum Chordata; class Amphibia; order Caudata; family Ambystomatidae; genus Ambystoma; species Ambystoma mexicanum. The sequence goes on from NC_090941.1 coordinate 96,340,528, forward strand.
CAGGTCCCTTAGCGGGAGCCGCGAAGGGACCAGGTAGCAAATAACGGTACCGCAAATTGCGGTACCGCTATTAGCTCCCTCTTCATTCCCATTGAGCCCTATGGGGGCTCAAATGGGAATGGGGATTGCCTTTTTCAATGGGGACTTACCGGTCCCGCAAAGGTCGGACTACACCGGTAAGTCCCCATTGAACCAGGTCGGAGTCGGTACTGGTATTGGAGGCAGCCATGGTGCTAATAGCACCATGGTTACCTCCATTCTCCGAATGAGGTCCATGGGGTCATTACGAGTTTGGAGGTAGCCATGGTGCTATTAGCGCCATGGCTGCCGCCAAACTTGTGTCCGGGTCCGGGTTCCTTGAATGGGGACTTAACGGGTCATTCCAACCTTGGAGGACCCGGTAAGTCCCCATTCAAAATACCCATCCCCATTCCTATTCGAGCCCCCATATGGCTCAATGGGAATGGGGAGGGAGCTAATAACAGGCCCGTTAATAACAGGCCCGTTCCAGCTGTCCTTAGTGGGACCCACTAAGGGACCTCGTAATGCGGCGGTAAGGGGTTAACGGCACCGCCATCCTTACCGGTGCCGTTAACCCCTTACCACCGCACTCGTAATGACCCCCCATAGTCTTGCAGTCCAAACAAAAGTAGATACAAGTCGTTTGTGGCTTTGTATTCTGCAGAAAGATAAAAAGAAAAAAAAGGTTATTGTGAAAAGCTGTATGTTTTGCGACATTCTGAAATGAGCACTGATACTTGACCAAGTAACAAAGCAAATACATTTCAGTACAAAGATAATGTGCTTCTGGCAAGGTAAATATATTTACTTGAAAGTTCATAATATTTAAAGAACAAGGCATATAAAATGACATCTGATTATGAGAAGCGGTGTGCTTGAAAAGAACAGGCAGAAAGTTGAGAGGTTTGTTGTCCACAATTCCACAATCCTGCCCTTTTAATGCTTGAAAGTGTCTCTCAAAACCCATTGCATAGCTGCAGCGAAGTTCCAATTGGGTTCCTCATGATCTGCTAAGAGTATTTAGATTGTATGGTCAAGGTATGGGATGGGGCATGAACATGACTCCAAGATACATTACAATTATATGTAAAATAATCTTTAGTTTTATCTCTGCAATATATGTCTCCAATGGCTAAAGCTACCAAAGTGAAATGCACTGAGTGCAATGGTGTATTCAGTCGCGGACTACCTGGACAGTACTCCTAAGGGACGGCCTCCATGCGCTACCACACCGAATCAAACCACTGCAATGCTGTCAGAAAGGTTATTTATTTATTAGCAAGTAGGAGGCTCTCTTCCTCCAACTCATCTTCTTCAAGCAATGCTGTAACCATACAGCCTACTTCTGTGGGACACAAAATCCCACCAGCTTCTTTGCAAGCAATAAAAGAGGCAGTTGATTCATATATTTCGAAGACAAAAGTCCACTGTATATAATTCAACACACCACTCTGCAGGTGGGAACAATTTCAAACTGGTTTTGAAACTGTAATCAAAGAGCATGAGAAACACTGCCCCCTACCTTAGATGTAACACACAGGAAACATCTTACCCTGTCCACCTGCCCCTTCATATTAGTAGTTGGTGCCTCTTCCCTCATATCCCTCCCCATCTTATTTTCTGACCACTCCTGAAAAAAAAGAAGAAATAAAATGTCCTTTAGGAACCACCTTTCACAGTCAAAAAATAGAACTAAAAAAATAATCGTATAGACTCCTCTACTTTATATTTCTCAATAAAGTAGATCGGCTCAATAAGATTCTCCAACAATTCCATTAGTATTTTGTGTTATGCTAATGGGAATAATGTGGCGTTTACCACCCGTTCCATGGGCTGGAATGGGGGATAACGTCCCAGCAGCTCAAGTTATTGGCCCAAGGAAAGTGAGGGCAGATAACAAGGGCTAAAGAACGTTATTGCCCGTTCCAGCCCCTTCAATGGGGGATGAAGGCCATTAGCACCCCGGGTTGCCAAAGCGATAACCCGGGGTGCTAAAAAAAGGATTTACCTTCCTACAGGAAGAACATTTTTTTTCCAAGATGGCCACCGTGGACATGGAATGCAGGGCTGCGTACAGAGCCCCTCTACACTTTCCATGGCGGCCTGCTGGAGGATAAGAGAAGGAGCGAAAGCACGGGCGGCACCCTCCACCGAAATAAGGTAAGTAGGGGGCGTGGGGTGAAAAAAAAATGGGAGAAAGGGTGGGCGGAGATTGTGGCAGGGACAGCCGGCCATCAGCAAGCTTCAAATGTGGGCTTGTACCAGCAGTTTAAGCCTGCATTCCTATCCGCCTCATTGGCTGCATCCCCTGCCCAGAGTCCAAATGGAAGTTGTATACTAGAGAAAAATATAAAAGGACAAAAACTATTTTCTGTAGATTACAATAAGGACCATAATCAGTTAACCTTATAACTATCCACAGTCTCCACAGTTCTCTTTCCAGGCCATGGATCATTAAAGACCCAAATGGCACGTGCACACCATCGCACAAGACAAAGCTTTTACACTTTTTTATTTTTTATATTTGTTACACTCCCACAATGCCTGCTTTCAAACAGTCACACATCCATCCACCAATCACTTCCAAAACTGTACATATAACCCTATGACCATACTAAGCTTTCACACACCAACTGCCACTTAACAATCTTCTACAAAACACTTTTGCATCTGCATTTCTCTTACTTAAACACAATTGTACCCAATGCTCTTAAAAATGCACATATGCATTGTGCAGTGAGTGAAGTGCATAAATATGATGAGCATTACGAATGGGCAAGTGTTCATGAGAACCCAGGGTGGGAATGCCAATGGAGGCCAACTTGGGATGCCACTGGATAACTACTGGAGCAGAGGAGTCCCAAGAGTGGGATGCATTTTAACTGTAACATCCCTTTAACAACTTTTTTTTCTGTCAAGTTAATAGGTTTTTATAAATCACAATGTTTCATGGTGTTACATTACTGTATATAAGTTATTAATAATTCTGCATTTCATATATACAAAAGATATATAAACCTCCTTTAAGAAACATATTTTTTGCAAAACATAGTTATGTCTCATTATCAGCAGCGCATGCTGGGGATGGAAATCATCTTTCAATTGCTTACGGCGTAAGTCTCCACCATAAACCAAACCAAACCACCCCTATCATTCACTGCACCTACCATGCATTGTAGCTCATTGAGCCTCATTACGAGGTTGGAGGTAGCCATGGCGCTATTAGCACCATGTCTGCCTCCGAAACCCTTCCGACTCCGCCCTGGTGAATGGAGCAATTACCGGTTCATTCCAAGGTTGGCGGGACCGGTAATTCCCCATTCACCAGGGCCCTTCCCCATTCCCATTTGAGCCCCCATACGCCACAATGGGAATGGGGAAGGCGCTAATAACGGTACCGCAAATTGCTGTACTGTTATTAGCTCCAGAGTTCCTTTGCGGGTCCCATCCTTAACGCCTGGAAAAAACAGACGTTAAGGGAGGACCCGCAAAGGGAACTCGTAGTAGGGCGGAAAGGGATTACCGGCACCGGTTCCCTTGCCGGTGCCGGTAATCCCTTACCGCCCGCCTCATAATGATGCCCATTGTCCACTATACTCTAATAATATAACCAATTACCAGTGCTCGTGGCTTGCAACCATGGTCAGTCTCCAAATCCGTAGGGCATAGGCTTCGGCCATGCTGCATTCCCCAATGAGCAAATCAGAGTATACATTTGCGTTTGCCGGTGGACCAGGCCCACTACCCAGACAGCAAATGAATATCACTAGTTTTTCAACTTACATTCTTACACTTTCAAAAAATAAAGCACAAGAAATATTTACAAAAACATGCTTCCAGGTCCGTGCTAATGCTTATTACGCAAGTTTGTTGTAGTATATCCCACCACTTCAGGCTGTAACCACAAGCGGAAAATGTTTTCACATTCAAACCCACCGCTTCGGCCATACCACAAGCCCCAATAAGCAAAATACAGTACACATTTCGCCCTGCTGATGACTAGGCCCTTTGCCCAGACACCATTGTTACATCACTCTGTTGTGTACTTATATGTTACATTTTTGAAAAAAATAAAACACAGGACATATTTGCAAAACCATGCTTTCAAATTCATGATAACCGTCCTTGTGCATATTGCTGCAATCCCATCCAGTCCTTCAACCTGCACCCACAAGCAGATTTGTTTTTCCATTCAACCCTATCCCAATTTTGAAAAACGTTACCACATAGCTGGTCTCTGGTGGCCATGCCCACTTTCACCCCATTGCAAGTCCCTCATGGTCATGGGCAGTAGCCAGATTGTCCTGGTCATTGGCTTAGGCCATGACCCAGACAATCTGGCCACTGCCCATGGCCACAAGCTATACCTCAGTCACCAAAGGCATATAACTTTTTTTGTACCTACATTATGACACTTTTCTAAAATAAAACACAGACACATTGGCAAAACCATGCTTTCAGGTCCTTGCCAATGCTCCTTGCATGAGTTTGCCACAAATACGCCCATGTTTTAATTTTTGAAAAGTGTCAAAATGTACGTACATAAAATAGTCATATAACTTAGCCCCCCACTTGACAAAATCCTTTCAGACTTTGCACAAACATCCAAGGTTGGTGTATAATCTTTCTGAAAACCTTTGTCCTAATTTGTCAAATAGCAGAAAAGTTATAAGCCAGTTAAATATGTTGAGACTCAAATGCTAATTTTGCTGCCTCTTGACAAAATCCCACCACACTTTGCAGAACCATTCAGTCTGATATAAAAAGGAATTCCAGAATTTCATTCAGTTTCATTGAGTGGCACCAAAGTCATAAGTTATCCAGAAACTGCTTTTTACCAACCCTGTAATGCAGAAATAGGCATAGATGTCCCCAAACATCTCAAATGTTTGTGAACATCATAGGACTGCCCCAGACATCGGGGCTGTTCACAGATGTCAGAGTTGAAAAATACCAGTTTTTTGGGCTTTATAAGGCCATACGTCATCCCATCCTCATCATCCCTCACCTCTCCAGAGATTGTTTCATTAGTTTGATAAGTGCAATGTTTAGTATGTTTTTACCACGACATTCGCGGACAATGGGTACTGTCTGTGAATTGAACATGGCGGGCGTTTCCAAAAATCGTATGCTTCTCACGCTTTTCATCACCCAATCAGCGGGCGAGTCTGAGAACCAAACCTAGATATCACAAATGTTGTTTTACCTACTTTTTGGCTGTTTTCAAAAACAAATACTGGATGGATGTACACCAAATGTACAAGCACACGCTTTCAAGACCAAGTCGCCTCTCCTGCTGCAAATGTGGTGAAAATCTGTCCAGCGCTTTAGGCTGTAGGGGCAAGCAAAATGTTCTTTCCATTGTGTCTATAGGAAAAACCACACATTCTGGAACCCCCTATAACTGTGCTCCCGCTGCACAAAACCACACCAAACTTTGAAGAATCAATCTGACGGGGCAATATACTTTATTTTCTAAGTGCTGTGAGGATTCGCCCCGGGGGGGGGGCAAAGTTATGAGCCTCCCCAAAAGTGCTCTTCATTTGAGTTGAACAACTTAACCATAACTACAGGACCTGTAAAAAAAAGAAAATATATATATATATATATAAACCTAGCACCTTTACTGAAAACACTACAATGAAGGAACGTTACAGTTAATGAGGGCCTTCAAAAATACCTATCAAATTCAGTGAAAAAAACAATGTTAAAGGGATGTTATGGTTCAGTTGCGCACGTTTGTCCATTGCAGAACTACACAGATGCATATCGCTTCCTCTGTGTCCTGGTAACACTGCCCCTGTGCAACATATCCAAAGAAACGGGTGACATACTTTTAGTAGTTCAAGGCAGCCACCCACGTGCTGTTGGTAAATGTTTGGCACACTCATGTAGCACTGTGAATTAGTCTGGGGATCCCAACGTTATTCATAGGACACTTATGCACAAGCGCACAAAGTATTCCGCCCAATATGCGTACTGCAGAAAGCCATCTCTATAGAGAACATTTGCAACGTCACCACGGGACTGCACCCATGCTATGCAAGGGCCCTTATTTGCGAAACACGATAGGAGCCCCTGCACATTGGAAAAGTACTGTTTTGTTGCAATGTGTGGAGTATAACTATGAAAGTCACCCGAACAGAGGCCCTACACTCTGTCCTTGTACATCTTATTTTGTTTGGGAAAGATTTAGGGCTGCTGTCCAGTTGCAAGTGCTGCACAGCAGCCCTATAAAAGGTCACACCGAGAGGTCAAGTTCTCTGCATTCTGTGTTTGGCTTTCTGGAGCAGACCAGCAGTGCACATTGCTTTGTGCTCAAATTGCTTTGTGAGCAATTCTGCTCTGCTATATTACCTTTGCAACTAGGAGCAACAATGGCTGCTCCTATTGCCTCCAATTCAGCAGCACCCACACCCTCACCCTCACCCTCACCACCACTGCCACTACCACCACCACCTCCTTCCGAGGGTCCTGGACAAGGGAACAGGCGTGTTAATGAAGATAGAGCTCAAGAGGAGAAGAGGATAAAGTAGAGGAATTCCCGATTGCACACAGCCAGCGTGATTTGTTGGTGTGGAAACTATTTACCACCGTAGGAGACGTGCCCAAATCTCATGTGAACCAGCTGAAATGCACTGAGTGCAAGACAGTACTCAGTCGTGGAAAACCTGGCTTGTACAGATATGGCACTACCTCCATGCGACGACACCTAAAAGCAAACCACAAGGCAGCAGTTCCGAGGGTTGTCCCCGTCCAACAAGGCAGTAGGTTAATTTCCTGTACAACATTCTCCACATCTGCTCCTGCCACCAGTAGGGATACTCCAGAGGGGCGGCAGACCTCTATACCAGCCTTGCAGGCCATACACAACACAGCAGACATGTACCTTTCAAAGGTCACTGTATTGTGCATGTACTGCAACGCTGTGCTGTGCTGTGCAGGGGAGAGCAACTTCGAAGTGCTTTCGAGGCTTTGGTCCGGGAGCATGAGAAGGAGTGCCCCTTACCTAAGTAACAGTAACCCAACATCTTCCTGTCTCCACTTGCCCTTTCTTATCCCTGTGGTTGTTGACTGGTCCCTAACTTCCCTTCCCTTTCCTTCTGTATTGTGTGTTGGAAGAACAGGATAATTGCAAAAACAATGAAAAAAGAAAAAAAAAATCTCTTTTCACAGCCACCGTTCACAGTTCAAAAATACAATGCCAATGAAACGATGCTTGTCACAGCGCACACTATAAGCTCTGTGGGCAGCGTGACAAAAAATGTGAAGCATAGCTCCGTCACAAAGATTGCACGCATTCCGAAAACTAAGTGGTGGCTTTTAAAAGAGCCTTTTTGTGCTGTTTGTGAGTGGAAGGTTTAAAGTGGTGAACACCAACAGGGGAAATGTTTGATGTACTTCGAAGAAGCGCTGCACTGCATTTTGGATGTTACGCAGAAATAGTTGGTTGCCGACATCAGTAAGATGGACTCCATCTGATCAAAAAATGTTGGTACTACGAAACGTAATGTTTTCATTGTGGAATGAGAACATGCCAACGTCGCGCAAAAAGGCACAAACAGCCTTGTTCACATTGCGCCTCACTTTCTCCAATTGTGGGCGAAATGAAGAAGAATTCCACCACACTGGTCACTGGGTAATGTGAGAAAAAATTACTTGCGTCTTTGGAAGCATTTCCATGACTTGCCTAAGTCTCTCCTTTATCGAAAACTGCAGTGAGATGCTGGTTACACATCCTAAACTATTCCCACCACAATGAATAATAATAATGTCTGGGTGATTCTGCTTCACCAAACTGGCACAAAGAGGAGCTATGTGCAGCCACTGCGTCCCACAGACTCCATACCAGTGGACATCCACATTATGGAAAACAAGGTGTGCAGCCACTCCACAGCGTTCTGCATACACTTTTACCCAATGTATCCATGAGTCGCCCAAAAGCCATACACTCAGCCTACTGCACAGCCATAACCATACCCATGTGCTCTACTATTTGCAAACACACCTTCTGGCACAATCTGACCTTGCACGCCACATGCAAGAAAACGTATTGACCAATCCCCACACCTGCACTGTACCATTTCCATGTCAACCAACCGTGAATAGACCTGCATATGGCATGTGCGCACCTCCAAATGCTGCAATGTCAGCAGACATATTGGGCCTCATTACGACCCTGGCGGAAATGGGAAAACAATGGCGGAAATGCAATACCGCCATCGAACAGCGCTCGGTGCGACTATGACCCGTCACCGCAAAGTACGAAGCCATTAGCGACACCGTAGTGAACGCCAACGCTAACTGCACCAAGTACGCGCGCGCGCGCCATGCCAAACCGTAAATACCACCATGGCGCAAGGGTACGCGAATTCCGACCCTAGCGGACATGTACCTAACGCCATCAAGCATGGCGGAAAGTACCATTCCACCATGGTGAGAAGTACGGCATCGCGAATCAACCGTAAACGGCCCCACTGAGTGCCTGTACACCGCTCCCTGCCCACAAAGTACAACTCCCCGTAGGTGCAATGAAGTCACAATGCAACCAGTGAAAAGTACAAGTCACCCATGCATGCCAATGAACAAAAGAATCACAAGAGGGGCCAATGGGAGCTGCAGGGCACAGATGGCACGAATACAGAAGCCATTCCAATGGACATGACCACAGCCCCCCCCCCGAAACGCACGCAAACACAGGCACCTGTGACCAGCAATATTCCGAAAATCACAACATTCCACCAGTCCACCTGGCTGACCGGCATCTGTTACACAAAACCCAATCCCCCGCCCCTGAGCATGACAACATTCAAACAGTCATATTGGCAGCCCCCATCCTGACCTCACTGGGCTCCGTAGGCAAACGCGCCCAGCACAGTACCACGCAACTAAACTCCGAAGCTGGAACCCAATGCAGATCTCCTCACAATACATCGCTCCCCAAATAGGAATATGCCACATCACTCGCAAAGAAGAACGCTACACGGCCCATATCAGAATAGAAATTTAATGCACAACAAAATCACCAAGCCCATACAGCCATAGGTCCATGAACTCCAAAACACATATCACCATTGTGGGCTGCATCCGCAAGGAATGACCAGCTACTACTTGTGTGCCGCCCTGTTCCATCATGGTACACAGAGCCACATTCACGTACGAAAAGGCAACATGGAAGCGCACAGAACCGCAGGGCCGTCCCAATGGGGAGGCACTAGTCCAGCTGAAAGGCCGAAATGTTGCTCCGAGCCACTAGTACTGCGTAAGGGCATGTGGCCCATTGGCGATCGTCCCATAAGATCGTAATGCTGCTCCACTGATTAACACGAAGCAGCAGGTGTCGGGAGTAAAAGCCATCTGCAGGAGTGGCATACAGATGGCAGTGGCAAAAGGGGAGGAGATACCTGTCAACCAAAAGAAAAGAAAAAGAACAGAATGGCCATCAGAACTACATTCGAACAACTCACTTCAATGATCACACTAAATCCACAGCCATATGCATGCTAGCCCACTCCAAAGGATCATCACCACCCCAAAACCACTTGCGACTCATAACCATCTATATCGAGGTGTAAACACCATCACAAACGAGTGTACCTGTGCATGCGTCTGTCAAAACAGATTTCATCAGATGGGAAAGTTAACGTGCATGGACACAAGTGTCTGAAGGCGCGTCGAGACAGGGAGGGCTCAACAAGGCCAGATAGACGATGGTCCCACTATGGCAGCCCTGCATCACATAGCGCAGGGGAGGCGGATAGATTCCAAGAAGCCCTGTACATGGCAAACCCTGTATCAAATCACCTATCCATGCATCCATTCATCATTCCCTCATCCCGGTATAAAAACGCCTGAATATTTACTCACATAACATTAGAAATTTCCATTGAGTCTGTGCGCTATGCAGCCTGCAAAATCCACAGTGCCCCAGCCCGTAATTCCAGTGTTGTGAAGTAACATGTATTTGGGAACGTCCGGCCTCATCGCCCACGTCGCTATTGCGCATCCCAAACTATTCATATCAATCATTGCATCCTCGCCATGGCCCCTGTCTCAAGGACATTGAACAATAGAACGTTATATTTGCAGTCAGACCTGTGGGCATCTCCTCGCCGCTAGCTGAAAACCGAAAGCGCAGCCCTTCGAATTCCTCATTTGCAACATCACGTCGAAAAGGCATCTGTGGCCGTTTGAAATCACAAATTAATCCATCTAGTGCGGCTGTGTGTGAAAATGGCAACTGCCTTCACCCACTAATGGGACGCCCCGCCCGTCGTTGCAACTCGGTACAGTGATGCATGAGGGCCCACCGTTACTCGAGTACTACGTTCCACTGACCCATCACAAGTCTGTTCGTGACTGCAAAGATTGTATGTGAAACCATGGGACCATAGCCGAATGTACATATCAACAAATGTTACACGGCCATCGGGTACAAATACATGATTGCAATAGCAAGATGCCATTCCTCGAATTGCAGCGTTGTGTGCGGGACGTGCTCGCCCAAAGGGGAGAGCAGCTTGCACAGGTGGAATGAATCACCACAGGTGGAGGCCATACAGCCTGAAAACACATAAATTGCACACCCAGTCTCCTCCCACAACCACACCCACACCGAAATGCTACCGGCAGGACTCGCGATGTTGGCCCTGGGGGACCTGATAGCACTGCAAGTACTCCAACTCCAAGAAGAAGACGAACACCAACTACAACCGGCCGCACGGAGGAGACGCAGGAGGAGGAGGAGGCCAAGGCAGGGCCAGCAAGGGCCGCCAGCACAGCCACTACCACCACGCAGGCAGCCCGCAATCCCACGCCTCCGAGCACATCCGTTCAACCTCACTGATGAGCAGATCCACACCCTCTACCGTTTGGACCGGGACACCATAGCCGCCATTGTGGACATGACACAGGCTGACCTTGTCAGCATGATAGATAGCCCAACCGCCATCCCACCCCTACTGAAGGTGGTGTCTGTACTCCACTTCCTGGCCACAGGCACCTACCAGCACACAGTCGGACAGTTGCATGGCATTTCTCAGCCACTGTTCTCACGGACACTATTGCAAGTGCTCGATGCCCTCCTGCAGCACGCAGACGACTACATCTCTCTACCACGCTCGGAGCAGGAAATTACCAACACAAAAGTGGGATTCCATGCACTTGCCGGCATACCGGGTTGCATTGGTGCCATCGACTGCACCCATGTGGAATTGGTCGTCCCACATGCCATGTAGGCCCAGTACCGCAACCGAAAACAATTTCATTCCCTGAATGTACAAATGGTGTGTGACTCCAACAGGATCATTACACATTGTTGTGCCAGATTCCCTGGATCAACCCATGATTCTATAGTCTTGAGGAACTCTACTATACCACGCTACATGGAGCGACACGCAGGGAACAGATCCTGGCTACTCGGTGAGTCTAATTTCATGCATGATGATGTGGGGTATGTGATGCGGCAATGACCTGGCAGGAAGGGGGGGGGGGTGTGCGTACGTAGCAATGGCAATCCACATCATACGTTTATCGTCCACATACAGGTGATGCTGGGTATCCACTGAAGAGATGGCTCCTCACACCAGTCCGGAACCCACGGGACCAGCATGAGGAGGACTACAACCATGCCCACTCACGTACCCGTGTAGTCATTGAACAGGCATTCGGCCTACTGAAGACTCGTTTCCGCTGCCTCAGCAGGTCTGGCAGGGCACTCCTGTACCGCCATGAGAAGGTTGCAAAGATGGTCATGGCATGTGTCATGCTCCACAACATGTGCGTACGTAGAAATGTGCCCATGCCCCCTGACGCAGAACTGCAAGCACCTGATGATGGTCATGATGAGGGTGGGGATGTGGCAGCACCTCAAGGAGTCTGCGAGGCACCGGAGGCCCGTGACATTCGTCAGCATCTCATTGATGCATGCTTCTAGCACTCACGCCTGGTGGCTGATACATGGACACAGGACTCGTGGCACTGTGTGTGTCTGGTACATGCACAATATGGACAGTACGCCTATGATGGCCTAGTACACAAAGATCATTGTCCACACATCTCATTGGTTGATCGTGCACTGTTTATGGCATATGTGATATCATGTTGAACACCCTATCGACCCGCCACCCAAGTGAGCCCAACACACCCCCTCCACCCTCCTACCTCCCCCCCGAACACCAGTGTCCAAAGATGCTCATTGTCAGTGGGCTGTCGCTATTGCAAGCCCCCTCTGCGGGTATCAGGGGCACCCCTGCCTATGGAGCGCAGGTTCCTCCCAGATCTACGTTGGGGGCTGCCCTGGACGGAACTTGCAACGGATGATGTCTCTGCCTGCTCACGTCCATGCATGTCCCTAAGGGTTTGTGAGAGCTCAGTGAGCACACGGCGCACTGCGGCAAGTTCGGCACATACGTCTTTGGACGTCGCATGCAGTTCCCCCCTCAGGCTCTCGGTGCTTCTCTCCATTTGGACTCTCAGGCTCTCGGTGCTACTCTCCATTTGTGCCCTTAGTGTCTCTGTACTTCTCTCCATTTCTGCCCTGACTGTCTCAGTTGATGTTTCTATGTCTGCCTTAGTGCGCCCACATTCATCGGCATGGTCCTTGAGGAGCGTGGCCAGTTGCTGCTGTTGCACGATTAACTGGTCGAGGGACTGTTGCCTCTGCTGGGCCATGGCCATTTGCGGGGGTGTCACAGAGGGGCTGTTGACCTCATGTTGCCTTGCCACAAGGCTTGTGGGGGATGGCCAGTCATCGTCTTGTGGGTGCCCCTGCATGGTATCCTCATGTTGTACGGGATGGGACAGACAGGGGGAATGGGAAAGGTCATGGATGGATCTGACTTCGACATCCCCGTCTTCTGTGTCGGAGCATGCTGCCATCAATGGGGTGTCACCTATGGTGCTGCTGCCACCAGAGGCAGTGCCTTCTGTGGCATCCGTTGGGGGGACCTGTGGTGGTGGTGTTGTGGGCATGCTGGCTGCTGGGGTGCCTGTTGATGTTCCCTCCTCTGTGCTGCCACCTGATGTGTGCTGCTGCCGTGTCTTGATGCGTGCAGCTGAGGTGGAGGGTCTTTGGCCGTTGGTCTTGGCCCTCTTTGCAGGTGTGCTGGTAGGGGTGTCCTGATGCTCGTTGTTTGGATCGGACCCTGTGGTGGAGTAAAGGAGGGCGAGGGTTATTAATGGGTCTGTGGGTATTGGAATGGCATTGTATCACATGCATTGGGGTGGTACCTGAGGGTGATTTGGGTCGGGGCCTTGGAGGTGCTTTCATTTGTGTGTGGAGTGAGGGTGCAGTTGTTTGGCAGCCTGCAGTTAGGGTGTGCCTGCTGCACGTGTAGTGGGTGTTTTAGGGGTTTTTAATTATTTATGTATTTATTGTGAGTTTTAGAGTGCGCTATCAGGGCGATGTGTGTGGACGTTCTCCTGGACATGTGTTTCTGTTGCACTATGTGGACACATGGTACTTCACATGATTGGACATTGTGGATTTAGCATTGTTTTATCTGGCCCACCTACCTGATTCTTCGGATGTCTGCACTCCTTTCTCCATCCCTCCGACTCCCTCTATGCTCTCCATTCCGATGGTGGAGGCACAGATTTCTTCCCAGGGGGTCAACTTGATGGGTGATTCAGGACCTCCCCCGGTGGCTGTGGCAATGTTGCGGTTGGCAGAGAGTATGCTGCGGACGCGTATCCGCAGGTCGTCCCATCGCTTTCTGCATTGCTGTGGGTTGCGGGGTGCGGTCCCCACCGCACTTACCCGCTGTGCCACCAGAGCCCATATGGCCTTCTTGTTCGCAAGTGCCGTCCTGGTCATTTGCGTGGAGAAGACGACGGCAGCATTCTCCTGGAGGGTCTCTGTTAGCACGGTGAGTTCCTCACGGGAGAAGTGGACCTGCCGCTTGCGGTCGCACGCTTTCTTCGCTACTTTTCCCATTTTTCTTGGTTTCGCTAGGGTGGATGACGGGTTGGGGTGTGTCTCGGGGTAGTGTTTTTAGTGGTTGTGTGGTTTTTGTGGTTTTATAGGTGTACGGCGGGATGTTTCCCGTTCCGGGCCCATGTTTTTACTTCCGTTTCCGTATATTTCCGGTCACCGTACTTTCCGGTAGGCGCACACTGCGGTGTCCGCTGTGATGGGTGGCGGTATTGCACCTAGGGCGCCGTACGGCGGCGGTGTGGGCCGTTTTGGGGTCATTTCCGCCATCGCGGACTTTGCACTTCCGCCATGCCGTGGTGCTCGTGCCCGATGGGTCGGAATGGGCCGCACTTTGCTCCTTCGTGCAATGGCGGAAACGCTATTTACGCTGTGGCGGTCCGGTCAGTCACTTTCCGCCAGGGTCGTAATGAGGGCCATTGTCCTTTGTGCACGGGTGCGGGAACACATGAGAAGCTGGGTAGAGGTTTCCCTCTTTATTGGTAGCTGTGAAAAGTTTTGTTTTTTCCCTTTTTTGTAAAAGTGCTTCAAAAACAAAAATGTTTTTTTTTCTATTTGTTGAGTATTGTTTTCTTCTCCTCCTTACATTGTTACATGAGCTTCTCCAAAATAGCTTGTAGATTGAGGAAAACAACAGCATTTTCAATGGGGAACAAGCAGAAATGTGCTCCACCAAAAGCACTAAGGTTCTCATGGGAACAAAAGAACATCCCTGCGTTGAACTGAAAAGCAGACATGCTGCCGTTCACAAGACACCTTTCCTTCTCTATGTCGGAATGAAGTACGTCTGGATTGTTCCATCCTGGTCTTGGTGGTATGCATGAGAAAAGCAACGTTGCAGTGGTAAAAAGGTGCATCGCTGCTTTCAGCGCCTTCTTCAGTTCACCAAGCAAACTTGCAGCAGTGCGAAAAGCGAAATGCAGTGCTCCACAATGCAAAAGTACTATGTCAACAGTACTCCAAGTGGCCACATCTCTGAACTCTGCAAGCACAGCTTGCAAACTAGGAAGAGCCACACTACGCCAAAAAATGTGCACTCCTTCCACACCAACATTTTCATCAACGCTGCTACCCGAGCATATGTGTACAGGTCACCCACAAATGCATCACTGACGATGAGCAACTTCAATCTCTGCCATGATCACGGGAAAGAGCAATGACATTTTTTTTTACCACCCCTTCCTGTTAAGGACACCCTCAACAACTGAATGGATAATCTGCAGTCCCATTTCCGTACCAAGCATATTAAGAAGGACAGCATGTGGCACGTGCTCTTGCCAAACTACCGTGAGGGCCATGCCCCAGTAAACCAGAGGCAGTCGCTCTTCCCTTTCTAGTATGCTTTTTCCAGCACTCCTTCATTGGGTACTGTTAAACAATCACACACGCGTTCACCAATCACAGCCAAGACCTCGGCATCTAACAGTATCATCTCTGTTCAAGACTCCAGACTAATCGTTAAACAATCAGAGTGCAAGTGTCCTGTGAATGAGTGGCACTTCCACAGCAAAGTACTGTAACGCTATCTACGATATCTGCATCCACATTCATCCATATCGCCACCCATCACCACAACCTGACAAGGTGTCAGTAGTTATTATGCAATACATTTGCAACTATGTTATAAGTGTCTCGCAACAGGGTACCTGGCACTAAACCTCCATAACATACTGAAAAAGCATACTTTCATTTCTCCCATCACCGACCATCAAATGCCACCTACACTGCTATGCGCTAGTAAAGTTGGCATTTACTCATATCTGCCATTGTTAAACGCAAACGGTTACTCTACTCTCCTTTCTTTCTTTATTTCTTTCTTTCTTTCTTTCTTTCTTTCTTTCTTTCTTTCTTTCTTTCTTTCTTTCTTTCGTATAACCTTCTCCCCCCATTCACACACCTAACAAACTTGTTAAAATCTTGCAGAAAAGGATCTGCAAATATATCCTACCAAGCTAAGCAAGTGCATACATTGCATGCATAACAACAGCCAATGACCTAGTACACGTCCCAGATTGCAATATTACTTAAAACACAAACAAATGCATGTCTGCTTGGAGAGTACCATGCATACATGTGCATAAATAAATAAAACAACTGAAACAATTGCTGCACTCATGTAGCAAGCATATATATGCAGTAAAGTAAAAGTAATTGGACACACAAAAACATTCTCATTTGCAATCTGTACATCTTCCCAAACCTTTTTCTCATCCTTATACAATGAGAAGAAATCCATTTTCAAAATAAATAGTCCTACACCAATGCAGACACTTGCAACGCCAATCCAGACACTTGCTAAAGAGCACGCCATACAACACACTTACAAATCCACTGCAACATAACTTGCTATCATCATGAATAACTTGTAATGTGCAACTAAGATATGCACGCAGATGCCCATGGGCCAAGCACTATACAAATAAACAAAATCAAATCAAATAACCCACTTACCCACTTTCCAAAACATGCTCATGTTCCCACATATACATTCAAATAGTCAGCCATCCATTTCTACACACACACTACCTCTTACACTTTCAAAGAATGTATTCTCCAAATGCAATCACTGTGCCATTAACAAATGTATTTTCTTACCATCCTCTTACACAGTTCCTGTACCCACCTTTATCCTAAAACCACTGGCGTGTGAATTTCAAAATACAAGCTGAGTCACACCACCAGCACAGAGCTATACTTCAATGAGGAATCATACAAACAAGAGCAAATAAACCAAATTGCCATACATAGCAGTGGACGAGGGTATGAAAAGGTACAGAATACCATCATGGAAGCAAAAACACTGCTCTCACAAATATCCCCATCAAACTTAGATGCCACTGTCCATTCCACCAAACCAGTACGCCTCTTGTACAAATGGCCTTGCACATCAATGTGTAACATTCACCAATACTCTATCAAAGCTTTGCGGCAGTTCCTCAATCACTATGTGAAAGCCATCGACAAAGGCACAATGAATTACTACAAACTATGGACTCCTGTCCAGTGCGCAAACACACAGGACTACGAGGACATTCCTTAGCCTGTATTTATGGACCTACTTGCAAAAGCACTTTCCACCATATCAAAATGTTAGCAACACATGATTCCACTATAAGAAATCTCGTTTACCAACTCTACTATGCAAAAAGTTCAGCTGCAACACTACAACAGTTAAATAATATTCTCTTGCACATTACTGCAAAAGACCTACTAGAAGAAATATAGCACGTCCAAAGGAAATATTTCGGAACTGAAGAGCACTTACAAACTCCAACACTTTCAGATAACAGTAGTGACAACTTGGTAGATATCAACTTTCTATGTCACACATACAAAAAAGAAATACAAAACTTCAAAAGGACATCTGCTGAAGTGCCAAACCAAGTATGTGTGTGTTGTTGCAGAAATTTCTATGGAAAGAGCATCAAAAAAGTAGACATAATGCACAAAATAGAAGACAATGAGGAATCCCAATGGTTTCAATTAGCTATTTACCTTATACCGGAAAACAAATACAACGTTACTAACACCTCCATACTGTGCACATACCGCACTGCAAAACTTGACAATAACCAAATGCCTTCACGGGCAATCACTAATAATTTGGAATTTTTTCCACTGCCAAACGCACTCCAGCAGCTTAATTTGTATGAGAGCATTATAATCCCAACAGTGCACCCATTTCAAGCAATAGTACGACTTCAACCAAAACCGCAAAATTGCCTCCCACCGAATTACTAAGAGCCATTTGTGGGAAAGTAGTTTATTTACCATTAGATCTGAAATAAAATGTAGACACTCTACGAGTGCAAAGGCCATTAGAACAATCTTTGATTATCCTGGTAAATGGTGTACCTACAAAAGATAAAAAGAATTGGCAGCAACTAGTGGACTTAAAACAAGTTAAGAAAGCCTTGCAGTACCTTAAATAAAACAATGAATCCTACAAAGAAATCAACTTTGACGAAAACCTAAGAGAAACCACAGATGTAATTCAGGACTCCTCAACAACTGCCCAATTTGAAGTTTTAGATCATACTGCAGCCTCCAATATTTTAGATCACTACACAATTCACCCACTGCACTCCAAAGACACTGTAGACGATGCACTAGAAGCATATCAACGGTGGCAAACCAAAGGAGTGCCAATTAGCATATGGGAAAAAGTTGTAGAAGCACAAGCCTTCTCTCTACTCTTCCCAA
This sequence comes from Ambystoma mexicanum, assembly GCF_040938575.1. Taxonomy (NCBI): domain Eukaryota; kingdom Metazoa; phylum Chordata; class Amphibia; order Caudata; family Ambystomatidae; genus Ambystoma; species Ambystoma mexicanum. The sequence continues at coordinate 96,358,685 of NC_090941.1, forward strand.
CTGGAAAAAGTGGGACATGCGATGAAAGATGCACACAAATAACAGCACCAGAATAACGCTCTTTACGTATGTATTGTGAAGACCCTAGATTTAGACAAAACATGGAATACATATTTCACCTCTTTTTTTAACGTGAGCTAGCATTGCTATGTTATAGAGTTGTACACACATTGCAAACGGGTTCCTATTTTCAAAACATGTCTGCTATACAGCTACTTCAAAAGGTGCAAGACAAATCTCTTGGCAAACATGCATGGTACAAAAGAGTACTGGTTCCGATGGCATGCAGATGTACGGTGTATGCTATGCAACCTTTGCCCACCTACATGGTTTGTCACTTTAAGTTGTGCAGAGTATGCATGGGAAGACATGCACACTTTCCTATACACAGCGGCCAAAAACAAAACAGGGGTAGAAATAAAAACACCAGGAGAACTGTGCTCTCTGGATCCTGTAAATGTATCAAGGTACTTTGATCATCCCTTCATTGCCATGCTGCACTTCATTTGCAATAAGCACATACTCCCCTCAGAGAAGTGGAACACTTCTCTTGGAGAAAAGAATATCAAGCCAGAGGAGCACTACATATCCACATGCTTTTGTGGATTAAAAATGCTCCTAAATGTGGTGAGGAGAGTGATGGAACTGTTTTGCAATTCATGCACAAATACGTTACTTGCAAAATCCCTTCAGAAATTCACATAGTGACCTACACGCACACATTTTGTAGTTCCAAAGACACAAGTATGGCAAGTATTGTCAGCGCATTCACTAGAATAAAGGCAAATACTACACCAAATGCTGCTTTGGTGTCCCTATACCAGTTTCAGCAACAGGGCAAGTGAACAGTGTCATGTCTAAGGTTCAACACAGTGTGAAAGGGAAATCTCCTAAGAACACATGCTTCATAAACAGAACCAAGGCATCAACGTACATCAATGATTACAATAAAACAATTGCCCTCCTTTGGAATGCAAATATAGATGTACAGTACATTGCAGACAATTCCACTGCTGTTGTACGTTATGTCACAGCCTACCTAACCAAAGCAGAGAAAACAGAGCTGAAAGACCTCTGCTGGAATGACATATCATCTGACAAAACACTGGCACAGAAAGTGTACAGCTTTGACATATAAATGCTGTCCCATAGAGAATGTGCCAGCCAAAAATTGGCAGACTATTTAACTGGCACTGCCTTCTATGGAAAATCTGAAAACATAGTGTGGCTAAGCCTTGGTCCTTCAGCATCCAGAAAAAGAGTTCTAAATTCGTACAGGGACATAGAAAGAATAGCCAAAAATGATCCCAACAGCCAGGACATTTTTAAAAACACATTTTTAGACACATACTACCCAAACAGGAGCGTTACTTTAGAAACCATGTGCCTGTATAACATAGCCCAAAACTTCTCATACAAAAATAACATTAAACCAGATGAGAAAAAAAGGTAGATAGTTGTGAAGGCAGCCTGGTGAAAGTTACCAAACGCAGCCTGGTCAATCTTATGAAATTATCATTGAAAACTCCTCAACACAAAGAACTATACATCATGGCTCTACTGCAACTTTTCAAACCATGAAGAAAAGAGGAAGAATTATTAGCCACCCACCCCTCCTATGAAGATGCTTTCAAAGCAACTGAAAGTACCATAACAGTTACAAACTATACACGGTACATACAAATATTGGACAATGAATGCCCACAGGAAGAAGAACTTCAAGCACAACTAAATGTAGACACTTCTGAGAGCAGTGGACCTTCTGTAACAGGAAGCCAAGAACAACTTGGATAGCCACTCATAGCAAATGAGGCAGAATTAGCCATGCCAGAACAACCACCATGTGTCAGTATGAGCAATCTGCAGAAGAGTTTGCTGTACTAAAATCCTAACTAAACAATGAACAGCATACCATTTTACACAAATTGAACATGGTATACAGCACAAAACTAAAACTTTTACCCGTGAAAACTACAAACCTCTACTCCTATATATAAGTGGTGAAGCTTGTTCAGGGAAAACATTCTTTATAAAAATGATCAGTAAATTCCTCCAACAATTAACAAACAACAACCTTTCAGCTGTTGTGACTGCTCCCGCAGGATTAGCTGCCTACAGCATAGGTGGGGTCACATTACACTGATTGCTACTGCTTCCAGTAGAACACCAAAACAAATTAGAGCACTGCAAACTTTCAGCAGAAGCTGCTATGGAGGTACACAGAGTTTGAAACAAATGAAAGTACTCCTAATAGATTTGGTGAGCATGGTTTCCAACCTAATGTTAGCTTTGATTCACCTCAGATGGCAAGAGGTCCTCAAAACAGACTAAGAAGAACTCTTTGGCGGAAAACATGTGATTATTTTTAGATCTCCTTCAATTAACAACAGTGAAAGCCAAACCTATCTTTAAAACCCTAATGTCATGGGTACTAGCATGGGAACCCACACCTCTGTAACACAAACACATGGGGTAACGCCTGAGACACAAGTAGGGGCTAGATGGGTGAAAGCCTGGCAAGCAAAACATGCACTGAGGAACTATTAATATGAACAACTTTCTTATAAACCTTGTTGTCCAGTCACTTCCTGTGCTCCCAACATGGATGCCTGGGGACATCCTGGAACTGTGAGAAACTGTGAGGGATGCTCAAGTGTTTGGGTGTGGCTGCCTATATAAGCCACACCCAAGAATTGGTCCATGCTTTGTGTGCCTTCTGTTGCCTTGTGCACACGTTCACCGCCGCCTGGATCCTTGCCTGTTTCTGCCACTCTGCAGCTTGGAGCTACTTTACTTGTTTCCTCTCTCCCATCGCTCAGATACCCCGAGATCACCGTCAGCTGTTTTCTTTGCGATCAAGGTGAATCTTTGCTCTTCCGCACATCCGGACCCGATCTTCATCTCTCCTGCGCTCCGGAACCGCTCTGCAGCTCTTCCGTGCTCCGGACTAGACCTACGGAACAAAGAAGAAAAACAGGTTAGAACAAGTAAGCGCGCAAAGGCAAAATAAAGTCTCAGTCTCCTGCGCGACCACAGAACTTAACTTTGAGGCGAGTCTAGAGGAACTCTTCTCTCTGCGCCCGCAACCAGCTTGCAGCCCGCTTTCAGACCTGTAAAGACAACAATCTTCATTACAATGCTCAGCTTTTCCCCAATCAACTGCCCACCGTTAAAAACTGCACGCAAACCAGTGAAGCAACTGGTTTCTATAGAATTTACCACTCACAGTTGGACTTACCTGTGGGCTCCTGGACTTAAGCACATTCATTGAACTCACGGACATACCCAGTGCTGTAACTGGGCGAACCCGGGAGAGTGTGCTTCGCACTTACACCTGCCTGAACCTAGTGAAGCAACTAGCTCTGAATCCCAGACTTCAGCGCCCCTGCAGATGCAGGATGGAGAGCACACCGCTCTAAACCAAAAGGTGAGCCACACCCTAGTAAGGGAACACACTCCACAGGGACACAGGGAGGGCAGAGGGATGTTTAGGAAGCCTATTTACAAAAACCCTCTAAACACCCATTCTCTTGGCAGGTCTGCTTCCCAGTCCCAGGGTCACGAGAGGAAGGATCCGGAGGACTCCATTGCTCCCGCAGAGACCCAGGTGAGTGTGAGACCTAGGACACAAACAGTGCCGTAAAAGTCTTGGAAGCATCAGGAATATACATCTCTGGTAACATTTCTAATACAAAGTACTGAAAACATGCGTCAGTCTGCAGACCTCACCTACGCCAACATTTTAAAAAACATGCAAATTGGTGTACTATCAAAGGAAGCTCAGTCTACCCTAAATACCAGACCCATACATGAGGTATATGGGAATAACAATTGTGCTACTGATGTCATGGAGCAATTAGCTCAAAAATATGTGAGCTGTATGTCCTTGATGCCAACACTAGCAAGTTGTGCACAATTTAATGCAACAATGCTGAAAAAAGAAATGCAACCACTAGTGGAAATTCACTCCACAGACAAACTGTACGTATAAGGTATGACACTAACTATGTGTCAACAAGCCATAGCACCACTAAGAGCCTCAGAACACAGCTGGTTTGAAGAAAATGTTAACATTATGTGTTAACTGTAGAGTAATGCTAAAGCGTAACCTTGACGTAGAGCAAGGTTTAGTTAATGGAGCCCTTGGAACAGTTTTTGGCTTTCAAACATGCCCACGTGACAACAGCATTCCGTTTGTCAATGTCCAGTTTGACATACTTTCAGAAGTTAAAAGAATAGGATGAACAACAGTGCGATTCTTTCTTTTCAAAGACATGTATGTACGCAGAGAACAGTTTTCTCTGTCACTAGCTTATGCAGTAACTATTCATAAATTGCAAGGTCTAACCTTAGATCAAGCATTAATTGATATTGGCAGCACATTCTTTAAAGAAGGCATGGGTTATGTAGCACTGTCACACCTACGTACTCTTGAGGGACTATATCTAGTCAATTTTGATGCAAGTGCAGTCACCGCTGACATTCCTTGCATCATAGAGTACAATAGACTATGTACAGTGCACACACCCCATCTCAAAACGTACCCTGTTCCTCAACAACGGACATGTTCTAAAAGAAAACTCATGCAATCAAAAGTTCTAAATGATTTGCCAATAGTACCACCAAAGAAATTAAAATCAGCTCATACTGCATCAACTACCAAAAACACACAAAAAAGGACTGACAAGGACAACACATACCCAACTCTACACAGAAGAGAAAAGTACCTCTGCAAAGGAAGCACATGCACATCCATCTAAGTACTCAGACACAGAACTACATGGTCTCTTCAAATTTCCAAATAAAACAGGTGTAAATTGCTATGCTAATGTAGCAATAAATGTTCTCTTTCAAATGCCACCAATTGTTGAAAACATTTATTTAAATGGCTTTGACAGGTTGTGTTTACAAATGCTAATCCTTCATAGAAATGCAGAAAACAATCCTGACAACACTTACAGTGTCTCAAGTGGAAGTCAGGAATTGGACAACTGTGCTGGAATGGTGAAATTCACATTAAACAGACAAGAAGATCCACAGGTATTTCTAATGTACTTGCTACACATCTTGGAAAGCAAAAACATACCCATGAATGACATGTCTCAGATTTCCTACATGTGGGAACATACATGCACTCTCTGCAACCATGTCATTTAGGAGCAAGTCCCTTATTAGCAGTGTGTTTATGTATCAATACCTAACTGTGAATCCATTCCATTTCAACAACAGGTGCAAAATGCAAACCATAGCATATTGTGTACTTCTGGCAACTCCAAAAATCGTTCAACATTAAAATACAATCACATAGTCAATATGTAATATTAATGTTTTTAAGGTACAAAGCAGATGGAACCAAAAATAACTGCAAACTTACTACCTTCACACATGGACAAGTATCACTCGGCAAGAAAACCTTCACAACAGTATCCATCAACCACAAAGGTGACACAACCATTGCAGGCCAATATATGCATACATTAGAAAGCAATGGTCATGGTGGGAATGCAATGATACTTCCATTATTACAAAGCAAATATTGCAAATGCCTACTTCATATTCCTAAAGCCAAAATGTACACATTCATGTTCAAAATTGGAATACCCTACTCCCCAACACCCACCAGTACCTACCTAATTGCACAAGAAAAGGAATTACCTTCTACACTGTGGAACTAGAACAATTTAGCATACAACAAGTATGCAACAACTACATGAAAATGTCTGTAGTTCCACTATTTCCCCAATGAACCCAATGATTACACGCAGAGAAACGATAAGTGTACACAAATTACACTAATATTGTTTCCTACATGATAAGTAAAAGGAAAACTACTAAATATAAAGGTTCAAAACTATCCTTATTAACCTCAGAAACAACCAAGTACCCATCTACGTCACCACCTGTCTAACAATGCCCATACAAATTCAAATTTAGATACAAGCATCAGCACGTAAACCCATAGTGGTGCACCACCACTTCAAAATGTGAAAAGATGTCAAACTACCAGCAGGAGTGCACAACCTTCCAAACCTACCCTATACAAATGGGACACAGTAAACAGTTAGAACACGCCAACTGCACTGACTGACTGCAACCAGAACACTGCAATATTACTTACAGCAGTGACACAGGCCAACTCAACCTTCACCAACCACTGTGCTACAAACATATCCTCAAACACTTTCATAGTATGAACAGTTACAGTATGCCAACAAGTACGTTTCTGCCTTCACAATTCTGCAGTAGCACAGAGCAATAGCACAATACTTGGAAAACATTAGCAGCAACCAAATGCATGAAGAAACAGTGCTAACAAAAGGAAGCAGGTAAAGAGTTTGAATACACCAACTCCCTTACAACTGCAACCATACTAGGAACAAGTACACCATTGTGATTCCTCATACTACAACAGTGCACCTTACACAGTGCTACAATGAGTGTAAACAGTACTGTAATAAACTGTGCAAAGTAACAGCAAATAAATGTGCAAGTTATTTTTTTATCCAGCATGGATTTTTTTTTCCCACAGACCCAATGAATATGCAGAGGAACACAGTAACTGCACACATTGCACAGTACACTTGTTTAATGCATAGTACTCATTATGAGGGTCCACACAGTCTAAACATGTCTGTAATGTAATGAACTGCAAAATGTCGACATACCTGCTCTAACATGTAATATTCTCTTTTTCTACAGATAATAAAGGAACGATTACTACAACATTTCACATACCATACACACAAAACTGCACACAACCTCCACAATAGAAAAAGTAAGCATGAAATTATAGGTGTCATACCACTTCATAATCCGCGAAGGGTAATGTGTCCACATATTTCTACAAACCATATACAAATGCCACAATTTTCAATGTAGAGCTACATGACACTGTGGTACATGTGCCCCTGGCCTACACTGTACAGTGTACAGGCTCCATTCATGCACTGAATATTCCACACCCTGGCCACAACTACCACTGCACTGTACAACCATGCATGCAAAGATGTATGCACTCACCATAAACCCACCACATACCACAGCCACCTAGCACTTAGCCACTTTAGTTCACATTGTATTAGATTACTTCACACAATGGACAACCTCTTTCCTGAATATTCTCTTCAACCAAGCCTATAATAAGGGGACACAATCAATGCAGTATAGTACAGTAACCTACCCAATAATGTGCACCTTCACAACAACCCAACAGAAAAATGCATCCACATGTGTTATGGAACTGTCCCATGTGCTATAAGATTTTCCTCCTTACATGCTACTAGCACCGTTTACAGCGTTAGTTCATATTTCTTGTTATGCACACCATGTCCCTGGAACATATAGAACACAGAATACAGTGCAGCATATGCTGCAGAAATCAGCAACCATATTGTAAATTGTGCAGTACCCCTCAAAATTTCAACCTTCTGCTTCTCTTTTTTAATGTGTAATGGAGACAGAATTTGAAAACCACCCCCCCTTACAATGTTTGAAGAAGGTGTTAAATAATTCATTTTCATTTTGATGAACAAGAGGCCCAAATATCTTCGTGCAGCAAGACACCAAACTGTGCAAATGGCCCTGCCATCAACCTATGTGCAGCCATTGCACACACAGTCTGCCATCGTACACCATTGCTTCGTAAGACACTACACATATAAATAGTACATAGCGCCTCTTACTTTATATTTATGTATTTTGTCATCTGTACATTCAGTTCAGCAGGAGTAAGATACCATCATCTCTCCATGTACGTCATACTAACTACAACGTAACCACACTACTACCATTCGGAAAAGCTCAGTGAAATCGAAACACGTTGCTGCTTGATTTTTTTTTCTTTAGCCGCATGATCTCTGTAAAGCAAAACCTAACATAACTCTCTATCAACAGGACAAATGCTCATTTTAAAACAGCCTTGAGTGGGACGCATGGTTTGCTCCAAGGACAGACATTGAAAGAAATAAAAAAAAATCATAGATAACGTACAGTATAGTGGCTGTGCACATGTTCCGCAAATGTAGTCTGCAACTGTTGAATACGCAATTAACCGTTGACACAGTATAAACATGGAATGTGCAGAAGCTATGTAAGCACAACTTTACGGTACATGTGTAGTGGGATTACAATGTAGTAGGACACAGGTCACTATGCATACTTATGAAGTTACCAGACTGTAAAGTTTGTCTGTGTACACTGTACGGGAGCCTATAACAGCATGGTCACGATGCCTTACAGTGCCATGTCTCCACCATGCTGCTCAAAAGGCACTTATGAGTGTTCTTTGTTTACTTGACACAGTTCTCCAGCCCATGCAAAAGTATGATATGATATGAAAGGTTATTTATAATGTGTTTAATACCTAGAGGTTTCTAAGCACGTACACGGGGACCGAACCTTTGTTGCTCCGTGTCGTCTTGCTTCCAAGGCAAGCATGTTGCCCCTAAGCTATACTCCTGAGACAAGTATACATAAAATGCTACACTGACAGTGAACGTAACTTGTGCACTGAAACAGCACACTATATCATAAATCTTGTGCTGCTACATTGCTTGTATTGTCCTTATAATCACCTTTCATACACTTAAGAGTTATACGCGCCTTCATTGTATTGAAATGAATAACCACCAGAGGTTAATATAGCAGACGACCGGCACACAAACTTTGACAGGTAATATTGTACTGTTGCATGTTTTCACAAAACAGCTCCTGCATAGTCCTACAATCGTGGTGGACCCCCATGAAGATTTATTTTTATTTTATTTAATGTTTCTTTGGACACACACAGAGAAAATGTGCCGTGGGTCTGACCGCACTCCCTACCACTGACCTCTTTTGCAAAAAAGCAAACACATGAAAAGAGGGGGGGTTAAAAACGCTTGAAAGACAATTCACAGGTGTGTAACTGTACAATAAGAGTGGCACCTACATAACAGAGAGGAAGGCAATGGGTGACCATTTGACGCTGCTCAATAACACACAGTATGTCACCCAAAGGTCCATGACCCGGCCACCTAGTAGCCATTTACGACATCCTTCTCGCAGAACCTTGTTCTTTACACCAGTTTCTTTGCAGATATCTTGCACCTTACTGCCCATTCCACTCCTTCCACATCCCAATAGACTGGTGGTGGAGCAAGCATTGCAAGTTTACCATAAGCGATGTGTTTTTGCTCATTGTTATCTGGGACGACTGCTATGGCCCTTTATGTCCATTTGTGTTTCCGGCAATAAGAAGCAACCTGCTAACCTTTCCGATGTAACGCATCACAGAAACAACAGGTGGTTCCTTTCCTAAATTACATAAAAATTGTATTCTTCCACTCAAACCACCAAGAACCACAAAGTAATCCTTTTACTACTTTGCCAGATGACAAAAGAAGTGCAGAAAGGCACAGATGGCATTCTGCGCTGGAATTTATCCACAAAATGAAGAAAGCAGTGGTTGCAAACATCTTACACTTTCTTGTGTATAAAAAATAAAACCACTTCCAACAGTACATAGTGGTAGGCGTAAATTATTCCAACAGTCTCTGAGCAACTACTGTATCCAAGAGCACCCTGACCGTACGCTATGTGGTTTACGTTATGTTATATGCATTTTTAGAGCACACAAATGCCCGAAGGTACCCTGGAGCTAAAATTTGACAAGAACAGCTTAATAATCAGAATTAAAACATGCATGTTTTTAGCAGGCGCTGAAAGGCAAGGTGATCAACAGTCATATGCAATGGCCAAGGAAGGGCATTCTATGACTTGGCGGCTGCCACAGAAAAGGCGCGCCAGTAGGTGTAAGTCTGAAACGGGGTATCTTAACAAGAAATGCGGAATGGGAACAGAGGCACTGAATATATTCAGGCGACAGGCCCTTAAAGGGCCGGTGCACCATGTACAAGGATTTAAACAAAATCCTCTTTTCCAGCAGAAGCCAATGGAGCTGCCTTAACACTGGGGGTCTGCTGGCTGAGGGCCATTGGGAGCAAGTAGCAGCATCCTCCAATGTACGATGGGCGTGTTAAATGGCCCATTAATTTGATTGAGGAACTTCTTGCCATTCCATGACTGTGAAACTGACTCACTCTGAGCACAGAGAGGTAAAGTGTGCCTGTGGTTTGTGGAGCTGGGTAAAGGATTTCACTGCAAATCAGTGTTGGAAGTGAGCAGGAGCAGTTGAGAGCGATGCTGCACTACTTTTTTAAATTACGTTTTACTGTTCCTATACTTTTATTTGAAAAAGAAACTGTCTCGGTTGAACATAAAAGTGTAGGAACACCTTGACACGTGCACTTTCTGTGCACTACGCTGAACGTTCCCTTAAACAACTGGTGCATGTATTTGGGGGTTTCAATTGTGTGTGGGAGTGGGCGTGTTGATGGGGTTTGTGAGGAGTCGGTGCAGGCCAGCAGGGAACACACTTCCCCTACTTCTTTTCGTACACTTCGGCCACTGCTGCAAGTGTGCCAGTCTGTAATCAGTGTGCAAAATGACATCGCTTTTGCTGCTTCCTTACTGACAGACAACTAAATGTATGCACAAGTAAGTAAACAGCACAATCTTCAGATCTGTAAGAATGTCAGTGGTGGTTTGAAAGGTACTGCGGCCACGTAGGGCTACCTGAATACTTATCTTCATGCTCCACATAGTAAAACTGCATATCTCGCTGTTTGAAGCAATCTTCTATTTCAAAATGTAGTCGTCTCTGTGAATGCTGGAGCTATGGCAAATGGTGTGCAAGCAAGTGACCATACTTTGCCTTCGATCCACATATTGCAATATTAGAAGACTTACAATTATCCGTTTTTTGGCGTGACAGATGTCATACAGTATGCTGCACTGCAATGTTTGCGAGAACTTGTTGGCAGTGCTCATAGATGCAGACATATAGCAGCGCCACTGCACAAGTTCTTTGTGAATATTGTATCAGACGTTGGATGTATACACTGGATTTGGTATTGTACTGTTATTAGCAACCTGTTTCCGGTTGCCTTGTTGACAGGCAAAAAGCAGCCACAAGAGAGGATATTGGGGGCGAGTTAATCTCATGGGTTCCATTCCCAATGCGTGTCCAAATCCCTGCCCACGCGTTGTAATACCTATTGTAATTGCCTGCTAGCAACATTATGTACACTGCTATAATGTTTAATTTTTGACAAACTTTACATTCACTCTCCAATTTTGCAGGGCCCCCCAAAAAGTGGAAAAGTGAAGTAAGTTTTGGGACATATTTGTTTACATAACAGAGCGCTCTCAAATGCATTGGAAAGGTACATTTGGCTTGAGACGAGGACTATAGTACCACATACACTAATTTTTTAACAAGTGTAAAAACATTCCAGGAACCTGGTTACATAATGTCAGACAGTACTTTTCTTTCAGTTCCTCTTAGTTTTTAATCAGAACTTTGAGGCCGATTCCTTAACATTTAACAAATATTCCATGATTCGGACCCTTGGTGTGTTGTAGTGTTTGTTCACTGTCACTTTCACTATTGTGACGCTTTCTGTGACACTTTTCCCATGCTCTGTCCTGGTCAGTAGCTCAGCAGGTAAGGGTTTGTTCATGAGGGCAACATTACACACTGCACATGTTTTGTTTACCTTTAAAAGAAACATACAACACAAAAGTAAAATGACAACGGCAAACCAACAAAGCATGCTTTGCTGTGTTTTTTATACATTTTTTAATGCAATGCTTCCCAGCTCCAGGACACAGTAGCAACGATTCTATCTTTTAAATCAATGTCTTAAAATTGTTCCACATAGAATACAATGTTGTGCAAGTGTGTAACATTTGGTGCTCCAGATGTTTTGGACTCCAACACCCATATGCCCTTGCTGTCACTGTCAATGCAAAGAGATATTGGAATTTGTAGTCCAAAATATCTGGAGATGCCAAAGTTGAAGACTCCTGTAGTAGCTCCAGCCACAAACATCCAGTGCATCTCAGAACTGCCTGTCCGAACTCTTCTGTGCATACTCTATGTTCAGAACTCCGAACCAGTGCTCTCTCTCAGTAGAGCATTAGGGCCTTTCCACTCTTTCACTTGAAAGGAACCCTGAGCCCCAGGGGGTGGGGTACAGCAACTGTCCCATGTTCCCAGCCAGCAGTCACATAACACAGCAATATATTTCTCTCACTAGAACCTTCGTACAAGGTCTTTAAATGTCTGGTTGCAGCGCTCATCTTAGAAGCTGCATTTGCAGGGACCTTTGCGGCTGTCACTTCCATTTGTGTATACAGAAGTGTTATCATTTCATTACCTTTTCACACTGCCATACTTTCCAAAAAGTATTTGGCAAGTGATGTCTCAAAGGTAGGGACAGCATCAGGGCCTTTCCACTCTTTCAGTGGAAAGTGCCCATCTTAGTGCCTCATATTGCAAGTCAGCAGTGTAATGAAACAGCAATACATTTCTCTCTACATTACTTTTGTTCTGGGGCTTTAAATGTGTGCTTTGCAGCGCTCTCTTTACAAACTGCATTTGCCCGTGTGGCTGTCACTTAATTTGGAGTATACAGAATTGTTATCACTGCATTGTATATTTGCAGAGGAAAATATGACTTAATGAGGACAAAGCTAGTCACAGTGCTCACAGCTCACACAATTGGGAACATTTCTTTGTCATACTGGGTGAGACGATAGGCAGTCCTTTCCTGTGATCTCTTCAAGGCCATATGTCAAGTGGAGTCTCTTCCTGTGATGGTATAAGGTCAAAGGTCTCTTGCCATAATGTCCTGTGATGTCATGTCCTTCCTGTCATTTCATCAGGTGAAGGTAATGTGACATGATTTCCTGGGATGTCATCATTAAACTAAGTACTGTTTGTGAAACGTTAAGAATCCTACAGATTTTTGGCCACTGAATATTGATATGTACGTGCAATAGGCAACTACCCTGTATTTTGCAAAATGTAGTGGCATAGATGGTTTGCTCCAATAATTCATTCACAATGTCAGTAGACCTCTGAACATGCCAATTTTGCCTTCAACCCGTGGCTGTGTCAAAGGTTTTCTGCCCTGATCTCACACTCCTGTGTGATAAGTGTACGCCAAAGCAGAAAGGCAGTAGGGGTGCTCTCAGAGAATGTACGGCAATTGAACATGTTTCTCTGTGAAAACAGAGCACTGCAATGGCAGCAGATGAACATCAATAGGAGCCAAAGGGGATATTAGCAGGGACTGTTGTTCCATAAAAAAAAGTGCACTCAGAGTGAATGGAAGCGACAGTGCAACATGGTGTCTGTCAATTAAGAGTATAATTTGCAGAGTAAAGTGTACATTATTTCTCCAACAGTGTGGTCAGTACTACTGTACCTTCCATGGTGGATGTGGTGGGGGGAAAAACAGCATACTGGTTTGCGTGAACATATTTCTGTTACCAATTGCGTAGCACAAGATTATGTGATTGTCAAGTGCTCCTTTTCTTGTACTGGGATATGTTTTCATTTCAAACCCTCTCTATACAGCAACCATTGTATACACATTTATGTGAAGTACACCTTCAATAGTAAGTGGGCAGCTGTGTGCATTATCCATATTTGGAATGTGTGATGGTAAGGAACATATTGGATGTCACAGTATCTTACTGCACCCCCTAAGACATTGCTGTCATCAGGGGCAAACTATACCAAACACAAATCATGGCATATCTCTCTCTAAATGCCAACAAGTGCAATAAAGTGCAGCATATTCCAGTCCATGCATTTCTGGTTACCTCTGGTGCTCTACAAAGTCTAAAATTTCCTCCACAACCATTCTGTAATAGTAACCACCCATAGGAGAGATGCATATTTGAAAGGGTGTTCAAGGGTGCAAACTATGCTTATAAGCGCTTACCGAAACCAGCAAAAGAAAAACAAATGCACTCCATAAAACGATTAGTGAAATCCATATATCAGTTTCACAGTCTTGGCATGCATGGCAGCATTGCTTTGTGGTGGGTGTGGGCAAGTTCTAGCCTCTTGGGTGCATGCAGAGGCCTATGTCCTCCGGCCATGCACCCAAAAGGCTAGGCCTTGGCCACACCCACCACAAAGCAATGCAGCCATTTGGGGTACTCTGAGTGTAGAACATCAGGAGTACTGTTTTGATGTTATGAAGGAACACTGCATTTCCTTCATCGTTTAGGTGTACTCCGTCATGCCTATAGAAATTGGTCATGTAGAACTGTATGTTGTTGTTCGAAATCCATAATTGGTTGTGGTCTGTCATGAATGCTGAAACTGCTTTATTAACATTTCTCCGGGATTTATCAATGTTACCATTAAATTTGGTGGTCCATCTCCATTTTTGCCTCTGAGTTTGATTGGAAAAGATGAAGATGGTGTGAGGAATTAGTTCCATTTGTTTTTCCATGTCTTGTTTCATCATTAATGTAAGGGACACTCCTCTTTTATTTTCCAAGTCATTGCCTCCATAGTGAATGACTATGACGTCTGGGTGCCCTGTACATCTCAGACTTAACAATTTTGGAAGAATTTGAAACCACTGCATTCCTCGCATTGCAAACCAGTTCATAGTGAAATTTGTCAAATCTAGGTCCATGGTAATATTTAGTTTCTCGCAAAAAGCCAGCAACCAAAACAACCAACTGTCTCCAATCAACCACACAGTTTTCATTGCAGCCGTGATGACATCTGCAGTGTTTCTCTGTTTCCAGGAAAATGATCTGTACTTTGAATTTCAAATAGTTTGTGTGAGTCGGGTATGTATGATGTGTGTGTGTTGTAGTTTCTAATTGGTTGATGGTGCTGTTTTTTTTCTATTTTCTGGCAGACAGACACACAGCACCCCTCTGTAGCTGTGGCTATATTAGGACATATATGGGCCCAGTTCACGTCTGACCTTCTTCATTTGCATGGCTTGGTCCCAACAGCGCAGGGACACTTTGGTAGCCTCCAGTAGTTTCCCCCTTGATTTTCTGGCTTTTGTGTTTAGCGCTTGAAGCGCTATTAGTGGGATCGGGGTGGCTTCTTGCTCAACCGCACACCAAGCTTTTGCTTTTCCTTGTCTAGATCATTTAAGCATTGGGGCTAGCTGTGCTGACATAATGTACCTCTCTATGTCTGGGACCCCTAGGCCTCCCAGGAGTGTGGCGCGTGTTAGTATACGTCTGTGTATTCTAGGTTGCTTACCCCCCCATATACACTTTAAATTGTATTCTGGAGTTCTTTGATGAGATGGGGTGGAATCTCAGTGGGCACAGAGCTCACTACATATAGCTGACGGGGGAGGAGAGTCATTTGTATTGCTGCAATTCTTGCGAACCACAATAGTTCCTGGTTGTCCCATTTTTGTAGGTCCTCACGTATTTGTTTCTAGAACGGTGGGATATTTGTTTTAAATTGTTTCCCCATTACCCTCGCCAGATGAATCCCTAAATATTTGAATGAGTCGTTTTCCCAGATTAGCAGGAACCTCTCCCTCATGTTTGCGATCACATCCGATTCCTCTGTTATATTTAATGCTTTGGATTTAGAGAAATTTACTGCAAACCCAGATGTAGAAGCAAATTTCTCTAATTTTGCTATTGCCTTTGGAAATACGTTCCCAGTGTCCCCCATGTAAAGCATGACGTTGTCCGCATATAGGTTAGTACCCCTTTTATTTTGGGATCACCTCTGAATTGGAGTGCCAAGGGCTCCATTACCATCGAGAAGATTAATGGGGATAGAGGGCATCCCTGGCGAGTCCCTCTCCAGATGTCTACCTGATTCGATTTCTGGCCATTTTGCTAAACTTTGCCCCACACCCAAACCCTCCCAGGACCAGTTTTAGGTACTCCCAATCTAAGCTGTCAAAGGCTTGTTGTGTGTCTAGGGCCACTACTGAAAATGTCTGTTTCGATCTCACCCCCCATTTGTTTACATCTATAGCCCTTCTGACATTATCTTGCGTATGTCTCCCTCTGATGAACCCTGCTTGGTTCTCGTGGATAATACTTGGGAGGACCATCAACAGTCTATTTGCTATTTTGGCATACAGTATTGCATCTGTGTTCAGCAGCGTGATTGGGAGGTAGCTCGAGCATTCTCGGGGTCTTTCCCTGGTTTTAGCATCAGTATTGTCAGAGATCTTGCATTGTCTAATGAGACCGAACCTGTCTCTCTAATGACATTGAACAGGCGGGTTAGGGGCTCTAGTAGTTGTCCATTGAACGTTTTATAATAGCCATTCCCTAGGCCGTCTGGGCCTGGGGTTTTATTCCCTATTAGCGCTGAGATAGCATCACTGATTTCTTGTGCCATGATCAGTCCCCCCAGTACTTCCCTATCCTGTTCTGAGATTTGGGGTAGCGGGGCTGCGAGCAGATAGAACCTTTGGTCTGCCTTGTTTAGGTTCTCTTTGCATAGTAGCTCTTCATGGAACCGGACCATTGTTTCCAGTATTTCTTCTTCCGTCCTAGCCGTAGCCCCTTGTTTGTTCTCAAGGCGAACAATATTATTACAGGATTATTGTTTATTCAGTTTAGCTCTGAGAAATCTATTCACTTTCCAGCTGTGTACATGGTACCACTGTTTAGTGTGTAGTAGTGACTGAGCCACCCTGTCCGCCATATGGTTTTCTAACTGTGCTCAGGTTTTCTTTAGCTCTTGCCATGATTTTTGGGTTTGTCAGCTTTTATGATTATTCTCAGCCTCTTTCAGTGCCTGTTCTATTTTGTGGGTTATCAGTGCCCCCTCCCTATAATATGCAGATGTTTGTTCTATGAATTCCCCTCTCACTACTGCTTGCCCGCATCCCATACTGTTTTCCAATCGACTTCCCCATTGTCATTTCCTGGAAGTCATTTTTTATGGTGCCCTCCATATGTGCCCACAGCGTGATATCCTGCAGAATCAGTTCATTTAGTCTACAGAGGGGACGCTGTTTGCATTTCTCCATCTCTAGCTCAATGCAAACTATAACCGGGGCATGATCTGATAGGTATTGCACCCAGATCTCTACCTTTGTCACCTGAGCGATTAAGGTTGTCAAGACCAGGATCATGTCTATCCTAGAGTATCCTCTATGTACAGCAGAGTAGTGTGTGTATTCTCTATTCTTTTCTTGGAAGAAACGCCAGGTCTCAACCACTCCCAATTCCCTAAAGAATTTCCACAGGGATTACCTGTTTCTTAAGTCTGCTGCTGTAGAGGGGAGAGTTTTATCGAGGATGGGGTCCATGACACTGTTGAAATCCCCCCCTATGATTACCTGACCTTCGCACCAGCTCCCTATTTTTTGCAGGAGATCTGTAATGTATACATCTCGTCTGTCGTTGGGTGCGTATACTGCCAGGATTGTGTAGACCCTCCCTTTGATTATACCTTTGATCCCCAAGTATCTCCCTCCTTCGTCGCGGATCACATGTCACTTCTGAAATCCCCAGTCTTTTTTAAGTATTATGGCTACACCCTTTGTTTTTGAACCACTGGAGGCGAAGTATTGTTGGGGAAAGAGCCTGTTTCATAGCCTTTTCTCTTTGCTTCTTGGGAGAATTTAGCCCTTGTAGATTCAGCGTTATTACTGTAGATTCAGCCATTGATGAGAACAACTTTCCAATAGCTTGTACCGCAATATGAAGCCTTGAGAACCGTTCTCCCCCTCTGCTCCAACCTCCCCTACCTTTTCTTTGCACACACTCTGGGCCTCTTGTCCTGTTTGGTGCGTTTCGTTTCCCCCCTCTTCTTTCCCTTCCCATATTTAAATCACTCCATTGCCTTCCCCCCCACCTTCAGTCCTTACCCCTGGAGCGTCCATGGCTAGGATTCCTAGGATTTCCCACCATGTCCTTTCTGGAGCATGGGCCATCTCTGTTCTCCATTTACTCAAATGCCGGGATTGTTGCCTATCCCGATCAAGATTCCAAAATGAACTGTTTCCCTGCCTCCGTGCAGGATTCTTGTGTTACAATTTGTGACCTATTGGTCTTGACTTAGTGGCACTAGATCATCTTTTCCAGAAGCTGCCGTAGTCTGTGCGTTCTTATGGACCCCTCTCTCGTGGTATTTGAAAGGGCCAGCCAGATTCTTCCCTCTATTTGCTCTCTTTTTCTTTTCAGTCGACCATTCCCAGGGGTTGCCCTGGGTCTTGGGGACATTATGTTGCAGGCTCCTTACAACTTGTGTCGGTTCGCTTTCCATTTGTAACAGTGAAAGATCTTCCTCGAATGTGCACATTTTCCTTTGTTTTCCCTCCCAGGAGAAGGTAAGGCCAAACGGAAAAGTCCATCTGTAATTGATTTGTTTCACTTGTAGAGCTTGTGACCGGTGCCATGAGCCTCCTCTTTTGGAGTGTGATCAGTGGCAGGTCTTGCTACAGTTGAATACGGCCTCTGTTGATCATAAATTCTTTGTGGGTGTGCGCTGCTCTCAGTATGTCTTCTTTCAAACCGTAGGAAGCCATTGCGATTAGCACATCCCTGGGTCTTGCCCCCGGCTCATTTCCTTTAGGACCCACACGATGGATCCTGTCAAACTCAAACTTTTGTGGCTGGGTGTCATTCAGTATACTGCTAAAGCAATGTTGCATAGTGTCCCGCAAGTCTTTATCCTGAATGGTCTAGAGAAGGCCCTTAGCCCAGATATTAGATCTTTGGGATCTATTTTCAAGGTCCTCGTGTGAAATTTTAAGTTGTTTGAACCCGGCTACCCGGTCCAATAGAATGCTGTTTTGCTTTGTTTTTTCTGCCATGCCTGAGAGTCCGTTTTCCAACACATCCACTCTATCCCCCAGGTCATTCATTTCTTTCCTGACCTCTTGAATTGAGGATTTCAGTTCTTGCTTCATTAACATTAAATGGTTTTGTAATGTATTTGTCAATCTGGTTTCCATGCCCTCAGACAGTTTAGGAGTTCCTCCTTGTCCGAGGCCATTTCGTTCAGGGGAGGGGAGCGGGTTGCTTGTGGAAGCTCCCCTGAAGGCAGATATGAGGGGGCAGACTCTTGTATTACTCTCCAGCACTTCTCGAGCTGGAGTTCTTGATTCTTTGCCGGCGTTCTAGGTCTTAGGTGGGTATTCCTTGCTTTAGTCCCCGGCATCGGGGTGCACTCCACAGGATCATAGTAGGGGGGAGGAGGGGAACCACTTGCGTTACCACTGGTGAGCTGGAGTTTCGATTCTACAGCCAGGAGTGGGCTCTGCTTAATTGTATATTTATAACTGTCACCCCCTCACTCCTTTCTTTCAGATCTGGTGACCTCAGATATTTGGGATATGTAACCTTATTCTGGGTAGGATGCAGCAGACTCCAGGGACTTATGTCTGGTCATGGATTGTCGGTTTACTCACTTGACTCCTCCGAAGTTGAAGGTTGGTGGGCTTTGTGGACACGATAGTGCGAGAGCTGTGCAGGGAGTCAATTGTGACCTAGGAAAGGTGTCTCTCTGGTCTTGCGGCTGCCTAGATTCTGTGCCGGCTCTCCGCCTTACTCAAGCTCGAGATCCCCTTCATGCCCCAATCCTTACGGTGGTCGGGGCCTGGTCTGGGCCGCTGTATAGCACCAACAACAGGATGCTCAGATTTTTGTTGGCCCTATCCGAACCAGGGCTTATATGCCGGCTTCTGGAGTGCTGATGTTGTGCCTGCACCCATGGGGCACAAATGGGTCAGAGGAATTCCTGCAGAGGCTGTACCCTCTGTGCTCTGTAGCGTGGGTGTTCGCTCGGACAGAACCTCTTTCCTTTCTTTTCTAGCAGCTGCTGTTCCAGCTCTTTGGAGGGTCAGGTTGTTGCCCCCTAGTTAGCTGGTGAGCATGGGCCCTGCTTCTGCTATGCTTCTTCCCTCTGCGTGCGAGGTGTCCGTGGGAGCCCTCTGTACCAAGACTGGCATTGGTTATTTCCCACCCCACTCACATGCTGTTATTTCAGCTTTATTGTGTCTGCAAGGCTTTCTGGGTCCAGTCAGTGCCAAGGTAGATATCGGGGGCCCCTGAGGGGATTAGATTAATGCTCCTCTGTCCCGTTACTGGGTGCTCCTCATCCATAACCCCAATACAATCAGGCCGTCATCTGCGTTGTTCCAGGGAAAGTTGGATCCCGTGGCAGCCGGACCTGGGGAGTTGGTAAGGCTCTGCTTGAGTCAAGAACCGGAGTTCCCAGGCCCCCCTGCCTGCTTACTTGCATGGGTGGCTCTGTGCATTCTGGGCCATCAGCGCTTTGATGGGATCCGAGCGATCTCTGCATCCGTTCTGGGTAGCTGGCTGAACAAGACTGCGGCCGGGACAGAGCCCCCCAGGCACCCCGATCTGCAAGGCTCTTTCAATCGGAGTGGCTGTGAAGGACGGGAACCCCCCGCTTTTTCGTTATCTGGGCCGTGAGATAGGCCTCCGTCACCACCTCGGTCGAGTGGATCCCCGGCCGGAGGCTCACCCCGCTCTCATGCGAGATGCCGCTTTCAGCTACCGCTCGGCCAGGGCCACCCTATGCAGCAGTTGAGCAGCCCGTCTCCAAACCTCGGGGCTCACTCTGCAGGAGCCGCGCCGATCACCCTCGACTCAGCCTCTCCACCATTCCATGCTGGCGGGACCTCATGGGGACCCTGGCTTAATTAGTCTCTCTGCTCCGGCTCGGTCTCCCAAGGGCCGTACCATACGGCAAGTGCGTAGGTCACCCGCGAGTCACAGACTCTTCTGTCTGGCAGGGCAGCAGCTTTTCTCCCATTCAGTTGAATTCTCCGGAGTCCGGCGACCCAGAAACAGCTGGGAGAAGACTTTCTTTTAATATTTGGTCGTTTAAAACACCTTTATGTCTCCTTCCCGCATGGAGGACCCAGGGTGTGTGTCCCTAGAGTCAGGCGGCCATCTTGGAATCACATAGATACAATCTTACAAATTAGTGGTTTTTACCATCTCAAGAGTAGAAAGTAAACTGTGTACAGTTCCTGTAGTCAACGTCTCATTTAACAGTGCAAGTGACATACATGGTCTTTTGCAATGATACAGTTTAACAAGAACATACCATATTTTCTTGTGATGTGCAGCTAGCATATGTATGTGGTGGAACTGACTCTCACATCTCTCTTTCTCAAGACAAGCCAGAGAGTGACCCAGAAGTCCATTTTTTCACCATCTTCACAGTCATTCATTTTCTGTAGCATTTTGATTTGTTGTTGTACATTTTAATTTTTGTGTAACATTTGTAACAAATTCATTAAGACTCTACAAGAATACTTGTCAATGCTACACAAAAAAATTAATGACGTTTCCATACAAGATTTTGTTTTCTTACTTCTACTGAAAACTGCTCTAATGCATCTCCTTCACTAGTTGTTGATTTTGAGATTTCTTTTGTGGCAGAAATCATGTTTCTATCCCTTCATACCCATGCCTACTCCCTGCAACAGCAAGAGTCACACTACATTTTGGAATGTAACTCTCTTTACCGAAAAATATTTCAGTATGTGAAGTGTGTCTCCACTCTCCTCCAAATACATCACAACAGTTTGCTAAACAAAATGGCCTTGATTCATGGATTATTTGCGCCAAAAATAAAATGGGATTTTTGCACCATTCTGCCCGCAAATCCCTGTTTAACAAATGGGGATTTGCGGGCAGAATGGCGCACAAATCCCGTTTTTTTCGGCACAAATAATCCATGAATCAGGCGCAATATATGGAACCACTTAGAGTGAAACATGTTTTATTAACATTCTTAATCCTGTTTCTTACAAGGAAAGCAGTACTTCTGTTTTAACTACCTCCAGTTTCTCCATATGCTGTAATGATGTAGACACACATTTTGCATTACCAATATTACTTGAAATCTCAATGGTTCCATTGGATTCAGTAGTTGCGTCTGTCTCAAATTGTACATTTTCACATTCTTGCTTTTTTAGGACACATTACCAAATTGGTGTCTTCTGTCTTCACAACTATATAAAGAACATGAAAGATCAGCCTGAATTTTTTAAGATTTTGAAACTTGACTTCCCTGCATATATCGTTCTTTCCCTTTTTCATTTTGTGCCCAGTTCTTTGAAGGCTTTGTTAATCTTTAGTGCAGAAAAAAACATAATTAATGCTTGAATTGCTTCCACACATTACAATACAAAGTATGTGCGCACCTCCATATCAATCCATTCTACATGCTCCATCCCATACACACATAACACAGAAAGTGGGGTTTTAGATGCTCAGCCTTGTACAACATTCCATGCACTTGACTTCAAGTGTACACAATAGGAATCCTAAATAAGTTGTACAGGTATGTGCAACCGTTTTTTTTGTCCAAATCTCTGCTGTACAATTTCTAAAAGCTTCACTTGGTTGCCTTAATGGTAAGCGATTTTGGTTGTTGTACTGAAAAATGATAGGAAACTGCAGATTGTAAAGTCTTTAATGTGCGTGTATGTATGCAAATACAATACTATGGAATACAGCAAAGAATGTGACTTCCATTTACAGTACTCCCATTTCCTCTTACACACAAATTATACAGCATGTTTCCTGCAATGTACTTCCACTATTACCCACAACTGAAACATAATGCAACCTATACCTTTTCATATTTTCTAAACAACTCCCATAAACCCTTGCCATTCTCTTTAACAGCAGAAGGTGATAGCAACTGAACACCAAAATATCACCATCAATCGAAACAGCCAGTACTTGGAGATATTTAGCTCCTGGTTATAACGAAGGGGAGCTTCTTTAGATTGAACCTGACAGATACCGGCAGCTGCTGTCAATTCCTGCGGCAACTGGTGCCATAGAAAATTATCTATGCAATGTGAACTGTGTATGTTAGGGAATTTTTATAAAGAAGAATAGAAAATACACCTAAAAGACATTAGGAGCATATTAGATAGTATAACATGTATAACAAGTAATAGTTTGCATCTGCAACTAACTCACATTTGCTGCACACTATGTACTAGCTGAGATCTACAGCCAGAATGGTCTAACAAAGCTAATGTAGTTGTCCCACCTCACTGATATGATCACTGACATGAATGTCTTTAAATGACCACACATCTCTATTCAGGGCGCATTTACAGATTTTAGATAAGCCTTGACAACTCAGGCCCTACCATTTCTACTCCTTTGTTCTAGCTCCTGGTTCTCCAGAGCAGGCTCCTGATACCCAAGAGCTGCTTCTTGCTCCTGGTCAACAAATCTCCCTTTTACACCTTGTATCTCTCAGAAAATAATTCCACCCCCTAAACACCTGTTTTCAGTTATTAATACCCACATGCCCAGACAATGCTGCTCACTGGTTATTTACATATTTCGGATATGCCTCAACCACTGTGCCTGTCCCCTGTCTTGTACAACTCTCTTCTAGCTCGAGAGCAAGCACCTACCTAATTGGTAATGCCTAATACCCAGGAGCTGCTTCTTGAGTCTGGCCAACAAATCTCAATTTCAATCCTTGTTTCTCTCCGAAAATATTTGTACACTCTAAACAGCTTCATTACATGAAAGGAAACATTCAAAACTCCATCACTTTTCAGTTATTAATAGCCATAGGTAATCCATTTATCATGTACCCCTTGCAAACATATCAGGGAATCTGCTCAGTTATAATTAAGCAGTTGTTCCTGTTCCCACATGACCTTATACCTTGTGTAACATAGAAACCTTCCAAAGTAAAATTAATGTATACATCTGCATATTCCCTATTATGCTTGCTTGGCAATATATAATGAATGCATTTCACATAGTTAGTGATATTTAAAAGCTGGTGAAATGAGCAATACTGCATTTCTGTTAGTATTATGTTTCCATCATTACCACACGGTATAGTATCAACAAAGTAAGTGGGTTAATAGATGATGGGCCTTTTCTAACTTTCCATGGACTTTACTTCAGGTGGATACACCGCAAGTATATTATAGAAACCTAGGTAACGCATACAAGGTTCTACAACTATTTTTGTGTCCACATATTTGCTATCCAATGTCTAACACCTTCACATGGTAGCCTAATGGTAAGGGATTATGGCTGTTATACGGTCAAAAGTATGAACATCAGAAGATGGTACAGTTTTTAAATTGTGAATAAGTGGGCCAATAGATGTCTATCAAAAAAGCACAAATTAAATGGTAATTCAATTTACAGTGCTCTCCTAGCTCTTTTTACACACAAATTAACCAGCATGTCTGCAGCAGTTTATTAGAAATATTAGCCACATCTAAATGATAATGCAACCTACATCTTTTCATATCATTTAAACTACAATTCCCAAGAGTCTCCACAATTCACTTTAAGGCAGACTCTGATATATATTGAATACCGGAATATCCACAGGGTATGAAGCTTCCACCAACTAGAGCTGTTTAGCTCCTGGTCATACTGGTAACTGGAGGGATGGCCCGACTACGGCAGAACATTGGGCTCGAAATTCTAGATCAACAATGGGGGCTGTTCTGACGTATAACGTTTTCTGGGGACTACTGTTTGACTTGAGTAGGCCTAGGTCATTTCCATTATGTCAAGATAGATACAGAAACACTTTGAATGTGAACATGCATTAAAACAAGTTTCAGACACAAATGAATTTTAAACAATCGGCTTTTTAAATTTATTTTTGCTGCTGGATGCATTTAATAATCATGCATCAATAGTTTTTTTGGGTGAAATAAGTCTTTGTTGAAAAAAACACAATCGGAAAATACAAAAAGTTCATTCACAAGAACAGAGTTTGTAAGGAGGTTAATTATCATTCTTAACTTTTCCTCAAGCAACTGTTTATAGCAAGATAAATTGCAAAATAAGAAAGTGTTTTGAAAGAAACACTGTGAAACCACCACCTATAGTGATAAGTGATAAGCATGTAGTCAATACATAACAACCAAGACAAAAGCAATGAATGAGAAAACTCTTGGTTATTGTAGTCAGGCTAGAGGGTGACCTAACAAGTGGTCGACGTCTAGATATTGATCAAAGAAGATGTTTAGACCAGAAGGATTATGGAGGTGCTGGTCGGTAAGACGTTTCGGCTAGGTGCCTTCATCTTGGGCCTGGGATAGGTCTCCCTAAAAAATAGAGACAGGGGGACTCTTTTAGTGACTGAATTGAAAGTTTAAAAAAACCTTTTGTTTTGTTAAAAAAACACAAGACATAATATTTCCATAAAAATGGTACACCACTATGAAATCAGGGACAAGGGAAACTTGGGACTGACCTTAGGGGCTGCAGAACTCGCTGGAACTGGAAATACAGTGAATCGTATAAAATGGTTTAGGAATCTGGCAACCGGCTGTGAATGGCTGCAAGAATCAAAGAACAAATAGTTGTAGGTAAGGATACTGATAGTGACGGTCAATGACAGAAAAGAATGACCCAAGTGTACAAGAAATAGCATGGGCTCACCTTGCTAGGTTGCAACTGTGTGGTGAAACGCAGGAAATGCGCAGGGTGCCGGTAAAGTGGCAACTGTTCACAAGGACATGGAGCCAGCACGTAATGGTGGCTGGATTGGTCTTATTTACCCATATTGCCTGTAGTTGTCCTGTGAAAAAACACAACAAAATGTGTGCGCCCGTTAACTGAAATCGTGATTTAGCGGTTTGATGGTGGGGATTGGGACTGAAATGAGTGGTGGAGTGGGGAAAAGTATTTACCTGGAAGTAGGAATCCCGGGCTAACTGTGCCGGTAAAGTGGCGGCTGTTCACAAGGACATGGAACCAGCACGTAATGGTGGCTAGATGGGTCCCGGGTTCGCTGCAAGCTGGCGTATGTGGTCGCGTTTGTATATTGCGACTAGAGGGCTCTGTTGCAGCTGGGGAACTGAAGAGCCGGGTTGTTAGTTTAAACCAACAGCTGCAAGTAGCTACTTTTCACTCCTCTGGCAAATTATGCCATAACAACCTTTCTATGCAATATTACATTTGCATATTTGGAAATGGATATAAATAAAAATAAAGAATACACCTGAGAGAACTGTGTATCATATTAGATAGTGTAAAATAGACACAAAGTTAGAGTTTGCATCTGGCACAAACGTGCATTTGCTGCACACTTTATAGTAGCTCGGAGCTGTAACCCAAATTGTCTAACTAGTGCAACATAAAGATAGGGTAGTTTGCCCACCTCGGTGACATTGACATCTATAAATACCCACACAGCGCTGCTGAGTGAACATTTACAGACTTTAGATGGGCCTTGCCCACTCAGACCATACCCTTTGGACACCTCTGTCCTTGCTCCTGGTTCTCCACAACAGCCTCCTGCCTAACTGGTTATGCTTGATAACCAGGAGCTGCCTGTTGCTCCTGTTCAACAAATCTTAATTACAATCCCTGTTGCTCAGAAAATATTTACACACCCCTAAACACCCCATAACAGTGAAAGTAAGCATTACAATTTCTACCAGTTCTCAGTCGTTTGTACCCATAGCTACTGCATTTTTCATGTACTGCCATGCAAACATAACAGGGAATTTGCACACATTTAATTAAGCCTCTCTCACAAGATTTCCATGTAATGCAGGGTATAATCTCATGCCAAGCATTGCTTATCATGCACACATAGCAAAACCTATTCATAATTGCAAATGCATGTCTCCCATTAAGAAATCATGTGTCTACCAGTTGCCCTTCTACTCAGTGTCCTTCACACATTTTCTCATTTCACAACATAGAATTCAAATGTGAAAACCAATAGAAACTGCATATAGTCATACACTTATTCCACAGAATGTTAACCTGCTCATTAAAACCCTATAACTCAAAATCAAAAGTAATCCAACACGTGTGCTGCAATTTATTACAAAATATTACACAAAACTGAAACACCTTTTAATATCTATTAAACTATAATTCCCCTAAACCCTCACTGTTCAGTACACCAGCACAAGCTACAATGCATTCCTATGACATACACTTCCAAATCCCCTTACCATCTAGAAGACAAACACACATAGGGCCTCATTATGAGTTTGCCGGTCCGGTAACAACGTTGCCGGTAAGCTCCAAGTTCTACGAGCGAGTGCCTTTCCACCCACCGTCATGAATTGTGCCGGTGCTACGATCCTCCCCATTTCCATTTGAATCTTATGAGACTCGAATGGGAATAGGGAGTATTTTTTTCCGGCGCCCAGCAATGGGGAATTACCTGGACCGCCAGGGCTGTAATGCCCCGGTAAGTCCCCATTGCTGGGAGCCGGGGAAAAAATTACTCTGGCGGCAGCCATGTCATTTTTGCTGGCACGGCTACCACCCGGGTCACAATGAGGCCCATGGTAACTCCAGGTCCCCCTTTCATATCACACATTGTTCAAATGATACTGAGCAACAAGCAACACAAGGGGAGCATTATTCATTCCACCTGTTTTCAGATATACTACTCATGCCAAATGTATTTCTCAATCTCATTGCACATTATTATTGACCTGCACATTGGTACACACCCTTTTGTAAGCACACACACTACACAAGGTAACCTTTCTCCCAAACTAGATTTATAACCTTCAGTACCCAAAACAGTACATCTTAACTAATGTCTTATGTACCCAACGGATTCCAGCTATTGCCTGAAATATGTAAGTATTTGCAAACACTCACTGTCAACTTTTCCAAAAGATCCAAAACTGTTCAGGCAATCAGCATCAGCATAGTAGAGGTTCTGTAAGAAAAATGACAGGTGCACACAAAATGGTGTCTATCAAACTTTTCAAAACGTTATCCCATTGAAAGAGGACTAAAGTTCCCAAAAACAACCAACATGACCAACACATTTTCCCTTCAAGCTATCACATCCAAGAACACAATACAATCAAGCCTACCAATTGCAAAAACAGAAATAT
This sequence comes from Ambystoma mexicanum, assembly GCF_040938575.1. Lineage (NCBI taxonomy): Eukaryota > Metazoa > Chordata > Amphibia > Caudata > Ambystomatidae > Ambystoma > Ambystoma mexicanum. The sequence continues at coordinate 96,386,413 of NC_090941.1, forward strand.
TGACATAATCCATACCCCACTGCTACTAATACTTCAATTACAAATAACCATGCATTATCAAGAAGAAAGTGACAGAATGCAGTCATCATGGCTGCAGCTAAACTGGTGTGGTTCGTTAAAGACGGCTGGGTGTTTTGGTTACTGATTTTCTGTCAGATGCAACATATTGACATTAACCCAGGCTTGGGAGCTAATTTTAGAGTTAAATGGTTTGGATTGCGAGGAATGCAATGGTACCAACTACCTACCTACCAACTCCAAATGGACCCCAGGTGAATGGTGGGGCAACAGAAAACAAACAGAGTAAGAAGGTACTGAAGGAGATCAGGAAATACTCCTTGAACCTGGTTTTGGATGCAGAACTCACCAGCTCCTGAACAAAGCCTCAAGGAAAACGAGCCATGTCTGCTACCCTGCAAATGGAGATCATAAAGGTGGTGGGGCTAAAGGAGAGATGAGGTTCCATAGATTGGCTGAGGTGACCAGGGGGACCAATTGGAGGTGGGAGGAGTTTTGCAAGGGGTTATAAAATCCCAGACAACACAAAGCATATTGAAAGTTGTTCTAGTGAGATCAGGTGGGGCGGTGCAAGATCAAGAGACAAGGCAGAGAGTGAACGGTGGAGTGGAGTGTTGAGGAGACTTTCAGTGTTCTGAGAAGGTGCAGGTAAGGTGGTATGTGTAGGAGTGAGTGGCACCAGTTTGAGTGAAGTGTCACGGGAGGTGAGTGAAATACAGATAGAGATAGAGAGAGATATGGATAAGAGTAGGGGGCATCAACAGAATGTGAGAGGCAGAGTGAGTGATGGAAGGTGTTTGAGGGAGAGAGTGAAAGAGAAGAGTATGTGTAGTAGCTGGGAGGGAAGAGAGAAGAAAAAGGAAGGTACTCAGGAGGGAGAGGCAGTGAGAGTCGGTACAATCAGGAGACAGAGGAGTAGACATGGGTAGAGGGAGAGCAGTGTTAGTAGAGTGATGCAGGTAGAGACTGAGAGAGGAAGAAGAGAGGAGAGGGGAGATAGTGCAGGTAGTGCGAGCATGGCCTATGGGACAGAGAGGGGAAGGAATGAGGTACACAGAGGAAGACAGGGAGAAGAGGAAGATCGTAGATAGAGAAGAATGGGGATAGATATAGAGGTATAGAGGTTGAGACAGAGAAAGAGAGAGAGAGAGAGAGAGAGATAGAGATAGAGATAGAGATAGAGATATATATATATATATTTATATATATATATATATATATATATATATATATATATATATAGAGAGAGAGAGATAGATAGAGATAGAGACTTGTAGTGAACATCTGGTGACATCAGCCAGTCCAACAAATTAGAGATATCCCTTAACAATTCATGGGTACTCGAGGGAGATAGTTTGGAAAGGCCATGGACTTAAGGATTCCTTGTCACAGTCAGAAAGACTTAGTAGGTGTTACCTTGCTTTGGCGCAAGCCCATGGGGAGGTTGCAAGAGATGTAGGAACCCCCTTAGTTTCAACCAACCCAGTCTTCCCGGACCAGTTCTTTAAAACTTTAATAAAACTCCTTAAATCAACTATCTTTGTCTGTGGAATTGTGAGGCCATTTGTGACACCTGGTTCTTGTCCCCAATTGGGTGGGATTGTTGTGGAGTTGAGTATTAGATCAGTGATATTTCTCTGTAGACGAATCAAAAAATAGAAGTGTAAACAAATTCCATATATTCCACGCCATCTGAGGCATGTCTGTATTCAGAAGATAAGCAACGCTACTATGAATGTAGGTGAATGAGTTGATGGTTAAACACTACTGAGAAGAGCTCATAACTCTTGAAGTTGGTGGGTGACCGACGGTGAGGCAGGGTTTGAAGAACAAACCGTTAACAGGCACACTCCTAAAAAATACTTAACCTCTCAGTAAGCACACAATGACCTCATTCCTTCTCCTCTCCGTCCCATATGCCATGCTCGCACTGCCTGCACTATCTCCTCTCTCCTATTTCCTTCCTCTCTCAGTCTCTACCTGCATCGCTCTACTAACACCTCTCTCCCTACACGTTATGTACCAGTAGAGAGACTGGTGTAGGAACGCATGGAGAAGTGATAACCCTTCAGTGTTGGTTCACAAGCAAATAAAAAAGGCACTGATACTATCATGTAATTGTGAGTTAATAAATAGAAAAGGAAATCAATGCATATGCTGACCTGATACAAGCAATAGAATCCAGCAGACTAAAGAGATGAGCACAGGCGAGCGTGGGAAAACATGCATGGCATTCCATAATTGTAGGCATTTAAAAGATGATTTACCTTGCGCTTGCACGCTTGGAATTTCAAAAGAAAATTGAATGTTGCTCTCTGCATTACCTTTACCCATGGTGTGGATAACAAGCCGCATGGCACAATCAATTGTGGTGGCTACATTACACTATCCTCCAATAAACAGGTGAATTGCTTTATTATACGTTGTAAAGCAATAGCAGAGGACTCAAAAGAGACAGATAACACAGCGTCAATGCTTTTTCTGTGTAGATTCATCTCTGACAATTTATGCAGGAGAGTAGATTTTAGAAACGATATTTGACTTATTGAATTATTGAAACCAGACAAGTAAACAGCAACTGGATTCAAAGCTAAAATATTCCCACAGACCATACAAGTGTTCACAACATGGGAACAAACTGTATCTGCTGAGACATTAAACACATAAGCACTGACACCTTTGCCCAGCAACAGGAGAAGCACATATTAATATAAAGATAATGTGCCCCTGGACAAATTTATGACTAGTGAGGCAAATACATCTATACACATGTTTTAATAATTACGGGAACAGTTGTATACAATGACAATTCGTTTATGAGAAGCTGTCTGTTTGGGTGGTGTACAAATAGCAAGTCACTTTACACAATTCCACAGCACTCTACAACCATTCTGAGGCAGTGAGCCACTCCCCATGGCTGGGGCCATGGCCTTTGGTGACTTAGCCTGGGCCGTGCCACATGCCCCATCAAGCTACCCAAAGTGCCCACTGTGCCCGTCATGCAGCCACACCCAATGGTTCTATTATTTTATAATATTATTATTTATTTACAGTATCTATGAAAGGCGAACCCCACCAGTGCTAGAGTGGTGTTGTACAAGAATACAATGAAATACTAATAAACAGTTTAAAGAAAAAACAAATCAAATGATAAACACCACCAAAAAGTATAAGAACATTCAACAAGCTATTTCAGAGATCAAGCTAATGTGGACCACCAACAACAGAGAACATCTAAAACAAAATAGTGGCATAACATATTATAAATGATCAGAGCACTACAGAAGGTGAGTCTTTCAAAACCTTCAGAATGGATAATTCTGACTGAAAATCCCTATTTCGCTCAGCCTGCAACCTATAAGGATAGAGGCCCTGGGATTGTCTCACTATAGAATGTGCATGCTTTTCCACGATGTCAGATCTTCACAAATAATTGTTGCTGTGCCTACTCCACTTTTCACTGAGCAAGATTTGTATTACATGACAGCACCCATGGTCCGCACCATTAGTGTTTGGCTAGATTGGTGATGGTAACATTACTCCTATTTTTTATGTTGTATCCAGAGTGCAAGAGTATGTGTGATTGACAGGATGCATATTGCCACTGCAAAGATGATAAATGGATCCCTGGGTGCTTATTAAGTCTGAATGTTCCATAAGTGTTAGATATGCATGTATGCCTGATCTAGGCGATGGTTTGGTGGTTGATCTGTCCTTAATGCAACGCCATAAAGAACTAAGTAACTTGATTTGTGTTGGCATCTTTACTTCCCAGACACATCTCAGTGTTTTTAAGTCTGATTCATGGTAGTAAGGGAAGAAATAGAGGGTCAACAGACAATATCGCAGATGTTTCTGTATTGCACTTTAAATAATACAATAAACTATGAGCTGATACATTTGTTTGGGTATCTGATGGGCATATTAGAATTATATATAACGGGATGGACTGGAGAAGCAACATGTTGTTTAGAAATAGGAAGTCACTGTAAAAATGTAGCTTGTGCATATTAAGCCTTCTGGTGACATTTGGCCTAACCTCAATCTCTGCTTTTTGTTCTTCCAATGCCAACAATTTAGGAATGCTGGTGAAGAAGAGAATGTGGCAGATTAGGGGCAATACATTTGTCTCAAACTGACCCATTGGTTACAGACCATCCACCTTTGGCCACATCTTAGAAATGTTCTGATCTCTGAGAGAGGTGCCTGGGGGAATTTGATTATGTAACTCAGGACTAGTATGTAGGTAACCATGATTAACATGATGTGGTGCCGTGGAATAGATTAGTCCCATGAGGAGGTTAGGACAAGTGATGTGTACCCCAGATCCTTGGCGATCATCTTTCCTCAACTCAAGTTTGCTTCTACTTTTATCCAGCCAGGCTTGTATTCTTTGTTCGCTTCTCAGAAATATTGAGCAAGCATTGCCTGTCAATGCCGCAGGGCACCACTCATGAGTGCTTACAGCCTGAAAGTCACTCTTCATCTCTTATACACCCGTTACTACCCCAGTATCCCTGTCCCTTCCTACTGAAGCTGTGGCTTGACCACTCCGTAGGTCTTTGGCCAGGGTAATGGTATTAACAGCCTTTGAAGGTAAAGCATCCTCTGCGTACTGAGGCCCCAGCATAGGCACCAGTGGGTCATCTTTACTTCATGTATGCATGCATGAAGGGGTGCAATGCATTTCATAGATTCTACTTTCCCCTTCACCTTGAATGGACCACTTATCTCAGGATGTAATAAGTCAACATGTGAAACATGTCTGTGTGAGATATGTCAGACTGACATTCTTGTGCGTGGGGGTGCTCCATGGCTCTCCATGCATTATTTAATTGCATGCACTACAACAGAAATAACTGCAGCTCCGACCTCCGAATTCCATATGCACTCCATGGCAACAAGGGGTAGATTAATACAGCATTCTTCTCTAAGCGGGTAAGCAATGGTTGCAGGATACCTTCCACTTCACAGTGGCATTTTACTTCCAGCATTAGTTGGTCATGGGAGTCCTGACCAGCAGCTTGAAGTCACTCCTCCTGTTGAGGTGATGAGTCCTCAGAGAGGGGAGGCTACAGCTTCAATCTTCTCATTATTCCTGTCCCATAGCTGGAACCTTTCTGGTGGTGCTTTGAGAGTTCAGGAGATGCGGTACCCAAACAGCCATCATTCTTCCTTTACACTTGCTGGATGGCCAATAATTGGCTCAAATTAAATGGTGACAAAACCGAGGTCTTGGTTGTTGGTTCCTCCTCTCCTTCCTCTTCTTGGACCTCTGCTTTTTGGCCTCCCTCTTTTAGCTCTTTTCCTGCTGCTGCTTCCATGGTCAAGAACCTGGGTGTTAAGCGTTCCGCCTCTCTATCTATGGCCACTCAGGTTAGGGCAGTTTGCCAAGCGGGCCACTTCCACCTGTACATTCTCAGGAAGGTTTTTCAATGTATTCCTCTCGATCTGCGTGTGCCAGTGTTCTCGGCTATAGTTCTGAGCAAGATCGATTATTGCAACTCTCTTTACCTGGCTCATCCTGATTACATGTTACGCCATCTGCAGGTTCTCAAGAATTCGACTGCTCGCCTCGCCACTGGCACACATTTCCAGGAACATATTTCCCCTGTTCTGAGATTCCTTCATTGGCTGCCGGTGGCAAGATGCGTTCATTTGAAGTCCCTATGTCTGGTGCATAGGGCATTTTATGGTATTGGCCCAAAGTACCTGCAGCAAAAATGTCTGCGGTATGTTCCTCGCCACGCACTTCGTTCTGCAAAACTCTTTCTTCTGGTTGTACCCAAGTTTCATTGTGCCAGAATTGGTGGCCGCTCTTTTCCAGTTTGAGCGGCTGCTCTCTGCAATGCTCTCCCTATCTCTCTGCGTATGGTATCTGCGCATCTGCATTTCCGGAAGGCCCTTAAAACCTTACTGTTTTAGCTCATTCACGATGGTTCCTGATCATGGGCTTCTGCTTTAGCGCCATGTTGCGTTTTGGTGTTGGTTGCGCTGCATCCCCCTCTTGGTGGGTGTAAAAAAACAGAATAATGTGATGTCTGCATGTGGTAACAGTAATTTCCCATTACAGCATGTAGATATTTTAAAAAAGAGGTAGATGTGAAATTACAATTCACACCCGGGGAAGGGTGCTCAGCAAATCGGGTGGCTGGAACAGTGGGCGAGAACACACTATGTACCGCCTGCTGTGTTCAAACACCTGAGGCACTTCCTCGGGTGGCACAATCATAACGCCCACCCCAAAGCAAGGTCCTGGTGCTCCTTCCACTCACAGCCACCATAGACATTTATTTTTTGATGGGGATTGGGCTTGCACAATACACACCCAGCACAGTGGCTGTAAAAAAAAAAGAATGACTCATTTGCTCCCTGGCTAAACCATGGTTTGCGAATGGCTATCACCCCCTTGTTGAGAAGCGGACATGGCTGGTAACGGGCCCCAGCTCTCAGCTAGGCCCTCGATTTCTTGTGGCTGCATATAGTTGGGGCTGGCAGGTTGTTACTGGTCATGACCCCCAACATAGGCGTGATTGCCACATTATCACTTATGAACTGACAACTGACCCCTGCGCAATGGTGGATAACATCGGTGCACTCCTGCCGCAACAGGGGTAAGCCCTGCTGTGCTTAGCATTCCAAAATCGGAACTGCCGCCTCTGTTAACCGATGTTATTCTTACATGTTATTCTTGTAATTATCATTACGCTCCCGAAATTGGAACTGTCATTTATTTGCACTGAAGATATACCAGGAAGGGCTTCACAAGCAAAATACTGAAATATTCTTACATTCAAACATGGCTACTGCCATGATGCAACCTGTTCTTCACATGAGGCCTGCCTATTTGCCCTCCCCTGTTATTCGAGGACTGACCAACACCAATGAATATATGCCTTGGCTCAACGAGCTGGCAGGCGAAGCCAGACCCTAACACACTCACACACTGGTGACCCACATCAATTGCAGAAGGTCTCCTCAGACCCGCAATGACACTCTGGCAACCATGCGCACCGCAAAGCAAGCATTCAAAACTACACACCAAAGTACATTCTTACTTGTAACAACCTCCAGGCAAATGCATCTTATCCAACTACCAATGCCTACTAAACGCCTCCCCCCCGGGGTACTAGTTACTGTAGATGTCCATCAGTACCATGTCTGCTCCCCTAGTCCCGCTCTGTAACCCTCAACATGCCTGACTGTCCTTTTTAAAGCCCAGACCACCAATCTAGACCTCTCTCCAGCCTGCCATCATGTGACCACTTCTTAGAAATTTGCAGAAAACGCTCCAGCCACATATATACTAAGACAGCCCAACTTCGCCTCTCTGACACTCCTATCCCATGCAGGATATAGGCTGACTATTGCTCTCTACCAGGCCATAAACTAGCCATAAACTACACACGAGAAATCCTCATACATACTTACCAGCCGTTGCCCCCATCGAGTCATCCCCACTACATAGGCCCCATGCATGACTCCTCCAGTCCCACGCCGCCCATCATCTACAAAAGATCCCCATCTCTCCCACTACATCTCTAAAAAGAGCCCTTGTCAATGCCAGGTCCCTACCGGCACACTCGCTAGACATCTCAGAGCTAATCACTGAGAACAACCTGGACTTACCAGCCATTTCTGAGACTTGGCTGAACGTAGCTTCTGGTGCCTCAATTTCAATCGCAATACCATCAGGCTACAACATCCTATGCAAAGACAGATGTGTTGCTAGGGGGGTGCCGCAGCAATCATTGCCAAAACATCCTTCCCCTTCAGGGATATTACCTCCCATAAACTTTCCAATGGAGAACTACTGTCCAACAAAATCTGTCTCTCCCACACCAGCACTATCGCTATCCACCTGGTCTATTGCACACCTGGGCAAACTGTTATCTTCGAAGATTATATCATACACATACTCAGCCAATACTAAACCCACTTCTAAGATCTTACTCCTAGGTGACATTAACCTAGGACTTAATGAGAACGACAACACCAATGCTGCTTCACTATCCAGCTGCATTGCCTCCCTTGGTTTCACGCAATGTTTACTCACTTCCCACACATGCTAAAGGATGCACCATAGACTGGCTAGCTGACCTCAACTGCCACATATCTATCATGTCCAATCTACCATGCCCCTGGACGGACCACCACCATCACATTTTCCATACCCACCTCCTCCCAGAACCCACCTACACCTCCCCTACCTGCATCATTACTGAGGAATTCACGCAACCAAACTAAAGATCATATCCTACCAATACCAGAGGGCCTAAAACCCACACGGCCCTGGGACCATGTCTTCCTGTTGGATGTCTCTAATTAGACCCCAATTCATGCAGTCAACACCAACGTTCCCCTCTCCCAGTGCAACCCAAAAGCGGCCTTGTATCGCAACACCTGGTTTATCCCTGACCTCTGTTATGTTATGTTAACAGAACTTTTTAAAGCGCACGTATGCCAACGGCATCATGGAGCTAGTAGCATTAGAGCGGTATTAATCTTAGTACACAATTAGAATGATAGAGTTTTCGATTTCCACCAAAAACCCAAACAATCAGCGGTACTCCGAAGAGCAAATGGAAGGTTGGTCCAGGCATTAGCGGCCACAATGGAGAAGCACAACTCTGCTTGCTACTTCTCAAAAAACGCGAGGCCATAATACAGGCTAAAATCATCACCTACAATTTAAGAATCAAATTGCCATAAATCAACCAAATCATATACCTCCAAAAAATTTCGAAAATCTCTACTTGACTTCTGTCCGGTAAAGTTACACATCGAAGACCTATCCATTTTGAAGTCAATTACACAATTAAAATCCCCCCTCCAAAATAACCATATGATATGATGTATGGTATGATATGATATGATATGATATGATATGGCATTTGTAACGCGCCTATACACAAGTGTTTCAAGGCGCGACGAGGCAGGGAGGGGGGAAAAAGGGGAAGACAGACAACGATCCTACTAGGCCAGGTGTCATTCAGATCACGCAAGTGCAGGGGTAGGGGGAAGGGAAGAAGTGCAAGGGGAAGGGGAGCGGGGGGAAGTGCAGTACAAAGTAAGTAGAATAAAAATAAATAAATATGGCCAGCTGCTGGCAAGTGCAAGGTAAGTGCAGACAAGACCTGGGAAGGGGGGGCTGTAGGGATACAGAGACAGTCCCGCAGTGCAGGGGTTGCCAGGGAGGCAGTGCAACTGGAGAGTGGCTGGGCCCAGGACCGAGGTCGCTGAGAGTGGCCCAGTTGCAGATTCAGTGCAGTTTCAGTGAAGAATTTAGCAGGGGAGAGGGAGAGAGAAAGCAGAAGCAAAGAGGAAGGTTTTGAGGTGCTTCCGGAACCGGAGATGGTTCTCCTCAAGATTCAGGGAGGCAGGAAGGCTGTTCCAGAGGGAGGCCCCTGCCGCAGAGAGAGATCTACCCCCAGCTCGTTGCTTCGAGAAGTGGCTGACCCTGAGGGAGTTGGAGACGGATGAGCGAAGGTCTCGGAAAGGAAGATATTTAGGAAGAGAGAGTTGAAGGTATTTAGGCCCCAGGCCCCAGACCTTATGGACAATGCAGAGGGTTTTGAACTTAATCCTCGCAGCCACTGGGTAGCCAGTGTAGAGATTTCAGTCCTGGAGAGATACGGTCCCTGGGGTTGAGGCCAAGGACAAGTCTCGCAGTTCTGTTCTGGATGAGTTGCAGAGGGTGGAGAGTGAAGGCAGGCAGATTAAGATAGGGGCTGTTACAGTAGTCCAGCTTCGAGAGAACCAGGGCTCGGGAGACAGTGAGCTTCTGGGGGAAGGAGAGGAAGGGAAGAATACCTCTGAGGAGGTGCAGCTGGTAGTGTGACTTCTTAGAGACGTCAGATATTTGAGGAGAGAAGGAGAGTGTGGAGTCGAAGATGACCCCGAGGTCATCACCAAGCAACATCTGCAGTGAAACAAAAAAGTCCCCTCCACCCACACATGGGCCATATATAGAACCAACTGTGAACAACAAACCCTCTTATTTAAGGTCAATTAGTATAATACGCCCCTCATTATCCATACTCACCTTTTCAACACTTGCATCCAAACCCTTTCTCAACAAGATTCCAACACCCCGGAAATTTGAGGAGTAGCAATCCAAGAAAACTATTGTATATCTTGAATTAGTCAGAGAACAACCAGTACCATCAAGTAGATGTGTTTCTTGCAAAACAGCCACATCAATCTTCTCCCGCCAAAGTTTAGACAGCACCTTCCTTCTCTTTCGCATGCAATTCAACCCTTTCACGTTCCAAGTACACACCGAAACAAGCCCCTTCAGAGCCCACTAATACTCTATATTTTCACATGCTCCCATAGTTTTCCAGCCATGTACAATCTTCCATTTGAGCACTGTGATAATACCAAACCACCCTATAAAGTTGAACAACATATGTATCACCCCCCACACGACACCTACAACAAAAGATAACATGCACACCTACAAAACAGAATCGATTGAAAAAAAACCAACATATCCTGGGTTTCAACAAAACACCCTTATATACACCATCATAACCTATTCCAACTATCTCCCCAGGATCCTATGCCTAACATTTACTATTAAAATAACTTCCTCAAATACCCTTAATGAAAGAGTCCAAAAACCAACCCCTAACCCCTTTATTTTCCTTCCCCTCCTAGCAAAGAACCCACAAGAAGAAGAAAGAAAGAAAAAAGCATCAAAGTACCCAAAGTAGTCCAAAGCATCAATAATGAATAAATACAGGCACGCCCTCACCAAATTCAAAAGCATATGCACCAGACACTTCCACAAAGCAGCAGCACCTCAATGGTAAAATACAAGGATTGTAAGAAGACGCAATATGCACAGCAATCACACCTTGAATTGGTAAGTACACAAATCAGTGATCACATCCAGAAAATAGCTTACTAATGGATCAAATAACACTCCCTATCCATCATTATCAACAATCCCAATCCTGCCCCTCTTAAACACATCAGGAACCGCATAATTAACCTCCAGCTGGCATAAACATGACCTTATAACACGCACCCGCAACCACTCGCCACTTCAATAGTTTGGCCAACACTAACAGCCACCCCCCAATTCATAGCAAACAACATAAAAGCACACCACCTAACTACTGCATTTCTACTACCCGTGCACAATACAGATCAAAGCAATGTAAACCAGATATCAATGTAGTAATGCAGTGAGATACCAGTCCATCAAACACCACTACTTAAACCAGTAGAACAGTAAACGTCCAGTCTTGGACAAATTAGGAACACAGAAATCAGTCTAAGGCGCTCAGGTGAAACATAAACATAAACACAAATCTGCGTTTAACTAGAGACATCCTGCCCTCCCCACCCTGCCCCGCCTCTGTTAACTATTAGCTGAGCACGAAACCTCACAGAAACACAGGCAAGAGAAAAAGAAAATTGAAGATTACTAACAGTTAATCACCATCAACTTTCAGTACATTGCACACAAGATCACCTCAGTGCACGCAAAGTCATTGATTCTCCCCCCCTAAAAAACTGAAAGGCATATTGTGAGACACCAAAAATAAAGCATTGTCCATAAAGATACAATCGAAAATACTTTTTAGCAAAACTTCATAGAATGGAGGAATGGGCAATTAATCATGTATCAACTAGCAGGACAAATAGTAAATAAAGAACACTGTTTACATGAAAGTGCCATTATGACCACCCATCTTGTTGAAATGTTTGTTGCAAACCCTCCATCCGCGGCACATGATGACCAAAAAGTACTCAGAATAACCTCTTATTACACCAGCCCACGGATTATTCGGGGATCTAATAGATGGATGTTGAAACCCTGTTTGTTGAATAATAAAGATGCTACTGATGCATTAATGGGATTTATACCAAATTTCTTTGAGGTGAATTTTGGCACAGCAGATAATAGGGTGGTGTGGGATGCTTTCAAGCCTCGGTTAGAGGGGAACTGATGAATTGGACTGCGAGAACGCGTAGGGTAGGGGAAGCCCGATTGGAAGAGCTTGAAAAAGAATTGGGTGATTTGCAAAGACATTATGCTTTGTCAAGAGAGGAGAATAAAAGGCTTAGGATATTGGATGTTAAGGAATTACTGAAAAATGAGGTGGACTCACAAGTTGAGAGGGGTTTGTATTACATGAAGCAAAAATACTGGGAACAGGGGGATAAGGCAGGGAAGATATTAGCAAATAGATTGAAGAGTTATTTGGAGAGGGTGTATGTTCAAAAAATTGTTGATGAATCCAGAATTGTGGAGATTAAGAAAGATAAAATTGGTGAGTGTTTTCATTCATTTTATGCTAAATTGTATGCCGAGGATATTGCTTTGCAAATGGATGATTTGGATAGGTTTTTTAAGAAAATTGTCCTTCCTGTACTTTCTGAGGAAGGTAGATGTTGTATGGATGCCCCGATTACCATCCTGGAGGTTTTGTCGGTAATTGAGGGAATGAAGAAAGGCAAATCTCCAGGGAAGGATCGTTTGACAGTGGAATTTTGTCAGAAATATGGGGAAGTGTTGTCAACAGTTTTATGTGAATTTTATAACTGATTCGATGAAAGAAGCAATTATTACAGTGATCCCGAAGCCTGGAAGGATGCAACTAGGTGCAGTAATTATCGACCTATCTCCTTGCTCAATGTAGACTTGAAAATGTTTACCAAAATACTAACGATGAGGCTTAAAATGTATATGGGTGAGTTAGTGGAACGATCTCAGACAGGATTCATGGAGAGAAGGTATGGATATGATAATATTCGAACACTGTTAGACATTTTGAGTTTGCCAGACTCAGAAATAAAGGATATTTTGTTGTTTTTTTTAGACGCAGAGAAGGCCTTCGATAGGGTGAATTGGGCCTTCCTGAATTATACTCTGTCGAAATTGGGTTTTGGTCCTTTCTTTATTAAGGCTATTCAAGCACTTCAGACTGGCATATCGGCAAAGGTGTGGGTGAATGAGGGGTTTTCTATGTCATTTCCGTTGTTTAGAGGCACACGTCAGCGTTGCCCTTTGTCGCTGCTGTTATTAAATTTGGTATTGGAGCCTTTGTTAGCATATATACGTCAGCTAGATCTATCAGAGGATTTGCTGTTGGGATGTGGAAATTAAAGCTCTGGCTTATGTGGATGATGTTTTTATTTTGGATGATGCTGTTGTAGGGGGTCAAGTATTGAAGGGAGTCTTTGAGGAAGTGGGTAAACTATCTGGGTATCGGATCAATTGGGATAAAACAGTGGTATTTCCGGCGAGGGTATCACATGGATGTGAGAATCTGCTGGGGTGGCATTGTAAAATTTACAAAATTATGGTAGTGTCTGATTACACTGGTGAGGTTCTGAACAAGGTGCCATGGTGGGTACAAATTGAGGTAACACGGTTTTTGCCTTATGATGGTAAACGTTTTGGAAAATTGCCTAAGAAGGTGCAGTGTTTGAAATCGGTTTTGGCTACCGAAGAAGCTTTGTTGTCATGGATATTGGGGACTGGACAAGGTCTATATGTTTATGAAGAGGCTTCTCTTTGGCATAATCCTGGTTTGCAGTTTAATAATAAGTTACTAAACTGGAAAAGTTGGGTTCAGAAGGGTGTTATGATTATTGGTGATGTGTGGAGAGCTGAAGGGGCAGTACCTTTTGCAAGTTAAGTTAAGAAATTTGGGATAAGGTACAGGGAATTGAGAAGGTATGATATTTTGGTGACTCTCCTATCGTAACAGAGGGACATGTTGGGTAATACATTTTTGAAGAAACCAGAAAATTTTAATATTTTGGAAATTTGACTCCAAAAAGTGTCTACTTTTATGCAGTTTATGCAACCTGATGGGCAATGGTTAGACTCGTGGGACAAGCTGAGGTTGTCTTGGATGGAGGATTTGGGCAGGGAACTTACACAAAGGGAATGGGAATTTGGAGGGTACCGACAATTGCCAAAGTGGATTTGCAATTACGTTATTTACACCAGAGGATATTGCGCAGAATATATTGGACCCCAGTACGTATGTGTAAATTGGGATTAGTTGGTGATGATCGGTGTTGGGGTTGTGGGAAGGAACAAGGTACTTTGATACATATGTTTTGGTATTGTGAGAGAGTGGTGAGTTTTTGGAGGGAGGTTATTGATAGGGTGGATCAAATTTGGGACATTGTTTATCCACGCAATCCCCTAGCGGTCATATTATTGTACAGTGGTGGACAGGATGTGTGTTGGATGGTATTGTGTGGGGTATTCAAGGTGTTGTTGGTGGAGGCTAAACAGGTGTTGAGGGTCTGGAAGACACGGAAGAAGCCGATGGTAGAGGAATGGATTTTAGACGATAAAGTTTTATCCAGATTTGAGAAAACGATGTACTGTAAACAAAACAAGGAAACCCTTTATGAAGGTATGTGGGGGAGCTTTGGTGGCCTTTATGGATGATGCTAGTTGGGTTTTAGAGTGGAGTGCATTGGTCTTTTTTCAAGTTACATTAATTTATGGGGAGGGGGTCTGTGTTGTCTTTGTGGTTGTTTTGTGTGGTCTTGTTTGTTTGTTGTGGTTTGTTCAGTACATTTGGCTTTGTTTTAGGTTAATCTTAAGTTTTATATGGTGGAATACAGAGTTATGGTTTAGAATTCTGTGCTATTTTGTTTCCACTGTTATGTATTCGCAATTCAATGACCTAGGTTGTTAATTCTGTTAATTTTTGTACCTTGTTGAAAATGAGAAATAAAGAGTTTAAAAAAAAAAAAAAAAGAATCACTATTGCCAAATCAAATATACAGTAGCTTTTCGTAATTCTGCGTTACAAACCCTCACGATGCCAAGGGGATACATGTCCTGCCACCATCATAAAGGACTGTGCTGAAGCTCTTGCCCCTTTCATCGCCACTCTTATTAACGCTTCATTCACCTCCTACGCTGTTCAAACCTGCCAAAAGGAAGCCTGGATCCTCCCGTTTCTCAAAAAACCTAACCTCAACCCCTTCATCCCAAAAAACTACCGCCCTATCACAACTGTCCAATTCCTCCTCAAAATCCTGAACCGGGCAGCCTATTTGCAGATCCAGCATTTCCTGGAATCCAATATCTATCCTAGGTTTACGACAATCCGGATTCCACTTTGGCCATGGTACATAATCTGCACTGGTGGATTTGAAAAAACAACTAGATGAAATCAAATATGCAGACAAATCAGCCCCCCTTACTTTTGTTAGACCTATCCACTGCCTTTGACCTCATGGATCACCAAATCCTATGTCAGCATCTTGCCTCGGCTGCACACTTCTCACAGGAGGCATCTCTTGATTGCCTAGTTCCTGGCAGACAGATCTATGAGAGCTTTCACAGATAATGCTTCTGCCCCCCCTTCAGTCACATGAGTGCCAGAAGGTTCATTCATCTTCCCCAACCTTGTACAACAATTTTACAAAACCATTGCTTGACCTCCTGGATGACCTAGACATCTCCTACATTAACTACCCTGATGATACACATCCTCCCGCCACTATCTAGAAACTATATTAATGACTCTGCCCCTCTGCACACTGTATACCAAGCTTCCCAGGCCTGGATGGCTGCTCATCTTCTTTGTCTCAATGCCGATAAAACAGAGTTCTTGATTGTAAGCACATACGCACTCCTGAACAAATTAGACATGGTCTACAGCACCTTCATCATCAATGGCATTCCCATCCCATTATCCAGCACTCTGAGCATGCACATTGATGCCACCCTATCCCTCAATAGGCAAGACAATGGGCCTCATTACGAGTTGGGTGCAAAGGGATACCGGACACCGTTAAGGAAACCTGTGCCGGTAATCCCTTTGCGCCCTATTCTGAGTTCCCTTAGCGGGTCCCTTCCTTAATGCCTGGTTCTACCAGGAAGGGACCCGTTAAGGGAATTCAGAGCCAATAACGGTACTGCAATTTGCGGTACCGTTATTAGCGCCTTCCCATTGAGCCCTATGGGGGCTCAAATGGGAATGGGGAATGGCTTTTTCAAAGGGGACTTGAACCAGGGTGGACTCGGTACCAGTATGGGAGGTAGTCATGGCATAAATAGTGCCATGATTACCTCCATACTCTGAATGAGGCCCAATGTCATCACCGCCTCAGCTGCATACACTACAAAGCTAACCAATGAAGACAGCCACTTTCTCTCCACTGACAGCTTTCTCACCATAGCCTGAGCGCTCATCGGATCCAGAATTGACTACTCTTACTGTCATGGCCACAGGCCCCAGAACACAAAAACCACACCATCTAGTGATGGGGCAATGGGTCACCTGACTCACTTATGTCCCTATGGGACCCATAAACACAAGGGCCCTGTTTGGATTCAGTCTTGGTGCCGTTGGCACCAGGCTCATATAGAGATGTGAGCAGGATCACCTTATTTCAGTGCAGATGTGCTTTTACTTTATTTCAGTGCAGCAGTGTTTTTATTTTACAAGAACTTTCCAGGAGTTGAAAGCCTTTATTGCAGACAACATCCTCATGTGCTGACTCATCGGGTGAGGCTCCCTGGGCCTGGTCTTCATGTGCTGACTCATCAGGTGTGGCAAGCATGCTGAACCTGGTGGGCGTGGCTTCAGAAGCTCAGCTATATAAGCTGCTCCATCCTTAAGACCGGTTCTTCACGTTACTGTGCACTCGCGTGCAACATGATGCTTACCGCCGTTTGGATCAGTATACTTACCTTGGAAACCAGGCATTCTCCTGCACACTCGCCTCCAGGAAACCGGTGCTTCATCTGCAGACTCATCTCCTGACAGCTATAAGGGTGGGTACTGCCTAATTTTTTGTTCTCGGTGGGTCTAGTCTGTAGGAAGGGAGGTTCTAAAGAGAAAAAGTACGAACCAGACTGACTACCCCTCTCTCATGGTCCTATAAGAACGCAGGTATAGGTACAGTGTGACTGCTTATTTCCTATGCAGACAAAACGCCTGATGGGAAAAAAAATTATTTGGACCGGATACACTGTTACAAATGCATAAATCACTTTTAATGTTAATTTATAAAAACATCTTAAAAAACATTTTTTGGCTTCTATATGCACCAATCATACCTTTCATTCCACTCATTATGTTTTACAAACACGGGGTTCTACAATTTACATATTCTTCTAGCAAATTCATTGTTTACAATATGCATGACATAGGAAAAAACATTAGGTTTTCCTTTGGAGTTGACATATGTTTCGGCCCTTACTAAAGTACCATCGTTGTCTGCGGTGGTCAATAAAACAAATATTGGGCCATCTTCAGGACACTCGTTTTTTCTTAGAAGATTAATTTCGTTCCCCTTTCACATGGAAAATGCCAAATCTAAAACAGAAATTATACATACATTACAATGTGAACTGGTCTTTCCCAATTTGATCATTCTCAAGGTGATGGCTAGTCTTTTTTTCTAGACTAATACACTGCACCCACCTGTGTTCAGCATATATTGCTTTGGACATTGAGCTGTGGCTACTGGATGTGTGATATATTCTCCAGTGTCTGGAACCCTATTTGAAGGGAACACAGTAAGACCAATTAATGATCTAGTCATTCTTTTTGTAATGAAAAAGTCCTGAAAAAATGTAATATATAGATTTCTCAAGAACTTACGGAGGTCACCTCTGTGTAGGTAAATCTTCAAAAGCTTCTTTTCCCTTTACTGAAATGCCGCGTGACCAGCTAACATGAGTTGTAGCTTAGTCCAGCAATGTCATCAGTAATGCTGCCTATTAAAAAAGGTAGAGAAAATCATGTATGCTATATTAGTGATTGCATAGCATGTGTTGCTTTTTTACATATTTTTTATATTAAAAAACATCATGTCTAATGAGCCGTGTTGCTTCGGCGTACAAATCTTTATCATGATTCCGTTATATTATTGTGAAGAAACGTGCAGTGTGCTTGCGAAATTCTACACCATTTGAATAGTCAAGCGCCTCTGTTCGCGCTGCCTCTTCGAACTTGCTCTCTGTTGTTTTTGCCATCGCGAGGTTACTGACGGCTTAGTTCTAATTACTCATTGCAGTACATTCATTATTTATGGCAATGATTGTTCACGGTATAACTAATTTACAGCTTGTTATGTTTGTACGACCAAGCCGGGCTGAGCCTACTTTCAATCTCACGCGCATTTAAAACAGGCTTTCCTGTTTAGTCTTTAGCTCGTCCAAAGCTCACCGGGCGTGTCGTCTCCCGTTTTCGCTGCTGCGTGTGGGGCATTGACCTTTTTGAAGGTCACCAGATTAGGGGTGTATGCAAGTAAAGAGGCACATGACCACGTTACCTGCATGACGGCGAACAATGCATCTTTCCGATGCTGCAAGCTGTTAGGAACGGCTACTTGTAATTGCTATTCGTCAAGACACTGCCAAACAAATATATATTAGCCCATGTGTTTGAACCAATAGTGCATTTTATACACAAACACTCGTGTGTTGTTGGAAAATATTTCGGACACTAGATGTACTACATTTTGGCCATACCATGATACGTGAGGGCTCTGTACTGTCAATCAGGTCATATTTTCTTAGATCGTGTATTGTATTAGAGATGTCTTTCATATACTCGATACAACGGAAAGCTTGCATTTTTACAATATGTGTGTGTGGAAAAGGCTCATTCTATTACCTTTCTATTACAGAACTAGGTGTCAGAGGCCATGTGCAGTCAATGGAAACGCTTTAGGGAGAGCCAAAAACGCCAATAGTGCAACCAAAAGTTCGCTTTTTCATTGGAGAATAAGACTCAAATGCGGTGGGTATCAGAAGTCAAAATATGTATACCCCTATTCCTGTAGCATCAAAGGAATGTGTTCCACTCCACAGCAATATTTAGCCCATTTTGCACTGTATTAAGATTATAAATCCATTTTTGCTCACACCTAGTGAGGGTTTGGTCTCTATTCCCTCTTCTTGGGGAAGGTTTGATGACTTGGATTACACACCATAATAGGTCAGTGCATTTGTGTTGTTTTTTTGTGAAATGGGCCACTAGTGGTTTGTTCTCAACTTGGTTGCGAATACAGGATTTGTGCTCACTGATTCTTTGGCGTATTTGCCTTTTGGTTTTGCCAGTGTACACCAAATCACACGGACATTTGATGGCATACACCACCCATTGAGATAGACAGTTTGTAAAATCTTTTAGTTGGATTACCGTGTTGCAAAGGGTGATACTCTTCCTTGTAGCGGTTTGTGCACGGACCGAACATTTCCCACACCGATGGTGGCCTTCTATAGGAGGTAAGCCCCAAAGTGATGTTTGAGAGGTCTTCCTAGGCTTGATATTAAGGTAGGTATGTACTAGACTGTCTTTTATATTTTGTTGTCTCTTGAACGCAAAGCGTGGGATTGGATGATTAACGTCCTCCGTGTGAAGCATTTTCCAATGTTTGCGAATAATCTTTCTAAGATTATTACTGATCGGACTATATGTGCTAACGCATGTGATTTTTTCCTCTTTTTGGCGATGAGCAGGTTCTAAACTGCTGGCTCTATTCATGTGTAATGCTCTTTTATATGCCCTGTGTATCGTAGTTTTGGGGTACCCTCTGTCTTTGAGTCTGGATTTGAGGTTTTTCCCATGTAGTGTAAATTTCCACATCCGTACAGTTTCTTCGGATCAGAAGGAACTGGCCATATGGTAGGCCTTCTTTCAGACTTAGAGGATGGAAGATCTGATAATTCAACAGAGGGTTTTTGTCGGTAGGTTTTCTATATATAACACAGTCTCTATGTTTCCACTTGCTGTTTTCTTTATCTCTAAATCTAAAAATGGTATTTTATTCAAATCAGTATGTATTGTAAATTGAATGTGAGTATTTTGAAGATTTAACCACTTATGAAACAAAGAAAGCTGGTCAGAGGTGCCACTCCATATTAAACAAATATCATCAATGTATCGTAACCAATTTTTGATGAAGATTGAGAAAGGATTGATTGGACTGTAAATGAATTGTTGCTCGAGGTCATCCATATATAGATGTGCTAAATCGGGAACGAATGTCGCTCCCATACTGGTCCCTTTTAGCTGATTGTAGTAATGGTCGTTGTACAAGAAGAAATTTTCTGTCAGTGCTAGCCTTATGCATTCCAAAATGAATGCAGTTGGAACAAGGTTGAGTGTCATAGGACGTCTATCCAAATATTTAGCCATCACCTTGAGACAATCATTTTGAGGGATACTGGTATACAGACTGACCACATCTAAAGTTACCAATATACCAGATGGATTTAGTTGGATGGACTCCAATCTTTTTAACATGCTGGTAGTATCAACACAAATGCACTGACCTATTATGGTGTGTAATCCAAGTCATCAAACCTTCCCCAGGAAGAGGGAATAGAAACCAAACCCTCACTAGGTGTGAGCAAAAATGGATTTATAATCTTAATACAGTGAAAAATGGGCCAAATATTGCCGTGGAGTGGAACGCATTTCTTTGATGCTACAGGAATAGGGGTGTAAATATTTTGACCTCTGATACCCACCGCATTTGAGTCTTATTCTCCAATGAAAAAGCAAACTTTTGGTTGCACTGTTGGCATTTTTGGCTCTCCCTAAAGCGTTTCCATTGACTGCACATGGCCTCTGATGCCTAGTTCTGTAAAAGAAAGATAATAGAATGAGCCTTTTCCACACACACATATTGTAAAAATTCAAGCTTTCCGTTGTATCGAGTATATGAAAGACATCTCTAATACAATACACAATCTAAGAAAATATTACCTGATTGACAGTACAGAGCCCTCACATATCATGATATGGCCAAAACGTAGTACATCTAGTGTCTGAAATATTTTCCAACAACACACAAGTGTTTGTGTATAAAATGCACTATTGGTTCAAACACATGGGCTAATATATATTTGTTTGGCAGTGTCTTGACGAATAGCAATTACAAGTAGCTGTTCCTAGCAGCTTGCAGCATCGGAAAGATGCATTGTTCGCCGTCATGCAGGTAACGTGGTCATGTGTCTCTTTACGTGCATACACCCCTAATCAGATGACCTTCAAAAAGGTCAATGCCTCACACGCAGCAGCGCGAACGGGAGACGACACGCCAGGTGAGTTTTGGACGAGCTAAAGACTAAACAACAGGTAAGGCCGTTTTAAATGCAAGTGAGATTGAAAGTAGGCTCAGCCCGGCTTGGTCGTACAAACATAATAAGCTTTAAATTAGTTACACCGTGAACAATCATTGCCATAAATAATGAATGTACTGTAATGAGTAATTAGAACTAAGCCGTCAGTAACCTCGCGATGGCAAAAACAACAGAGCGCAAGTTCAAAGAGGCAGCGCGAACAGAAGCGCTTGACTATTCAAATGGTGTAGAATTTCGCATGCACACTGCACGTTTCTTCACAATAATATAACGGAATCATGATAAAGATTTGTACGCCGAAGCAACACGGCTCATTAGACATGACGTTTTTTAATATAAAAAATATGTAAAAAAGCAACACATGCCATGCGATCACTAATATAGCATAAATGATTTTCTCTTTCTTTTTTAACAGGCAGCATTACTGATGACATTGCTGGACTAAGCTACAACTCATGTTAGCTGGTCACACGGCATTTCAGTAAAGGGAAAAGAAGCTTTTGAAGATTTACCTACACAGAGGTCACCTCCGTAAGTTCTTGAGAAATTTATATATTACATTTTTTCAGGACTTTTTCATTACAAAAACAATGACTAGATCATTGATTGGTCTTACTGTGTTCCCTTCAAATAGGGTTCCAGACACTGGAGAATATATCACACATCCAGTAGCCACAGCTCAATGGTCCAAAGCAATATATGCTGAACACAGGTGGGTGCAGTGTATTAGTCTAGAACAAAAGACTAGCCATCACCTTGAGAATGATCAAATTGGGAAAGACCAGTTCACATTGTAATGTATGTATAATTTCTGTTTTAGATTTGGCATTTTTCATGTGAAAGGGGAACAAAATTAATCTTCTAAGAAAAAACGAGTGTCCTGAAGATGGCCCAATATTTGTTTTATTGACCACCGCAGACAACGATGGTACTTTAGTAAGGGCCGAAACATATGTCGACTCCAAAGGAAAACCTAATGTTTTTTCCTATGTCATGCATATTGTAAACAATGAATATGCTAGAAGAATATGTAAATTGTAGAACCCCGTGTTTGTAAAACATAATGAGTGGAATGAAAGGTATGATTGGTGCATATAGAAGCCAAAACATGTTTTTTAAGATGTTTTTATAAATTAACATTAAAAGTGATTTATGCATTTGTAACAGTGTATCCGGTCCAAATAATTTTTTTTTTCCCATCAGGTGTTTTGTCGGCATAAGAAATAAGCAGTCACACTGTACCTATACCTGTGTTCTCATAGGAACACGAGAGAGGGGTAGTCAGTCTGGTTCGTACTTTTTCTCATCTCCTGACATCCAGTGATCTTGATCCCGATGCCGCAGCACTGCACTCCACATCCACAAACTCGGACCCTGTGAAGAAGAAGAAAGACAAAGTAAGAACAACTGTCCTAGGGCAGCAGCTCATTTAACTATGTGTGCCCCCTAGTTAACAACTTACCAGCTACTGTACCACTGCAGCTTCGTTCCTCATTCCCTCTGGCTGCCGCCTCGAGCTCCGCAGCTTCTACCGGGCCAGCAACATCACCTGAAAGTGAAGAACGCAAAAGAGCAAACATCAAAAGTGGAATAGACAGCAATACAAGACAACAAACTTTACAATACAACAAAAACAGATAAGGAAAGACAAAGGGAAACAGGAACACTTACCTGTATAGTAGTTTAGTCACAGTAGGACTGGACTACCACTTCCAAGGGACCAGTGAAGGAACTCAGTCCAGAACATACAAGCGCCCCTGCTAGAATCAGCAGGACAGAGTGCTTGCCAAAACTAATCAACAGGTGAGCTTTCCAGGGACAGCGCATCCCACGGGTACCACGGTTTGGGAGAAGGGGTCTGGAAGGGGACCAGGCACATAAGCTGGCATACTCATGCCCCCTATTCTCCACGGAGGAGCAGTCCCGAGAAGCATCACCTATTACCACCAGTCACCACATAAGCACAGAGGGCGAATTCGGACCCGAGTGAGCTCACCCCCGGGAGAGCTGCAACGGTGTCCCAACGCCTACGCAGAGACCAGGTGAGCATAACAGTAACACCCTCTTTGCAGGCACCTGTCACAACATTAAGAAACTGCAGCCTATTCAAAACAATGCACTCAGATCAGCCTTCAACATCCTAACATCCCAAGAAGAGAACACATGTCTGAGGCCTGAACACTGGATCCCCATCCGAGAACGCATCTTGTTGAAAACTCTGGGTATCAACCATAAATGACTCTCCAATGCAGCCCCCATGTACCTGTCTGACCCACCTTGTACACTCTCCATTACCAGCTTGTCACACCTAGATTCAGACAATGCAGAGCTGGATGGTAGAGCTACCCCTTCAACGCCAGTAAGTCTTGTAACTCACTGCCTCTTACATTAAGATCGGAACAATCTAATTGGACCTTCCGCAGACACATCAAGACACTGCTCTTCTCTTAAGGCCAGATCATTGTCTGAGCCCACCCACACGACATTACTGTTCTGTTCTTAACACCATCTTGAACCCCACAACCAGCGCCTTGATGCCCAAGGGCTTAGTGTGTTCTTATAAATGTATACATAAATAAATAAAGCCCTGATCATGTGGAGAACCTCACATTATCTCATGCAGTAATTGTAACAAACACTTACTGCAACTCTAACTACGGCATACAATAATGTGGATAGAAATTCCCCTAACTCGGTATCTTTTATTTTCTGTATAAATAAATATCAATATTATGTTACTTAACTACCGACTGGAAAACAGGACTTGAAGAGGAAATTACAAAAAACATGAGGGGTGACAGGGCTTGGCTGCCA
Organism: Ambystoma mexicanum; assembly: GCF_040938575.1. Taxonomy (NCBI): domain Eukaryota; kingdom Metazoa; phylum Chordata; class Amphibia; order Caudata; family Ambystomatidae; genus Ambystoma; species Ambystoma mexicanum. The sequence goes on from NC_090941.1 coordinate 96,410,345, forward strand.
TCTGCAGAAACAATTACTACTGTATTACAATCCAGAGTGTTTGTTGAATGTTTTGCCAACTAAATTATGGAACAAAAACAGGCCATTTTAAAAATGTTAGACTATAAAGTGCAACACAAAAAGAGCCAGACTTTTTGGGCTGAGTGAATAAATCATGCTAGGATGACAACTTTGCTTACTGGTCTTTTTAGGCCTGCTCGGATGTTCACACTTGAAGAACAAGGACAGCGGCACTGAACATGAGTAATACATCAAAATGCTACAATACAAATCCCTTGATCCTTAGCCATAAAACCATGAATCCATTAGTGTAACTGCTGCTATCCGCATTCTCCACTCTGCTCTGCAATGTGTGAAGTAAAACAAGAAGCTAATGAAATATGAACAGTGTGCCTGAAAGATATCAACAGTGTGCCTGAAAGATATCGGATGGCACGAGTCGCCTTTTTTAGACACAGCTGGATTTAATGTTATATTCACGGGGCCTATTTAAAAAAAATATATATATGGATCAGACTTGTGTACAATTTAATTGTTATATTGTATATTATGTTTGGACCCAGAACCCCCGCCTGAATAAAATACATGTGGGCAAACACAAGTGCCAGCTTATTGGCATCACTAAAATATTGTTAAACGCATCTGACTCATTGGGAGAATATTGATCTGGTGGAACAGAATCTCCTGGTTTACACAGAGGCACAGTCAGAAGGATATTGTCAATTTGTGGTGCATGAAGTCTGATAGAGAGAGAGAGGCTCAGGGGAGACCTACTGATCCCACTGCCCTTCTCTGTTCTCAAGGGCAGGCTGCTTCTCATTTCCCCCTACACTGATGTTTCCCCACCATCACCCTCCTTATCTCCAACTCTGTCACTATGACCTAGGGCCTGATTCGTGGAATTTTTTGCACGGTGGCAAGTGACTTTTCACTGGTGAAAAGTCACTTTTCACTGCCAACACCCTGATTCATGGAACAGTGCAAAGTGTCTTGTTGCAGTGTAAAGTCACTTTTCACCAGCGAAAAGTGACTATCAACCATGTAAAAAATTCCATGAATCGGACCCTGAGATTCTGGTGGTACCCCATTTTGCTCAGTGTGAAGCCTGAACAATTTCTGACGATTTCCAAACAAATTATCTATTTTACAAAGGTAGATTTCTTTTGTCTGCTTCCCTAGTCAATTCTAATGATACCAATAATGACACACTTACGTGTATTTACTAAATGATATTTGTAACATTAATGTGGCCTTTTTCAAGACACAACAATACATTATCAGGGTAATTCATAGAATTTCCCAGAAAAGTGTCGCAAGCGTCTGGCGCAGAGTGTCCGCGTACGATTGTCTGCGCCAGGCACGTGCGCTAAAACCGATTTCCGCGCACAGCGTATTCATGCATTCTAGGCTCCCAAACCAGCCGTGGCGCAGAGTATCGCAGCGACCCTGCAGCAGCGCCAGTAACGCCCCCAAGAACGCCCTCGCGCAAGGAAAAGCCATCAAAATCGCAAAATCATCGCAAAGGGCTGCGCTAACCTTGGACCAGTTTACAGGGCTGCCAAACAAGGAAAGCAAAGCGGGTAACGTTCATATCAGGGGTACGCGGGAAGTTTTACACGCGATTAGCCAGGGTACGTGTATTACAGGGGTACGCGGGAAGTTCAACACGCGATTGGCCAGGGTACGTGTATTACAGGGGTACGCGTGAAGTTTTACATGCGATTAGCCAGGGCACGTGTATTACAGGGGTACGCGTCAATTATCACACGCGATTTGGCTGGGTACGTGTATTACAGGGGTATACGGGAAGTTTTACACGCGATTTGGCTGGGTACGTGTATTACAGGGGTGCACGGGAATAATCACACGCGATTTGGCCAGGTACGTGTATTACAGGGGTGCGCGGGAATTATCACACACAATTTGGCTGGGTACGTGTATTACAGGGGTGCGTGGGAAGTTAAACACGCGATTAGGCTGGGTGGGTCCTCACAGGTGTACCCTGTACACCCTCCACGGCCCCTGCAGGCCGCCCACACCACAGGGGACTACCCTGCACACCTGCTCATGTCCCCCTGCACCCCCACCCCCCAGCAGTGCAGGGGCACCCTCCACCAGGCCCCCACCCATGTCCTCTATCACCCCCACCCCCCAGCCACCAGGGGCACCCACCACCAGGCCCCCACTCATGTCTCCCACCACCCCCACCCCCCAGCCACCAGGGGCACCCACCACCAGGCCCGCACCCATGTCTCCCACCACCCCACCCCCCAGCAGTGCAGGGGCAGCCTCCACCAGGCCCCCACCCATGTCTCCCACCACCCCCAGCCCCCAGCAGTGCAGGGGCACCCACCACCAGGCCCCCACTCATGTCTCCCACCACCCCCACCCCCCAGCAGTGCAGGGGCAGCCTCCACCAGGCCCCCACTCATGTCCCCTATCACCCCCACCCCCCAGCCACCAGGGGCACCCTCCACCAGGCCCCCACCCATGTCCAACCCATGTCTCCCACCACCCCCACCCCCCAGCCACCAGGGGCACCCTCCACCAGGCCCCCACCCATGTCTCCCACCACCCCACCCCCCAGCAGTGCAGGGGCAGCCTCCACCAGGCCCCCACTCATGTCCCCTATCACCCCCACCCCCCAGCCACCAGGGGCATCCTCCACCAGGCCCCCACCCATGTCTCCCACCACCCCCACCCCCCAGCAGTGCAGGGGCACCCACCACCAGGCCCCCACTCATGTCTCCCACCACCCCCACCCCCCAGCCGCCAGGGGCACCCACCACCAGGCCCCCACTCATGTCTCCCACCACCCCCACCCCCCAGCCACCAGGGGCACCCACCACCAGGCCCCCACTCATGTCTCCCACCACCCCCACCCCCCAGCCACCAGGGGCACCCACCACCAGGCCCCCACTCATGTCTCCCACCACCCCACCCCCCAGCAGTGCAGGGGCAGCCTCCACCAGGCCCCCACCCATGTCTCCCACCACCCCAACCCCCAGCAGTGCAGGGGCAGCCTCCACCAGGCCCGCACCCATGTCTCCCACCACCCCACCCCCCAGCAGTGCAGGGGCAGCCTCCACCAGGCCCCCACCCATGTCTCCCACCACCCCCACCCCCCAGCAGTGCAGGGGCACCCACCACCAGGCCCCCACTCATGTCTCCCACCACCCCCACCCCCCAGCCACCATGGGCACCCGCCACCAGGCCCCCACTCATGTCTCCCACCACCCCCACCCCCCAGCCACCAGGGGCACCCACCACCAGGCCCGCACCCATGTCTCCCACCACCCCACCCCCCAGCAGTGCAGGGGCAGCCTCCACCAGGCCCCCACCCATGTCTCCCACCACCCCACCCCCCAGCAGTGCAGGGGCAGCCTCCACCAGGCCCCCACTCATGTCTCCCACCACCCCCACCCCCCAGCCACCAGGGGCATCCTCCACCAGGCCCGCACCCATGTCTCCCACCACCCCACCCCCCAGCAGTGCAGGGGCAGCCTCCACCAGGCCCCCACTCATGTCCCCTATCACCCCCACCCCCCAGCCACCAGGGGCATCCTCCACCAGGCCCCCACCCATGTCTCCCACCACCCCCACCCCCCAGCAGTGCAGGGGCACCCACCACCATACACCCCACCAACCTGGATGACTCCGTGCCATCTTCCCTCGTTGGGCCCTGTGGGGTCCCAGCTGCCTCTTCTGCTGCTGAGGAGTCCAACTCCGACCTCCGCCTCTTGGACCTCCCCTTGCCAGCTGCGGCCTGGGACGCGGCACCAGACTCCTCACTCCCCGACGAGATCACAACTTGGGAGGGGATCTGGCCCTTGCGTCTCCGGCTGGTGGTGCGACCCCTGCCGCTGTGCTCCACAGCACCTGCTCCGTCCTCTTCATCAGTTGACGGTGCAGACAGGGAGAAAGAAAACACAGGCATCAGGGCACTGTAAAATGGACTCATACACACATGACAGTTATACATGAGTGGCATAGGTAAACCTCAGACATGGCATCACAATCCCCAACACACATGTCATTTCAACTTGCACACATGAGCCATACCACAGCCATGATGCAACAGCCAGCACCATCCATTCACATACAACAGCATGTGCAGCCAAAGGTCATCCACACATCACATGCAACATAGGGAGTACACTACACATGCACACACAACACCAAACCTGCATGTATGTGTACACCTCCGCCAACTGTCGCAGTGTCTCCATCGACATCCATGTCACACCTGACAATCATTCCTCCACATCCTGTGCCATGCAAGCCCACACACACAAGCACCATCCATGTGTCACACATGAGACCCCTCGCATGTGTCACCCTCACAGCCCTGTACACCCCCCCCTACTTGGCCACATAAAAATACATGTTCAACCTGCACACTCCTGGCACACCACCACACGCACAACTTACTATCAGTATGCATGTACACTTACCGCTCGACTCCAGACGGGTCTGCTTCTCAAGGACATGGATGTGGAGCGCAGGGGATATGCGTTCCAGGACCCTCATCTGATCTTCCGACAAGTGGCCCCGCCCGCCCCTTAGCATCTGCTGCCATCATGAGGCGCCGGGCCTTGTTGAGGGTGCTGGACCTGAAGTCCTCCCAGCGCTTCCTGACACATTAGTAGTCGCGGACTGCCACCTCCTCCACGTTGATGGCAGTCACGACGTCCATCGGCGCGCAACCTTCCGAAGAGGGCATCATACTGCCCCACGACATGCTCCACCAGGACAACAACTTCCCTGGCACTGAAGCTGGTGCCCCTCTGCCTCCTTGGCCGGGGGTTGCCACTGGTGCCAGATGTCGTAGTGCCCGACATGGCAACCCCAGAGGCAGGAGTGGGTGGGCAACTGGGTCCTGGTGCTGGGCTGTGGGGTGACAGTCGGGAGCCTTTGGTTCCAGCAGGGGTGGTCACAGCAACAGCACCCCTGGCTGATGTGCAGGCAGAAAATGGCAGGGCACGTGGCCAGCAGGCAGTCAGGCAGCAGCAGATGGCAGGTGGGAGCGTGCTCAGGGCTCTGGGGGGCAGTAATTTGGCCTCCTGGGCAGGAGCGTGGTCTTTCGTGTGTGAACGCGTGGACAGCCTGATAGGGAGTGATTTTGCACGTGAAAATCCCACACATCTGCGTGTGAATCGAAGAAAGGCCCTTAGCGCGTAAACCCATCAGCAGCATATGCGCGTCCGTGAAGTCACGTGCACGTGCAGGAAAATGTTGCGTGACACGTCCGAGTGTCAAAGCGTGTGATTGGAGAAAATAGACCTACACGCAGAAGTCACAAAGCATGTAAATGGTTAAAATGGACCTACACGCAGAAGTGACAAAGCGTGTGATTGGTGAATATGGATCTACACGCAGAAGTGACAAAGCGTGTGTTTGGTGAAAATGGGTCTACACGCAGAAGTGACAAAGCGTGTGATTGGTGAAAATGGGCCTAGCACGTACACGCCGCGTAAGTGACGCTGTACGTGTGGGCCTGTATATAAGGTACTTGTAGAACACCATTTCCTTGTACGTGCTTTTCGTGGAGAGCGAGTGGGTGAATTCTGTACTTCTTGTCGTTTCACACGCGATTTACTTCACGGCGTTTCCAGTTCGTACTCCCTGTTACCTCTGACAGCTTTTTCTCTTTTTTCTCTCGTACTGGTTTACCTGGGCCTGTTCCCTCAAACAGTGTCCCCTTCTACTGTTGTCCTGTCTCCTCAGACAGTGTACATATCTTCTTTTGGCGGGGGTGTTGCCAACCAAACACGCTCATTTTTCACGCTCTTTTACCTGGCAGACGGTGAGTCACGCACGTATCTAACTTCTGTGCTTGCCCCGTGTGTAGCCTACCCCTTCAGAGGTCATTCTAGGCTGCGTGTGACACGCATACGTTCATTCTTGTGTTACTGGGTGCCACAGCGTAGTGCAGGTTTTTCTTTCTGCACACGTGGTCTAGGAGGGGTTGCGTGCACGTCATCTCCCTTTTTTGGGCCTCCTGTGCGTTGCGTGACCCGTCATCTTTCCCCAGGGGTTACAATCAGCCTTGCTAGAGCACTAGGGTACAATTACCATCTGGTACCCAACCCCTTTGACCCCCAATTGCCCAGGACTATAGTCTACAGCCACTCCCATATGCACATTAATATCAGTGCCATGGCTGGGAGGCGAGGATTCCGTAAGGGTGGCAAAGGTGGAAGAGCCACAAGTGGTGGCCGTGGTGGATCCGGTAGGGGACGTGGTCGTAACTTGCAGGGTGAGCCTGTCCCCCCACGTGCGGAGGACCAGTCAAGGGCACCCATTATCCCCCCCTCCCCCACCTCCCCCCCTCCCGTTGAGGCTGATGTGGCTGACACCATCCATGCTCAGCCCTTGTTGGACCAGCCCATTGTGGCACCACACCTGGCTGACTCCATGGCTGACTTCCAGGTCAGCAGGGCTACCACACGTGCGCTGGTGCACGTTGATGCCATCATGCCACGTGGATCTGGGGCAGCAAGGTCATCTGCTGCCCCAAGTAGGCAGGGCGGAGAGGCTGCAGGGGCAGCTGCGGCTCCATCCACCCCAGCTCTCACACACCCAGCCAGGACAGTGTCCGTCCTAGTCCATTCTGCTGACATTCCCCATGACACCATTACACTTGAGCCAATGCCTGCACCAACTCCCATGCTGAGTGTGCAATCCCACACACCTGATACAGAGCCCACCAGGGCTCCTGCCCCTAGTGTCCAGAGCGGCGCAGGACACTCAGGATCACCACCACCTTCCAAGCGGAAGAGGAAGAGTGCTCGTCCGGCACAGGCTGATGCCCCAGACACGGCTACACAGTCCGGTCCGTCGAGGAAGCCCAGCTTCACGGATGACGAACTGAATGCACTTGTCGAGTATGTGTCCGGACATGATAACGAGATGGTCATTGTTGCAGGATCAAAGACCACATCTGCACAACGCCAGGCACACTGGCAGACCGTTGCGGACATCATAAGTGCCCTTGGAATCGTGAGGCGCACAGCCAATGATTGCTACAAGCGCTGGAATGACCTAAAGCGCAGGGCAAAGAAGAAGCTGGCCTCAAGTCATGCCGCAACTCTAGTGACTGGAGGTGGGTCTCCAGTAGAAGACATGGAACTCACTCCACATGAGTCAGTCGCTGGGACCTACGTCACGGAGGAACAGATCCAAGGCGTGGGAGATCTGCCTGATTACGAGGCATTGTCCGGTGAGTGCACATGCATGTGTGTGTCATCCATGTGCATGGTGTGTGTGTGAGGGCATCTGTTTGTGTGCCAGGTGAGAGTGTGTGCGCCTGAGTCGAATGTGTCAGCCATGTGCTTCATGCAATACATCCTGCACAGCTGCAATTGACCATTGCAGTATCCCTTCTGCCAACAGTAGAAATCTAGCCCAACAGCACCCCAGTTGCCCTTGAAGTGTCACCTTGCCACAACATTGTTGCTTATTTTCCTATGTTCAATCAGACAGATTGTATGCATTCCACCACTTATACTAGGCATTCCTCAGTCCTCTAGTCACATGTCTGGCATGGCCATGGTAAAGTGGAGTGACTTTGTTACCTGGATATCATATGTTCACACATGTCCCTGTGCAATTGGACCATATTGGACTGGCAGCTCCAGGTGATAAAGCAGACCTGTTTCAATTAGAAAAGCTGTGTGTGTCACCTGGCAATCACAGGGCAATGTGTGATGCCACTGCCAGGCAGCATGCAGAAAATGTGTTCATCTTCCATCTTTGTGTAATGAGTGTGTGCCATTTGCCTGCCCTTCATACGCAGTGAGGGTGCATGCATGGGAGGGTCTTAGTCATGTGGGACATGTGTCAATCAAGTACTGGTTCTCTTGCTTCTCAGCCCTCATTGTGTGCCATGGTGCTAATGCGGGTTTCCATTTCTTTGTTATTATGTCATTGCAGGGGAAGACGCACCTGATACTGCTGGGGTTGTGGAGATGGTGCAGAGCCAGGAGGGGTCCGAGGGCCGACCAACCACCAGTGAGGGACGTGGTGTGCTGGTGGGTGAAAACCCACAAGTGCTACAGGTTGTGCTCTCAAGGGGTGTCTCTGGCTGCACCTCCCCCGAGCTGTACTCAGCTGTTGACTCGGATGATGAGACCTACGTGCCGTCGCAGGTGAGTGTTCCAGGGAGGGAATCTGTTCTGTCCCACCCACCTGCACCAGGGTCAGAACCCTCAATGGGGATGTCAGTGTTGGCAGCTAGGCCTTTGGTGGTTACGGATGCAGGGTCACACTCCGCGACATCTGATCCTGTTCCTGGGCCAGCAGATCAGAGGGGGAATGCAGTCCTGCAGCCTCAGGCAGTGCCGACACAGCAAGGCGCAGTCCGCCTTGCCCCAGACAGGTGTGGTGCCCGCCGACGTGGTGGCCGTACGCCACCTGGCAATACCGCATGGGAGCAATCCATTTACGGTATGGCTACCCAGCAGGCAGCATCATCCTAGATGGTGGCTCAGGCCATGGATAGGGTGGCCACTTCCATTGTCCCCCCTGAAAGGCTGATGGAGCGACTAGAGCAGGCAACCGACTCCATCTGCCAGTCACACAGGGAGGACATGTTGGCGTCCAACAGGGACAGGCGGGCGGCACTGGCGACTCTGCAGGAGGCCATCTCCATAGAGTCCCAGGGCCACAGGGAAGCCCTGAGGCAGGAGCTACATCAACTCAGGACGACTCTAGTTGAGCTTGAGGCTTCAACACACCAAAGGACAGAACAGCAGCTGGAGCGTCTCACCCGTACGCTCTCAGCTGAGATGCAAGCAACGAGGGCGGAGGTCCGGGCATCCCGTGAGTTGTTGCATGGGGACCTCCGCACCCTCATCCTCCAGAACGAGACCTACCACACCCGCATGCTTGCAGCCATGGAGGAACAGAGTAGGGCCTTGCGTGGGCTGCCTCCCATAGTGCAACCACCTCCGGATGCAGCTGCACAGGGTGATAATAGCGACAGCAGTGATACTCCCACAATAGGGTAGCCGTGTGGGCCATGAGCCCATGGAGGTGTTTTTTTTCCCAGGATCCACACAGGTGGTTTCTGGTGTGCACCCTGACCTCGGACCTCCTGGGTGGCCTCCCCAACCCCCCCGGGCCCTTTAATGGCCATTTTTGATTTTTTTTTATTTTTATTTTTATTTTTATATTTATTTTTATATTTTTCCCAATTTTTTTGGGACAATTTGTTGGCTTCCGTGGTTCCTGTGGGCATACGCTGCATTGTGGCTGGGCACATGCAGGCTTGTCATGTATTAGGTTCAGATGCCTGGGTTTGAGTCACACACACCTCTCCTGCTTCCCGTTTCCATGGGCTTGCAAAGGGTGTGCCCAAGTGACATTGAAGTACATGGTGACATTGGACTCCCACTACATGTGTGGGTAGTCTAGTCAATACTGTGTATACATTCCTAGTGCATATTGCTGTTGTGTTGTACACTGCATGTTGCATTGATGTGTAACTCATCATCTGTGTCTGCCTCCCAATTTGCAGGTCCCTTCCTCATGTCTACACAAGGCCCTCTAGTCTGGAGATGGGGTCCTTGTTGGCAGCAGTGCACCTACAACTCTACATGGCACCAACACTGTTCAGTTGGAAGTGGTGGGAGTGCAGGCATATCCAGGTGGTGAGACAACTGATTTATTACATTACTGAAGTCATGTTAATGGTAGTACCTGCTCAAGTTTGTTGTTGGTCCTGCATTACAGTGAGCATTTCAGGTGTAGGAAGTTTCAATTGGGGACACTGTACATTGCAACACTTGTCATGTTGTGGGGATTACTTTGTTTACCTGCACATAGCATGACATGGCACGGTGTGTTGTGTGGCGGTGCTGGGGATGGGTTGGGTGACATGGCACTGTCCTCTTGTTGCATTTAGCAAGTGGGTATTCATTTTGGCTGCTTGAATGTGTTTCTTCACAAAACTGCATTGGTGTTGTGTGTGGGTAGGGATGCACACATTGTAACACTTCCAGGTGAACAATCTCAGGCTGATATGCTTTTCACGGTTGAATCTCCAGACATTCAGGATCAGTGTCAGGTTGAGTCATCATTGACTGTCAGATGGAATGTGCCAGGCCAGTGTGCACTCCACAGGGGAGTGAATACTATGTGAAGTAATTAGCCACTAGCTGTGTACGGGCTGCCTCCCCCCGTGCCCTTTCCCCTCCCATGTGCAGCGGCTGTGCATGTGGTTGGGGATGTGGGGCCACCACCATGTCCACGGGCAGGCCCCGGCGTGTTGCAACGTTGTGCAGGACACATGCTGCCACTATGATCCTGCACACTACTGGGGGAGCGTATAACAGCTGCCCGCCAGAACGGTCAAGGGAGCGAAAGCGTGACTTTAGCACTCCGAATGTGCGCTCCACTATGCCCCGGGTTGTAATGTGGGCTGTGTTATATCTTACCTGGGGTGGCGTGGTGGGGTTCCGAATTGGCGTCATCATGTGGGGGCTGAGAGGGTAGGCACTGTCCCCTGTGGAGGTGGTGATTGGTATCATTGGTGGGGTTGTGACCTTGCTCAGTATCCAACATGCATGCATGTGCAGTGGCATACATACTCACCAAGCAGCCATGTATCGCCATGCCGCCCAGCATCTATGTCCCGGCATAGGGTGGACATTCGGTAAATGAAGCTGTCGTGGGTGGACCCGGGATAGTTGGCATATACTGAGGTGATGATTCCCTTGGCATTACATACTACCTGCACGTTGATGGAATGCCAGTGCTTGCGGTTCCTATAGATGTGCTCAGATGCCCTGGGGGGACGTAGAGCCACATGGGTGCAGTCGATGGCACCTAGCACTTTGGGGAATCGTGCCACACCGTAAAAATCCTGGGCCACAGCATGCCTTTCTGCAGGTGTTCTGGGCAGGTATATGTGCCTGCGGACTGATGGGCGTGCAGTGATGATGTCCAAGACCTGGTGTAGGCAGCGTGACTGGGTAGCCTGTGACACCCCACCCACTATGGCACTTGTCCGCTGAAATGATCCAGTGGCTAAGAAGTGCAGTACATTGAGGACCTTCTCCAGGGGGCTGAGTGCTTGGGAGCACAGGGTGGGTGATGTGAGGTCATCCTCCCACTCACTCACCAGGTCCAGTATTATGTGTGGTGGAAACCTGTACCTTCCATACACCTGGTCATCAGGCATCCCGAACAGGCTGGTTCTGGGTGTGAATATTCTGGCCCTGACTCTCCTGCTCCTCCTCCTTTGGTAGCCCACTGCCACTGCTGCTAGGAACGGTATGTTCACCCTGGCATCTGGCTTGTCATTTGATAAGTGCGCAAATTAATGCTTTGCGCGTGTACTAGGCGAGCGTGTGACCCGCGCACCCCTGGAATCTAGTTCCCAGTCCAATAGCGTGTGGAAATTCCCACGCACCACGGGATACAGGTGCGCTGACGTACATGCGTGTGTAAGTGCCCGCGCACCCCTGAAATACACGTACATAGGCCAATCGCGTGTAAGCGCACTTTTGTCCAATTACACACGATGACACTCGGACGTGCAGTATTTTCACGTGTGCTCCGTCATCACGTGCTGAGTGGGGAACACCCGTGCGGGTCACGTCACAGACGCGCTTACGCGCTGAGGGACTCTGGTCCAATAGAATCGCGTATGCGTGCTGACGCGCTTACGCGCTAAGGGCCTTTCCTCGGATTTCACGCTGACGTGCAGGATTTTCACGTGCCAAATCACTCCGTATCAAGCTGGCCACCCGAAAACACACGGAAGATCACGCTCCTGCCCAGAAGGCCGAGTTACTGCCCCCCAGTGCCCCGAGCAGCCTCCCACGTGCCATCTGCTGCTGCCTGCCTGCCTGCTGCCACCGTGCCCTGCCATTTGGTGCCTGCACATCAGCCATCTGCAGGGGTCCAGTTGCTGTGTCCACCCCTGCTGGAACTGAAGACTCCCAACTGGGATTACATCGCTCCACAGCCCAGCCCCAGGACCCAGTTGCCCACCCACACCTGCCTCTGGGGTTGCCATGTCGGGCACTTCCACATCTGGCACCAGTGGCAACCCCAGGCCAGAGGGGCAGAGGGGCACCAGCTTCACTGCCACCGAAGTTGGTGTCCTGGTGGAGCATGTCCTGGGGCAGTATGATGCCCTCTTTGGATCGTCCCGCGCCAGCAAGGAAGGACGGGATAGGATCTGGGCCGACTGTGTGGTTGCCATCAACGCGGAGGGGGTGGCAACCCGCAACGTCCAGAAGATCAAGAAGCGCTGGGAGGACTTGAGGTCCAGGACCCTTGTGAAGGCCCGGCGCCTCGTGGAGGGGGGCCGGGGCCACATGAGTTCCATCCAGAAGAGGGTCCTGGAACGCGTACGCCCAGCGCTCCACGCCCAGATCCTTGAGAGGGAGGCCCGTCTGGAGTTGAGCGGTAAGTGTCCAAGCATTACTGTGTGAGACAGGGCATGTTGCGGTGTGCTGGTTCTATGATACTTGCCTGTATGTGTGCCATAGGCCATGTATGCATGTATGTGTGCAGGGACATCATGGTAATGCATGTGCGACCAGTGATGTGTGACCCACGTGGTTGTTGCATGTGTCCAAATGCAGCATGGGGAGCCCTATGCAGATTTTGAACATGAGAGCATGCCAGTCTCTGTACCTGGACATGGGTGGGGGTGAGGGATGGGTGCTGATGCCAGGTACATATATGGTAGCCATGTCTGTGTGCCTGACCTGTGTGTCTGTGACTTGTGCATGCCATGGATGCATGACACATGTGTGTGACAATGCACAGATTCAGTGAAGCAGCCAACTTACCCTTGTTTTGGCTGTGTTTGGTGTGTTTGGGGCCAGATGGATGTGACTGAGGTGAAGTGTGTGCATGTGATATGCATGAGCCATGATGCATGTGAGTTGCATATCATTGAATGTTTCAAGAGTCCATTGGACATGCATGGAAATATCCATGGCATGCAGCATGCCTGTTACTGTGTGTGTTTTGCCTGGACTGACCCATGTGTTGTGGAGGGACATGATGGAAGTGTACTTTGACAGTGGTGCTCATCTGCTATTGCTTCCTGTCTAGGGGACCATTGTGCAGTACCCTGATGCTTGTGTTCTTTGTCTCCCTCTACGCAGCGGCTAGTGAAGAAGAGGGCGGAGACGGCGCTGTGGAGCAAGGCGGCGGGGATGCACCCACGGCTGCAGCGGAAGGGGTGGGTGAGCCCCCACAGGGGCCTGCTACGGCGGGAGACGGTGAGGAGCCATCCAGGTTGGTGGTTTGCACAGAGGAGGAGGAGGCCGCCACTGGGGCACACATGGGGCCTGGTGGGGGCATCCCTGCTGGTGCAAGTGGTGCAGTCCAGGGCCAGGGGCAGGAGGCAACACAGGTCACCGTGGAGGGGCCTGTGCATGTCGCTGTCCCTGACCCTGTGAGTGCACCACCATGCACCAGCAGGGATGCCCCGTCCCAGGCCCGTCCGCAGGTAGTGGGGATGTCCATGTCACCTGACTCCCCTCCACCTGCGGACGTGGGAACCCCTGGCCGTGTGGAGAAGGTCCTGATTGGGGTCGCGATGCGCACGGCTGTGATTCGTGATGCCGTGCGTGCTTCCCGGGAGGAGCACACACGTCATCACGAAGTGCACCGTGCCGACGTGGCCCAATTGGGATCGGCCATGTTCGGGGGTTTCCTGCATGTGTTGGCCAATGTGGCGGCCCTCTCCTCCTCTGTGCAGGCTATCCACCAGTCGTTCTCCTTGCCGTCTTCCGGGCCAGATGCCACCAGGGGCCCCTGTGGACCTGCCCCGACCAATGCAGCCAGCTCGGTGGGGATCCCATCCCTGCCACAGTTGGGAGTCGGAGGTCCAGCAGGGGTGGACAACACTGCAACTGGACCCCAGCAGATGGAAGATGTGACAGCATCATCAGGCAGGGCACGTGCACGACGGCATCGGTGGTTTCCATCAGCCTGGATGCCGTCGTGCTGGCAGAGGCAGTGGCGTCGGAGGCAGCAGCGGGCTCGACGTGGGAGGCATAATGGCTCGGGGCCATCAAGATCAGAGGGGCAGCCATCGGCCGGAGGGCAGGGCAACCCTGGGATGGTGGTGTCTTCCGTGTGGGAGGAGTTGGTCCAGCGGATTGGTACGGAGCGGCAGCGGGCGGAAGAGGAGCGGCTCGCCATGGTCAGGGCGGAGTTCTCCATGCGTCGGGCATTGAGGCGGGCTGAGTGCCTCGAGGAAGCTCGCAGGGAGTTTGAGCTGAACATGGGGTTATCCCTGCGAGACCTCGGGGCCAGGACAGAGTCCCGCCTCCAGGACATCGAAATGGAGTTCGATGATGCCCTGGCCAGCAACATCAACAAGTGAGCCGCAGGACTTGCCCGCTGCCTTTGTATATAGTTATTTAGTTAGTTAGTGTTAGGTTTCCTTTATTTTGTTTTATTATTTTGGACCGCTCGGACAATGGCCACTTTTTTGTATATATTTTTTAGATTAGGTAGTAGTAGGTTTCATTTATGGTGTTGGGCTCATGGACCCTGGAACATTCCTGTATATAGTTTGCTTTTTGTAGATACTTCTTTTTCATTTCTCATTGTGTTCACCATGAGGAAATGGTTTTTCATATTTTTTCATACTACATGATATTGCTTTGGACGACAATTTTTTTTTATTCCTTTGTTTTTTTGATTATGACTTTTGTTCTCGGACATGGACCATTAATTTGCTTATCCACATAGTTGTATGTTTGATTTGTTTACTTATTTTTAATCTATAATACATTTTTTATTTTTACTTTCACTTGTGTTATTTTCTCATTGGTTTCATACATGTCATGATATGTGTTTTGACATTCACTTGCACCCATTGTGTATGTGTGTGTGTCGGGCATGTGTCCATTTACATTGTTGCCATTGGGGTTGTATCATGTAATTGCATTCACTATGTGGGTGGATGCTATCCTTGCCTGGGTGTTTGTGCTGGGTATGCTGCCCATTACTGCCATGATTGTGTATCGTCAGGACCTGGGGCCAGGGGGACATGTGTGGGTGCCTGGTGGAGGTTGCCCCTGCACTGCTGGGGGGTGGGGGTGGTGGGAGACATGAGTGGGGGCCTGGTGGAGGTTGCCCCTGGATGGTGGGGTGTGGGGGTGATAGGGGACATGAGTGGGGGCCTGGTGGAGGTTGCCCCTGCACTGCTGGGGGGTGGGGGAGGTGGGAGACATGAGTGGGGGCCTGGTGGAGGTTGCCCCTGGATGGTGGGGGGTGGGGGTGGTGGGAGACATGAGTGGGGGCCTGGTGGAGGCTGCCCCTGGATGGTGGGGGGGTGGGGGTGATAGGGGACATGAGTGGGGGCCTGGTGGAGGGTGCCCCTGGATGGTGGGTGGTGGGGGTGATAGGGGACATGAGTGGGGGCCTGGTGGAGGTTGCCCCTGCACTGCTGGGGGGTGGGGGTGGTGGGAGACATGAGTGGGGGCCTGGTGGAGGCTGACCCTGCACTGCTGGGGGGTGGGGGTGGTGGGAGACATGGGTGGGGGCCTGGTGGAGGGTGCCCCTGGATGGTGGGGGGTGGGGGTGGTGGGAGACATGAGTGGGGGCCTGGTGGAGGCTGCCCCTGGATGGTGGGGGTGATAGGGGACATGAGTTGGGGCCTGGTGGAGGGTGCCCCTGGATGGTGGGGGGTGGGGGTGATAGGGGACATGAGTGGGGGCCTGGTGGAGGTTGCCCCTGCACTGCTGGGGGGTGGGGGTGGTGGGAGACATGAGTGGGGGCCTGGTGGAGGCTGACCCTGGATGGTGGGGGGTGGGGGTGGTGGGAGACATGAGTGGGGGCCTGGTGGAGGCTGCCCCTGGATGGTGGGGGGTGGGGGTGATAGGGGACATGAGTGGGGGCCTGGTGGAGGGTGCCCCTGGATGGTGGGGGGTGGGGGTGATAGGGGACATGAGTGGGGGCCTGGTGGAGGTTGCCCCTGCACTGCTGGGGGGTGGGGGTGGTGGGAGACATGAGTGGGGGCCTGGTGGAGGTTGCCCCTGGATGGTGGGGGGTGGGGGTGATAGGGGACATGAGTGGGGGCCTGGTGGAGGTTTCCCCTGCACTGCTGGGGGGTGGGGGTGGTGGGAGACATGAGTGGGGGCCTGGTGGAGGCTGACCCTGGATGGTGGGGGGTGGGGGTGGTGGGAGACATGAGTGGGGGCCTGGTGGAGGCTGCCCCTGGATGGTGGGGGGTGGGGGTGATAGGGGACATGAGTGGGGGCCTGGTGGAGGTTGCCCCTGCACTGCTGGGTGGTGGGGGTGGTGGGAGACATGAGTGGGGGCCTGGTGGAGGTTGCCCCTGGATGGTGGGGGGTGGGGGTGATAGGGGACATGAGTGGGGGCCTGGTGGAGGTTGCCCCTGCACTGCTGGGGGGTGGGGTGGTGGGAGACATGAGTGGGGGCCTGGTGGAGGTTGCCCCTGGATGGTGGGGGGTGGGGGTGGTGGGAGGCATGAGTGGGGGCCTGGTGGAGGCTGCCCCTGGATGGTGGGGGGTGGGGGTGATAGGGGACATGAGTGGGGGCCTGGTGGAGGGTGCCCCTGGATGGTGGGTGGTGGGGGTGATAGGGGACATGAGTGGGGGCCTGGTGGAGGTTGCCCCTGCACTGCTGGGGGGTGGGGGTGGTGGGAGACATGAGTGGGGTCTGGTGGAGGCTGGCCCTGCACTGCTGGGGGGTGGGGGTGGTGGGAGACATGGGTGGGGGCCTGGTGGAGGGTGCCCCTGGATGGTGGGGGGGGGTGGGGGTGGTGGGAGACATGAGTGGGGGCCTGGTGGAGGCTGCCCCTGGATGGTGGGGGGTGGGGGTGATAGGGGACATGAGTGGGGGCCTGGTGGAGGGTGCCCCTGGATGGTGGGGGGTGGGGGTGATAGGGGACATGAGTGGGGGCCTGGTGGAGGTTGCCCCTGCACTGCTGGGGGTGGGGGTGGTGGGAGACATGAGTGGGGGCCTGGTGGAGGCTGACCCTGGATGGTGGGGGGTGGGGGTGGTGGGAGACATGAGTGGGGGCCTGGTGGAGGCTGCCCCCGGATGGTGGGGGGTGGGGGTGATAGGGGACATGAGTGGGGGCCTGGTGGAGGGTGCCCCTGGATGGTGGGGGGTGGGGGTGATAGGGGACATGAGTGGGGGCCTGGTGGAGGTTGCCCCTGCACTGCTGGGGGGTGGGGGTGGTGGGAGACATGAGTGGGGGCCTGGTGGAGGCTGACCCTGCACTGCTGGGGGGTGGGGATGGTGGGAGACATGGGTGGGGGCCTGGTGGAGGCTGACCCTGGATGGTGGGGGGTGGGGGTGGTGGGAGACATGAGTGGGGGCCTGGTGGAGGCTGACCCTGGATGGTGGGGGGTGGGGGTGGTGGGAGACATGAGTGGGGGCCTGGTGGAGGGTGCCCCTGGATGGTGGGGGGTGGGGGTGATAGGGGACATGAGTGGGGGCCTGGTGGAGGTTGCCCCTGCACTGCTGAGGGTGGGGGTGGTGGGAGACATGAGTGGGGGCCTGGTGGAGGCTGACCCTGCACTGCTGGGGGGTGGGGGTGGTGGGAGACATGGGTGGGGGCCTGGTGGAGGCTGCCCCTGGATGGTGGGGGGTGGGGGTGGTGGGAGACATGAGTGGGGGCCTGGTGGAGGGTGCCCCTGGATGGTGGGGGGTGGGGGCGATAGGGGACATGAGTGGGGGCCTGGTGGAGGTTGCCCCTGCACTGCTGGGGGGTGGGGGTGGTGGGAGACATGAGTGGGGGCCTGGTGGAGGCTGACCCTGCACTGCTGGGGGGTGGGGGTGGTGGGAGACATGGGTGGGGGCCTGGTGGAGGCTGACCCTGGATGGTGGGGGGTGGGGGTGGTGGGAGACATGAGTGGGGGCCTGGTGGAGGCTGCCCCCGGATGGTGGGGGGTGGGGGTGATAGGGGACATGAGTGGGGGCCTGGTGGAGGGTGCCCCTGGATGGTGGGGGGTGGGGGTGATAGGGGACATGAGTGGGGGCCTGGTGGAGGTTGCCCCTGCACTGCTGGGGGGTGGGGGTGGTGGGAGACATGAGTGGGGGCCTGGTGGAGGCTGACCCTGCACTGCTGGGGGGTGGGGATGGGACATGGGTGGGGGCCTGGTGGAGGCTGACCCTGGATGGTGGGGGGTGGGGGTGGTGGGAGACATGAGTGGGGGCCTGGTGGAGGCTGACCCTGGATGGTGGGGGGTGGGGGTGGTGGGAGACATGAGTGGGGGCCTGGTGGAGGGTGCCCCTGGATGGTGGGGGGTGGGGGTGATAGGGGACATGAGTGGGGGCCTGGTGGAGGTTGCCCCTGCACTGCTGAGGGTGGGGGTGGTGGGAGACATGAGTGGGGGCCTGGTGGAGGCTGACCCTGCACTGCTGGGGGGTGGGGGTGGTGGGAGACATGGGTGGGGGCCTGGTGGAGGCTGACCCTGGATGGTGGGGGGTGGGGGTGGTGGGAGACATGAGTGGGGGCCTGGTGGAGGCTGACCCTGGATGGTGGGGGGTGGGGGTGGTGGGAGACATGAGTGGGGGCCTGGTGGAGGCTGACCCTGGATGGTGGGGGGTGGGGTGGTGGGAGACATGGGTGGGGGCCTGGTGGAGGCTGCCCCTGCACTGCTGGGGGGTGGGGGTGCAAGGGGACATGAGCAGGTGTGCAGGGTAGTCCCCTGTTTTGTGGGCTGCCTGCAGGGGCCGTGGAGGGTGTACAGGGAACACCTGTGAGGACCCACCCAGCCTAATCGCGTGTGTAACTTCCCACGCACCCCTGTAATACACGTACCAAGCCAAATCGCGTGTGATAATTCCCGCGCACCCCTGAAATACACGCGCCCAGGCTATTCGCGTGTGGAAATTCCCGCGCACCCCAAAAATACACGTACCCTGCTGTAATCGCGTGTGGGACTTCCCGCGCACCCCTGAAATACACGCGCCCAGCCTATTCGCGTGTGGAAATTCCCGCGCACCCCTGAAATACACGTACCCTGCTGTAATCGCGTGTGGAACTTCCCGCGCACCCCTGAAATACACGCGCCCAGGCTATTCGCGTGTGGAAATTCCCGTGCACCCCTGAAATACACGCGCCCAGGCTATTCGCGTGTGGAACTTCCCGCGCACCCCTGAAATACACGCGCCCAGGCTATTCGCGTGTGGAACTTCCCGCGAACCCCTGAAATACACGCGCCCAGGCTATTCGCGTGTGGAAATTCCCGCGCACCCCTGAAATACACGCGCCCAGGCTATTCGCGTGTGGAAGTTCCCGCGCACCCCTGAAATACACATACCCTGCTGTAATCGCGTGTGGGACTTCCCGCGCACCCCTGAAATACACGTACCCTGCTATAATCGCGTGTGGGACTTCCCGCGCACCCCTGAAATACACGTACCCTGATGGAATGGCGTGTGGAACTTGCCGCGCACCCCTGAAATACACCTACCCTGATGGAATCGCGTGTGGACCTTCCCGTGCACCCCTGAAATCCACGTACCCGGCCAAATCGCATGTGAGACTTCCCGCGCACCCCGGTATACACGCACACGTATTTTTTGTCAGCGTGTCCGTGTTTGTGGGTACCCCTTTGCACGTCATTTGTCCTGGAGGGCCACAGTATAGGACATTCATCATGGCAGTATATGGGTGCTATTTGTTGGCGCACCTTTTGGCGCACATTTCTTACAGCCGCAGAGACGCTACCGCCTGCTTTCTTGTGGCGGTCGTGTTTGTGCCTGTGCGCTGGTTTGAGCGTGCGCTTTTTTGCCCTATTCTATTCCATGAATACGTGTTGTAGGCGAGCGTGTGGGCGTTCCGCGCACTTGTGCCCTGTGCTTCCCCCGTGACGCCCACGTTTTTGCAAGTTGTTCCCCATTCCGAGTGTTACGCCCGTGTTCCGCCTACTTTTGTTGCGTGCGCCGCGCTATGTGCGAATTTCGCTGTGGCCTGTGCGATTTTCGCTGTGACCTGGCGCACGCTGTTAGATGGCCTGTGCGCCAACGTGCGCGGCGCACTTTTTATCGCACACCCGCTGGTTTTCTCGCGCACGGACTTCCATGAATCGACGTGCGCTGCTTTTCGTGCGATTTTCGCACTTGCACTGCGATTTTCGCTATTCCACTGCGATTCGCACGTTTTTGCCCACTTGCGCCGCGCTAATTATTCCATGAATCGGCCTGTATGTTTCAAATACAACATTACTTTGTTGCTTTACTCATTCCAAAAACAATCATGATGTGTAATTGGTGGTAAGACACCAGCCCGCAAATAATTAGTAGGCTATCCTTGAATTGTAGGTTGTTCTTAAGCAATTCATTTGTATATGCAACACCCATAACTACTAAATGAGAAAATAAAACGGATGGTTTAAAGGCTTTTGTGATATGTGGTTTATTATATTTTGTTTTAGTATCTTCATCAGCAATATATTCCAGTATCTATGAATAGGTACTTTCCCTATACCATTCCCTTGTATATGCTACACAATGCAGCAATATAGATAACATTATTATGTCAAGCATGAAAGTCCCCATGCCCAGGTCATGCAAGCCAATGCTAGTGGATATCATTATTCCCCTCCCATGTCAGGCAGAGCCCCATAACAGAGCCAACATATGCCTCCCCAGGTGTCTTTGCAGTTGTGTACGAATTGTTTGAACTACAATTGTTCGAATTACAATTGACCTTTGCACAATTGACCGAATTGTGAAGGTCAATTGTTACATATATGCAGTGGGAAACCCCTCGCAACCCCCATTATATATATATATATATATATATATATATATATATATATATATATATATATATATATATATATACAAACCAATATATTGTCACTCCCATATGCCAGATACTGGACACTCGTGTGGACACATTTGAAAAGGGCTCAACCAATCACATCTGCGCAGATTTCTAACAATCATCCAGGCATTGACATGCTAGGGAAGGAATGCACTCGTCCCATTCCTTGTTTATGACCATGAGTGATATAGAAGAGTATTCAGGGGTGGCTTCATCCATACTCTGAAATTAAACCACCAGGTGACAGTTTGAGCGGGTAGGGGTGGGAAACAGGAAAGATTCACCTGCATGCTCCACTTTTCATTGGTGCCTGATTGAGGTACTTGATTTCCGTGGTTCCCCAGAAATGGCAGGCCCACATTGGGAGGGTTGCCCAGAGCTTTGCCCGTGGTTATGATTCATTCAAAACCCTCCAGCCATCACCTTTCTGCTTTGATAAGGCCCACATTTTGATCAATGGAGTGAGAGGCTAGAAATGCAATTTACTGACATGAAGTAGAATGACTTTGCACCAAAGTCCTCTATGCTCCTGTTTATATAGATGCTGATGTCCCTAAAACCTTCAAATCTCTGCTAGGGGATGATGAATTGAACCAGAGTGCCATGACCATACTTCTACTATTACTTCAACCCACCCATAAACAAACATTGCAGATGTTTTAAATTACATGAAGCATACCATGGTCCTTCTGAGTCCCTTGATACATTTCATACATGCCTATGGCAACTTGCTATGTTCTGCAACTTAATAGACGAGGAAGATGAGGTGAGAGACCAAATAATTGAGCACTACTTCGCTATCCAACTAAGAAAGCAGATTTTAGGAACACCAGACATATCCCTACCAAGAATCCAAGCTATAGAAGGGGCACATGAGCATGAATGGACATGTGCCTCTCACATGGAGGAAAACTTGAAGGCACACTGCACCAAGGAGGTACACACCATCAGAGGCAGATCTCTAAACAAAACAAAAAAACAGGAAGGAAAGGTGGGAGATCATTGTCTCAGAATTCCATGTGCAGGGAAATGCATAATGGTCCATGTACGGTACCCAAGCATTGCATCGAAAACATAGTATCGAATGCAAAAGCATCGGAAAAAAAATGCATCGATTTTTCACTATAATGGGTTTTAAGGGGTAAAAAAACAGGGGTTGGAGGTACCGCCCATTAAAAAAAGGCATTGTTTCAATGCATTTTTTCAATGGTTTTGCATCCAATGCTTTTGCATTCGATGCAATCACTAGGATTCTCCATGTACCCCATGTTGAGGGAAACATCCATACCCCCAGACTAGTGGTCTTCAAACATTTTTGGCCTGGGTCCCCACTGAGCAAAATGTGGCAACCGCCCTCCCCCAAAATTCCAAATGATCAGTAAGTCCAAATGGCTATGGATTAAAATGCTCCGTCACCGCCCCCTACTCCCAGTATAGTTTCTGGGCTCCCTCACCCCTCTCCTAGCCCAGTCCCTGGGTTCTCTCCACCCCACCACAGACCCTGGGCTCTCCCACCCTACTCTCACCAAAGACCCTGGGCTCTCCCCACTCTGCTCCCACCACTATCCCATGGCCTCCCCATCCTGCTCCCACCTCAGTCCCTGGGCTCCCACACTCTCTCAGCACAGTCCCAGGGCCAGTGGCGGCCCATTTATCCCATAGTGATCGAGCATAGTGTGGGAGCCTGAACCAGTCAAGGAAGGTTCAGGGGGGGGGTTCTCCCCCACAAAAAGTTTCTAAATTAAAGGGTTAAAATGTTGTATTTGAGAGCATACTTTAAACAAAGTTGAGTAAAATGCCAAATAGTTAGCAAATGGTGCTGGGGGGGCCTAGGTGGCAGGTATGCTATTCTTTTACTGGACATCTATGAATGATGTCCAGTAAAAAGATACAATCCCTGTCCTCTGGGCCCCGCAGCACCTAACAAACTCCCACAATCAACATGATAATGTGTATGTGAGGCGCTCAGGGGTCAGGCATGGTATTTTTTAATGGACACATATCCAGTAAAAAGATACCCTCCATGTCCCCTGGGCTTCACAGCACCTCAGAAGGAGAGCTGATTTTGGCAGGAGGCTAGGGGTATTGTGCAACAAGGGCATTTTAAAATGGCTTTATTGTAAAACCATCCTCCCCCAACAAAATCAGCTCCACAGACCAACACACACACACACACATAAGCACATTCACACAGCAAGCACTCTATAATTCACACGAACAGCCGTTCATCATACACTCACTCATAACACAAGCATACACACATCCATACACATATTTAAATACAAACTAAATCAACATTAACTTACCTTCTGCCCGTCCCTGAAGTTTCCTCGCTTGCGCTCCAGCTCCCACATCATGCAAGAGCAAGAGCTTCCTGGTTCCTGCACATGCTTGTAGTGGCCTGAGCCTGGGTGCTGAAGTGCCCTATTCGAGCCTGCTCTGTCTGTATGTGCAAGGAGGTGCAGGAGCTCCCCATCACATATACTGACATGCAGTTCCGAGCTAGCATTTCCAATAAGCTATACAAGGCTGGAAAAGCAAAATGCTCCCGGCCGTGCATGGCTCATTGAGCATGTGCAGCTTGGGAACTTAACTGTCAAAGGGAAACAATGTTTTCCTTTTGGCAGTTCAGCCAATCCAGGAGTGCTCCCTCTGCAGGAAAAAAAAAACTGCTGAGGGAGTGTGCAGTGTTTCTCTGAGACTGGCTCCTTGGATCCAGCAAAATAGGTGAGGGGGCTGCTGGGTCAGTGCCCCCTCACCCATTATGGATGAGCCACCCCGGCCCAGGGCTCCCCACCCTGATCCTCCCAACCCCACTCCCTGCATAGTCCCTGGGCTCCACTACTCCACACCCTGCATAGTCCAAGGGCCCCAAC
Organism: Ambystoma mexicanum; assembly: GCF_040938575.1. Lineage (NCBI taxonomy): Eukaryota > Metazoa > Chordata > Amphibia > Caudata > Ambystomatidae > Ambystoma > Ambystoma mexicanum. The sequence goes on from NC_090941.1 coordinate 96,434,012, forward strand.
CCCCACCCTCTCCAGAAACAACTCCAGGGCTCCCCAGAACCTCGCCAACAATAACCCCAGGCCCCCCCCCCCATATACTCCAAAAACAACCCCAGGGCTCCCCCACATGATAAAAAAAACAACCCAAAAGATAACTTCAGCCACTCCAAAAACAACCCCAGAGCTCCTCCACCCACTTCAAAAACAACCCATAAGACCCCCCATCCTTTCCACAAACGACCCCACGGCCCCCCTCCTTACCTTATATAATCCGGGTCCTATTTCATTCCTGCAAATGGATTCAAACACATTGGAAGTATGTTCTCTGGAAAGGGATAGAGAGCATGCTTCCATGGTGTCTATTTCCTGGTTCATCCACTCCCACTGACCCCAAGCCTGGCCCCATCACATTGAGCATGTGTGGCAGAGGCCATGGTAGGATGGGATGTGCACAAACATGCATGTCCCATCTCATGCAGGCTTTTTATTTCCTATGTTATTTTCATTTCATGCTGGTGTTCTGTGCCCCCTTCCCCGGAATGAGACAGCGCCCCCCCGGGGGTCTCGCCCACTGTTTGAATACCACTGCCCTAGACTAATGTGTGGTAGGTGCAGTCACCAAATCTCTTTGGCAAAATGCGTAGAACAGTCTGGCTGATACCAAAGCCACCTCAGTTAGCAGCCACACCAAGTCCTAAATCAAGACAAGTCACGACAGTGGTGAAGCAAAATCAACTGTTCATAGCTAACAATGAGCTGGAAGCCAATGCAAGAAAAAGTAAACTGCCTCATTGCATAGTTACGTGAGCAGTGGACCAAGTACCTGTCCTGATTAATGCATTGGTCAATGTCATGCGTCTGTAGTAATTCCAGCTGTATTTGGTACAGTAAGGTTTTTTGTGTACCTGCAATAAAGATGAACATCTCCCCCTGACAGGGTTCTTCAAGACTGAACAAACTGGTGTTTTGTATGCACACACGGCAGGAGCAGGAGGGAGTTTGTGTTCCCCCTGTTTTCCCCATAGTTGCACTAACCCAATTGTAACACAAACCCCTCGAGAAAAACACATTTTTGGGTTCATCTGTTGTATAAACTTTATTTGACAACCCGCGGTTGTTAGGTTTGTTTTTGGAAAGAAATCCGAAAATCCTGTGATCAACCCACATATGCACAAATTATTACTTGCGTATAAAAGAAATAGACATCTGAAAAGTGTAGGAATAGAGCTCCTTTTTTCAGTTCAACATATAAAAAGTATAACTGAGACATAAAAACAAAGACATAGCCTCATACAGAACTCTAGCTTGACGAACATCAAGGAGAAGGCTACACATCCCTTCCAATAATGGAAACTAGAAATATAATCTCTTTCACGGATGAACATTTCCAACGTCTGATAAACACCCCATCCCTTTTATAAAATGCACCTGCCACTGAGGCAACAAGAACAAGTGAAAACCATGCTGAAGCCATCAACCAAAAAAAGAAAAAACTGGTACGCACGGAACTGCATGGGATCCTAATGTTAGAATACCTAAAGGCGGGGGTGATCCGCGAGGGCCTATAGGTACGCAACATCCCTAGGGTGTTTATCGATAACCCGAAGTTCAAGGCAAATTTCAGCGGAGTTGGCAACAGATGTAGCCGAGATTGGGTTATTTTGGTAATAGAGATAGCGGAAGAGGAAATGAAAATGCAAAGAGAAGAGCTGGAGACTATGGAAAAGAAGCTGGTAGAAGATCTAATCGCAACAGATGTGAAATTACTTCTGTAAAAAATCAATGGAGAAACACAAAAATTCCGGCAATTCAATTTAGTCAAAAAGATCTGGAAATTGAAGAAGGACATCGAATCATATAAAGAAGAACAAACTTATCCATACCTCAATCTGGACTTTTACCAAGACCAGAACAAGAATCAAACACAAAAAACATTCAATAGAAGAGGCGGTCAAAATAAATCCTTTGTGATGTTCTCTGATACATCAAACACCTCTAGTGGTAGTGAATCAGAGCAAGGAGGAGACCCGACAGTAGGTGCACAGAATGGCCCATCCCAGCAGTTTTTTTGAGGACGGGGGGCGAAGAGGAAGAACCCGCCGACCGAGACAGCAAATGGAATATGGCATACACACCCGACAGTGGAGCAGCCACCAAGAAGAAACTTGCTAATCCGAATCTTTAATCGGACAGACTATGTTTTAACACCAGCATAGGAACAGGTCCTTGCGAAAGACCTGAGTTTCGTTCCCATGCAAGTCGCAGATGAATTTGAAATAGAGAAAGAACTTAGACGTTTTTTCAGAACCGTAAGATTGAAATACATTTTCAGAAACCACGAGGAAAGAGACCCAGGATCAGAGAGGAATGAAAATGTCACAGGTCTTAAGCTGCCCTCCACCTCCACGCCCCAGGGGCTACCATCAGTCCGGAAATACTAGCTTTCGAAAATAAGGTACTAAATTCCATCAAAACACAGAGCATGACCAAGAACTACAAACGAGATAATCTTACCCCGTAAGAACGCCAAGCAATCAAGAACCTTGATAAAAACCCATTGTTCATCATTAAGACGGCGAACACAGGTGGTGGGATCGTGCTATGGGGAAGGAAGGAGTACCAAAATGAAGCACTGAACATTCTTCATAACAGGGAACATTACAAACCACTTCCAGTAGACCCAACCAAAAGACTGCAAGAAGAAATTGAGAGTCTCACGATGTATGCCGCAACAGAGGGTTGGATTGATGAAAACGAAATCACAGCCTACAATGGCTGTTTTTTACATACTTCCAAAGGTGCATAAAAACTGCCAAACACCCCACTGGACGTCCAATTGTATTTGCGATAGGTTCTATATTAGAACCTGTATCGCAATATGCATACTTTTTCCTAAGACCCATTGTGCTCAGGATGAAATCCTATATACGTGACACAACCAAAATGATAAACATTCTCAGTGGCCTAAAAATCGGACAACAAGACCTGCTGGTCTGTTTTGACGTAGAAGCTCTGTATACCAGCATCCCTCAAACAGCCAGCATTGAAGTAATAAAGATTTTTTGGACAAGAGACCTCATACCACCAACATGGCCCCCACTGCATTCATCTTAGAATGCATAAGGCTTGCCCTAACTGAGAATGTTTTCATTTTTGAAGACACCTTCTTTCAGCAAATACATGGGACAAGCATGGGTGCGACTTTCGCGCCCGATATAGCCAATTTGTATATGGATTTTTAAAAAATCTAATTACATCTACAGTGAGTCCAACCCCTTCAGATCTAACATCAACAATTGGCATTGGTACATTGTTGATATTTTTATAGTCTGGAAGGGGTCAACATCTGAACTGGACAGTTTTAAAACTTGGTAGAACTCACAAGATGTGTTCCTTAGGTTTACTCTGTCCTCTGACATCAAAGAAATACCATTCTTGGACCTGATGATCCAAATGGACGGTCTTGGTAACTTAACAACATCACTGTATTGGAAACGTACGGATAAGAACACCTTATTGCATTACGAGAGCTATCATCCAAGTAATTTGAAAATTAAATTACCTTATGGACAATTTCTCCTTATTGACTTAACGCTGAGGCTTACACAACGGGGCTACCCTCGCAAAGTCATCAAAAACGCGACAAAAAGGGCAAAATATATACCAAGAGAGAGGTACCTGGTTAAAAAACACCAAAGAGAAAGAAGACAAAATTACCTCTTTCACTACGTATAGTCCCCTAAGCAATATCACCAAAAAACCGATTCTAAGACATTGGCCTTCACTTATGACGGCCGAATTCCATCTGGACAAACCAAGGTTTGCTTTTAAGAAAACTAGGAACCTTATACAAATGCTGGTCCATACCTTTGAAGAACAGAACTTTAAAGATGACCAACTAAATCTCTGGGGCCTCGCCCGAGTCAAAGGACATTTCAAATGTGGACGGTGCTCAGTCTGCCCTCTTACAGAAAATCTTAAAAAGATCTCTCTAAAAAACATCAACTGGAAATGTGCAGAATTCACCAACTGCAATACGCCTTGGGCAATTTATGGGATCCGCTGCCCATGCAATATGCTTTACATAGGAAAAACTAAAAGACCGGTGAAAGAATGCATATGCAAACATCGCTCATGCGTTAAAAAGCAGATAGCTGATAAACCTTTGGTAGAACACTACAAGAAGAAACAGCACACACATTTGGACTTTAGCTGGATCGTTATTCAAACAGTCCCAGCGAAGAAACACGAAGGAGACCGAGACTTAGCCCTGAGACGCTTGGAACAACATTGGGTCCACAAGCTAGACACAGTGAAAAACGTCCTAAACATAAGTATTGAATGGAATCTTTTCATCTGAGTCCACATGAGAAGTATCACCTAACAAATACTAATGCAGTCAGGCAGATAATGCCGCTGTTTGAAATCATAATGGGGTCTGTAACATGTAGTACCAAATAAAATCTTGGACACATTACCTCAAGGGATGGTGCATCGACAAAAGGACTTTCAAACTAAGATGCCCCCGAGTAATATCAGTCAACATCCTGTGTTTTTCTATATAAAGCAATAACCAAATGATCATGTATATAGTTTTGAGCCAAAGGTACAGTTTTTCCTTTTGCATAGAGCATTTGTACACTGTGCAGAAGTACATTCTCATGATATACCTGCCATCATTGTTGAGCCATTCGTGAGGTGTGTATGATTGTACCATGGGTCTCCTTGAGACTTTCAATGTGTGATGCTAAATCAGGTGTTGTGTGTCAGGCACGAATTATGTTATTGATATCTGAAACGTGTTATGTAAAATTGTTTTGCCACCTATATAACACATGTGCCATCATTGTTCAGCTATATGTGGTGAACCCATCCTTGTACCTGGCTTTGTTCTGACATTTTAAGTATGCGTTGCTAAATTATTTTTGCAATGTTAGGCACTAATTATCCAAAATGTGATATGTACAGTGGTCGAAGTGAGCGGGAGCGGTCGGGAGCGGTGCTCCTCTACTTTTTTAAATTACCTTTTACAGCTCCTATACTTTTATTTTAAAAAGAATCTGTTCCGAATGGTTTCGTTATAAAATAATAGTGTAGGAAGAAGTTGAAACTTGCACTTTCAGTGCACTGCACTGAACGTTCCCTTAAACAGCAGGTGCAAGTGTTTGGGGGTTTGTATTGTGTGTGGGAGGGGACGTGGTGATGGGGTTTGTGGAGAGTGGGTGCAGGCCAGCAGGGAACATAGTTCCACTACTTCTTTTCGTACACTTCGACCACTGGATATGTAAAATCGTCCGTCTCCTGTATGACAAATTTGCTATTATTGTGATGCATTTATCATGGCAGCTGTTTTGACATATCTGCCGTCATTGTTCAGCTATATGTAAAGTATCCATCCTTGCATCTGGCTTTGGTTTGACATTATAAGTGTGCGTTGCTAAATCGGTTTTGCAATTTGAGGTACTAATCATTTTAAACACTATCAGGCCGATTCATGGAATTAATGTGCGCTGAAAATTTCTGCGCAAGCGTGTGAAAGCATGCGTATGAAAATCACAGCGAAACCCGCGCACAGCGATTCATGGAAGTCCATGCACGTGTATATCCATGGATGTGCACTGAATTCCTGCGTGGCGCACGCTGGCGCACACGTCTTCAAACAGAGTGCGCTACGCGCACAGCGAAAGCGCACATAGCGCAGCACACACAACAAAAGTAGGAGTAACACAGGACGTAACACGCGGAATGGGGAACAACGCATGAAAATGTGGGCGTCACGGGGGAAGTACAGGAGGCAAATGCGCGGAACGCCCACACGCGCGCCTACAACATGTATTCATGGATTTGAACGGGGCAAATGCCTGCGCCAAAAAAGACGCGTTAATCCGGAAACATGTATGCCAGCAGGAAGCAGGCATACGTGGACCCGCGCAGCATAAAAGTGCGCGCAAACAACAAACAAGCTCAGATGCTAAGAAGAATATACCGTTCCTTGCAGCAGTGGTCGTGGGATACCTCAGGAGGAGGAGGAGGATAGTCAGGCCCAGAATTTTTACACCCAGAACCAGCCTTTTTGGGATACCTGATGACCAGGAGTATGGGAGGTACAGGTTTCCACCTCACATAATACTCGACCAGGTGTGTGAGTGGGAGGATGACCTCACATCACCCACCCTGTGCTCCCAAGCACTGAGCCCCCTTGAAAAGGTGCTTAATGTACTGCACTTCTTGGCCACTGGATCATTTCAGCAGACGAGTGCTATAGTGGGGGGGTGTCACAGGCCACGCAGTCACGCTGCATACACCAGGTGTTGGCCATCATGACTGCACGCCCATCAGTCTGCAGGCACATATACCTGCCCAGAACACCTGCAGAATGGCAGGCTGCCGTCCAGGATTTCTACGGGGTGGCACAATTCCCCAAAGTGCTAGGTGCCATTGATTGCACCCATGTGGCTCTACGTCCCCCCAGGGCAACGGAGCACATCTATAGAAACCGGAAGCACTGGCATTCCATCAACGTGCAGGTAATATGTGATGCCAAGGGAATCATCACCTTAGTATATGCCAACTATCCAGGGTCCACTCATGACAGTTTCATTTACAGAATGTCAACCCTAAACCGGGACCTAGAAGCTGGGCGGCATGGCAATACATGGCTGCTTGTTGAGTATAAATGCCACTGCACATGCATGCATGCATGTCAGATACTGAGTAATGTCACAAACCCACTAATGATACCCATCACCACCTCCCCAGGGGACAGTGCCTACCCTCTGAGCACCCACATGATGACGCCAATTCGGAACCCCACCACACCACCCGAGGTAAGATACAACACAGCCCATATTGCAACCCGCGGCATAGTGGAGCGCACATTTGGAGTGCTCAAGTCACGCTTTTGCTCCCTTAGCCGCTCTGGTGGGCAATTGCTATACGCTCCCCCACTAGTGTGAAGGATCATAGTGGAGTGGCAGCATGTGTCCTGCAAAATGTTGCAACACGCTGGGGCCTGCCGGTGGACACGGTGGTGCCCCCACATCCCCAACCACGTGCACGGCCACTGCACATGGGAGGGGAAAGGGCACATGGTGAGGCAGCCCGTACGCAGCTGGTGGCTAATTACTTCATCTAAAACCACACCCCTGTGTAGTGCACACAGCCCTGGCACATACCAGCTGACAATGATGATGACACATGGGACAGTCAACTGTCACAACCATATTAGCCTGAGATTGGTCACCTGGAAGTGTTACATTGTGTGCATCCCTACCTACCGAAACACCACCAATGCTGTGTCATTATAAGACATACATCTATGCTGCTAAATTGATAAACCCCTTGCAAATTACAACATGAAAACAGCGCCATGTCACCCAACCCTTCCCCAGCTCCGCCACCCAAGACACTATGGCATGTCATGCAATATGAAAGCAAACAAAGCAATGCAGATGACCTGACACAAGTGTCACAAAGTGCACTGTCCCAAATGGAAACTGCCCACAAACAATATGCTCCCAGTAATCAATAACAAACAGCACACATGAACAAATACTTACCACCAACACAATACAGCAACACACCATGAAACATTGCAAAAACATGACAGTATTAAGTCAAAGTAGTGGTAGTCTTACAACCTGAATAAGCCAGCACATCGACCCCTTCCAACTGTAGAGTGTTGCTGCCACGCAAATGTGTCAGTGTACTGCATACAACATGAACTCCATCTGCAAAGGAGACGGCCTTGTGAAGACATGAGGAAGGAACCTGCAAATTATGAGGAAAACATGGATGCACAAGCACATATCAATGCACAATGCAGTGTACAATACAACAACAATACCCACTAGGGATGTCCACACAGTATTGACTACAGACTGCCCACACAGCTCATGGGAGCCCAATGTCACTGTGTAAGTCACTGTCACTTGGTCACACCCTTTGCAAGCCCATGGAAAAGGGAAGCAGGAGGGGTGTGTGTGTCACAAACCCAAGCATCTAACCCAAACTTAGGACAAGCCTGCATGTGCCTAGCTGGAATACAGGGGATGCCCACGGGAGCCACACAAGGCAACACACTGTAAAAGAAATGGCCATGTGGTGTTCGGGGGGGCACCCAGGAGGTTCGAGGACAGGGTGAACAACACCCACCTGCGTGGATGTTGCGAACAAAAATACCACCAGGGGCTCATGGCCTGCACGGCTATGCCATTGTGGGAGAACTGCTGTTGCTCTATTCACCCTCTGCTGCTGCATCAGGAGGTGGGGGCACTATGGGAGGCAGCCCATGCAAAGCCCTGGTATGGTCCTCCATGGCAGCAAGCATGCGGGTCTGGAAGGTCTGATTCTGGAGGATTAAAGTGCAGAGATCCCCATGCAGCACCTCACGGGTTGCCTGCACCTCTGCACGCATGGCCTTGCGGGATGCCCGGATCCCCTCACGTGTTGCCTGCAGCTCAGCTGAGAGGGAACGTGTGAGCTGCTCCAGCTGCTGTTCTGACCTAACATTTTGGGAAGCCTCAAGTTCAAGCAGACTGTGCCTGAGGTTATGGAGTTCTACCCTCAGGGCTTCCCTGTGGGCCTGTGACTCTATTGATATGGATTCGTGGAGAGTCTCCAGTGCCGCCCGTCGGTCCCTGTTGGACGCCAACATGTCTTCCCTGTGTGATTGGCAAATGGAGACTGTTGCCTGCTGTTGTTGCTCCATCTGCCTTTCAGGGGGGATAATGGAAGTGGCCACCCTCTCCATTGCCTGAGCCATCATTTCTACTGATGCTACCTGTTGGGTTGCCATACCGTACATGGAGTTTTCCCATACAGTATTGCCTGTCGGCGCACGGCCACAGCGTCGGCGGGCACCATACCTGTTCGGGGCAAGGAGATCTGCACCTTGCTGTGCTGGCACTGCCTGAGGCTGCAGGACTGCATTCCCCCTCTGATCTGCTGGCCCAGGAACAGGATCAGATGCTGTGGAGTGTGACCCTGCATCCATAACCGCCAAAGGTGGACCTACCAACACTGACATCCCCATAGAGGGTTCTACCCCTGGTGCAGGTGGGTTGGAATGAACATAATCCCTGCCAGAAGCACTGACCTGCAACAGCACGTACGTCTCATCATCCGACTCAGCATCTGAATAGAGGTCTGGGGAGCTGCACCCAGAGACACCCCTCGACAGTATGGTCTGCAGTACCAAAGTGTTTTCACCCACCACTACACCACGTCCCCCACTGGTGCCTGGTCGTGGCTGATAATCCTCCTGGGTCTGCACCATCTCCTGAACCTCACCAGCATCAAGTGCGTCATCACCTGCAAAAACATGAAATACAAGAAATGGAAACAGCCATGAGCACCATAGCACACACATGGGCCTGACAAGACAAGCACCATAGCACACACATAGGCCTGACAAGACAGAGATCCTGTACATGGTTTACACATGTCCCACATGACTATAACCCTGGCATGCATGCACTGTCAATGAGTTTGAATGGGAGTCAAAAAGGCAGACAATGAGGACACCAAGATGGAAAAGCAACACATTTGCAGCATATTGTGTAGCATTGGCACCACACATCAGCCTATGAGTGGCATGTGCAATACACACACATGACACATGCCAGCACACAGATGTCATGTAGCATAGCCATGGTAAATTAGACAACTACAGCGATATGTCAGTGAATGAGTACTGTCAAACATCCATGTCACATGGACATGATGAGAAGATTAATGCAGAATAGTGTTGCAAAATATGCATGTGCCACACACTGCAACACATCCAGTGTACAATAAGACAGTGATTGTAGGCAGATGTACACATCAATGGTTGGTCATATGTGGAATTAGGGATGAAAAAAGCATATGAAAAATGGGATGATCTAAACAATCAGCCTGAATGAACACAGAAAAAATCAGAACAATGTTGTTGCAAGATGATAGTTCAAGGGCAACAGCAGTAATGTGGGGCTAATTGGCTACTGTGGGCAGAAGGGAAGAAGGGATACTGTCATACCCAAATCAAAGGCAGATTAATGTATTGGAGGAAGCACATGGGTGACCCATAACACTCAGGAGTACACACCCTCACCTGGCACTCAATCAACATACACATGGATTACACACACATGCATGGGCACTCACCGGACAATGCGTCGTAATCAGGTAGGTCTCCCACGCCTTGGATCTGTTCCTCTGTGACGAAGGTCCCAGCAACAGACTCATGTTCAGTGAGTTTGTTGTACTCTTGTGGAGACCCACCGCCAGTCACCAGAGTAGCGGCATGATTTGAGGCCAGCTTGTTCTTTGCTCTGCGTTTCAGGTCATTCCACCACTTGTAGCAATCATCAGCTGTGCGCCTCACAAATCCAAGGGCATTTATGCAGTCCGTGATGGTCTGCCTGTGGAATCAGACAAAATACAATATTACGGCTGTTACACCGAGCAAAGGAAAATACACCGACACAGGCTTATAAAGATTCCCAGAATCTTTATTACAAAACTGAACAGTATTCAACAAAGTACACGAATAGCTATTCGGCCGTCAATACATCACAAAGACCACCAGCAGGGTTCAACATGAGCAGTGAGGGAATTTCCTACCTGGACATCGACGCATTTATACAATTTGTAAAATGATGTCCAGCCGCCTTACAGGTTAATCATGCACTGGGCTAGGGTCGCGCCAGGTTCACTTTCCTAATTTACATATCTCGTGCATGCGGTTTTACTTTTCAATACATTTACTAACACACTCCATTATTCTTCAATTTAACATTTACACTCTTTATATATTGCTTTAATACAGACCAAACAATGTTCTGCATATTATATTCGGATAGCATTACTGTTCTTGTATACTTGTAGTTTAACATTGCTAATTCAAGTAATCCCCTGCTCCTGAGGTCAACAAAGGACAAGGTCTACATGACCCTAACATGTAGCCTGAGGGCAGGTTGAACATTAACTCCCCTACAGAAGTTGGAGAGGTTAAGGCAAGAACAAGGACACACGAGACGGCCATTTTAGATTACAGGGTGACTTTGTATAAAACCCCAACATGGCGGTTTCTAACCTAAAATGGAGGCTTAATTCAAGATGGCGGCTTACATCAATTTCTAAGGTCAAGACCTTGCCGCAGAGAGTTATTCGCGTACAATTTTAAGCAACTTGGCGTAGACCAATATACATACAAATTGTTTGTAATAAGAGGCATAATTTAATATCCAGTTTGACATGCCAGTGTGCACTACGTTGACCAGGTGTGGTCTTGCATCCTGCAGTCACCACCATTTCGCGGCTATGTGCCGACACATATGTCACAAGTGCATCAAGTTTGATGTCATTAAAGCTAGGCTTCCTTGATGTGTCGGAGTGTGTAGCCGTGTCTGGGGTCTCAGCCTGTAGTGCCAGAGCACCCTTCTTCCCCTTTTTCAAAGGTGGAGCGGAGCCTGAGTGGCTTACACCGCTCTGGTCAGTAGGGGCAGAAGCGCAGGTGGACTGGGTACTGGGAGTGTGCGAAGGCACAATGACCATAGGTCTTGGTGCAGGCATTAGCTGAAGTGTGATGTTGGCAGGGGCAACGTCAGTTTGATGGACCAGTACCGACACTGTCCCGGCTGGGAGATTCAGAGCTGGGGTGGATAGAGCTGCAGCTGCCCCTGCAGCCTCCCCACCCTGCCTACTTGGGGCAGCAGATGACATCGCTGCCCCAGATCAACGTGGCCTGGTGACACCAACTTGCACCACCACACGTGGCTTAGACTTGCTGACCTGGAAGTCAGCCTGGGAGTCATCCTGTGCCGGGTCAGGTGCCACAATGGGCTGGTCCAACAAGGGCTGAGCTGGGATGGTGTCAGCTACGTTTCCCACAACCATGGGGGGGGGGTGGGTGTCCCTGATTGGTCCTCCACACCTGGGGGTCTAGGGGCAGCCTGCAAATCCTGGCCACGTCCCCTACCGTGCCCACCACGCCCACCTTTTGGAGGTCGGCCACCTTTGCCTCCCATACCGTTTGGTCGCCTCCCAACCATGGCACTGATGTTGTTGTGCGTATTGGAGTAGCAGTAAACGATTGTCCTGGGCAATTGGAGGTGAAAGGGGTAGGGTACTAGATGAAATTCATACCCTAGTGCTCTAGCAAGGCTGTCTGTGACCCCTGGGGGAAGATGACGGGTCATGCAATGCACAGGCACCCCGAAAACAAAAAATAACGTGCACACAACCCCTCGTTGACCACATGCGTGGAAAAATGAACCCGCACTTCGCTGTGGCACCCAGGAACACAAAAATAAGTGTACGCCTGTTACACGCAGCCTACAATGACCTCTGAAGGGGTACACGACACACGGGGCAAGCACAGTTGGTAAATCCATGCGCGACTCACCGTCTGTGCGTTGGAAACACCCCTGCCAAAAGAAGAATTGTACGCTGTCTGAGGAGACAGGACAAAAGAAGAAGTGAATGCTGTTTGAGGAAACAGGCCCAACAAAAAAAATGAACACTGTCAGAGGTAACAGGGTGTACGAACTTGAAACACGGTGAAGTAATCGCATGTGAACCGACAAGAAGTACAGAATTCACCCACTCGCTCTCCACGAAAAGCACGTACAAGGAAATGAGGTCCTACACATACCTTTTAAAGTGGCCCACACGTACAACGTCACTTACGCGTGTACGCGCTAAGGCCCTTTCCTCCAATTACACGAGCTGACACTCGGACGTGCAGTTTTTGGACGTGTACGATGAACATGCACCCGTGGTGATGGAAACGCCCGCGCACGTCACGTCACAGACGCGTAAACCCTTTCCTCGGATTACACGCATACACACGTGGACGTGCAGTTTCTTCACGTGCCATGAGCCACTATGGCCACGTCACGAAGGAAACGGCCGCGCGTGTCACATCACAGACACGCTTACACACTAAGGGCCTTTGGTCCAATGAAACCGCGTTCTTGTGCTGACACACTTACGCGTTAAGGGCCTTTCCTCGAATTACACGCTGACGTGCAAGATTTTCACGTGCTAAATCACTCCGTATCAAGCTGGCCACACAACAACACACGGAAGACCACCCTCCTGCCCAGAAGGCCGAATTACTGCCCCCCAGAACCCCGAGCACCCTCCCACCTGCCATCTGCTGCTGCCTGCTTGACGGCTGCCCACGTGCCCTGCTATTTGCTGCCTGCACATCATCCATCTGCAGGGGTGCAGTTGTTGTGACCACCCCTGCTGGAACTGAAGACTCCCGACTGGGATACCATCACTCCACAGCCCAGCCCCAGGACCCAGTTGCCCACCCACACCTGCCTCTGGGGTTGCCATGTCGGGCACACCACCGTCTGGCATCACTGGCAACCCCCAGCCAGAGAGGCAGAGGGCCACCAGCTTCAGTGCCAGGGATGTTGGTGTCCTGGTGGAGCAAGTCCTGGGGCAGTATGATGCCCTCTTTGGAAGTTCTCGTGCCGATTTTGCAGGACGAACCAGGATCTGGATGGACATCGTGACTGGCATCAACGAGGAGGGGGTGGCAGTCCACGACATCAAACATGTCAAGAAGCGCTGGGAGGACTTCAGGTCCAGGACCCTCGACAAGGCCCGGCACCTCTTGAAGGCAGGGGATGCCAAGGGGTGCCGGGCCGCCAGTTCCAAAACCAAATGAGGGTCCTGGAACGCATATGCCCAGCGGTCCACATCCAGGTCCTTGAGAGGCAGACCCGTCAGGAGTCGAGTGGTAAGTGTATATGCATAATGATTGAACGCTGTGCGTGTCGTGGTGTGCCAGTAGTGTGCAGGTTGCACATGTGTTTTTGTAGGGCCATGTATGGATGAGTATGTACAGGGGCGTGAGGCTGACACATGCGAGTCCTCTCATGTGTGAGACACATGGATGGTGTATGTGTGGGTAAGCATGCCGGCCAAATGCAGATGTAGGAGCACACATGTTTGAATTACTGTGTATGTATGTTGGCATGGTTGTGGTGTCACACATGGATGTTGGTTCCAGCTGCATGTCTCTGCACTGTGTACATGTGCATGTGTGTGTATTTGACAAGTGTGCAACTGTGATGCAACATGGATGCATGTGGCACTGGCATGTAGAATGCTCAATGCTAGATGTGACATGGATGGCGATCTCATCACTCTGACAGTTGGTGGACATGCACACATGCATGTAAGTGTGTTGGTTTGTGTGCATGTGTTGTGTACTCCCCGTGTTTCATGTGACGTCAGGCTCAACTTCGGATGCTGATGCTGTTGTATGTGTATGGATGGTGCAGCCTGGTGCAATATTGCTGTGGAATTGCTCATGTGTGTGAGTAGAAATGACATGTGTGTTAGGGAGTGTGATGCCATGTCTGAAGTTTGACACTGCCACTCATGTACAACTGTCATGTGTGTATCAGTCCATTGTAGAGTGCTCTGATGCCAGTGTTCTATCTTTCCCTGTCTGCAGCGTCAACTGATGAAGAGGGCGGAGAGGAAGCTGTGGAGCAAGGCGGCAGGGATCGCACCGCCAGCCGGAGATGCAAGGCCCGGCTCCCCTCCCAGGTTGTCATCTCGTCAGGGAGTGAGGAGTCCGGTGCAGCATCCCAGGCCGCAGCTGCCGAGGGTAGGTCCAAGAGGCATTGGTCGGAGTTGGACTCCTCGGCAGCAGAAGGGGCAACTGAGACCCCACAGGGTCCGATGGAGGAAGATGGCACAGAGTCATCCAGGTTGGTGGGGGGGTTTGGTGGAGGAGGAGGCAGTGGAAGGGACAGGCACGGGGTCTAGAGGTGGGGATTCCACTGGTGCTAGTGGTGCAGTGCAGGGGCAGGGACAGGAGGCAGCACAGGCCGCCGCAGAGGTGCCTGTGTGCAATCCTGTCCCCGATCCTGTGACTGCATCATCCTGCACCAGCAGGGATGCCTACGTCCAGACCCGTTTTCAGGGAGGGGATCCGCTTACAACAACTGGCCTTCCTCTCCCTGCGGAAGTGGCTATCCGGGACCGGGTTGAGCCTGTCCTGAGTGGGATGGCGTTGCGTCAACGGGGCATGCGAGGTGACCTGCAGTGTTTTCGTAAGGACACTGCACATCATCTCGAATGCCTTGTTGACCGCGTTGACCTACTGGGACGGGTCACCAGGGCCGGATTCCTCCGTTTGCTGGACTTACACGCTGACGTGCAAGATTTTCACGTGCTAAATCACTCCGTATCAAGCTGGCCACACAACAACACACGGAAGACCACCCTCCTGCCCAGAAGGCCGAATTACTGCCCCCCAGAACCCCGAGCACCCTCCCACCTGCCATCTGCTGCTGCCTGCTTGACGGCTGCCCACGTGCCCTGCTATTTGCTGCCTGCACATCATCCATCTGCAGGGGTGCAGTTGTTGTGACCACCCCTGCTGGAACTGAAGACTCCCGACTGGGATACCATCACTCCACAGCCCAGCCCCAGGACCCAGTTGCCCACCCACACCTGCCTCTGGGGTTGCCATGTCGGGCACACCACCGTCTGGCATCACTGGCAACCCCCAGCCAGAGAGGCAGAGGGCCACCAGCTTCAGTGCCAGGGATGTTGGTGTCCTGGTGGAGCAAGTCCTGGGGCAGTATGATGCCCTCTTTGGAAGTTCTCGTGCCGATTTTGCAGGACGGACCAGGATCTGGATGGACATCGTGACTGGCATCAACGAGGAGGGGGTGGCAGTCCACGACATCAAACATGTCAAGAAGCGCTGGGAGGACTTCAGGTCCAGGACCCTCGACAAGGCCCGGCACCTCTTGAAGGCAGGGGATGCCAAGGGGTGCTGGGCCGCCAGTTCCAAAACCAAATGAGGGTCCTGGAACGCATATGCCCAGCGGTCCACATCCAGGTCCTTGAGAGGCAGACCCGTCTGGAGTCGAGTGGTAAGTGTATATGCATAATGATTGAACGCTGTGCGTGTCGTGGTGTGCCAGTAGTGTGCAGGTTGCACATGTGTTTTTGTAGGGCCATGTATGGATGAGTATGTACAGGGACGTGAGGCTGACACATGCGAGTCCTCTCATGTGTGAGACACATGGATGGTGTATGTGTGGGTAAGCATGCCGGCCAAATGCAGATGTGGGAGCACACATGTTTGAATTACTGTGTATGTATGTTGGCATGGTTGTGGTGTCACACATGGATGTTGGTTCCAGCTGCATGTCTCTGCACTGTGTACATGTGCATGTGTGTGTATTTGACAAGTGTGCAACTGTGATGCAACATGGATGCATGTGGCACTGGCATGTAGAATGCTCAATGCTAGATGTGACATGGATGGCGATCTCATCACTCTGACAGTTGGTGGACATGCACACATGCATGTAAGTGTGTTGGTTTGTGTGCATGTGTTGTGTACTCCCCGTGTTTCATGTGACGTCAGGCTCACCTTCGGATGCTGATGCTATTGTATGTGTATGGATGGTGCAGCCTGGTGCAATATTGCTGTGGAATTGCTCATGTGTGTGAGTAGAAATGACATGTGTGTTAGGGAGTGTGATGCCATGTCTGAAGTTTGACACTGCCACTCATGTACAACTGTCATGTGTGTATCAGTCCATTGTAGAGTGCTCTGATGCCTGTGTTCTATCTTTCCCTGTCTGCAGCGTCAACTGATGAAGAGGGCGGAGAGGAAGCTGTGGAGCAAGGCGGCAGGGATCGCACCGCCAGCCGGAGACGCAAGGCCCGGCTCCCCTCCCAGGTTGTCATCTCGTCAGGGAGTGAGGAGTCCGGTGCAGCATCCCAGGCCGCAGCTGCCGAGGGTAGGTCCAAGAGGCATTGGTCGGAGTTGGACTCCTCGGCAGCAGAAGGGGCAACTGAGACCCCACAGGGTCCGATGGAGGAAGATGGCACAGAGTCATCCAGGTTGGTGGGGGGGTTTGGTGGAGGAGGAGGCAGCGGAAGGGACAGACACGGGGTCTAGAGGTGGGGATTCCACTGGTGCTAGTGGTGCAGTGCAGGGGCAGGGACAGGAGGCAGCACAGGCCGCCGCAGAGGTGCCTGTGTGCAATCCTGTCCCCGATCCTGTGACTGCATCATCCTGCACCAGCAGGGATGCCTACGTCCAGACCCGTTTTCAGGGAGGGGATCCGCTTACAACAACTGGCCTTCCTCTCCCTGCGGAAGTGGCTATCCGGGACCGGGTTGAGCCTGTCCTGAGTGGGATGGCGTTACGTCAACGGGGCATGCGAGGTGACCTGCAGTGTTTTCGTAAGGACACTGCACATCATCTCGAATGCCTTGTTGACCGCGTTGACCTACTGGGACGGGTCACCAGGGCCGGATTCCTCCGTTTGCTGGACCTTGTTCTGACCCCCTCTTCACCTGAACCCCCTATGCGCCAGTCATCCTCCATGCCATCTTCCCACCCATGTATCACCTGGGTACCCTGTGGAGCTGCCTCTGACCCTGGGCCAGGCTGGTGGAGGACACATCCCTGCCACAGTCGGGAGTCGGACGTCCAGCAGGTGTGGCCACCTCAACAACTGCACCCCAGCCGGAGGAGGACATGCAGGCAGCAAGAGCCAGGGCACAGGCACAGGCACAGGCACAGCAGCAGCATCAAGGTCGGAGCCATGATGGCTCGGGGCCTTCAACATCGGAGGGGCAGGCATCGGCCAGAGGGCACGAGGACCCAGGATTGGAAGTGTCTTCCGTGTGGCAGCGGTTGGGCCAGGCCATAGATGCGGAGCGGCAGCGGGCAGAAGAGGCACGGCTCACAATGGTCAGGGCGGAGAACTCCATGCGGAGGGCTCCGAGGCAGGCCGAGTGCCTCGAGGCAATTCGCAGGCAGTTGGAGGTCCACATGTCATCGTGCCGGCAAACCCTCAGGGCCATGGAAGAGGACCGCCTCCGGGACATCGAGCAGGAGTTCAATGATGCCCTGGCCCGGAAAATCGGGAAGTGAGCCGTCAGACTAGACCGCTGCCATTGTAAATAGTTTTTAGAGTTAGGTTTCCTTTTCCTTTTCCTTTGATTTGTGGTGAATGGACTATGCACACACATTTCTATACAGTTTTTTTATTAGGTAGTTTCTTAAGTAGGTTTCATTTCTTTCGTTGGGCTCATGGACCCTTGACAATGGAATGTACATAGTTGGAAAATGGATTTATTTGAACTTTTTATTTGATTTTGAACATGGGTTAATGGATTTTTCTATTGGACAATGGATTGTACATAGTTGGACAATGGATTATTATGAACTTTTTCTTTCGATTTCACCATGGATCAATGGATTTATCTTTTTACGTTTCCTTTGGATTTGCGTTGGTGGAGGGAGAGTTTGGACTATTTTTCTTACGGATTTCATTGGATTGGTTATACTTTTCATTTACTCATCTTTTGCACATGCTTTTCATTTCATGTTTGCCATTTTGTTATGCTTTCATTTCATTGCTTTATTTTTGTACATAATACATTTTCAAGAATGGGGTGGCGTGCAGTGGTATTTTGGTGTAGAAGTGGGCCATGATTGTGCATCTTAATTTCATGTAGGGGGGGACATGAGTGGGGGCCTGCTGGCAGGTGCCCCTCATTGCTGAGGGTTGGGGGTGCTGGGGGACATGAGTCGGGGCCTGCTGGCAGGTGCCCCTCACTGCTGGGGGGTGGGGGTGCTGGGGGACATGAGTGGGGGCCTGCTGGCAGGTACCCCTCACTGCTGAGGGGGGGTGCAGGGGACATGAGTCGGGGCCTGCTGGCAGGTGCCCCTCACTGCTGGGGGTGGGGGTGCTGGGGAACATGAGTCAGAGCCTGCTGGCAGGTGCCCCTCACTGCTGGGGGGTGGGGGTGCTAGGGGACATGAGTGAGACATGAGGGGGGGCCTGCTGGCAGGTGCCCCTCACTGCTGGGGGATGGGGGTGCAAGGGGACATGAGAGGGGACCTGCTGGCAGGTGTCCCTCACTGCTGGGGTGTGGGGATGCAGGGGGACATAAGTGGGACATGAGTGGGGGCCTGCTGGCAGGTGCCCCTCACTGCTGGGGGGGTGTGGGTGCTCTGGGTCATGAGTGGGACATGAGTGGGGGCCTGCTGGCAGGTGCCCCTCACTGCTGGGGGGGTGTGGGTGCTCGGGGACATGAGTGGGACATGAGTGGGGGCCTGCTGACAGGTGCCCCTCACTGCTGGTGGGTGGGGGAGCAGGGGGACATGAGTGGGACATGAGTGGGGGCCTGCTGGCAGGTGCCTCTCACTGCTGGGGGGTGGGGGTGCTGGGGGACATAAGTGGGACATGAGTGGGGACCTGCTGGCAGGTGCCCCTCACTGCTGGGGGGTGGGCATGCAGTGGGACATGAGTGGGGGCCTGCTGGCAGGTGCCCCTCACTGCTTGGTGGTGGGGGTGCAGGGGGACATGAGTGGGTGCCTGCTGGCAGGTGCCCCTCACTGCTGGGAGGTGGGGGTGCTGGGGGACATGAATTGGTGCTCATATTGCAAGGTGACATGTGGCTTGGCTGGGGGGCATGCCCATGGTGGATGGGCTGCCTGCGGGACATGACCAGGGGTGCAGGGTAGTCCCCTGTGGTTTGGGCTGCCTGCAGGGGCTGTGGAGGGGGGTAGAGGGGACACCTGGGAGGACCCACACTGCCAATTCACGTGTAGGACTCCCTGCGCACCACACAGGATACACGTGCCCCGCTCTGACAGCAAAATAACGTGTGAAACTTCACACGCACCCCCGAAATACAAGTACCCTGCTCTGACAGCAAAATCGCGTGTGAAACTTCACGCAAACCCCTGAAATACAGGTACCCCGCTCTGACAGCAAAATCATGTGCGAAACTTCACACGCACCCGAGAAATACACATACCCCGCTCGCACAGGGCCAATCGCGTGTGAAACTTACTGCAAACCCGAGTAATACACGTACCCCGCTCGCACAGGGCCAATCGCGTGTGAAACTTCCCACAAACCCCAGTAATACACGTACCCCGCTCGCACAGGGCCAATCGCATGTGAGACTACCCGCGCAGCGGGGTACGTGTATTCGGAGGGGTGCGCGGGAAATTTTACAGGCGTTTGAAGTTGTGAGCCTGTGTGTCATGTACGGGATTTATGCACTGTACATGGCGCACGGGGAGGGGTTGGGGGTGTAACTGGCGCTGCTGCAGGGTCGATGCACCACTCTGCGCCATGGCTGGTTTTGGATGTTAAAATCCATGAATACGCTGTGCGCGGAAATGGATTTTAGCGCACGCGGCTGGCGCATAAGGTCGCACGCGCACACGGTGCACCAGCCGCGTGAGCCACTTGTGTGCTGAATTCTATGAATTACCCCGTATATGTAAAGTGGCCTATGCGCTGTATGACACATTTGCTATCATTGTTGAACCTTATATGATGCATTTTCACATGGCAGCTGAGTGTTTGACACTGTAGCTGTGTGCGGCGAAACTGGTTTTGTTGTGTTAGGTTTTAATTACCTCACTGACATATGAGATGTGATATGTAAATCTCGTTGCCAGTTGTAACAATGGTGTTTTCACTTTATACTTTCCATTGAAAGTAATATCCCTCCTCAACCATGGTATGAATGAAAGTGTAGTCTAAATAAACTCCATATCCCATAACCCCCTTGGATTATGCTTCTGCAAAGGAATCCGAGAGGGCCACGTATACGGAGCATGTAGGAAAGGTTAAAACAATCCTTTCCTGTGGCGTTTTCACCTTTCATGTCACATCTTCCTACAATATTAACATCTTCCCTCTAACATGGGTTAATTGAAAGTGTAGTGTAAATAAACTCCATCTTCCATGATCCTCTCAGATTACGTTTCTGCATAGGCATCTGAGATGTGTCATGTGTACGGAACACGTGGGAATTGTTATATCAACTCTTTCCCGAGCTACTTGCTGAATCGCAGGTTGCACGTAAACAGAGGGAGAACGCTCAGGTGTGTGTAAAACCCGGAATGGGTCGGAACGGTACCCTAATATATAAAACAGCAGCGAAACTCACCTAAAAATGATGCAAACACAAATGAAGAACATTTTGAAATGAGAAAGGTGCACCAATATGCTGTCATTAACCCCTTACTGCCCAAAATCTACATTTTATCACGAAAAAGTACGCAGAACGGGACGGAACGCTACCCTAGTATATAAAACAGCAGTGAAACTCACCTAAAAATGTTGCAAACACACATGAAGAACATTTTAAAATGAGAAAGGTGCACCAATAAGCTGTCATTAACCCATTACTGCCCAAAACCTACATTTTATCACAAAAAAGTACACGGAATGGGCCGGAACGCTACTGTAATATATAAAACAGCAGCACAACTCACCTGAAAATGATGCAAACACACATGAAGAACATTTTGAAATGAGAAAGGTGCACCAATTTGCTGTCATTAACCCATTACTGCCCAAAATCTCCATTTTATCACAAAAAAGTACACGGAACGGGCCTGAATGCTACCTTTACATATAAAACGGCAGTGAAAATCTCTTGAAAATGATGCAAACACACATGAAGAACATTTTGAAATGAGAAAGGTGCACCAATAGCTGTCATTAACCCATTACTGCGTAAAATCTACATTTTATAGGGAAAATGTACACGGAACAGGCCGGAATGTTACCGTAATATATACAACGGCAGCACAACTCACCTAAAAATGATGCAAACACACATGAAGTACATTTTGGAAATGAGAAAGGTGCACCAATATGCTGTCATTAACCCATTACTGCCAAAAATCTACATTTTATCACTAAAAAGTACCCGGAACGGGCTGGAACGCTACCCTTATATATAAAACGGCAGTGAAACTCACCAAAAAATGATGCAAACACACATGAAGTACATTTTGAAATAAGAAAGGTATACCAATATGCTGTCATTAACCCATTACTGCCCAAAACCTACATTTTATCATGAAAAAGTACCAGGAACGGCCCGGAATGCTACCGTAATATGTAAAATGGCAGCGAAACTCACCTGAAAATGTTGCAAACAAACATGAGGAACATTTTGAAATGAAAAAGGTGCACCAATATGCTGTCAATAACCCATTACTGCCCACTATCTTCATTTCATCACGAAAAAGTACACGGAACAGGCCGGAATGATACCGGAATATATAAAACGGCAGTAAAACTCACCTGAAAATGTTGCAAAAACACATAAAAACATTTTGAAATGAGAAAGGTGCACAATATGCTGTCATTAACCCATTACTGCCCAGAATCTACATTTTATCACGAAAAAGTACCCGGAATGGGACGGAAAAGTACCCTAATATATAAAACAGCAGTGAAACCACCTAAAAATGCTGCAAACACAGATGAAGAACATTTTGAAACGAGAAAGGTGCACCAATAAGCTGTCATTAACCCATTACTGCCCAAAATCTACATTTTATCAAGAAAAACTACACGGAACGGGCCGGAACGCTACTGTAATATGCAAAACAGCAGTAATATTCACTCGAAAATGATGCAAAAACACACGAAAAACGATTTGAAATGACAAAGGTGCACCAATATGCTGTCATTAACAATTTACTGCCAAAAACCTACATTTCATCACGAAAAAGTATCCAGAACAGGCTGGAACACTACCCTAATATATAAAACGGCAATGAAACTCACCTGAAAATGATGCAAACACACATGAAGAACATTTTGAAAGGTGAAAGGTGCACCAATATGCTGTTATTAACCCATTACTTCCCAAAACCTACATTTTATCACGAAAAAGTACCCGGAACGGGATGGAAAAGTACCCTAATATATAAAACAGCAGTGAAACTCACCTAAAAATGCTGCAAACACACATGAAGAACATTTTGAAATGAGAAAGGTGCACCAATATGCTGTCATTAACCCCTTACTGCCCAAAATCTACATTTTATCACGAAAAAGTACGCACAACGAGACGGATTGCTACCCTAGTATATAAAACAGCAGTGAAACTCACCTAAAAATGTTGCAAACACACATGAAGAACATTTTAAAATGAGAAAGGTGCACCAATAAGCTGTCATTAACCCATTACTGCCCAAAACCTACATTTTATCACAAAAAAGTACCCGGAATGGGCCGGAACGCTACTGTAATATATAAAACAGCAGCACAACTCACCTGAAAATGATGCAAACACACATGAAGAACATTTTGAAATGAGAAAGGTGCACCAATTTGCTGTCATTAACCCATTACTGCCCAAAATCTCCATTTTATCACAAAAAAGTACACGGAACGGGCCTGAATGCTACCTTTACATATAAAACGGCAGTGAAAATCTCTTGAAAATGATGCAAACACACATGAAGAACATTTTGAAATGAGAAAGGTGCACCAATAGCTGTCATTAACCCATTACTGCGTAAAATCTACATTTTATAGGGAAAATGTACACGGAACAGGCCGGAATGTTACCGTAATATATACAACGGCAGCACAACTCACCTAAAAATGATGCAAACACACATGAAGTACATTTTGGAAATGAGAAAGGTGCACCAATATGCTGTCATTAACCCATTACTGCCAAAAATCTACATTTTATCACTAAAAAGTACCCGGAACGGGCTGGAACGCTACCCTTATATATAAAACGGCAAAGAAAATCACCAAAAAATGATGCAAACACACATGAAGTACATTTTGAAATAAGAAAGGTATACCAATATGCTGTCATTAACCCATTACTGCCCAAAACCTACATTTTATCATGAAAAAGTACCAGGAACGGCCCGGAATGCTACCGTAATATGTAAAATGGCAGCGAAACTCACCTGAAAATGTTGCAAACAAACATGAGGAACATTTTGAAATGAAAAAGGTGCACCAATATGCTGTCAATAACCCATTACTGCCCACTATCTTCATTTCATCACGAAAAAGTACACGGAACAGGCCGGAAATGATACCGGAATATATAAAACGGCAGTAAAACTCACCTGAAAATGTTGCAAACACACATAAAAAACATTTTGAAATGAGAAAGGTGCACAATATGCTGTCATTAACCCATTACTGCCCAGAATCTACATTTTATCACGAAAAAGTACCCGGAATGGGACGGAAAAGTACCCTAATATATAAAACAGCAGTGAAACCACCTAAAAATGCTGCAAACACAGATGAAGAACATTTTGAAACGAGAAAGGTGCACCAATAAGCTGTCATTAACCCATTACTGCCCAAAATCTACATTTTATCAAGAAAAACTACACGGAACGGGCCGGAACGCTACTGTAATATGCAAAACAGCAGTAATATTCACTCGAAAATGATGCAAAAACACACGAAGAACGATTTGAAATGAGAAAGGTGCACCAATATGCTGTCATTAACAATTTACTGCCCAAAACCTACATTTCATCACGAAAAAGTATCCAGAACAGGCTGGAACACTACCCTAATATATAAAACGGCAATGAAACTCACCTGAAAATGATGCAAACACACATGAAGAACATTTTGAAAGGTGAAAGGTGCACCAATATGCTGTTATTAACCCATTACTTCCCAAAACCTACATTTTATCACGAAAAAGTACCCGGAACGGGATGGAAAAGTACCCTAATATATAAAACAGCAGTGAAACTCACCTAAAAATGCTGCAAACACACATGAAGAACATTTTGAAATGAGAAAGGTGCACCAATAAGCTGTCATTAACCCATTACTGCCCAAAACCTACATTTCATAACGAAAAAGTATCCAGAACAGGCCGGAATGCTACACTAATATATAAAACGGCAGCAAAACTCACCTGAAAATGATGCAAACACACATGAAGAACACTTCGAAATGAGAAAGGTGCACAATATGCTGTCATTAACCCATTCCTGCCCAGAATCTACATTTTATTACGAAAAAGTACACGGAATGGGCCGGAACGCTACCTTAATATATAAAACAGCATCACAACTCACCTGAAAATGATGCAAACACACATGAAGAACATTTTCAAACAAGAGAGGTGCACCCATATGCTGTCATTAACAATTTACTGCTTAAAACCTACATTTCATAACGAAAAAGTATCCAGAACAGGCCGGAATGGTACCCTAATATATAAAACGGCAGCAAAACTCACCTGAAAATGATGCAAACACACATGAAGAACACTTTGAAATGAGAAAGGTGCACCAATATGCTGTCATTAACCCATTACTGCCCAAAATCTACATTTTATCACAAAAAAAGTACACAGAACGGGACGGAATGCTACCCTTATATATAAAACGGCAGTGAAAATCTCTTATAAATGATGCAAACACACATGAAGAACATTTTGAAATGAGAAAGGTGCATCAATATGCTGTCATTAACCCATTACTGCCCAAAATCTACATTTTATAAGGAAAAAGTACTAAGAACGGGCCGGAACGCTTCCGTAATATATAAAATGGGAGCGAAACTCACCTGAAAATGTTGCAAACAAACATGAGGAACATTTTGAAATGACAAAGGTGCACCAATATGCTGTCATTAACCCATTACTGCCCACAATCTTCATTTTATCACGAAAAAGTACACGGAACAGGCCAGAATGCTACCGTAATATATAAAACAGCAGCAAAACTCACCTAAAAATGATGCAAACACAAATGAAGTACATTTTGAAATGGGAAACGTGCACCAATATGCTGTCATTAACCCATTACTGCCCAACACCTACATTTTATCATGAAAAAGTACCAGGAACAGGCTGGAACATTACCCTAATATGTAAAACGGCAGCAAAACTCACCTGAAAATGATGCAAACACACATGAAGAACACTTCGAAATGAGAAAGGAGCACAATATGCTGTCATTAACCCATTCCTGCCCAGAATCTACATTTTATTACGAAAAAGTACCCGGAATGGGCCGGAACGCTACCGTAATATATAAAACAGCATCACAACTCACCTGAAAATGATGCAAACACACATGAAGAACATTTTCAAACAAGAGAGGTGCACCCATATGCTGTCATTAACAATTTACTGCCCAAAACCTACATTTCATAACAAAAAAGTATCCAGAACAGGCCGGAATGCTACCCTTATATATAAAACGGCAGTGAAACTCACCAAAAAATGATGCAAACACACATGAAGTACATTTTGAAATAAGAAAGGTATACCAATATGCTGTCATTAACCCATTACTGCCCAAAACCTACATTTTATCATGAAAAAGTACCAGGAACGGCCCGGAATGCTACCGTAATATGTAAAATGGCAGCGAAACTCACCTGAAAATGTTGCAAACAAACATGAGGAACATTTTGAAATGAAAAAGGTGCACCAATATGCTGTCAATAACCCATTACTGCCCACTATCTTCATTTCATCACGAAAAAGTACACGGAACAGGCCGGAATGATACCGGAATATATAAAACGGCAGTAAAACTCACCTGAAAATGTTGCAAACACACATAAAAAACATTTTGAAATGAGAAAGGTGCACAATATGCTGTCATTAACCCATTACTGCCCAGAATCTACATTTTATCACGAAAAAGTACCCGGAATGGGACGGAAAAGTACCCTAATATATAAAACAGCAGTGAAACCACCTAAAAATGCTGCAAACACAGATGAAGAACATTTTGAAACGAGAAAGGTGCACCAATAAGCTGTCATTAACCCATTACTGCCCAAAATCTACATTTTATCAAGAAAAACTACACGGAACGGGCCGGAACGCTACTGTAATATGCAAAACAGCAGTAATATTCACTCGAAAATGATGCAAAAACACACGAAGAACGATTTGAAATGAGAAAGGTGCACCAATATGCTGTCATTAACAATTTACTGCCCAAAACCTACATTTCATCACGAAAAAGTATCCAGAACAGGCTGGAACACTACCCTAATATATAAAACGGCAATGAAACTCACCTGAAAATGATGCAAACACACATGAAGAACATTTTGAAAGGTGAAAGGTGCACCAATATGCTGTTATTAACCCATTACTTCCCAAAACCTACATTTTATCACGAAAAAGTACCCGGAACGGGATGGAAAAGTACCCTAATATATAAAACAGCAGTGAAACTCACCTAAAAATGCTGCAAACACACATGAAGAACATTTTGAAATGAGAAAGGTGCACCAATAAGCTGTCATTAACCCATTACTGCCCAAAACCTACATTTCATAACGAAAAAGTATCCAGAACAGGCCGGAATGCTACACTAATATATAAAACGGCAGCAAAACTCACCTGAAAATGATGCAAACACACATGAAGAACACTTCGAAATGAGAAAGGTGCACAATATGCTGTCATTAACCCATTCCTGCCCAGAATCTACATTTTATTACGAAAAAGTACACGGAATGGGCCGGAACGCTACCTTAATATATAAAACAGCATCACAACTCACCTGAAAATGATGCAAACACACATGAAGAACATTTTCAAACAAGAGAGGTGCACCCATATGCTGTCATTAACAATTTACTGCTTAAAACCTACATTTCATAACGAAAAAGTATCCAGAACAGGCCGGAATGCTACCCTAATATATAAAACGGCAGCAAAACTCACCTGAAAATGATGCAAACACACATGAAGAACACTTTGAAATGAGAAAGGTGCACCAATATGCTGTCATTAACCCATTACTGCCCAAAATCTACATTTTATCACAAAAAAAGTACACAGAACGGGACGGAATGCTACCCTTAAATATAAAACGGCAGTGAAAATCTCTTATAAATGATGCAAACACACATGAAGAACATTTTCAAATGAGAAAGGTGCATCAATATGCTGTCATTAACCCATTACTGCCCAAAATCTACATTTTATAAGGAAAAAGTACTAAGAACGGGCCGGAACGCTTCCGTAATATATAAAATGGGAGCGAAACTCACCTGAAAATGTTGCAAACAAACATGAGGAACATTTTGAAATGACAAAGGTGCACCAATATGCTGTCATTAACCCATTACTGCCCACAATCTTCATTTTATCACGAAAAAGTACACGGAACAGGCCAGAATGCTACCGTAATATATAAAACAGCAGCAAAACTCACCTAAAAATGATGCAAACACAAATGAAGTACATTTTGAAATGGGAAACGTGCACCAATATGCTGTCATTAACCCATTACTGCCCAACACCTACATTTTATCATGAAAAAGTACCAGGAACGGGCTGGAACATTACCCTAATATGTAAAACGGCAGCAAAACTCACCTGAAAATGATGCAAACACACATGAAGAACACTTCGAAATGAGAAAGGTGCACAATATGCTGTCATTAACCCATTCCTGCCCAGAATCTACATTTTATTACGAAAAAGTACCCGGAATGGGCCGGAACGCTACCGTAATATATAAAACAGCATCACAACTCACCTGAAAATGATGCAAACACACATGAAGAACATTTTCAAACAAGAGAGGTGCACCCATATGCTGTCATTAACAATTTACTGCCCAAAACCTACATTTCATAACGAAAAAGTATCCAGAACAGGCCGGAATGCTACCCTAATATATAAAACGGCAGCAAAACTCACCTGAAAATGATGCAAACACACATGAAGAACACTTTGAAATGAGAAAGGTGCACCAATATGCTGTCATTAACCCATTACTGCCCAAAATCTACATTTTATCACAAAAAAAGTACACAGAACGGGACGGAATGCTACCCTTATATATAAAACGGCAGTGAAAATTTCTTATAAATGATGCAAACACACATGAAGAACATTTTGAAATGAGAAAGGTGCATCAATATGCTGTCATTAACCCATTACTGCCCAAAATCTACATTTTATAAGGAAAAAGTACTAAGAACGGGCCGGAACGCTTCCGTAATATATAAAATGGGAGCGAAACTCACCTGAAAATGTTGCAAACAAACATGAGGAACATTTTGAAATGACAAAGGTGCACCAATATGCTGTCATTAACCCATTACTGCCCACAATCTTCATTTTATCATGAAAAAGTACACGGAACAGGCCAGAATGCTACCGTAATATATAAAACAGCAGCAATACTCACCTAAAAATTATGCAAACACAAATGAAGTACATTTTGAAATGGGAAACGTGCACCAATATGCTGTCATTAACCCATTACTGCCCAACACCTACATTTTATCATGAAAAAGTACCAGGAACGGGCTGGAACATTACCCTAATATGTAAAACGGCAGCAAAACTCACCTGAAAATGATGCAAACACACATGAAGAACATTTTGAAATGAGAAAGGTGCACCAATATGCTGTCATTAACCCATTACTGCCGAAAATCTACATTTTATCACAAAAAAGTACACGGAACGGGCCGGAATGCTACCTTTACATATAAAACGGCAGTGAAAATCTCTTGAAAATGATGCAAACACATATGAAGAACATTTTGAAATGAGAAAGGTGCACCAATAGCTGTCATTAACCCATTACTGTGTAAAATCTACATTTTATAAGGAAAATGTACACGGAACAGGCCGGAATGTTACCGTAATATATAAAACGGCAGCACAACTCACCTAAAAATGATGCAAACACACATGAAGTACATTTTGAAATAAGAAAGGTATACCAATATGCTGACATTAACCCATTACTGCCCAAAACCTACATGTTATCATGAAAAAGTACCAGGAACGGCCCGGAATGCTACCGTAATATGTAAAATGGCAGCGAAACTCACCTGAAAATGTTGCAAACAAACATGAGGAACATTTTGAAATGAAAAAGGTGCACCAATATGCTGTCATTAACCCATTACTGCCCTCTATCTTCATTTCATCACGAAAAAGTACGCGGAACGGGCCGGAAAGCTAGCCTAATCTATAAAACGGCAGCAAAACTCACCTGCAAATGTTGCAAACACACATGAAGAATATTTTGAAATGAGAAAGGTGCACCAATATGCTGTCATTAACCCATTACTGCCCAAAATCTACATTTTATCAAGAAAAACTACACAGAACGGGCCAGAACGCTACTGTAATATGCAACACAGCAGTAATATTCACTCAAAAATGATGCAAAAACACATGAAGAACATTTTGAAATGAGAAAGGTGCACCAATATGCTGTCATTAACCCATTACTGCCCAAAATCTACATTTTATCACGAACAATACATGGAACGGGCCGGAACGCTACCGTAATATGCAAAACAGCTGTGAAATTCACTGGAAAATTATGCAAAAACACATGAAGAACATTTTGAAATGAGAAAGGTGCACCAATATGCTGTCATTAACCCATTACTGCCCAAAATCTACATTTTATCACAAAAAAGTACACATACCGGGCCGGAACGCTACCGTAATATATATAACAGCAGCAAAGCTCACCTGAAAATGTTGCAAACACACATAAAAAAACATTTTGACATGAGAAATGTGCACAATATGCTGTCATTAAACCGTTACTGCCCAAAATCTACAGTTTATCACAGAAAAGTACCCAGAACGGGCGGGAACGCTACCCTCATATATAAAACAGCAGTGAAACTCACCTGAAAATGATGCAAACACACATGAAAAACATTTTGAAATGAGAAAGGTGCACCAATAAGCTGTCATTAACCCATTACTGCCCAAAATATACATTTTATAACGAAAAAGTACCCGGAACAGGCCGGAATGCTACCGTAATATATAAAACGGCAGCAAAACTCACCTAAAAATGATGCAAACACACATGAAGAACATGTTGAAATGAGAAAGGTGCACCAATATGCTGTCATTAACCCATTACTGCCCAAAACCTATATTTTCTCATGAAAAAGTACCAGGAATGGCCCGGATTGCTACCGTAATATATAAAATGCCAGTGAAACACACCTGAAAATGTTGAAAAAAAACATGAAGAACATTTGAAATGACAAAGGTGCACCAATATGCTGTCATTAACCCATTACTGCCCAAAACCTATATTTTCTCATGAAAAAGTACCAGGAATGGCCCGGAATGCTACCGTAATATATCAAATGCCAGTGAAACACACCTGAAAATGTTGAAAAAAAACATGAGGAACATTTGAAATGACAAAGGTGCACCAATATGCTGTCATTAACCCATTACTGCCCACAATCTTCATTTTATCACGAAAAACTACCCTGAACGGGCCGGAACGCTAACCTAATCTATAAAAAGGCACCAAAACTCACCTGAAAATGTTGCAAACACACATGAAGCATATTTTGAAATGAGAAAGGTGCACCAATATGCTGTCATTAACCCATTACTGCCCAAAATCTACATTTTATCACAAAAAAGTACACGGACCAGGTCGGAACGCTACCGTAATATATAAAACAGCAGCAAAACTCACCTGAAAATGTTGCAAACACACATAAAAAACATTTTGACATGAGAAAGGGCACAATATGCTGTCATTAACCCATTACTGCCCAGAATCTACATTTTATCACGAAAAAGTACCCAGAACGGGCCGGAACGCTAACGTAATACATAAAACGGCAGCAAAACTCACCTGAAAATGATGCAAACACACATGAAGAACATTTTGAAATGAGAAAGGTGCACCAATATGCTGTCATTAACCCATTACTGCCCACAATCTTCATTTTATCACGAAAAAGTACCAGGAACGGGCCGGAACGCTCACCTAATCTATAAAAAGGCACCAAAACCCACCTGAAAATGTTGCAAACACACATGAAGAACATTTTGAAATGAGAAAGGTGCACCAATATGCTGTCATTAACCCATTACTGCCCAAAACCTATATTTTCTCATGAAAAAGTACCAGGAATGGCCCGGAATGCTACCGTAATATATACAATGCCAGTGAAACACACCTGAAAATGTTGAAAAAAAACATGAGGAACATTTGAAATGACAAAGGTGCACCAATATGCTGTCATTACCCATTACTGCCCACAATCTTCATTTTATCACGAAAAAGTACACAGAACGGGCCGGACGCTAACCTAATCTATAAAAAGGCACCAAAACTCACCTGAAAATGTTGCAAACACACATGAAGCATATTTTGAAATGAGAAAGGTGCACCAATATGCTGTCATTAACCCATTACTGCCCAAAATCTACATTTTATCACAAAAAAGTACACGGACCAGGTCGGAACGCTACCGTAATATATAAAACAGCAGCAAAACTCACCTGAAAATGTTGCAAACACACATAAAAAACATGTTGACATGAGAAAGGTGCACAATATTCTGTCATTAACCCATTACTGCCCAGAATCTACATTTTATCACGAAAAAGTACCCAGAACGGGCCGGAACGCTACCGTAATACATAAAACAGCAGCGAAACTCACCTGATAATGATGCAAACACACATGAAGAACATTTTGACATGAGAAAGGTGCACAATATGCTGTCATTAACCCATTACTGCCCAAAACCTACATTTTGCCATGAAAACGTACTCAGAATGGGCCGGAACGCTACCGTAATACATAAAACGGCAGCAAAACTCACCTGAAAATGATGCAAACACACATGAAGAACTTTTTGACATGAGAAAGGTGCACAATATGCTGTCATTAACCCATTACTGCCCAAAACCTACATTTTGCCATGAAAACGTACTCAGAATGGGCCGGAACGCTACCGTAATACATAAAACGGCAGCAAAACTCACCTGAAAATGATGCAAACACACACGAAGAACATTTTGAAATGAGAAAGGTGCACCAATATGCTGTCATTAACCCATTACTGCCCAAAACCTATATTTTCTCATGAAAAAGTACCAGGAATGGCCCGGAATGCTACCGTAATATATCAAATGCCAGTGAAACACACCTGAAAATGTTGAAAAAAAACATGAGGAACATTTGAAATGACAAAGGTGCACCAATATGCTGTCATTAACCCATTACTGCCCACAATCTTCATTTTATCACGAAAAACTACCCGGAACGGGCCGGAACGCTAACCTAATCTATAAAAAGGCACCAAAACTCACCTGAAAATGTTGCAAACACACATGAAGCATATTTTGAAATGAGAAAGGTGCACCAATATGCTGTCATTAACCCATCACTGCCCAAAATCTACATTTTATCACAAAAAAGTACACGGACCAGGTCGGAACGCTACCGTAATATATAAAACAGCAGCAAAACTCACCTGAAAATGTTGCAAACACACATAAAAAACATGTTGACATGAGAAAGGTGCACAATATGCTGTCATTAACCCATTACTGCCCAGAATCTACATTTTATCACGAAAAAGTACCCAGAACGGGCCGGAACGCTACCGTAATACATAAAACAGCAGCGAAACTCACCTGATAATGATGCAAACACACATGAAGAACATTTTGACATGGGAAAGGTGCACAATATGCTGTCATTAACCCATTACTGCCCAAAACCTACATTTTGCCATGAAAACGTACTCAGAATGGGCCGGAACGCTACCGTAATACATAAAACGGCAGCAAAACTCACCTGAAAATGATGCAAACACACATGAAGAACTTTTTGACATGAGAAAGGTGCACAATATGCTGTCATTAACCCATTACTGCCCAAAACCTACATTTTGCCATGAAAACGTACTCAGAATGGGCCGGAACGCTACCGTAATACATAAAACGGCAGCAAAACTCACCTGAAAATGATGCAAACACACACGAAGAACATTTTGAAATAAGAAAGGTGCACCAATATGCTGTCATTAACCCATTACTGCCCAAAATCTACATTTTATCACAAAAAAGTACACGGACCGGGCCGGAACGCTACCGTAATATATAAAACAGCAGCAAAACCCACCTGAAAATGTTGCAAACACACATTAAAAAAACATTTTGACATGAGAAAGGTGCACAATATGCTGTCATTAACCCATTACTGCCCAGAATCTACATTTTATCATGAAAAAGTACCCAGAACGGGCCGGAACACTACCCTAATATATAAAACAGCAGTGAAACTCACCTGAAAGTAATACAAACACACAATGAACATTTTGAAATGAGAAAGGTGCACCAATATGCTGTCATTAACACACTACTGCACAAAATCTACATTTTATCATGAAAATGTACCCAGAATGGGCCGGAACGCTACCCTAATATATAAAACGGCAGCAAAACTCACCTGAAAATGATGCAAACACACATGAAGAACATTTTGAAATGAGAAAGGTGCACCAATATGCTTTCATTAACCCATTACTGCCCAAAATCTACATTTTATCACAAAAAAGTACACGGACTGGGCCGGAACGCTACCGTAATATATAAAACAGCAGCAAAACTCACCTGAAAATGTTGCAAACACACATAAAAAAACATTTTGACATGAGAAAGGTGCACAATATGCTGTCATTAACCCATTACTGCCCAGAATCTACATTTTATCATGAAAAAGTACCCAGAACGGGCCGGAACACTACCCTAATATATAAAACAGCAGTGAAACTCACCTGAAAGTAATACAAACACACAATGAACATTTTGAAATGAGAAAGGTGCACCAATATGCTGTCATTAACACATTACTGCACAAAATCTACATTTTATCATGAAAAAGTACCCAGAATGGGCCGAAATGCTACCGTAATATATAAAACGGCAGTGAAACTCACCTGGAAATGATGCAAACAAATGTGAAGAACATTTTTAAATGAAAAAGGTGCACCAATATGCGGTCATTAACCATTTACTGTCCAAAACCTACATTTTATCATGAAAAAGTTCCAGGAACGAGACGGAACGGGCCGGGACGCTACCCTTATATATAAAACGGCAGCAAAACTTACCTGAAAATGATGCAAACACACATGAAGAACATTTTTAAATGAGAAAGGTGCACCAATATGCTGTCATTAAACCATTACTGCCCATAATCTACATTTATTCACAAAAAAGTACAAGGAACGGGCCGGAACACTACCGTAATATATAGCAGCGAAACTCACCGGAAAATATTGCAAACACACAAAAAGAACATTTTGAAATGAGAAAGGTGCACGAATATGCTGTCATTAACAATTTACTGCCCAAAACCTACATTTCATAATGAAAAAGTATCCAGAACAGGCCGGAATGCTACCCTAATATATAAAACGGCAGCAAAACTCACCTGAAAATGATGCAAACACACATGAAGAACATATTGAAATGAGAAAGGTGCACCAATATGCTGTCATTAACCCATTACTGCCCAAAATCTACATTTTATCACAAAAAAGTACACGGACCGGGCCGGAACGCTACCGTAATATATAAAACAGCAGCAAAACTCACCTGAAAATGTTGCAAACACACATAAAAAAACATTTTGACATGAGAAAGTTGCACAATATGCTGTCATTAACCCATTACTGCCCAGAATCTACATTTTATCACGAAAAAGTACCCAGAACGGGCCGGAACACTACCCTAATATATAAAACAGCAGTGAAACTCACCTGAAAATGATGCAAACACACATGAAGAACATTTTGAAAGGTGCACCAATATGCTGTCATTAACCCATTACTGCCCAAAACCTACATTTTATCATGAAAACGTACCCAGAACGGGCCGGAACGCTACCGTAATACATAAAACGGCAGCGAAACTCACCTGAAAGTAATACAAACACACGATGAACATTTTGAAATCAGAAAGGTGCACCAACATGCTGTCATTAACACATTACTGCACAAAATCTACATTTTATCATGAAAAAGTACCCAGAATGGGCCGGAATGCTACCGTAATATATAAAACGGCAGTGAAACTCACCTGAAAATGATGCAAACAAATGTGAAGAACATTTTTTAATGAAAAAGGTGCACCAATATGTGGTCATTAACCATTTACTGGCCAAAACCTACATTTTATCATGAAAAAGTTCCAGGAACGAGCTGGAACAGGCCGGGACGCTAACCTTATATATAAAACGGCAGCAAAACTCACCTGAAAATGATGCAAATACACATGAAGAACATTTTTAAATGAGAAAGGTGCACCAATATGCTGTCATTAACCCATGACTGCCCATAATCCACATTTATTCACAAAAAAGTACACGGAACGGGCCGGAACACTACCGTAATATATAAAACAGCACCGAAACTCACCTGAAAATGTTGCAAACACACAAAAAGAACATTTTGAAATGAGACAGGTACACCAATATGCTGTCATTAACCCAGTACTGCCCAAAATCTACAGTTTATCACGAGAAAGTACCCAGAACGGACCGGGACTCTACACTAGTATATAAACCGGCAGTGAAACTCACCTGAAAATGATGCAAACACACATGAAAAACATTTTTAAATGAGAAAGGTGCACCAATATGCTGTCATTAACAATTTACTGCCCAAAACCTACATTTCATCACGAAAAAGTACCCAGAACAGGCTGGAACGCTACCCTAATATATAAAACGGCAGTGAAACTATCCTGAAAAATGATGCAAACACACATGAAGAACATTTTGAAATGAGAAATGTGCACCAATATGCTGTCATTAAGCCATTACTGCCCAAAATCCACATTTAATCACAAAAAAGTACACAGACCGGGCCGGAACGCTACCGTAATATATAAAACGGCAGCAAAACTCACCTGAAAATGATGCCAACACACATGAAGAACATATTGAAATGACATAGGTGCACCAATATGCTGTCATTAACCATTTACTGCCCAAAACTTACATTTTATCACAGAAAGTACCCGGAACGGGACGGAACAGGCCAGAACACTACCCTAATATATAAAACGGCAGTGAAACTCACCTGAAAATGATGCAAACACACATGAAGAACATTTTGAAAGGTGAAAGGTGCACCAATATGCTGTCATTACCGCATTACTGCCCAAAACCTACATTTTATCATGAAAACGTACCCAGAACAGGCCGGAACGCTACCGTAATATATAAAACGGCAGCGAAACGCACCTGAAAATAATACAAACACATGAGGAACATTTTGAAATGAGAAAGGTGCACCAATATGCTGTAATTAACACATTACTGCACAAAATCTACATTTTATCATGAAAAAGTACCCAGAATGGGCCGGAATGCTACCATAATATATAAAACGGCAGTGAAACTCATCTGAAAATGACGCAAACAAATGTGAAGAACATTTTTAAATGAAAAAGGTGCACCAATATGCGGTCATTATCCATTTACTGGCCAAAACCTACATTTTATCATGAAAAAGTTCCAGGAACGAGCCAGAACCGGCCGGAACACTACCCTAATATATAAAACGGCAGTGAAACTCACCTGAAAATGTTTCAAACACACATGAAGAACATTCTGAAATGAGAAAGGTGCACCAATATGCTGTCATTAATCCATTACTGCCCAAAATCTACATTTTATCAGGTAAAAGTACCCAGAACGGGCTGGAACGCTTTAGCATTTTATTAAATAAAAAGGTAGGATAAACGCCACTCTATCCCTACCCTGACAAGGATTTTCCTGCAAACAGTAAACTAAAGAAAATATTCTTACAAAAGGATATCTGTCCCTCTCACGTGTATACTCAATAAATGAATAAGGAAATGTATGGCAGTTTAATCCAACAATTATATATAACATAAACCACATTCACAATGTGGCCACTGCCTCTTCTCATAACCTGAGTTAATTCCCCTTCCCCAGGTTTGAGCAATGTTTTTCTCCACAGTTCAAAAGAAATCAGGAAATTCTGTTTTGCCACAAAGTTCCAACACAGTTCTTTCGGATTAAAAACTTGATAATAAAAAGTTCAGTTTTATCAACAAAGTACGAAAAGAAGTGATAGGTTGCAACTTCTCCTGGAGTAAGAACAGGACTTACATTTGTATCCTTCAAGTAAACAACAACTGTGTTTGCCTGGATGATATGCCATTGTATTGGGAGGATCGCTCTGGGGCAACGTGCTTGTCTTGGTAGCAACACAGGTTCGATGCCCGGGTCCGCGCTTAGAAATCTCTGGGTATTAAGCACTCTATAAATAACCAATAACAATTGTGGGTGACTTTAATCTTAAGGTCAATGAGGTGGAGAACTTTAAGATTCAAAGCTTTCTGTCCTCTAAGAAAGAACTCTCCCTCCCCTAGCAGGTTCATGAACAGACCCATTCCTTAGGTAACACCTTGGACCTGATTTTCTCAGCAGTTGCTGAGATCACTCTTTTTGTGGCCTTTCAAATCCTGTGGTCTGATCATTTCTTTGTTCCCATCACCTGGGGCATTAAAGGCCCGCCATCTGCTCCACCAGCCAAATTAGTCCAGCGGCGTGGATGGCGCTCAGTATCTAAGTCCAAATCTGATATGACCTTTTTTTATACTTGCCCTATCAGGGCTGTGGACATGAATTACGTAACTAGTACTCTGACCACAGTTGCAGACAGCCTTGCTCAGCTCCAGACATCTAGGCTACCTTCATGCCCCTCTCAGCAGTGGTTAATGGACAAGCTGTGTGCCCTTCCCTTACAACGCAGGCAGATGGAGCGAAAGTGGAGGCGCTCTTCTAACCCAGGAAAAAAAGCTTGCATTGTCTCTGGTCACTTCCCAGTATCACCTTGCCATTTCATGTGCCAAACGTGTCTACGTTGCATCTATTATTGAAACTTCTGTGAATCACCTGAGGGAGTTGTTCAACGTGGTTCATAATCTCTCTACTAGCTTACCGGTTCCTCTTCCCTCCTCTCAGGCCCTCTGCAATTCCTTTTACACATGTTTATGGATGAAATCATTTCTATTCAATGGAATATTAATGTTACCTTCCTTCTGAGGTTGATATTAATATGATATGATATTTTATTTGTATTGCGCCCATACACAAGCGTTTCAGAGCGTAACGAGGCAAGTGAGGGGAAACAAGGGAGGAGGGTTGGGGCGGGGACAGGATGGGGAAAGGCAGGATGGGGGTAACACAGGGTAGTCACTGGGTGCAGCCAAGGTCAAAAAAGCAGCAAATGGTACAAATAGCTAACTTTAAAATAGCAGCAAATGGTACTAACAGCTAACTTTAAAATAACAGCAAATGATACTGAGCCATGTGAACCTCCACCGGCCGCTTCTTGGTCTGTGTTTCTTACTTTCTCTGTTCTAGAGGTGACCATTGCTGTTACTAAGCTCAGGTCATCATCCCCGCTTGATCCTATTCCTCTTCATCTTAATAATGATATCCTTCCTCACATTGCTCATTTGTTGACAGAAGCAGTTAATACATCCTTCTCTGTGGGAGTGATCCTGGCTTCCCTTAAACTGGCCAATGTGATCCCACTGTTAAAGAAACCCTTGTTGGATCCACTGATCCCTTCTAACTTCTGTCCTATCTCTCTTTTACACACAGTCAGGGATGAGAGAGGGAGTAGAAGTGGCAGAGGGTAGCCTGAAAACAAGTTGGGTGTCATCCGCATAGCACTGAAAGTTTGAGCAGAGAGCAGCAATGCAGTGGGCGAGTGGTGCCAAGTATTGGTTGAAAAGCCAAGGAGAGAGGTTAGACCACTAGGGAACACCACAGGTACAAAAGTGAGAAAGAGGAACGGAATGGCGCAAGTTGGACCTAGGAGGGTCAGCCAGACCAGGGCCTGATTAGTGATACCAAGCTTATCATGGAGGCGACTGAGCAGGATGAAATGGTTGACCGAGTGAAAGGCAGAAGAAAGATCGAGTAGGATGAGGGCAGATGGGATATTAGAATGATGGTTGGAGAGCAGGTCTTCACGGATGTGCAGGAGAGCACTTTCCATGCTTCTGGCAGCTCTGAAGCCAGACTGATGGTCATGGAGACAACCAAGAGAATTGGAGTGAAGATTAAGCTGGGAGATGGACAGCTTTTCCAAGAGTTTGCCCAGGAAAGGAGTGATAGAGATTGGGCGATAGTTAGCCAGGCAAGAGTGGTCGGCTATGGGTTTCTTGAGAAGATGGCTTCAGAGGGGAGGGGAAGGCTCCAGAAGCGAAGGAGTGGTTGCAGAAGTCAGCAAGAGCTTGAGCAAGGGTGTCAATGTGGTCCTTGATGGTTTTGGATGAACAGAAAATAACCTGTTTGCCGATACTTTCATAGATTGGACTTTCTGGAAATCTCGTCAAGGGAGAACAGAGGAAAAAATGAGAAAGAGGGAGGAGAGGCGGCTGCTGGGGGACCAAAGGTAGCGTAGAGAGAAGCGGTTGGAGGAGAGGACAAGAGGGTGGACAGGATGTCCTGGGTTCTTTAGATGAAATGAAAGGCAAAGGCCATGCAGAGGGCCTGGGAGGCAACAGGAGAGGTAGAGACTGCAGCAGGGTTGGCCAGCTCCTTGCAGATTTTAAAGAGTACGGCCAAGTTGTTAGATGCCGCAAAGATGCAGGCTTGGATGTGGATCTTACAGCCATGGGGGGGAGCGTGTCAAAGCTTGTGACAGAGCTGGCCGTGAACCATGTCTCGGTGAGGCCGTGGACATCTAGGTCAAGTTCTTCCAGGAGGTGGCAGATGACAGAAGAGTGCTTGACAGCTGAGTGAGAGTTTAGAGTGGCAATATGGAGAAGGTTGCCATCCTTGAATGATTTCTGGGGAGGGGTACAAATCAGAGGTACACGCTTCAGAGGTGTAGAAGGAGCCTGAGGGAGGCAGAAGAGGAAGGAGGAGAGGGCTAGGTAGCCAAGGAGGAGGCAGAGGGGGGGGCAAGGTAGCTGATGAAGGGATAGACGGGACAACAGGAGAAGAAAGGGTATTGATGAGGTGTGTGA
Source organism: Ambystoma mexicanum (assembly GCF_040938575.1). Taxonomy (NCBI): domain Eukaryota; kingdom Metazoa; phylum Chordata; class Amphibia; order Caudata; family Ambystomatidae; genus Ambystoma; species Ambystoma mexicanum. The sequence continues at coordinate 96,474,626 of NC_090941.1, forward strand.
AGCGTCTATCAAAGGGGAGCAGGTTGGCCTGAGTGCCTTGGACCATGACGGTTCCATTAAAGTAGACATTAATGATTACCTTCGAGGAGTGGACGGGGTCCAGGAGTGCCTCCCACCGGGTGCCACCATTAATGGGTGAGGAAGCGCAGGGAGAGAGTACAGAGACAATATGAGGAGTCCAAAGGTCTGGCGAAGGAACCACAAAGAGGATGTCGTTGAGGGTCTGTCTGGAGGAAGCACTGGAGTAGGTGTCAGCGATAGGGAGACCAGGGTTAGAGGCCAAGATATCCTTTTTTAACTTCTTCCTACCAGACTTAGTGAGAAGGGTAGCATAGTCAATGGAGAAACCGTTAGAAAAAATAGGAGAGACAGAGCATGCCATAGGTTTCGTGGAGGAGGGGGAGGAAAAGAGAGAGTAGCGGAGGAGGGTTGGGGCGGGGACAGGATGGGGAAAGGCAGGATAGGGGTAGCACAGGGTAGTCACTGGGTGCAGCCAAGGTAAAAAAAGCAGCAAATGGTACTAATAGCTAACTTTAAAATAGCAGCAAATGGTACTAACAGCTAACTTTAAAATAGCAGCAAATGATACTGAGCCATGTGAACCTCCGCCGGCCGCTTCTTGGTCTGTGTTTCTTACTTTCTCTGTTCTAGAGGTGACCATCGCTGTTACTAAGCTCAGGTCATCATCCCCGCTTGATCCTATTCCTCTTCATCTTATTAATGATATCCTTCCTCACATTGCTCATTTGTTGACAGAAGCAGTTAATACATCCCTCTCTGTGGGAGTGATCCTGGCCTCCCTTAAACTGGCCAATGTGATCCCACTGTTAAAGAAACCCTTTTGGATCCACTGATCCCTTCTAACTTCTGTCCTATCTCTCTTTTACCCTTCCTGAAGAAACTTATTGAATCTGTGGTCTGTCCACTACTCTCCACTTTTCTTGAGGAATCCCCTTTCTTTCACCCCTCACAATCAGAGTTTCACCCAGGGTAGACATGGTTGTAGGCAGGACACAACCTGGGCGTGTTCTGGATTCCGTTCAGTCAGACAATCAGCTTGTGACGTAGTACATCACACTTTCCCTGGGTTATATTTGAGTACCGCTGGTCGTGTCCAATGTTGGTTATATATAGTGCCCAATCGCAGCTCAGCCTCACAGATCTTACATTGCCATGTTAACGCTTATAGTTTCAACACCCTGGTGCCACACTGAGCGTTTTGTCAATGCTGACTGCTTATCTCCAGATCTCGCCGCTATGCCTGCCCTTAAGGTTGCTGCATGTTCCGCATAGTTCCACCAAGCCTGTAGGTATCTGGTGCTGGAGTCTATTTTGTGTTCGGCATGGTTGGAACATTTACTGTCCTCCGGGACCGATGTCTCTCTGATCTTGTTCTGTTTTTGTCTGCCTTTTCCACTGCAGATGTCACTGGCGAGTTCCCTGTATTGCAAGCTATTTCACCACTTGTGGTAGTCAACGGGTCAGTTTACCAAGAGCAACTGATCAAGGTAGCTCGCCGCTGGGATATGTCCTCTTGGCCTGTTGTCTCAACCTGTCAATGCCTCCTGCTCATCGATTGGGTCCGCGGGGGAGGAGGGCAGTGGGAAAAATACTGTGGCTGGTCTGACTTTCCTGGAGTGCCTCCGTTATGTGTATCCTCCTCTCCACCAGTTGTTTCAGACCGTGTGCTGTGGCCACTCTGTCGTTGTTCTCTGCTGTTGCTTTTGGGCTCAGGCAGACCGCTTCCACGGGCGTCAGGTTACCCGCTCCTTCACTGCTCTTGCCTGTGTTCTCGCTTGGCAGGCTCAAAACTTTGCTGCTATCCAGCTGGCGTGTGGAAGGCAGTTCCAGTTGGGTCGCCCTCCTTGTTTCAGTCCGGCTAAAGTTGGTACCAGGGTCAGCCCCTATTAGCACTTCCGACAAGCGTTGTGCAGTGCCTCTAGAGACTACAGTGGCTCTACTTCTTTCCGCTTCTGTGGTTTATGTGTCTCTGGAGGTTGAGGGATGTTACTTCCACTCACACACGTTCTATCTCCTACTCTTGCAGGATCACAGTCTCGCCCATCTGCATCACAGGGTGACAGCCGCAAAGAGGCCCTGGGCCCGTCATGTCATTCTTCCCCGCTTCTTTGCTCTGTCGGCCATTTTGGCTAGCACACTCTGTCCAGTGCCTCCTTGTTTGCACTCCGGTTAGGGTCCACACCACAGTGTACCGTTGCAGTGGTGTTCCGCTGCTAAAAGGTGGTTATTTCAAGAAATTATCTTCCTAATATACAGGTTTTTGACAGGATTCAGAGGCGGCGTCCTCATTGTTTTCTCGATTGCCACACCCCCCAAACGTATTCAATTCAAGGCCTTTTGCCTCTTCCACCAAGATTTCTTTGGTCAGGGAGTGGAATATTTCATGGCGAACTTCGCGCCCTACATCCCGAGCTGAGCTCTGCGGTCAGCTAACGCTTGCTTGTGGACTGTTCCATCAGTCAGGCATAGCTGCATTGGTGGCCGTGCTTTCTTAGTGGCTGCGGCTGTTCTCTGGAATTCTCTACCTCTTTCTCTCAGAGCTACCCCGATTCCTCTGGCTTTTCACAAAGCTCTGAAAATGTTTCTTTTCTAGGCTATCTCTTTCACTGCTCTCTACGGAGCACCAAGATGCCGTCAGGCAAATGTTGCGCTTTACAAAATCTATTCCATTCCATCTATTCCATTCCATTACATACCTCTGATTTTAAAAGAAATAGTGTGTTCCAACTCCTCCCGGAGTATGAACAGATTTAAAGAGTTCTTTGTTAGAACCACAGTTTAGAACTCTCATCAACTACTACCTGGTTTTCAGTCATGCCAGGCCTTCTACTTCATCAACTTGCCACACCGGTTTACTTGCCTGCCCGTCTAATACTTAACAAAAGAACAAAGTGTGCTTCTTTGGTAACTTCCAACCAAGAACAACAACTTCACAAGGTTTAGTTAGCATCACACTTTAAACCGTTTTCGGTGAAATAAGGAATCACATTAGTGCTCTTTAGGATTCCTCTGTATCTATGCTGCTCTCCCTCTGGATAATCTTCTTCAGAAGGGCAGCCTTGTTGCCACCTTTCTTTCCCCTCTACACCAACAACCAAATAGTGACCAGAAAGTGGTCTTAGACTATTTCTGTCTTGGCTTTGGCAATGTGTTTTTATATCATCTTGTGATCTGTATTTCACAACACATAAACAGAAAGTCTTACAACTCTTGGGGTTCCCATTATTCCCTTCTTGCCTTGATAGGTTATTTGATATGATAGGTTATTTATAACGCACTTAATACCCAGAGGTTTCTAAGCGCGAACCAGAGGATCAAACCTGTGGTGCTCCATGTAGTCTTGCTTGTAAGGCGAGCACATTGTCCCTGGGCTATCCTCCTGAGATCTTGAGCAATGGTTGTTGTATTTCTATTGCTGGGTTTTTAAATACTCTTGGCTTGGTATTGTTTGTACGCTTTTGTTTGGCCGAAACCTTCGCCACAGGGTTTTTGGCCCTTCCACCAACTCACATGCTTGCTTGCAGAGTCACTTTGGTTTAATAAGTAAATCATTTGTTGGTTTCGTACGGTTCGGTATTCAGAATTGTAATGATTGCTTCTCTCACTCACACACGAGTGAAACTGCCTGCGTAGATAGCGTCAGATCGCTCCAGAGTCCCTTGCAAGCTGTGAACTCACAAGGTAAGCCACTTGATCTAGCTCTGCTTGGTGTTCGCGGGTTTTTTGTCATTGTGGCTCCTCGCGGTCAGGCAAACAGCCTCGTCTGGTCCACCTCCACTCACGCCACTCGAAATTGGAGCTTCCTCTGCTTGGCAGAGGCTCAGGTGCAACCCAGCCACCTAAAGCCGTTAACGAGGGTACACTTCCCTCGCTACTTTCTCTTCCTGCTGTGCAACCTCTGCACAGCAAGCCTTCAATGGGCAAGCGTCCTGTACTTATGCTTCCCACTGCGCAACCTCTGCTACAGGAATAGCTTGAGGCAAAGACGCTCTCAAGACTTGGCACCGCTCTTGGCTGCACAATGGTCCCGGCGTCTTCTCTCGTGCTAGCTTCCCTTTCCTCTGCAGCCCGCACTGCTTTCTCCTCTCCTGCTGCCCCTGCTGTTCATGTTCTCCCTCTTCCTCCACCTGAGGGGGCTTTTTATGCCGCTAAGTCTCCATCAGGTGTAGGTCATTTACACTAATTAACTGACTGCTCCCACAGCAATATTCCTCTGCATTCCTTCTTCCTCGTCCCATTGCTGGGACTTGAAGTCCCTGCCAACCAAATTAGTTTTCCTAACTTCTTCAACCTTACAATAAGACATTCCAAGATTGGGGATTCAGGGAAAATTAAACAAGGGATTTTCTCCTACCTCCTGGCCAGTTCTCACCACATGTGATCCTCCCGCAGAATACCACCCCCAGGGTTGGGATCAGGAAGCATCTGCCTTCCCCTGGCCACATGAGAAGGGTCCCAGGTCAAGATTCTGGGGGGAATCACTACTGTTTCATCATACTATATGGACATACATCGCTGCTGTTAAATCCTTTCCGAGGTTTTTCTTGTCACCTACAAAGAAACACCCCCACACTCTCTTACATCCTGCACTCGATCACATCACACTGCTACACCACCCTCCTCTCTTCTCTCCATTTTTACTGTCACAAACTACCCAGGACCATCAGTTTTTACCCTTCTCCCCCAACCACTCTTCATTCATTCATCCCTCACTGCAAAAGGCTTACAAATCCCTGATCTCATTAGCCTCCTTTCCCTCCCACCCCTCAGTACCTTCTCTCCACTATCCCACATTCTCATCCCCCATTCATTTCCACACTTCCCATCCTCTGCTCTGCCAACCCTTCCTGTGCGCCCACAGAACCCTTCGTACCCCAGACTGTTAAAGGACTGACATCGCTAAACTGCACCTCCCTATCCCCTTTTTTTATCCTATTCCTTTAATTAGATGGCCATTGTCATATCCCTCTTAAATACCCATATAGCTGAGCGCCAACAACCCAAAAACCATACCAACCACTCAGTACCTGGCAGGAGAGTACACCAGGTCTGTCTATCACAAATAGGCATTTTCTTGAAGTTGGCATTTGTCTGAGTATCCTCTCTTTTATCCTTTTGAAATCTTTAGGATGGCATCCTTGCTTTACTACATTCTCATAGTTCTTTCAACCCTTTGTACTCTCCAGGATGTATTTGCGTGATTTATCAAATCTGTATCACATATAATGCCACTGATATCCGCTTGTGCTCTTCGGAATATCTTTGCATGATTTACAAAGTGTGTATCAAATATGGTACCACTTGCATCCCTGTGTGCTCTTTGGGATATGCGTGCATGGGTTTTCCGCTGCTCTAGCTCCCTTAATGCCCTCGCCACCAGCCCAACCCTTTTCCTACCTTTGGGAATTGTCTGGGTGGTCCCCAGTCTCATCAAATCGCAGAGCAGAGTTTGTCTGCTGCAGCTGAGTTTGGCATTCTCTTTCCCGTGGTTCCACAGCTCCAGATACTTACTTGTGTCTCTGTCTGCCTGTGTCTTTGTTCTCAGTCTGCTTTCGGCGGTTTGGCTTCCTTTCTCCCTGCCTCTGGCCAGGTTCGACTTGCTTGGACCTCTCTCTCCTTGCTACACGCCTCTGCGCCTCAGCTCTTAGCCTTTGTATTCTCTGGCATAGAACAAGCATCTTGCTCCTTGCTCCTCCAGGGCGGATTCCACAGACCATTGAGTCCTTCTTCCCTTTTTATGATTGGGATTTCTTCTTGACAACTGTACTGTGTGTGTTGGTTCCACGGTGGGGATTTTGCCTCCTTCATCTCAGTAATCCTTTGCATTAAGCTAGGGTGAGTCCTCATCCCATTCGTGTGAATTATACATTTCACTCCACTGTAACATAAAAAAAAGTATGGGGGACCAGAATGGTCTGAATAGAAGATAAGGGAAGTGGGGACTGAGTTGGGTGAAGGGAAGTAGAGGACAGAAGTGAAGGAGGGGTATACTGCTTTCTCCCAAGTGGATTGTCACTGGTCCCATGAGGGGTTTCCCTCCCCATGTAATCCACCCACTGAGTACCACCACCAATGGGGACTATCGGGAAGCGGCCTCACCTCCCTGTTCTCATGGGAAATAGCTTGGGATTTGGCACAACAGACAGACTACTTCTGCACTGATACAGTAGTATTTGATATAAGAGGTGAAATGTTTTGCTTCTTTTGCATTATGTTAATTGGGTACTTCAGTGATGACACAGGGAGGGCAGGCAGGGGTAGGTATCTTTGTTACTTACATACAGGTTTTTATGATATTAGGTAGCAGGTAAGTACAAAAGGCTCTTCAAGTATAGAAAGATGTAGGAGACATCCACCGTCACCCACTCAATCCAGCAGGCCACTCCCAACTGCCCCCCAAGGAACACACACTCACACACGCTCTCTCAATATTCCACGGGCAAGCTTTCTACACGCATTCCACAGCACCCTGGGTCACAGCACAGGAACAGGGGAGAAAGCAAGACATAACACATCACCCGCCGTAAAACCAACAAGAATAAGTGAACGGAACAGAGAGACAAAAGAACAATTCCAAAAAAGAACAACCATCTCTAAGTGACCCATCACAGGTCCAATATTCAGTCACTATAAAACTTGCTCAGAACACAGAAACCTGCCACTCAATCTATCTCAAGTGTCAAGCAGGCTAACAGACTTTGAAAATCCTTCCCATTCCTCTCAGGCAAACTTTGGAATTCTCTCCCCCTGACCTTGAGACAAGAACAAAACAATACAAGATTCCGACGACAACTACAAACCTTTCTTTTTAAGTAATGCTCCCTTTGACATGACCCAACCTTCCTGACTTCTGTCCTGTCTTTCTGTATGTCTTTTGGTGTTGATGTTATCTGGAGCCCCAATAAATGCCTGCGGGTCTACGGCACCATATTTAAATAAATAAATACAACTAAAATAAATATAATTCCCTCAACCGTCCTACCGATGAAATGCTAGAAAAACATCACAACCCAAAACACGTCACCATCCACACTGTTGACCAAACAGTAGGAACTCACACAGGGGACCGGCCCCACTCCCCTCGGAATGACTGCCGACTACCCACCTCAACCAAACAAAATTACTTTATCACCTAACCAACCCAACACTGAGACTGCTCGACAGACAAGCAACACTACACCACCGCAAATAGATGGCGCACGAAAATGCACCACCAGTGCCCCAAAAAGGAGCACCCGAACAACAAGAACAACACATAGGTTGAGACCACCACATCCAAGGTGTGGGAGCGACACCCCCACAAAGGTCACTGGGATCCCCCCAACACACAATGGCAAAGCACACTTGACCAAATGGCAAAAAAAACATGTGAGTGTGGGGTCCACCTCCACAGAAACAAACTAATGAGGTAAACTACACTCAGCAACATTTCTCCAGCCACAACCATGAACGCAAATGGCACGGGCACATAATACTTCCCCAAAGTGCTGTGGTGTGCCATGTGCTGGCAGCTAGCAGTCCAGATGGCTGGCACTACCCTGCCACACAAAACACAAAAAATACTGTATAACCCCACAAGGTGGTTTGCTAGGCCACCCAGTGAGCACAACACACACCACATACACAAGTAACCCCCTGTAAGTCCATGCCCTATTCTCACGTCCATATTCTGACAGACCTGTGGAGGCAAAAGTTAAATCAACATGCAAGAACAAACCAAATGTCAACTTCCTTCAACTAACAGAGGCAACGTCTTTACTAAAATACACCAGACACGTCCCAGATCCACCACAATCCACAACGTACCAATGGACAATTTACATCCAAACAGGCTTCACTTCACATAACACTGTTCATCAATATTCACGGTTCAGATGGACAGCTCCCTGAAAAATGACAAAGCCCTGATCTAGCTTGTGGAAAACGGCCATATATTGACTTCTAGGACCACTCAGGTCAGCCCCACAAATAAGGCAAGAACCCCAGAGCTCTTCCCAGCGAACAGTCAATTCCTGCTTCCCAGAGAAGCAGTCTGGATACAACATAGTCCCATCCACACCATAACCGGAACAGCTGTCAATCTGGTACCTGAAACCCCAACACACACTGGGACCAACCTCCATCACTGCCAACTTGAATGTTTCAGGTACCAGCTGTTAACTGAGCTGATTGTGCCCACATGGCTCTCCAAACACAGCAGAGCTAAAGTGTAGATGCCACACATTTACAGGACTCCCAGAATCGGGAGACCACACAAGGACCAGTCGTTATTAAAAAGAGATAAACATCAAATTTAATAGGTTCAGAGTCTAAAAAGTGATTAAATAATGTGGTCCACAACACATACAATTCATAAACAGAGTAACAGAAAAACAAACAGGCGTTACGTGACAGGCTAAAATTTAGCTGATTTACAATGTATCATACTGTAGACACATTCAATGTCTGTAGGTACATTTATGTTTACATTGAATGTGTCTACAGTATGATACATTGTAAATCAGCTAAATTTTAGCCTGTCACGTAACGCCTGTTTGTTTTTCTGTTACTCTGTTTATGAATTGTATGTGTTGTGGACCACATTATTTAATCACTTTTTAGACTCTGAACCTATTAAATTTGATGTTTATCTCTTTTTAATAACGACTGGTCCTTGTGTGGTCTCCCGATTCTGGGAGTCCTGTAAATGTGTGGCATCTACACTTTAGCTCTGTCTTCACCATAACTACAGATCTTTGTCCCCCCGGACACAGACAGAGTATACGTTGCTAACTTATGTCAGTCAACTGTATACCGGGCTTCCTCCATATTTAAGTAGTTCTCCAAACACAGCACCCAGCTATTCACTATGCTGGCAGCACACACACGGCTCTCCTGAAACAACTCCCAGCTCCGGCTCGGATAGCATTCCATGCTGGGCAACTGCACTAGATGTTACCTGCAGCTTTTTCTTTTCAGCAGCATTACCATCAGGACACATCGCCTCCTCTGAGACTCACTTCAAACCCTTAGATGCGTGCTCCGGCAAACCGTTGTACAGTGTGATGCTGTCATCCCCATCAATGGCACATCATTCGACATCACCAGCCATGTCACAACATCCTCTCTGATTGGCTTCTGAAGCCTTATTGCCATCATTCGAGCCCCGTCCTCCAAACTGCAAGGAGCTCTCAAACACTCTCTCTCAACATTCCATAGGCAGGCATTCTACAAGCATTCCACAGCACCCAGGCTCACAACACAGGAACAGGGCAGAAAGCAAGACATAACACATTACACAGAGCAAACAATGAAACAGCTTTCTTCATGATGCCCATCTAAGTTTCTCCTAGGAAGAGATGATGTGTCTGATTTTTAAGGGCCCCGTCTTAGGCATTGATGCTTCCCTGTTTACATGAAATGTGTTTATAAGATGCTTAGACTCCTTGAAGAACTTTCATGATCCTTGCTGTGTAACATACAAGGCTGGGCCCTGTCCCCTTGAAGACCTCTTTCCAACCAGTAGTGAAAAGGCAGGGTGGTCCTACATTTGTCAAAGTTGCTGCAGCAGAGCTTTTCTATAAGAAATGTTCTGGTCAGCATGAAGCAATCCATTGTTGCGCTCTTATGCTCAAGGCTTGCAAAGAGAAAAAAAAACATCAATCAGACCTGTATCTAAAGTAAAGGTGATCAGCACAGACAAGATGAAGATGCAACATTTAAGTGAAGAAGAAACATGTGAAATGTTACCACCTCCTGAAGCAAGGATATGGAAGTGATGAAGGAAAACCTGACTATGAACACAACTAAACAGTTACTGCTCCCTGTAGTGTTCAATAAGGTATAGTCATCCTCTAGTAATATTTTCAAATATATCATTTCCCTTCATTTCAATCAAATCAAAAGTGTTACAATTCTACCTTTATGTAACTAAAGTATATTTAGGGAGATGAGGATATTCTAATATAGATGTCATCACAAAGTCCCTCTTTGAGTTTACCTATTAGCTGCCTTTTTACTGCTGAAGATTTTGGGCAGAAATGGGTTAATGACAGCACATTATTCAACCTTCCCCATTTCCAAAATGTTCTTCATGTGTGCTTGCCTCATTTTCAGGTGGGTTTTGCTGCTGTTTTATATGTTAGGGTAGCGTTCCGGCCTGTGCCGGGTACTTTATTGTGTGAAAATGTAGATTTTGGGCAGTAAAAGGGTTAATGACAGCACTATGTTCAACCGTCCCCATTTCCAAAATGTTTTTCATGTGTTTTTGCATCATTTTCAGGTGAGGTTTTCTGCCGTTTTATATATTAGGATACCGCTCCGTGCCGTTCTGTGTACTTTTTCGTGTGAAAATGTAGATTTTGGGCAGTAATGGGTTAATGACAGCACATTGTTCAACATTCTCCATTTCCAAATTGTTCTTCATGTGTGTTTGCATCATTTTCAGGTGAGTTTTTCTTGCATTTTATATATTAGGGTACCGTTCCAGGCCGTTCTGTGTACTTTTTTGTGTGAAAATGTAGATTTTGGGCAGTAATGGGTTAATGACAGTACATTGTTCAACCTTCCCCATTTCCAAATTGTTCTACATGTGTGTTTGCATCATTTTCAGGTGAGTTTTGCTGCTGATTTATATATTAGGGTACCGTTACAGGCCGTTACGGGTACTATTTCGTGTGAAAATGTAGATTTTGGGCAGTAATGGGTTGATGGCAGCAGATTGTTCAACCTTCCCCATTTCCAAAATGTTCTTCATGTGTGTTTGCATCATTTTCAGGTGAGTTTTGCTGCCGTTTTATATATTAGGGTAGTGTTCCAGCCCGTTCCAGGTACTTTTTCGTGTGAAAATGTAGATTTTGGGCAGTAATGGGTTAATGACAGCACATTGTTCAACATTCTCCATTTCCAAATTGTTCTTCATGTGTGTTTGCATCATTTTCAGGTGAGTTTTTCTTGCATTTTATATATTAGGGTACCGTTCCAGGCCGTTCTGTGTACTTTTTTGTGTGAAAATGTAGATTTTGGGCAGTAATGGGTTAATGACAGTACATTGTTCAACCTTCCCCATTTCCAAATTGTTCTACATGTGTGTTTGCATCATTTTCAGGTGAGTTTTGCTGCTGATTTATATATTAGGGTACCGTTCCAGCCCGTTACGGGTACTATTTCGTGTGAAAATGTAGATTTTGGGCAGTAATGGGTTGATGACAGCAGATTGTTCAACCTTCCCCATTTCCAAAATGTTCTTCATGTGTGTTTGCATCATTTTCAGGTGAGTTTTGCTGCCGTTGTAGATATTAGGGTAGCATTCCGGCCTGTTCCGGGTACTTTTTCGTGTGAAAATATAGATTTTGAGCAGTTATGGGTTAATGACAGCACATTGTTCAACCTTCCCCATTTCCAAAATGTTCTTCATGTGTTTTTGCATCATTTTCAGGTGAGTTTTGCTGCCGTTTTATATATTAGGGTAGTGTTCCAGCCCGTTCCAGGTACTTTTTTGTGTGAAAATGTAGATTTTGGGGAGTAATGGGTAAATGACAGCACATTGTTCAACCTTCCCCATTTCCAAAATGTTCAGGTGTTTTTGCATCATTTTCAGGTGAGTTTTGCTGCCGTTGTAGATATTAGGGTAGCGATACGGCCTGTTCCGGGTATTTTTTCATGTGAAAATATAGATTTTGAGCAGTAATGGGTTAATGACAGCACATTGTTCAACCTTCCCCATTTCCAAAATGTTCTTCATGTGTATTTGCATCATTTTCAGGTGAGTTTTGCTGCCGTTTTATATATAAGGGCAGCGTTCCGGCCTGTACTGGGTACTGTTTTGTGTGAAAATGTAGATTTGGGCAGTAACAGGTTAATGACAGCACATTGTTCAACCTTCCCCATTTCCAAAATGTTCTTCATGTGTTTTTGCATCATTTTCAGGTGAGTTTTGCTGCCGTTTTATATATTAGGGTAGTGTTCCAGCCCGTTCCGGGTACTTTTTTGTGTGAAAATGTAGATTTTGGGCATTAATGGGTTAATGACAGCACATTGTTCAACCTTCCTCATTTCTAATATGTTCTTCATGTGTGTTTGAATCATTTTCAGGTGAGTTTTACTGCCGTTTTATATATAAGGGCAGCGTTCCGGCCTGTACTGGGTACTGTTTTGTGTGAAAATGTAGATTTGGGCAGTAACAGGTTAATGACAGCACATTGTTCAACCTTCCCCATTTCCAAAATGTTCTTCATGTGTTTTTGCATCATTTTCAGGTGAGTTTTGCTGCCGTTTTATATATTAGGGTAGTGTTCCAGCCCGTTCCGGGTACTTTTTTGTGTGAAAATGTAGATTTTGGGCATTAATGGGTTAATGACAGCACATTGTTCAACCTTCCTCATTTCTAATATGTTCTTCATGTGTGTTTGCATCATTTTCAGGTGAGTTTTTCTTGCATTTTATATATTAGGGTACCGTTCCAGGCCGTTCTGTGTACTTTTTTGTGTGAAAATGTAGATTTTGGGCAGTAATGGGTTAATGACAGTACATTGTTCAACCTTCCCCATTTCCAAATTGTTCTACATGTGTGTTTGCATCATTTTCAGGTGAGTTTTGCTGCTGATTTATATATTAGGGTACCGTTCCAGCCCGTTACGGGTACTATTTCGTGTGAAAATGTAGATTTTGGGCAGTAATGGGTTGATGACAGCAGATTGTTCAACCTTCCCCATTTCCAAAATGTTCTTCATGTGTGTTTGCATCATTTTCAGGTGAGTTTTGCTGCCGTTGTAGATATTAGGGTAGCATTCCGGCCTGTTCCGGGTACTTTTTCGTGTGAAAATATAGATTTTGAGCAGTTATGGGTTAATGACAGCACATTGTTCAACCTTCCCCATTTCCAAAATGTTCTTCATGTGTTTTTGCATCATTTTCAGGTGAGTTTTGCTGCCGTTTTATATATTAGGGTAGTGTTCCAGCCCGTTCCAGGTACTTTTTTGTGTGAAAATGTAGATTTTGGGGAGTAATGGGTAAATGACAGCACATTGTTCAACCTTCCCCATTTCCAAAATGTTCAGGTGTTTTTGCATCATTTTCAGGTGAGTTTTGCTGCCGTTGTAGATATTAGGGTAGCGATACGGCCTGTTCCGGGTATTTTTTCATGTGAAAATATAGATTTTGAGCAGTAATGGGTTAATGACAGCACATTGTTCAACCTTCCCCATTTCCAAAATGTTCTTCATGTGTATTTGCATCATTTTCAGGTGAGTTTTGCTGCCGTTTTATATATAAGGGCAGCGTTCCGGCCTGTACTGGGTACTGTTTTGTGTGAAAATGTAGATTTGGGCAGTAACAGGTTAATGACAGCACATTGTTCAACCTTCCCCATTTCCAAAATGTTCTTCATGTGTTTTTGCATCATTTTCAGGTGAGTTTTGCTGCCGTTTTATATATTTGGGTAGTGTTCCAGCCCGTTCCGGGTACTTTTTTGTGTGAAAATGTAGATTTTGGGCATTAATGGGTTAATGACAGCACATTGTTCAACCTTCCTCATTTCTAATATGTTCTTCATGTGTGTTTGAATCATTTTCAGGTGAGTTTTGCTGCCATTTTATATATTAGAGTAGTGTACCAGCCCGTTCCGGGTACTTTTTTGTGTGAAAATGTAGATTTTGGGCATTAATGGGTTAATGACAGCACATTGTTCAACCTTCCTCATTTCTAATATGTTCTTCATGTGTGTTTGCATCATTTTCAGGTGAGTTTTTCTTGCATTTTATATATTAGGGTACCGTTCCAGGCCGTTCTGTGTACTTTTTTGTGTGAAAATGTAGATTTTGGGCAGTAATGGGTTAATGACAGTACATTGTTCAACCTTCCCCATTTCCAAATTGTTCTACATGTGTGTTTGCATCATTTTCAGGTGAGTTTTGCTGCTGATTTATATATTAGGGTACCGTTCCAGCCCGTTACGGGTACTATTTCGTGTGAAAATGTAGATTTTGGGCAGTAATGGGTTGATGACAGCAGATTGTTCAACCTTCCCCATTTCCAAAATGTTCTTCATGTGTGTTTGCATCATTTTCAGGTGAGTTTTGCTGCCGTTGTAGATATTAGGGTAGCATTCCGGCCTGTTCCGGGTACTTTTTCGTGTGAAAATATAGATTTTGAGCAGTTATGGGTTAATGACAGCACATTGTTCAACCTTCCCCATTTCCAAAATGTTCTTCATGTGTTTTTGCATCATTTTCAGGTGAGTTTTGCTGCCGTTTTATATATTAGGGTAGTGTTCCAGCCCGTTCCAGGTACTTTTTTGTGTGAAAATGTAGATTTTGGGGAGTAATGGGTAAATGACAGCACATTGTTCAACCTTCCCCATTTCCAAAATGTTCAGGTGTTTTTGCATCATTTTCAGGTGAGTTTTGCTGCCGTTGTAGATATTAGGGTAGCGATACGGCCTGTTCCGGGTATTTTTTCATGTGAAAATATAGATTTTGAGCAGTAATGGGTTAATGACAGCACATTGTTCAACCTTCCCCATTTCCAAAATGTTCTTCATGTGTATTTGCATCATTTTCAGGTGAGTTTTGCTGCCGTTTTATATATAAGGGCAGCGTTCCGGCCTGTACTGGCTACTGTTTTGTGTGAAAATGTAGATTTGGGCAGTAACAGGTTAATGACAGCACATTGTTCAACCTTCCCCATTTCCAAAATGTTCTTCATGTGTTTTTGCATCATTTTCAGGTGAGTTTTGCTGCCGTTTTATATATTAGGGTAGTGTTCCAGCCCGTTCCGGGTACTTTTTTGTGTGAAAATGTAGATTTTGGGCATTAATGGGTTAATGACAGCACATTGTTCAACCTTCCTCATTTCTAATATGTTCTTCATGTGTGTTTGAATCATTTTCAGGTGAGTTTTACTGCCGTTTTATATATTAGGGTACCGTTCCAGTTGCTCGGATACAGCAACAAGTTTCCCGAGCGGCTCTGGGGCACTTTTATACGGTGCACCAACCTAAGTAAGTACATAAAGTTTTCTGTGGAGACGCCTGATTAAATTCGAGCATGACCTTAACTAAAAACAAGACTGTATGTATTTTTTGCAGTTAACACACATTCCCTATAATACGCTCCCCCATCCTGTGTTTTGTGCAGGTTGGTTAAGGAATTCCCTCAACGAGGGAGCCAAGAGACTCCCCTGTGACCTATTGTGCACGTCAATTTCGCGCTACAGACAATATCATCTCCCGATCCTTTTCAAAAGAGGTATGCTAATATTCATTTTACTCTATCTTTAAAAAACAGACACCGAAATGACAAGTAAAATGACCTCCTGGCTAAAAGCATGCCCTGAGCTGACGCTCCCCCACCCTGTGTTTTGAACAGGTTGAATTAGGAGTCCCTTCAGTGATGGAGACATGACAAGCGATTGAGGCTGATTAACTACGCCACTACCCACTATAGAAAATAGAGAAATACATCACACAGCCCTACAAAAGAGATATGCCTAATATGCAGACTCTTCTGTCTGGTGTGCATGGACGCCACAACAATTGGTTCCTGAAGTGCGTGTTCAATCATTTTGAGGCTAAGCATATGCCTTATGTTTATTGTTTTACATAGGCCTGTGCAGTCAACTAGAATCAACATTTGACTGAACCTCTGTCCCTGCGTCACTCCCCAGAAAATGTGAGTTGAGTGTGCATTTCCCGTGCAACCCAAATGTCAGTTGTGATCTATACAGATGGGCATGTTGTGAAAACCAAGATCCCTGTGCCCAGTTTTTTTAAAAAATAGCCTTATTTTTAACTTTAGAAAGAAGAGAAGTATCACACTGGCTGCCTACCAACAGAAGCCCGCTAGACAATATACTCCCCGTCCTGATGAAGGCCTGGCATCACTAGAGGAGAAGACCATGGATGGATGCGGACTATCTGATGCCAGTAGGGCCGAAATGCACCACGTTGACACGTTTACCCAGCAGCCTCATCCACTGCACACTAGTATCCCTGAGAGGAGAGACTTTAAGAGTAAACCTTTATGTAAAAAACATCAATTCTGAAAACTATCAGAAGCAATTTATTCAATCCTTGCTGTGATACATTTTTACCTTGTATTTTGTGTATGCATATAAACATATGCTTTGATTTATATGTTATAAATGTTGTGCGCTGTGTAATGGTGCCTCGGAGAATGAGTCACTTTTTATTTTTTTGTTGATGAACGAGAACTAAATTAACTCACGCTAATAAAAATGTATGCAACCTGCAGGTTATCACCATTTACAGTGTTTGTTTTGCCTTTCTTGTGTGTTAAATAGGCCAGGGTTTATTTGGTACAGTAAGGTTTTGTGTGTACCCGCAATAATGATGAACATCTTCCCATGAGAGGGTTCTTCAAGACTGAACAAACTGGTGTTTTGCTTGCACACACAGCAGGAGCAGGAGGCAGTTTGTGTTCCCCCTGTTTTCCCCATAATTCCAGCACCTTCACCTGACTCTGCTGTTGGCACTGCCAAAAAAATGCATATTCACTTATGGTGGCTAGCAGCCGCTCCCTCTCGAAGGTGCATTTTACATCCAAGTGATGTATGACCAACAATTCCCCATTCCACATTCTATGTAAGGGCTGAAACCAAAAATACTCTCTCGGGGTGAAATACAGCAGAAGAACTTCGAATTGTGCTCTTTGTGTGAAGGGTATATGAGGAAGCAGTGGATGCCCGCCTCCCAACATAGCAGACCCTATTCATGGGCAAAGGATGTAGAAAGGGACAACAGGTCTGCTTACACATGGTTATCCCAAATGGTGCAACCTGTGGCACCGATGGACAGTAGAATCCAATTTCAAATGAAGAAGATAATGGAGGATGCCATGAAACAGCTTGAGCAGGAAGACTTTATATAAAATGTTCAAGGTTTAGCACAGTGGGCATCCCACTTCTTAGTGGCAGACAAACCAAAACCGCCTTAAGAGGGCAGAAATTGTATAGATATGATGGTTACTGATCATGCCATCAAAAGGGAGAGACACCTGACACCCTCCTCCGCCCCCCCCCCAGATGATATAATGTCAGACCTGCAAGGATCCACTGCATTCTCAACACTTTATCTCCAATCAGGTTTTCCCCAATTATGTATATGTATGTATATCAGCTTCTATAGCGTTGGCAGCCCGCAGTCATCAGGGCGCATTGACAAGACAGACACAAAACTATCTAACGGACCTTCAGTGTCTAGCCAGTGAGCGAAGTGGCTGGGATTTTAGCAATTACTTGAAGAGGTGGGTCTTAAAGAGTTTTTGGAATTCTAGGTGATTCTCTTCCATTCTCAAAGTCGTGGGAAGGGTATTTATTCCAAAACTGAGCTGCCAGCACTACAAAAGATCTGGCCATGGCTGACTTAGGTTTATATTTAGGCACTACCAGAAGATTCTTTCCTTCCGAGCGCAACTGTCTTTGCGGGGTGTAAGGTACCAGGCTCTTCTTCAGATAACTGGGAGCTTTTCCAAAGAGACATTTGTGCACGAGGGTCAAGGATTTAAACTTTATCCTCTTCTCCACCCTGAGCCAGTGAAGTGATCTTATGGCCATGGTGGTATGGTCTCTTCTGGTGAGATGTTTTGCAAGTCTCACAGCATCAGTCTGGATGACTTGGCAACTGGCCAAGTCTTTAGCAAAAGCCACTATAAGAAGGGCATTGCCATAGTCAAGCCTGGATAACACAATGGCCCTGGCGAACGTGGACATATTGTTTTCATTTAGGAAGTGGCTGATGGCCTTCATGAGCCATAGGTAATAAGCTGTTTACTTCCGCAGATAATTGGCCTGTGCTTCTGAATAAACGGAAGAATTCACCATCATGCCCAAGGTTTTGACCTGGTTGGATACTAAGATTACGGCCTCCTTAATCTGGAATGACTTGTACTCCACCCCAATTTAGCTAAGAGGAGGCTGGACCCAGACAGCATGAGTTCAGTTTTGGTGTCGTTGAGGCACATCCAGTTTGATTGCATCCATTCATTGATTTTGCTATATATTTGCCCAATCTGTTCGCTGTCTATGCTATGGGAGCCCTCTAGCTCTATTATGAGCTGTGTATCATCTGCATAGTTAGTAAAAAAAACCCTGTTTCCTCTAAGATATTACACAGATTACGTATATATATATATATATATATATATATATATATATATATATATATTTTGATATAAAAAAAGCTTGGGCGAGAGACTGGCACCCTGGGGAACTCCGAATAAGATTGAGATGGGGTCAGAGAAATTATTACCCCAATGTATTCTGGCTAGGCGATCTGTAAGAACGGAGACCAACCACTTCAGTGCCATTTCAGAGCATCCCACATTATCTCTCAGTGCTTTGACCAACAGTTCATGATCGACCAGGTCAAATGCCGCACTGAGATCCAGCAACATTAGTATCCCAATTTTACCCCTATTCATCAAGCCCAGTATGTGGTTCTGAAGGTCCAACGTAGCCGTCTCCGTGTTATGTGAGGCTCTGAAACCAGACTGTTGATGATGTAGGGATACATGTTTTTCCACATGGTTCTGCAGCTGCTGAGTAGCTATTCTGTCCAGGATTTTAGGTATGAAGTTGGAGTTGGTAATTGGCTGAAGGTTCCCTTGATCCTTGGGATCTAATCCAACTTTCTTAACCAGTGGTGTGATGGTGACCTTCTTGATCTCTTTGGGAACTGTACCTTCCTTGAAGGAGGTGTCGATGATTCTCCACAAAATAGGAGACAATTGTTCCTTATTTTGGAGGATCATGTTGGGAGGTAACACGTTTTCCGCACAGGACGTGGGCTTCATAAGACCAAGCACTTCCAATAACTCTATTTTGGTTATGGTGGCAAAATTGAAGGTCTCCTGTCCAGCCTTATTATTGGTCTCCTTACTAAATGTGTCCTGTTTTAGTTTATTTCTAGCGTTGATTATGTTTTGCCTGGCTTTAGCTATTTTGGCTCAGAAGGCGTTTTGCACAATGTCGCAGCCTTCCTTCGAGGGTGAGAAAAGCAGAGTGGGGTTTTTTGGTTTCTCTACACTCTTTAGAATTTCAAAGAGTTTGCTAGTCTTGTTATCAGCTGCTTCAATTTCCGCATGAAAGAAATTGGCCTTAGCTATCCTTATCTTGTCTTTATACTTTTTATTGGCTATCTTCCATTTCTCTCTATTTTCTGTGGACTTATCTATACGCCACTTCTTCTCAAGGGCTCTTTTTTCAATTTTGATTGTGTCTAGCTCCGTGTTATAACATTTCTGGTGATTACTAACCCTGCACATTACAAGTACCTCTGCACATAGACTTCAGGCCCATCATGACATTTTCTTTGTGCCTGACTCTTTCCATACAAAAGACGAAGCTTTGCAGTGTTTCTGGCTGTAGAAGTATTTCAACACACATAACAAGATGTGCTGGCAGGGTTTATATGAGTAATTAATGGGAGTGAATATCAGGGACAAACTCGTTAGGGCAGAGAAACCACCAAATGAGAAACAGCAATTTCTAACTACAAAAAAGATGGGCACTTTTACATGTCTAAGGTGTACACACTGTAACAACATTACCAAGGGCACTACGGGGACTCATCCACGCACTAGCAAAAAAATTTAACTCAGAGACTACTCCACCTGCATGACGGCAGGTGTTATTTACATGATGAAATGCCCTTGTGGAAAGTGTATGTGGGACAGACTATGAGAGCTGCAAAAGTTAGATGGACCGAGCACAAATCAAACACACTCTGCAATAACCAACACTCACCAGTGGCTAGGCACTTCACTACCCACAAACATACAATTGCACAACTGAAATTCCAAATTCTAGAGGTTGTCAAACATCCCCCTAGAGGTGGTGATCACCAGTCCCTCCTGCTACAAAGAGAACTGTACTGGATTCACACATTGGCCACAGTCCAACCTAGAGGGCTTAATGAAGAGTGTTCTTTAAATTGTTATCTACGAAGTTTCATCTCTCTGCTGTTAATCTTGTTTGTTGATTTTTTTCCTTTGTAATTTTGTGTCTTTCCTATGATCACATTGTAGATCTCTACACATGTTCTGAGCTTGTAATCTATCGCATTGATGTACCATTATATGACACTGGGCCAGGATATCTACTATAACTTGTCTTTTGATATTCACTATTGATTGCAAGAGGAAATGTACCCGTTCTGTTAAGTCATCTTTACATTGTACTGTGAACACTGCTTTATTCCTCTGGTCACATATGGAGTTAACCATGTTATATTTTGTCGATACAATCTGTTACTTATTTGTGTTTACAAAATAATACCATCGGTTGGTGTATATGAATCTATTGATTTACTCTATACATGTGAGTTATGTTGGTGTAACCCATGCCATATTCCATTCCTTCATGCGCTCAACAAAACTGTTTCTCTTTGTAAGTGATTTCAATCCCGCACTTCAGCTAAGTCAACGCCTAGTGTGTAATGCACAACTGAAATCCTCATTTCTTTTATTCTGAGCGATGTACCACTCATATCACGCCCCCCTCCTGGAACCCCCTCAGTCACACTGAACCAGGAATCAGGCTAGTTTGCAAAGTTAAAATATTTATTTATGTACTTACAATTCAATCACAATGGGTACACAATGATCACCAATGGGGTAACACTAAATAATCTCTTTAATACACATGGAGTAACAAGGAGTAAAACAATTCAGCACAGAAATAATACTTTTGTGTGTGTGTTCAGATCAAATAGCTGTGTGGTTTATAGTTCCCCCTGTACACCCGTCACCCCCCAAATAGGCAATGTAAAGAGATAGGAGGAGAGAGAGCAGGTATTTCAGGAATGTCAGAATTCAAACAAAATATCAATCCCAATTTCCCCCCAGAAACACAAGAGAAAAACAGAATTGATTGGCAAGCGGTCATAATGGTTTTAAAATTATCTTGAGAATGGATTGGGAAAAAAACACTAAATATGATTTAAATTGCTGAAATTGTTTAAATTCTTAAAGGAGCCACTTTCGATAGTTACACACAAACACTGCCAATGATTTAATACTAAAACGAAATGTATAATCTTAAAATTAAGGTCGGAAGCAATCAAAAGCTGTTTTACACGTGTCAGAATTTTCCTAAAACGAAATTTGTGGCAAACTTTTCAGTGTGCGGTAATCGAGATTACGGGAGAACTATATGGATGCGGTTTTAGGTTCTATGGAAAGCTGAGGATGTTAGCTTCAAGCAGAAGTTGACATTTTGTTTCTAGCATAAAAACTGAAGAAGTTAGTTATGGACGTTTTAGTGGAGGTCATTTTTCAAGTTAGGTGCAAGAATGAGAAAACGGGAATGCGCTTTTAAAATTACGAAAAGGATTTCTTACACTAGAGGATGACTATGAATAAACAAATACCACACAGGAACACAGCCACTGGATAATGGTGACTGCCTGCAGTGGAGCTCGCCTTCTTCAGATGAAAAATCAGTGCAAAGATAGTTTTAACAATACTAGCGCAGGAGAAAAATAGAAGGGATAGGATAGAGAGTTCAGGCAATTCAAAAGTACTCCTAAAAATGCAGGTTCTGAAGACAAGATAGGATGGATTTAAGATAGGGATTGGCTATGGACAGCACATATGCTAGTGACACAGTTCTATCTATAGATACTAACTAGATATGTTTTTACACAGAAACATCAGGATTCGGTCAGGGATTCTGGTCAGGACAGGCTGCTGGGAACATCGGATTTGGCAGCGTCAAGGCACTCGGGACACCGCATGGCACAACTGGACTGGTTCTGATCTGTAATGGCTCTGGTCACAGCACGGCACAGCTGGATTGGATCTTTTGGGTCTGATGATAATTGCAGGCAAGCAGTACAGAACAGCCCTGCTGTATATATTTTGAGGCTTCCCCTTAGGTCGTGGGATTCTGGTTCTGGAATTTAAGGCCTAGCTGAGAATGGTTCAGCAATAAAATGAGCCTTTCTGCTTTGCCAAGTTTCTAGAATCTGGAGCAAGTGCGATGGGTAATTCTTCTGCAGGGTGTTTCGTCAGCACAGGATAGTGGGTGAATCTGTGTGTTTTCATGAGTGCTGAGGTGTCTCTATTTATACTTATGATAAAGGCTGGGTGTGTACTGGTTTATCCTAAGCGCACCCCTTTGCCAGGGATTGGTCAGGGTCTCCTCTCTACCTTGATAGGTGGAGAAAATCAGTGTGTCATCTTGATGGTGTGGGTTTATGAGGCCCAGAGTCCACCCCTAGCCTCTTGAACACAAAATCTACTTTTGGTACAATACACATTTCCACATATGCAACCTCTATAACAACCACATATATAGATCACATATTTTGAGTAGCAGATACTCCTCAAAACCCCACCGCTGTAGGATCTTGTGTCTGCTTTCCACCGAATTTCACCCTTTTTTATCAGGAACACAATTTCCTGTTTATCAGAAAATGTGTATAAATGTGCGCGTTGAACATGGGCATAAGTGTATGAAGTGTCATGCTTCTATCGAAAATACATTTTGTGTAATATCACATTTTGTGCTGTTTCTTCCTAGAACATGTCACAGAGTTCTGGTGCCTTTTCAAATGTGCAGCCAATATTTACATTAACAATGCTGTTTTTTTTGTGTTTTTGACAATTGTACACAGTAAGTTATCAGTCTTTTTAAAATGTGTTTTTGGTCCTTATTAAGCAACAAATGGCTGTTTGTCTCTGCCTCCTTCTATCTCCCTGTAGTTCAGCAGCAGTCTCCTCCCAGTTCCTCCTGGGCAGAGACCATTTACGGCCCTTCACACTTGGCATTCCTTTGAGCTGGAGGAAGTCCATTGTCTCCTTCCAACTGCAGACCAAATTCTTCTCCCACCCCTATAATCATTTAGGTGTGATTTCCTGGTGGAGGGAAGCAGAAGGGAGAGGCCTTGCCTCTGTGGGGGAAGCTATTATACTGGTGTGGTTGCTTTTAGTCAGGCTTAAATTCAAAAGTTATTCTGTTGCATTTTTCCTTTGCTTAAAACAACTTGTAATTTCAATTAAGCAGCTAGAACACTTATTCCAGATTCTAAACCATGGGGTTTAAACAATTACAACACAGGTTACTCTCAGTAACAGTCCACTCAGTTTTCAACCATTTGATTTCATTTTGTACAAGTTTACAGTTTCTCATGCAGGCTTCTGACAGCTGTCATTCAGGCAGCCGAGGGTACTGCACCCAGCGTTTGACAGATTCCACAGGCAGGCAACTTTTGTTGTGGATGTTTCTTTGACAAATTCAGCTTTTCAGGATATTGTAAGTTCACAATGATTTCTTGAACTAAGTGAATTGTAGCACCCAGCAAGAATTCTGGATGTTTGAGGGTGTTTTGTACCGTTATTCCACAGTTTCAGGAACAAAGAAAAAGGATTTAAAGCAAGATTTTGGGGTTTCCTTTAGCAGAGCACTGTTTTTCCCCCATACTCCATTTTCACTTGTTGTGGAGCCAGTGACATGTTTCAGTAGTGAGATCTCTGTTCCACCACTGACAACATGCGTGGTAGATTGGGCAGCCATATTTTTGTGTTTTGCAAAGCGTGATTCTCAGAGGTTTTGGCGCGCACAGGGGTTTTGCAGCCATTTTGATGTTTCTGGCATTATCAGAACACAGTGATGCTGCATGGCAGAGCAAAAGTGGGTCAAGATATCCCACATCTTCCCACATACGACCCGGCCTCCTACGCTCATTTATTTTCCTTATCCCTCATAGCTTTTTTAAGTCAGCTGACTACATTTACTGTTCTACTTTTGTATTATTCTTTCCATCTTTTGATTTAATTTTTTTTATGGATTTTTGAATATTTCCATAATATAATTTCTTTTCACTTTCAGTATTAGCGAACCTCTCATTTCACTACTCCGGTGTCCAACACATTGAATTGGTCACCGCACTTACTCACTTCAAGATGGCCGATTTGTTTAGTTAGTCCTTCCTCGATAATCCACATTACTCCTATTAATACTTAACCAAAATGGCGTAGTGCGTTACCGTGGTTACATACGGCAACGCTATTCAGTTCGAGTCAGCATTTCTTATCGCGTTGGTAATATAGAAGGCACTTGGACCCGCTTTAGTGTTTCCCTTGCAGAGATCCTCTTTAAATTACCTATCTTTAACACAGATTCTCTTTCTGTAGTTACAGAGAGCGCGTTCTGCATACAGTATCATTGAAGACACAGCGGCATCCAATGTAGATTAACCTTTCCATCAGCCATCTGTATTTTTGGTGTGCTCGACTTCTGACCACTGATCTATAACTATCATAGGAAGGGGCATTTTTCAACTTACTATTGAATCTTCAACTAGCTATTAGTTAACCACTTCCATTCTACATATATTCACTTCCTTCTCTCTCCTCGTAGCTTGATTGAGGTTATCCACACTGATGTTCCCACAGCTTTGAGGGCTTCGCAATTACTTACCTGAACTTAAAATCAATTCATATCCATATCTGTGTGACTGCTTCCTACCTGCATGTTTGTAGGTGAGAACTTTATAGACTTTGTTTCTCCTTTAACTTAGTTGCTATCATTAACCTTATTTTCACCATTACACTCTATTGAGCGAGCACTGCGCTGCTCTTAGCCGCAACGCCTCCAATTCACAAGACTCCCTTCTGAGTTTGACAGTCCTTTACAGCTTACATTTTTTTTTGTGATATTTTACAGAAATACGCACCCACTGGGTGAGTCCGTTACCAGACTTTGCATTGATTTTTTTCCTGCATGCTTGGACGTGTGGACAGATCACTTCAGGAGTATCCGCACCCAAAGCATGGGATTCTTGCCTGATGATTCAGATTCTCCAGTACTTCAGTTCACATTAGGTAATTCTTTCTCTATTATCCCCCCTTCTTTTCCTTGAGCAGTGGGTTTATCCATCATGACATCCACATGTTGGATTTATTTCTCAGCGGTTACGCTACCAACATGCTTCATGTAACAGTATCTCATGTTAGCTTGACAACCATTTCAGGTTTTTTCATGTTTTTCACCTTCACTGTGATTTAGAAACAAGTACATATCTGTTGATACCGCAAATGGATTGTTAACAGGATACCATGATATGTGAAATTGTCACTATTGGGATGTACATCTTTCTAACATCTACTTTATCGTTAAATAAGGTAGCCTGAAATAGCTTACCAACCGTTGCACTGGGATTATCTTTGGCTTGTAATTACTTTAATGGATGTTCAATTCCCTTTCAACAGTCATACAGGCCTTGGAAGAAGAGCATTATTTCCTCGAAATGCGTCACCACAGAAAACAGACTATTTTGTTTGTTTGCTTCTATCTGTATACTTCCTGTACATTGTGTACCTGTAAATTCAAAATATATACAAACATTTATATTTTTTCAAAAAATCTCCGTGTTATGTAATTTTTTCTTTACATATGTTTTACATTATTTATATACTGTGTCTGAACATTTGAGTAATTGTTTTTTGCCAACATCCGATAGTGTGCACGGGACGGGAGGAGCCCAGGTTGGATCTTCTCTCTCTTCTTAATTAATGGGAATGACAATATCTCCATCTACTCCAGATCGAAAAAGGAACATATGAGGCAACTGGCTGTGGTGTTCAGGAGGCTGCAATAACACGGAACAAACGAAAGTCTAA
Source organism: Ambystoma mexicanum (assembly GCF_040938575.1). Lineage (NCBI taxonomy): Eukaryota > Metazoa > Chordata > Amphibia > Caudata > Ambystomatidae > Ambystoma > Ambystoma mexicanum. The sequence continues at coordinate 96,500,266 of NC_090941.1, forward strand.
TTCATGCATTTACATTTTTTTAGTTTCATTTTCCAAGCACTATGCCTATTGATGGACCACAGAAACGTGGGAGACATTGATGTAGCTCGTCCCCCGAGGCAGAGGCATTACTGTTGGAGGGGCTCAGGGGGCTATAGCCCCAGGTCTTTTGGTTGTAGCCCTGGATAGATGCCCAGGGTGTACAATCAAAAGGCTATAGCTAGCCGCGAGTCCCCCCAATTCCAACATTACTTTAGCCCCTGATCTATTCCAGACCTAGCAACACCCCTGCCCAGAGGAATCCTTCCAAAATGTGTAGTTTCCCATGGATGGTAACATTCTATGGTGAAAAACGTCCTCAGAACATTGACAAACAAAGACAACTGCTGGGTCTGGGGGCCTTAAGAAGCATCATCATGAAGAATGCTCTAATGGATGACACCACGAGTTTGTTTTTTGGCACCAACATGGAATTAGAAATGTAATGTATGCCTGCCAGTGGGTCCGGGTGGGGGGCAGACCTAGTACAACATGATCAAGATGGCATGGCCAAATTGGTAGCATAATCCAGCAAGACTGTCCCCCCACAGAACGGCAGCATTTCCAAATTAAAATGGAAGCCCTGTCCATGCTCCTTTGGTGTAATCGCTTGCACTTGTTTATATTCTGGGAGGGCAGTAACTGTGGTCATAGACTATAAGTTTTTGGTGCTTTTCGGGTTAAGTTTGGCACCCTGACCCTCTCTCTGACTGGAGAGCTGGCCGTTTCACTGTAATTCTGGGCATGGGCAACTCTCTGCAGGCAAGGAAGGTGTGATATTGCAGGATTTGTATCTGGTAATTCTACCAGATCTGATATCGAGATTCATCGCTCTCGCACACATAGACCATCAAGGGGCCAGTGAGATGTAAACCAAGCTGTGAGCAAAGGTCTGTTTTCCCAGTCCAGACGGAGAAGTGGTCTCCTCTTTATTTGCATGTAAATGGTGCCAAGCTACCTGAGCACATTTAAGGACACCAGCAATTCACAGATCTGTGTGGTCACTGCAAATTCAAAATACCGAATTTGAAAATGTCGATTTCTTTTTCTTTTCATGCAATTATATGCTGTGGGAGACCCCCTACCATACTCTCCTCACATATTGTAGGTAATACCCTAACCCACCCCCCACATATAATTGCTGCGAAAATTCGCAGCAAAATCTTTGACATTTTCGCATTCAGTATTTTTGAATGTGCAATAATGTGGCGATACCCAATTCACTAGAGAGAAATGCAATCACATGGAAACATTTGAGCATAGACCTATGTATCATCCTCTAGGAAAGGCACTTCCTGGAAGCATTAGATGAGTTTTAAAATCCATCACCTGTACAGTTGCTACGATGGTCCTTCTAAAAACTGAGGAACTGTTTGGAGGTCATGGCATACCTGCCATGCCATGGTCCAACGGGGATACCATAATGTTCATGAGAACTCTCAACAAAATATTGTGCATTGCCCATGAAAAACGGGAAGCACTAGAACATGCTCTCACAAAGCTTCTCATGGCCTATTGTACCACACTGCATACTGCCAGGGGTGCGGCACCCGTAGAGGCAAATTGGGATTGAAAGGTGAAGTCCATTGTACTGGAACGCCAGTCAAGAGAGAGTGCAAACTGACATGAGACCTGTAACAGAAAGAAAAGACAGTATAATGACAGACACCAGCAGGAGAATCTCAGAGGCATGCCATTGGACATTAGTGAGTATGTGCTGATACAGCACCATTCACTTTACTGTCCCAGACCAGCTTGCTGCATCCCCTAATTTCTACACCACCACTCAAGGGCAAACACCCATGCTGAATGCAAAACATGTAGGTAGAAATAAGGAGGGATTTATTACACTGTATAACATCTACAAAAACAACACTTCCACCACATACTGCAGCATCATATACACATACATATAAAAGAACAAAAATGTGTGTTTCCTATGAATCACCATCATATTCTTTGTATAGTGCTGAGTATAGAGATATCATGTTCTGTTCTGTGTTTTATAGAACAGAAATTTAGAATCTGACTACCATGGTACCAGGGACCACATTTTAGAGGCAAAACAGGGAAGTGTCTGTTTGAGTTTCTGGTTGAAACTATCAAGGACAGAGCTATTGGCAAACAGCAACTCTAGGTTTAGAAGTTTCAGGTCATCATAGAATAGGATGCCCCATAATTTGATGTAGAATGCAGAATATCAAAATGAAAATTGAACCCTGATTTAATGAGTGCAGTGTACACGTCTGGTCAGATTTATAGTTGCACACGGGCATATACAAATTGCTACAAGGCGCACAAAAAATGTATTGAGAATCAATGGGAGCTTTTTCGAAGGACACCAAATTGTTGTATGAGTAATGCAATTGTCGAGACATTACACCATCTCCTTGTATGAATAGTCCTTGAACCACCAGCCCACATGGTTATAGGTCAATTTCCTTACTGGACATTGCCAGCAAGTTGTTCTCCAAATGTGTGTTGCTCAGACTGGTGGAGTGGGCTCAAAGTAACAATGTCTTAAAGCCTTCCCAAGCGGGTTTCAAGGTAGGGCTTAGTACAGTGGACCACTGCGTCACTCCGAGCACCATCATGGAGAAATACGATAAGGTCAAGGGAGGGAGATTATTTCTGGCTTTTTCCAGATTTGGAGAAATCATTTTATTTGATGGATAGAAAAATTGTGGCATAATTTACATTTTTATTGGGACCCCTAATGATTTATTCAATCTTATCCAACTTCAATACGCAGACATCTCAGCGTCTGTCCAATGTACACGCTCAGGGAAGTAAACATTGTTTTTTCCACCAATAAAGATGAAAATCAAGTAAGTCACTGGGTGCCACTGTATTCCTTTCAGACTTTGGCTCTAGCACTTCTCTTAGGAAAGTTAATCTACCCTCTCTGAAGGGTACTTTTTATAGCATGCTTCTTTATGTCAATGACACAGCTATTTTGCATAAGACATTAACATGGTCTTCTATAAACAAATGGCTAGTTTGAAATTAAATATGATGAAAACAAAACTGATGGTATTTGGGAAAAGGGTGAAACCTTTTAGCTAGTTTTTAAAGGAATGTAGACATGAGGAGGTAGTCTCCTCTTTATTTGAGCCTATTCTTCTCAAATAACGGTGCTTGGGCAATAATTTTAAGAAGACAGCTGAAAGGGCATCATTAAGGATTAAAGAGATGTTTACAGTTTTATTTCAAGCTTGAGGCATTCAGATTGGACAAGTGCCTGGAGCAATATAAGGCAAAGGTCTGTTCCATGATTTTCTATGGCAGCGAAATCTGGGGTGGTTCGAACTGTCATGTCTTGGAGGGGTTGTAAAATAAATTCCTGTGCCACATAGCAGGCCTTCCTCCAGGTAAACCTGATAGCACCGTTTTAGCTGTATTGGTGGTGTTAAGTTTGAAGGTTACCTCCTAAGAGTGCATTTCAAAATACCTGTGTCATGTAACATTGGTAAAAAAAGTGATTAGGAATAAAAATGATATTTTTCGGAATTCTATTGAGCCTGTTTTCTCTGCCCAAATGGGTTTTTGCACAAAACATGGTGGCAATCATTGGTCAATACTTTGAGCATTTGACAACTACTACATAGAGGGGTGTGGTGGTATTAACTAGGTATTTGGATTAATTCATTGGCTTGTTAATTTAAACTCATTAACAGTAACTTAATTGGATTTGAATATAGCACAAATTAGTTATGAAAAATGTGGCATGCATTTGCCTTATCTGACCGTTATCCAAGTGCCAGATGGGCAGCTTATCAAACAACGACAATTTTTTCCACTAGGACACTTTAATCATAAATATAGGTGGCAGTAAAAATAATACTTCCGATAAATGTAATGTATGGTGGAATCAAACACAAACCTTACTTGTACAAAAACTAGGGCATGCAAATTATTTAATAAAGGAAAGTCAGGTATGCATGCCACTCATTTGTCCATTATGCTCCTACTAGCTGTAGAAAGGAACAGAATTTGGCAATGTTCTCCAGGCCACAAACATGGTTCAATTATTTTGATAATTAATATATTTTCTCAGCTGGGCAAACTATCTGAAGATGACAGGGTTTGAACAATGACACTGCTATAATAAGAAAGAACATTTACTGAAAAATAATTTGTACTGTGGCAACAAACACATCTTTCATGTACAGAAATAAGCCAACTGGAACCAGAGCAGGCTCATTGGCCAACATTCTCGCACAGTCCAGGACTCTTTCCTGGCTATAATGTTATTGGGGTCTCACCCCTTTGGGATTTCCTTCTAGGCCTCCACACACGGCCCAGAGCAACTGGCGAGCAACAATTTAGTGTGCCGCGAGCAACATGTTGCTCCCCAGCTATACTTTGGGGATCACTGAATTATGCAGACGATACGCAGCTGGTCCTACAAATTGATGGTGATTATCACACCGGTCTCCTGTCTGTCAATATTTTATTTGACATGATGCAAAGATGGATGACACAGAATTCACTGGCTTTGAACTGTGATAAAACTGAGCTTATGCTTATAGGCTCTTCTTAGATAATAAAAAAAATGTGATGCCCGCTACTCTCATTTTAGTATTTCTAATAACCTTATTCCATTTAGTACCCATGTTAAAACACTGGGTGTTCTTCTGGATTCTAGCCTTGAAGTCTTGTTCTTACACAAATAGCTTGTTGTGAGAAATTAAACACGATTGAGCACCTTGACTCATTAGCAACGGCATTAATCAACTCTCGTCTTGAGTATTGCAATTGTTTGCTAGCAGCTGTCAAAGAAATATTCAGTCACCAGGTTATACAAAATAATACAGTCAGGACTATTTGTAACCTGGGTCCATGCAAACACTTTGTGCCTTGAAACACTTGTGTATAGGCACGCTACAAATGCCATATCATATCATAAAACAGAATCCAGGCGATACCTTCATTGGTTGCCCGTACATCACTGCATTTCCTACAAGATTCTCACATCGACAAATAAATGCCAGAACATTAAGCTCATAGTTATCTCTCCAATCAGTTGCCCAAAGTCACAGCCTCTCATTCTCTTAGATCTACGCAACTTTCTCGGATCCACCTGACTTGATTTAAACGTAAAATTGATGGTGGTCGATCTTTCCCCATGCAGACTCCAATTCTTTGGAACATATTGCCAGTTTCTCTCTGGAACACGCCTTCTTTTTTACGGTTTAAAAAAGGTATTCAAATGTTCTTTTTAAATTCTAATAATTCGAATGACTGGCCTGCTGCAGCCGGCCAACTGACAGTTTTCTGCTTTGTGTATTAACTACTCTCTGGCTGTATCCTTTCCATCCTTTCCTGATTTCATTGCACTGAGGCCTATGGGCGAGTTGCGCTGAACAAGATGTTAGTAACATAACATAACAATGTCACCCAAGGGAGCTTGGGGTGGTTCCCCTAAAACAGTGTTAAGCAATATTTTAACATGATGCATTATTGTGCTCAATATTATGGATGCATTATATTATAAAAGTACAGAGGTTATGTGAGGAAACACACACACTATTCCAATAATTCAAATGCCACGTCCAACTACCTAGAGTTATCCCTATGTGAGTCTCAATGCTTCATGATATACTCATTAGGCAAACTTGCCTTTGTCATTTCCTTTGCACCTGCACATCCCCATTGACCATTGGAAATGATCCTATGTCACTGCCATTGCATTGTGGGCTGCCCAATTATGCTCAGATCTGCTGACATGTCAGGTTCCTTTGTCTCTGAATTGACCCATCAGAATTGCATTGCCCTCAGATATGCTGTATGTCCCATCACAATTCCCCCCGAATTTCCAGATGGCACGCCCATATAGCATAACCCCAGTTCACCTCATATTACTTGTAGAGTTCCACATGGAAGACATATTCCTATAGCACAGCCCCAAGTCACAATCCATTGTTGCTTACATTTTCCGATGTCACTAATTGTCCAGACGACTGCCCATGTGAATTCCCAATGTCCCGCTACTGGCCCATGCCAAACACATTCTCCTGGGAACTGCCCCATGTCACAAGACATAACAGATTATGCTATCATTAATAGTCTCTTTGGTCTATGTGGCTGTTGCAAAGATCCTAAATCAGCCTTCCAAGGTTTATATAATGAATAACTGTGCATAGCATTTCATCAACATGATTCATGTATGTACACAGAGACAACTTTGTGTTGTGTGATATTAAATTATTATTAATCCAATTTGTTACACTGGTTATTATTAATATTAATGTTACCATTGCAATTCTGTGAACAGGCCGCAACTGTTAGTGACAACCTGAAGACAACGACTTTTTTTTTCTGTACACATTATTTTCTTAGGAAAACACATTGGGTTGTGTGGTGAATTGAGACTGGTCTGTAAATTGGCACTAGTTACAGAGCACATTTTACTATTAATACTTCGCCTGTCTGGGCACGATTCCTAAAGAAACATGTTCATCAAAAAAGAGTAAGATTGTTGGTTCCTTGTTACAATCATACACGAAATCTCATATAGAATGAACTACTGAACTTTAGGGATGCAACGATACCCAACACACTCTTTGATATGGGCAATTGCTTATTGTTTGCGTGCCACAGACATATTGTTAATTGTGATGTGAACGACATTCGAAAATCGGCAAAACACGTTGTTGTGTGTGTAACAGACACAATATTAAAATGCATTTTTTTGTAATTAAGTGCTTCTCTTTCCTTAAAGACCAGAGCTGGAAGAATGCTGGGACAGTGTGGCGGGAAGTTCACATGTGTTCAAACAGTTCTTACCACCACAGTATAGATGCGTCATAGTAATACATGCCACAAGCAAAGGCTTTATAATGATTCAGTCCAGGCCTGTTAATAAACATGTTTGCTAGGCCAGTGTGAGCCTCTACTGCTGGACGTGTTGGGGAATGGTGTCCATGACACGGTTTGCCACCGAAATCCCCTTCATCATAATGATGATGTTCAGAGAAGGTCAAGGGGAGGTATGGATGTCCCCATTGAGCTGAGGTCCTGGTGATCTAGTTGCCCAACCAAAGCAAAGAGTTAAGGAAGATCTCTAATTTGTTGGACGGGCAGATGTTACCAGATGTTCACTACAAGAGTGAGAGAGTTCGTGAGTTCTCTCTCTCTCTCTCTCTCTCTCTCTCTCTCTCTCTCTCTCTCTCTCTCTCTCTCTCTCTCTCTCTCTCTCTCTCTCTCTCTCTCTCTCTCTCTCTCTCTCTCTCTCTCTCTCTCTCTCTCTCTCTCTCTCTCTCTCTCTCTCTCTCTCTCTCTCTCTCTCCCCCCCCCCCCCCCCCCAGTGCCAATCCCCAATCTATCATATAATCTGCACATTCATCGACATATACTTTCACTTACCCTCAGAGGTGCTCATTAACTACGTCACATGTTCATCTTTTTGTGTTCAGTGCAGGGGCTTATTATGCCTTGGCAAGGGATGGAGCAATGGGGTGGGGGGGGGCGGGTGACTGAAGAAGGGCGTAGAAGGATGCAGACGAGTTGCACCATCTCAGGTGGGTGGAAGAGTGATGGGGAGGTTACGGGGTCATCCTTTCACACACAAAATTAATGTGATATGGTGGAGGACGTGGAGTTGGGGGAGAGGGAGGAAGTTGGGGGTCTCTACTCCACATGGAAGGACAAGCCATGTGGGAAGTGACAGATTGGGAATATGTCCTGCTACAACATGAAATGGAATATCAGCAAAAAGAGAAAGGAACTGGGCTTCAAAATGGTAGTTTGGAAAAGTATGTTTGATATGTGTAACATTACTGTTATCAAGAACTCAGCTAGTCACAAGATTATTAACACACATTGGAATAATTGCCTTGTAATTCAACATCATAGCACTTTAGAGTGATATCTGCCGGCAGTGCTTCAGGGGACTGTCCACAGGTCTGCTTGGGAAGGTGGCGCCCTGAGAGCTTTGGTTGATTGCGACACATGTGAAAGCCCATAATGTCATGAATGTAATGTAATGTATGCGCACATTAACACGACCCATGTTATCACATGAACGCGAGCTTAGCTGCCTGAGAACTGGCATGAAGGCCACATGGGCACTTGTTACTAGATCGGATATTATTGCGTGACATGGAAGGATCTGCTGGAGGTGGCTGTCTGAATCACATGCATAAGCCAAAGTACTGTAAAGCCGTGCCCTCCAATATCACAGGATGCTTCACTAGGACATTTATTGGTAATGTAACCGACTAAATATGTCATACTCACTCTTCTGTGCAAAGCTTATATTCTAAAACCCCAAAAACCTGAGATTTCTGTGTTCAGGGGACACGGTTTGGGATAAGGTTACTGTGCCAGAGTCACTGTTCATGTCACAGTAAGCACACCTGCATGGAAACAATACTCTTCTCTGTCTTTTCGACCTCAGATTGCTTATTGGATTACTAGAAGATGGATTTGGGTTCCTACCTCTGATACACTGTTCTATACTACTTGATTGTTCCCACGTGTTTCCCGAGCCCAGAAATATGTCCCATCATTCTGTCTACCATACACTCTTCACCACTTATGAAATGTGATATGTCTCTAGATTGTGTCTCATGGTTTTCCTGGTACAGTGGGATTGATCATTAACCTGACAGGTGGACATGCATTGTATTGAATCATTGACAGGTCTTCCAAAACCGCACGGAATGTGCATGCGGATGCATGTGGTGTGCTGCAGAGCCATCACCCCCAGACACTTCTCACTGGGGGTGCAGAGAGCCACTTAATCTAGGATCCTTATCCAACTTTACCATCGCACCCCATACAACTGGGGTCAGTCTCACAAGTAATTTTTTCCCGCTGTCACAAATTCACTGACAGGGAAATCCACTGTGTGCCCGAACATGATACATGCTGCAGATTAGATAAGGTTTCTGCACTATTCATATCTGCTAATAATTGATCATTTGCCTGTGATAATCAATTTGATAGTCACATGCAGTGAGGTTGCTGTTTATTTTCGAGTATGGTGAGACTACAGTCTGTTGAAGGCCATATACTGCAAAGTGAGTTGAAGCGATAACAATGGCAGTACGGCGCTATACAAACATCGAGTAACATAACATATAATATCAAGCATAATTCAACATATCTCTCACCAATGTAGACAGTTGCATTAAAAGCACAAAGGTGAAAAAAAAACTTCACTCTACCAGCCAGCAGGAAAGAAAAGCATAAGCCCTGTAAAACATTCAATTCCTTTACAAAATTATAAAACAAATAAGTACTTGGAATGGGAAGAGAAAATAAGCTCCAACAGCAGCATTCCCTAGCTCTGGTCCCAACTCTCACAGTAGCCCGGGTTTGTGCAAATTGGCTGATCCTATACACACAAAAGGTGTTTTGCTCAGTTTATGGGGGGTTGTAAAGCTCTTTGTACTGGAAATCTCCCCTTAAACCTCCTCATTTGTTTAACCATGAGACAGAGGGAGGGCTATTGTGCATTGCTTTTATGGACACGGACTGCAGTTGTCCAGTTAGGGGCGTGTGTGGGGTTATTTTACTGCCTTGTTATTCTGGGTTCTGTACCATACAGCACCTACAGCAGCTGCACATTTAGGGGTGAATGTGGGGTATTTGAACTCCATTGTATATCCAGTTGCTATGCTATAGGGCATATACAGAAGTCCACAGGTAGCGCTTAGTCTGGGGTGTTTGCACTGCTTCAGGCCTCAGTATGCCATACCCAAAGGCACATAGCTTCAGCACTTTTAGATCATTATGGTGGTGACTGACACAGACAAAAGAAACTCTTAACATAACATACTATACAAAACTCTTAGACATTGACACATTTCGGCTGCTCTTCAGTTACCTTCAGTGTTTTGAGAAAGTCCAAGAGCCGTGAGAAGCAATACAAGGAACCCACACAAACGGGTATTTCTTTTCTTTCTCTGTGAATGTCTTCCCACTCCTCCCCTTAGCATGATGGACGGGCGGGCCTCAGAGCAATTAGACTGCTAGCCATGCTCTTTTTAGCAGTGCAAATTGTTCTTCTTAAAGACACATCATGGCACCTTGACATGGAATATTTAGGGGGGTGTGTGTGTGTCTGCGTGTGTGTGTAAAAGAGTGCAGAAGGTGAGAGCAGAGGAAGGGCATTTTAACCCTGTGTGCCTTCGCTCACTACCACATACGCAGAATAAAAGAATAAACCATGCTCATACATGCACTTTATGGAAACCCCATTAAAGGAAAATGGGACGTTGAACATTGTTGAATGCTTGCTCTAAAATACAATTCTGTTTCGGATGAAACGTGTTTAGTCTGGGGGTGGGGCAGTGTTGGCAGCAATGTGTGCTTGAATAGGATTTAATGGTACTTTGCATGGGCTGTGAAAGGGGTTTATCCTCCACAACTGGTGCATTTAATTATTTCCCTGTGTCTTGAAACTTTACCGGTTTATGAAAATATATGGGCATGGATTGGGCTGGAAAGAAGTGACCGACTCTGTCATATGTGTAAAGTAACAGAGAAGTCAGCTTGACACCTGTTTATACAATGCAGTACTTTAGCACCCCTCCATAAGAGAGGCTATCATAGGTTTGTGGACTATACCTTATACCAATCCGGATGCCTCATTTACGGAGCAAAATCCCTGGTCATGGCAGTGGCTGCATTCCACGTATGGCAGAAGGTTGAGCAATGTTTGGTTGCTCTGTGAGATAGTAAATGAAGGGAAATAGAACAAGGGTAGAGAGGTCAAGTTCAGGAATTGCTACAAATGCACAAGTAGGGTGGCCACTGAGAGGTAGTGGCAAAAAACACTAAAGTTTAATAAATTAGAGCAAAATTATAACAAGTATTAAATCAACCAACAGGTGACAACGTAATTACAGGTCAAATACAAATATAACATTCACACTGTATGAAATAGGAAAACAATAACAAAAAGGCCTAATAGTGAACAAAAATAAGGACAGGTCAGTACACAACTCAGAGGTAAGTCACTGTGTACTATTTGCAATAATTTCACACATATTTCAATTTAGCAACTCTGATGTTCTGCAGATTCATGAAGTCTCGACATGTTTCAGTTCATGTGTCATGTGTACCAAACTTTCTTCAGGACAGAAATTCAATAAGAATTCCTATCGTCAAAACAATTAGTATGGGCCAGTCACAAGACCTTGCAATGGTTCTTGTGGGGGTGAACAGCTTTATAATTGAGGTGTCAAAGGAAGAACTCATTGTTCCTTGGGCATAGCTTAAGGTGTAACTGTAGATGGAGAGAAGTCTCTGTCCTCTATATTAGAGGGGGCTTGGAAAAACACTGAATGTGAGTGGCAGAGATCAATAGAGCTCCTAGCATCAGCACCCGGATTTCAGACCCAGATTTCAGACTCCACTATGTGCACTAGGAACCATGCCAAAGGCTCCTAATGATGTTGGTAAGGTCTATGTTGTAACATACCTATTACCAATGCCCTGGCAATGGCAATGGAAACCAATGAAACAAGTACTCCCGTCACCCAATGGTCACCAACATAATAAGGCTCAACCTCTATTTTCCAGGAGCACTGAAATACATAGTCTTATCTAAAGTACTGTGGTATGGTGGTCCGAACCATTCACCAAATTCCCTCAGAAGAAACTTTGGTCCCCCTGGGAGCAACAGCAATGAGATGCCGTGTAGTGTACTAACAAACTAGTACGTGACCATGTGACATGACTGGGACCAAACCTCTAACCTTCTTATTGCCACACCCGAAAACCCTGCTTCCATCTTTAAAAGAACAAACCGCTGATCCTGACCGTCATGTCTAAACTCAATAATGCAATCATCGCTCTCAAACCCAAATCAATGACTACACCCCAACATCCAAATGTTGAACCACGTCATATTCAAGGAATTTTGAGAAAAACAGCCACTGCGTTCACAGATTCAAGTAGGAAAGCACTTAGTCCCTCACATCCTTCCATGTGTCGACTGATCAAATTCACTAATTATCATCTGATACTGGATTAAATAAAGATGCCCCTAATTAATAAACCCATCGATAAGGCCATTCAGAGCTTTTTTATGTGTAGTCAATGTTATGCCGCAATACATTATATGTCTGATGTATGTTTCCAAAACAATCTGCATGTAGTTATCTATATTACCAACCCCCTGACGTCTTACTTACCTTACTGTTATGAATTCCAATAGACAATTACAGTACACATCACAAACCTGCCCTCAAGCCCTTCATAGCTAAGGAAAACATCACATCTATATCAAATACAAAGTTCTTTAAACAACACAAAACCCAACATATATAGATACACCCATCCATTTTTATGACGAGAGATATAGCAACATTAAGGAACATTCATTCAATACACCAATGTTGTCTATAAAAGGTGCTTAGACTTTTTAGATGAAACAATTTAAGCTGAATTCCTCATGCATACTTATAAGGTGAACTGTGTCTAACACATGTATCGAGAAAATGTCCCTTTGAAGTAAGCTGGTATTGTAGTCGACACTTCTGAGTAGGGGCTTGGCTACCTCCACTATTAATTAAAATGATGTGCAACAGGTGACTTCACGTTGCCTGTTCCGACATTAGATTTGTGTTTCGTCCATCTTTCTCTATCCATTCTTGTTGTCTGGCCCACATAAAGTGGCCTAAACTGACATTTTATAGTGTAGATGACTCCTGCATTCATACACGTGGAATAATCACGTAATGTGATTTATTTAAGTGTGTGTGGTGCCTAATTGTGTGGCCTTTCATCACATTATTGCAATTGTGACATTGCAAACAAGGGAAGGTGCCCTTCTTGCAGGTACAGAAGAACTGTTTGTCTATCTCAGGGAGATTTTTCAGCACAAACCAGCTTATCCCTGAGGTTGGTCCCACGCTTGTAGGCCATCATGGGTGCCTTTGGACATATTTTAAGAAGTTGAGGCTCATGGTGAAGGATATTTCAATTCTTTTTAAAAATCCTACCAATCTGGAAGCTCTGCTGCAAATATTTCTAGACATATAAAAAGTGGAGGGTCGGCTTCTCTGTGCTTTGGTCTCAACAAGGACCTCCGTCATAATCCTCTTCAATCTCAGCATTTGATTGTATGAAAGACTTTTTATCATTGCTCTGGAATGAAAACTGCCATACTCGAGTCAATTGTTTACGTGTGTAGGTTTCTGATATGAGGTTGTGACTATCTTACAGTCTTTAATTGTCAACTCAACATCCAGAAAACATAAAATTGGTTCTCCAATTTCCAAAGTGAATTTAATGTGAGAATGTACTGAGTTTAAATGATCAAAGAAGGTTATTAGGTCTTGTTTATTACCCCTCCAGAGGCCAAAAATATTCTCAATGTGACGCCTCCAGATAATAAGTTTGTCCAGCCACTGAGAATTATCCAAAACAAACGTCTTTTCAAACCAATACATAAAGATGTTGGCATATTCCGGGGCTATAGACAACCCCATTGATGCACCTGATGCCTGGGACATAAAATGTGCCATGATACATACATGTTTTTTTTAACAAAGTCATGTTAATACAATCAATAATACATGTGTTGTTCTTGTGCACATTCTCTGAGTTCAGTAGCATCCAGTCTCTGGCTTCAATTCCCTGTCTGTGTGGAATAGATGTGTACAAACTGCTAACATCTAATGAGAACAGTGTATGTTCCTGTGTCAGGACTCTGTCCTCTCGTGGGTTTGACCTCCCCTGATGATACATATTGTCCCTAAACAACATCCTTCCAATGATGGGGTTTCACACTCCGGTTCAAGTAATCCACCATGTACAAGAAAACCTCAGCAGAGTTTCCATTCCAGTCATTTCACACGGTATGAGAGATTGCAGTACCTTTCATGCTATAGGTTGCCATGGGAACTAAGGAAGCGTTACCATAGGATCTGTCACAAGGGGACGAGTCAGGTGATTCGGAGTTTGAATTAAAGAAGCCCTCTGCAGAGGATCGGAGCTTCTGAATGAATTTGCTGATTTCGTTCTGTGAGTTCTTGTTTCATGCTCCATTGTTGAAGACCTGTTTCTGATTCGGATTCAGCATTCGCCTGAGCCCTTGTCCTGTACTCTGATTTCGTAACGTTCTGGCCCTTGCCTTCCAGACTGACTGTTTTTGGATTCCCCTGTGTACTGTTATGCCCGCCTGCTGCCGAACACCTTGACTTGTTGCACAGACTTCCTGCTTCCTAACGCTTTATACTACTTACCGTCTGCACAATGCCGACCTTGCCTGCTGCTACTACCTGAGACTCCACAGTGCTACCAGACACCGCCCTCTATTCTTCACCTCTTCACAGACATCTTTTGCGATTTCGGATCCTTCTCACAAACTACAAAAAACACTGGTAATTGTATCCAAAAGGACTAGAGACACTGTTGCACTCTAATAGGCGTCCTCGTTCCGTCGGCATAGAACTTTCTCCTTGGTTTGCTTCAGTTCATCATCAAGGATTCTCGACCCCTCTTCACTCCTGGTACCACTTCTATGAAACTCGGGGACTATCAACCTGGTATCAGTATTTCTATCTGTGCTCGTTGCTTCCTGGTCTAGGCCATTTCATCTTGCTGATTACTGCGCTGTGTTACAGGTGTATAATTACCAAAGATACTGACACAGCGCACTGTATTGTCTACGACCTGGCATATGTCAGCCTGCTCTGATTCAGAGATTAGTTATATCAGTGATTCTGTGTTTTTGTCTACTGTATTAGTGCTAACCATGTCTTTTCTTCTTTGCAGCCAGTGGGTTGAGGTTCAAATCCCTGTCTTTCAATCAATTGACACCATGGATTATCGCATTCGAACAACCAAGGAGTACATTGGTAGGAAGAACTTGTTGTCTACGAGATCTGCTGTCTTCTGCTGTCTTCCTCCACATTGACAGAACAATCTCACAGTTCTGTGAGGATTCTACTTAAGGGATTGATCCCTAACATCCTGATCATGAGTGACAATGGTGTCAATGCACTTTAAGAAATCTGTTGTGTCCTGTAAATAGGTTGATATGCTTTGTACCACTTGATCTATCTGCTGTATTTGATAATGTGGATAATTTCACACTTACCTTTTTCATATCGTCACTTAGTATCTGTAGAATGGTTTCTATCTTGGTTTACATCTTATCTTCAAAATTAATCTTTTTCAGTATCCTGACAGGATTCCATGTCACAAGTTTACTCTATTCAATTTGGTGTACCCAGCGTTCTGTATTGGGTCACATTGTATTTGTTTGCATTACACTACCCCTCTTGCCTCTCTAATATCTTCCTTTGCGTTTCAAGCACTTTTATACGCATATAACACCCAACCCTTTCTTTCCTTTTCTGATTTCTCTGATGTATTATACCAAACACTTTTAAAAAGTCTGATAAGCATTAAATTATGATGGCATCTGATTATTTACAATGAAATCCCAAGAAAACTGAAGTCATGTTTTTTCAAGCATCATCTTTGGTTGCCGTCCCCATTGTTTTTACTCCCTACTGCTTCGTCTATCTCCCAGACTGAAGTTTGAAATGCAGACTTTCTATTTGATTCTTTTTCTTTTGAAGAACAAATCTTATCAGTCACCTGAACCTTGTAGATTCCAACTCTTCAACGTCCAAGATGCATCACGTACTGACATGTTCAACTACAAAATTACTACTTCAGTCCTTGGTATTCTTTTTGTTTAATTTCATTTTATTGTTTAAAGTGCTAAACTATGGCTTGAAGGCATCTAGGCACTAGAAACTAATGTGAGAAGAAGCCACTATAGCAGAAGGAAGGAAATGAAAATAAACTAAAAAAGATATGTCTTTAAGCAATTCGGAAACCTAGATGGTCATTCACCACCCAAAGCTGATCAGGGAGAGAGTTCCACAGGGCGGAAGCCAGAGTGGGAAAAGCTTGGCCCCCCGCTCGAGCTCTGCGAAATCTGGGGACTACCATATTTTTCTGAGAGGCAGATCGAAGGGATGTGGATGGGGTTTAGGGAATCAACTAAGCCTGTAAATACTCGGCACCAGAGTGGTGATGGGCAATGCAGAGAGGATTAAACTTAATGTGACTGCCGACCAGGAGTCAATGAAGTTGTTGAAGGATACCCTCCATGTGGGACAGACGATTAGCTCCAAGTGCCAGCCGGGCTGCAGCATTTTGAAGAAGCTGCAGTCATTGAATTAAAAAGGCTGGCTGACCCAGGTAGATACCATTACAGAAGTCCATGGACCCCAGGATTGAGGAAACTGCTACTTTAGCTCAGGATGTTCAGCTTCAAAAAGCCAGAGCTACAAACTCACGAGATCTGAAGTTCCTGGGAACCAGAGGGAAGAATGTTATAACCAAAGCTTTTCAATGACTTACTAGGTTGAGGACAAGGGCCCAAGGAGTCCAGCCAAAAGCATTTGTCCAGGCTGCCTGCTGTGCATCAGAGCCAGTCACCAAAATCTCTGCTTTACCTCAATTTAATTTCAGCTAGTTTTTTGCCACCTATTCTCCTACTGCCATCAGGCAATTTCTCAGTTTAGGAGTAGACCATATTTCCCCTTATTTAGTAAACCCTCCTTGGCTGCCTATTCACTTAAGGGTAACATTTCATTATTTGGTTAAATTATATGAACCACCCAGAAAACTACATTTATCTGCCCAATGTCTATTAACTACACACCACCTCTGCTTATTCTACTTCACGATTTCCTTCTTTCCAAAGACTGGCCCCAACAATGTGGAATAGTTTACTATTAGCAAACAGTCTTGTACCACCTACATTGTATATAAAAAAATTCTTAAAACAACACCTCGTGGGATCAGCCATTGTTAACAACGAATGTATATGTTTCTCTGCTTGCTTCTTGATCTTTAACATCTCTGTCACTCATTTTACTGTACTGTTTACATGTTGCGCAGTGCTTTCAAAAAGAGTGCTATATAAATCCAATAAATAAATAAATGCATACATAAAAACATAAACATTTACTCCTCACACATCCTACTCTTGGAGTTGGCTACTTTCGGAGTTGATTTGGCAGCATAAGGATTCTTATTCTGGAGTTTACCAGTGGTTTCTTAAGTAGATATTGTAAGCCTATATATTTACCAGAATTGCCCAAGCTTGACTTCAAGTCCATCACTCACCCAACATAAATGAATCTCTAGCTTATAATGCTTCAAAACCGCCTTGGAATCCCTGTTTGCATATTATCTCAATATATACTCTATGTCACCTCTCTGTAGAAGACTGCCCATAAATAAAGTACAAACACACATCCACACTAATACATGCCCTTCCCTGACTCCCACACTGTGCTTGCAAACTCGCCCCCCTGCACCCAATCCCTTTTACATCATCCTTGCTCATACGACCCAACCCAGGTATACCATGGTCTGGTGGCCACAAGTGTCATTGTTTAGCCAGGCATGACTTGTGTCAGACTGCACAGCCCCACATATTAATTACATGTGGAACTGAAATGTACAAGCAGCAAGGAAACAATAAATTCACTTAAGATCAACATTGCCTTATATAACAACACACTATGTGACACATACTTGTCTCAGGTGCATTATTGGCACCCTCTAACAAAATGTTCTACACCTCTTGATTGCTTTCACAGGTTTCCTAAGCCCAACAATGTTTTCCCATTCTTCTGTCTATAATACAATATCTATCACTAGTGCAATTGTGACATATCACTTAAGATTATCTGATGGTGGGCTTCAGTCCTGCTGGTGGATCTGCTTTGTGAGACTTCATTAACATGTTTGCCAAAAGTGCATGGATTCTGCAAGTGATTGTATTTTATGTATTTGGCATGCTCTGCATGTGAGGTGTTGCAGAGCCATCAGTTGTAGACAGTTGCCATTGGGATTGGCATATGGTTTCACTTATCCTTGCTTCCCACTCCACCTTTAGCACTGCAATCTGCTGAATATGATCGAATCCAAAAACTATTTTTGTCCAGCTCTCACATTTTCACCAACACATCAGTCCACGTTGCGCCCAATCACCGAGCACACTACAGCCTATATAATGTCAATGCCCTATTCATATCTGCAAATAATTGGTCACATATGCCTGGAATTATACATTCTATGGTCACATGTAATCAAATTGCTATCTTTATTTTCATGTATGTTCAGAATATGGTCTGCTGCTAGATCCCAAAAGGACTCTCGATGGCTGTAAGGCATTACATAAATATCAAGTAACCTAACATATGCTACACACACAAATTGACTTTTTATTCAATAATTTCAGAAAGTGCAACATTATAGAATGCATACACTGTTGGAGCACAAATGTGATATACATGATTGCATTTGCTCTTTTATTTATGAGTAGAGCACCAGTTGATAGTTAAAGAGATTCATATTATGGAACATATAAGGGTGTTAAATAATAATGGTGAACGTTCTCCTGTGGCAATACATTGGAAGTCATGCCATTCTATATCAGGATTAGACCATTTATAATTCATTGTGGTCAAACATATTATTTTGTCACTGAGAAGATCTGACAAACTGAAACTGCAAGAGAACGTAAAGCACTATTTGGCAACTGCTTGCACACTAGCAGGCCGATTCATGGAATTAATGTGCACTGAAAATTCCCACGCAAGCATGCGAAACCGTGCGAATCGCAGTGCAAGTGCGAAAATCGCATCGAAACCCGCACACATCGATTCATGGAAGTCCTTGCGCGAGTAAAATCTGGGATGTGCACTGAAAATCTGCGTGGCGCACACCAGCGCACAGGTCATCTAACGGCGTGCGCAACGGCCACAGCGAAAGCGCACATAGCGCGGCGCGCCTAACAAAAGTAGGTGTAACACGGGGCGTGACACGCGGAATGGGGAACAACGCATGAAAATGTGGGCGTCACGGGGGAAGTACAGGAGGCAAGTGCGCGGAACGCCCACACGCTCGCCTACAACACGTATTCATGGAATCAAATAGGGCAAACCAGCGCATGGGCAAAGACGCGCACAGGCCTAAATACGTCCGCCACACGAAGGCAGGCGGTAGCATCCCTGTGCATGAAAAAATGTGCGCTAACAAAAAGCACGTATATAAAGCTCTGATGAATGTCCCATACTGTGGCCCTCTAGGACAAATGACGTGCAAAGGGGTACGTGACAAACACGGACACCCGCTGTGTCAAAAATAGCGTGTGCCTGTATTTCGGTGGTGCACGGGAAGTTTCACACGCGATTGGCCTTGGGCTAGCGGGGTACGTGTAAATCTGAGGTTCGCGGGAAGTTTTACACGCGATAGGCCCTGTGCGAGTGGGGTGCGTGTATTCCCGGGGTTCGCGTGAAGTTTCACACGCGATTAGCCTGGGCATGTGTAAATCTGGGGTTCGCGGGAAGTCTCACATGCAATTTCAGCAGGGTACGTGTATTTCGGGGGTGCCGTGGAGTCCTACACATCAATTGGCAGTGTGGCTCCTCCCAGGTGTTCGCTCTACACCCTCCACGGCCCCTGCAGGCAGCCCACACCACAGGGGACTACCCTGCACCCCTGGTCATGTCCCGCAGGCAGCCCATCAACCATGGGCATGCCCCCCAGGCAAGCCACATGTCAGCTTGCACTACTGATCACCAACGCATGATACCCTCCACCCCCACCCTCCCAGCACTGAGGGGCACCTGCCAGCAGGCCGCCCTCATGTCCCCCAGCACCCCCACCCCAGCAGTGCAGGGCACCTGCCAGCAGGCCCCCACTCATGTCCCACTCATGTCCCCTTGCACCCCCACCCCCAGCAGTGCAGGGCACCTGCCAGCAGGCCCCCACTCATGTTCCATTCATGTCCTCTTGCACCCCCACCCCCCTGCAGTGCAGGGCACCTGCCAGCAGGCCCCCACTCATGTCCCCTTGCACCCCCACCCCCCAGCAGTGCAGGGCACCTGCCAGCAGGCCCCCACTCATGTCCCACTCATGTCCCCTTGCACCCCCACCCCCCAGCAGTGCAGGGCACCTGCCAGCAGGCCCCCACTCATGACCCCCTGCACCCCCACCCCCCCAGCAGTGCAGGGCACCTGCCAGCAGGCCCCCACTCATGTCCCCCTGCATCCCCAACCCCAGCAGTGCAGGGCACCTGACAGCAGGCCCCCACTCATGTCCCACTCATGTCCCCTTGCACCCCCACCCCCCAGCAGTGCAGGGCACCTGCCAGCAGGCCCCCACTCAGGTCCCACTCATGTCCCCTGGCACCCCCACCCCTCAGCACTGAGGGGCACCTGCCAGCAGGCTCCCACTCATGTCCCCCAGCACCCCCACCGCCCAGCAGAGCAGGGCACCTGCCAGCAGGCCCCCACTCATGTCCCCCAGCACCCCAACCGCTCAGCAGTGCAGGGCACCTGCCAGCAGGCCCCCACTCATGTCCCCTAGAACCCCAACCCCCCAGCAGTGCAGGGCACCTGCCAGCATGCCCCCACTCATGTCCCCTTGTACCCCCACCCCCCAGCACTGAGGGGCACCTGCCAGCAGGCCCCCACTCATGTCACCCAGTACCCCCACCCCCCAGCAGTGCAGGGCACCTGCCAGCAGGCCCCCACTCATGTCCCCTTGCACCCCCATCCCCCCAGCAGTGCAGGGCACCTGCCAGCAGGCCCCCACTCATGTCCGACTCATGCCCCCTTGGACCCCCACCCCCCAGCACTGAGGGGCACCTGCCAGCAGGACCCCACTCATGTCCCCCAGCAACCCCACCCCCCAGCAGTGCAGGGCACCTGCCAGCAGGCCCCCACTCATGCCACTCATGTCCCCCAGGACCCCCAGGACCCCCACCCCCCAGCAGTGAAATGGCGATCTCATGACACAAACCAAAAGTCAACTATGTACATCAACACACGTCCGCCACACGAAGGCAGGCGGTAGCGTTCCTGCGCATTAAAAAAATGTGCACTAACAAAAAGCACGTTTATACAGCTCTGATGAATGTCCCATACTGTGGCCCTCTAGGACAAATGACGTGCAAAGGGGTACGCGACAAACACGGACACCCGCTGTGTCAAAAATAGCTTGTATTTCGGGGTGCGCAGGAAGTTTCACACGCGATTGGGCCTGGGCGAGCGGGGTACGTGTATTTCAGGGGCTCGCAGGAAGTTTTACACACGACTGGGCCTGGGCGAGCGGGGTACGTGTATTACTGGGGTGGGTGGGGAAGTACAGGAGGCAAATGCGCGGAACGCCCACACGCACATCCAAAACACGTATTCATGGAATCGAAAGGGGGTAAAGCGTGCATCAAAAAAGACGCACTAATCTGGAAACACGTATGCCAGCAGGAAGCAGGCGTACGTGGACCCGCGCAGCATAAAAGTACGCGCAAACAGCAAGCAGTCTCAGACGCCAGGATGAACATACCGATCCTAGCAGCAGTGGTCGTGGGATACCGCAGGAGGAGGAGGATAGTCAGGCCCAGAATTTTCACACCCAGAACCAGCCTTTTTGGGATGCCTGATAACCAGGTGTATGGGAGGTACAGGATTCCACCTCATATAATACTCGACCTGGTCAGTAAGTGGGAGGATGACCTCACTTCACCCACCCTCTGCTCCCAAGCACTCAGCCTGCTGGAGAAGGTCCTCAATGTACTGCACTTTTTGGCCACCGGATCATTTCAGCGAACAAGTGCCATAGTGGGGGGGGGGTGTCACAGGCCACGCAGTCACGCTGCCTACACCAGGCCTTGGCCATCATGACTGCACGCCCATCAGTCCGCAGGCACATATACCTGCCCAGAACACCTGCAGAAAGGCAGGCTGCCGTCCAGGATTTCTACGGGGTGGCACAATTCCCCCAAAGTCCTAGGTGCCATTGATTGCACCCATGTGGCTCTACATCCCCCCAGGGCATCAGAGCACATATATAGAAACCGCAAGCACTGGCATTCCATCAATGTGCAGGTAGTATGTGATGCCAAGGGAATCATTACCTCAGTATATGCCAACTATCCAGGGTCCACCCATGACAGTTTCATTTACAGAATGTCAACCCTAAACCGGGACCTAGAAGCTGGCCGGCATGGCGATACATGGCTGCTTGGTGAGTATAAATGCCACAGCACATGCATGCATGCATGCCAGATACTGAGTAATGTCACAACCCCACTAATGATACCCCATCACCACCTCCTCAGTGGACAGTGCCTACCCTCTGAGCACCCACATGATGACGCCAATACGGAACCCCACCACGCCACCCGAGGTAAGATACAACACAGCCCATATTGAAACACGGGGCATAGTGGAGTGCACATTCGGAGTGCTCAAGTCACGCTTTCGCTCCCTTGACCGTTCTGGTGGGCAGCTGTTATACGCTCCTCAGTAGTGTGCAGGATCATAGTGGCAGCATGTGTCCTGCACAACGTTGCAACACGCCGGGGCCTGCCGGTGGACATGGTGGTGCCCCCACATCCCCAACCACATGCACGCCCGCTGCGCATGGGAGGGGAAAGGGCACGGGGTGAGGCAGCCCGTACGCAGCTGGTGGCTAATTACTTCACTTAGAATCACACCCCTGTAGAGTGAACACAGCCCTGCCACATACCAGCTTACAATCAATGATGATGACATAAGGGACAGTCAACTGTCACAACCATACCAGCCTGAGATTGGTCACCTGGAAGTGTCACAATGTGTGCATCCCTACCTACAGAAACACCACCAATGCTGTGTCATCAAAAGCGACATATGCTGCTAAATGCATTACCCCCTTGCAAAATACAACATGACAACAGTGCCATGTCACCCAACCCCTCCCCAGCGCCGCCACCCAACACACCATGGCATGTAATGCTATGTGAGAGCAAACAAAGCAATCCCGAAAACCTGACACAAGTGTCACAAAGTACAGTGTCCCTAATGGAAACTGGCCACACACAATATGCTCCAATTAATGTTGAACTAACAACACACATGACCAAATACTTACCAACAATACAATGCAGCTACACAAGCTCAAACATAACTAAAACATGACAGTACTAAGTTAAAGTAGTCATAGTCTTACAACCTGAATATGCCACCACATCGCCCCCTTCCAACTGTAGTCTTGCAGGCTTCAAAACTTGTCTGTGTACTGCATACAACATGAACTCCATCTCCAAAGTAGACGGCCTTGTGAAGACATGAGGAATGAACCTGCAAATTTAGAGGGAGACATCGAAGCAGAAGCATACATAATTACAACATACAGTGTACAATATAACAACAATATACACAAGGAATGTCTACACAGTATTGACTGCAGACTGCCCACAAAGGTCATGGGAGCCCAACATCACTGTGCACATCACTGTCACTTGGTCACACCCTTTGCAAGCCCATGGAAACGGGAAGCAGGAGGGGTGTGTGTCTCACAAACCCAAGCATCGAACCCAAACTCAGGACAAGCCTGCATGTGCCCAGTCGGAATACAGTGGATGCCCACGGGAGCCACAGATGGCAACACACTGTCAAAGAATAATCAAAAATCAAAAATCAAAAATGGCCATGTAGGGGTCGGGGGGCCACCCAGGAGGTCAGAGGACAGGGTGCGCACCAACAGCCGCCTGTGTGGATGTTGGGAAAAAAAAACACCTCCATGGGCTCATGGCCTGCACGGCTATGCCAATGTGGGAGAACTGCTGCTGTCGCTCTGAACACCCTCTGCTGCTGCCACAGGAGGTGGTGGTGCTATGGGAGGCAGCCCACGCAAAGCCCTGGTATGGTCCTCCATGTCAGCAAGCAATGTGGGTGTGGAAGGTCTCGTTCTGGAGGATTATAGTGCGGAGATCCCCAAGCAGCACCTGACGTGATGCCCGGATCTCCTCCCGAGTTGCTTGCATCTCAGCTGAGAGCGAACGTGTGAGCCGCTCCAGCTGCTGTTCTGTCCTCAAGTTAGTGGAAGTCTCAAGGTCAACAAGAGTCTCCCTGAGGTGATGGAGTTCTACCCTCAGGGCTTCCCTGTGGCCCTGGGACTCTATTGATATCGATTGGCGTAGAGTCTCCAGTGCTGCCCGTCTGTCCCTGTTGGATGCCAACATGTCCTCCCTGTGTGATTGGCAAATGGAGTCTGTTGCCTGCTGTAGTTGCTCCATCTGCCTTTCAGGGGGGACAATGGAAGTGGCCATCCTCTCCATTGCTTGAGCCATCATCTCAACTGATGCTGCCTGTTGGGTTGCCATACTGTACATGGATTGTTCCCATGCGGTATTGCCTGGTGGCGTACGGCCACCACGTCGGCGGGCACCATACCTGTTTGGGGCAAGGCGATCTGCGCCTTGCTGTGCCGGCATTGCCTGAGGCTGCAGGGCTGCATTCCCCCTCTGATCTGCTGGCCCAGGAACAGGATCAGATGTTGTGGAGTGTGACCCTGCACCCGTAACCGCCAAAGGCTGACTAACCAACACTGACATCTCCATAGAGGGTTCTACCCCTGATGCAGGTGGGTTGGACAGAACAGAATCCCTTCCAGAAACACTTACCTGCGACGCCACATAGGTCTCATCATCCGAATCAGCACCTGAATAGAGGTCTGGGGAGGTGCACCCAGAGACACCCCTTGACAGAATCGTCTGAAGCAAGAGTGGGTTCTCACCCACCACCACACCACGTCCCCCACTGGTGGCCGGTTGTGCCTCAGATTCCTCCTGGGTCTGCACCATCTCCTCAACCTCAACAGCATCAAGTGCGTCATCCCCTGCAAAAACATGAAAGACAAAAAATGGAAACAGCCATTAGCACCATAGCACACAAATAGGCCTGACAAGCTACAGAACCAGTACATGATTTACACATGTCCCACATGACTATAACCCTCCCATGCATGCACTGTCAGAGTTGGAAGGGGAGGCAAAAGTCAGACACTGATGACACCAAGATGGAAGAGCAACACATTTGCTGCATGCTGGGTAGCACTGCCATCACACATTGGCCTGTGAGTGGCATGTCCTGGACAAATAAATGACACATGCCATCACACAGATGGCATGTACCATAGCCATGGTACATTCCACAAGTACATCCATATGTCAGTGAATGAGTACTGTCACCCATCCATGTGAGATGGACATGAAGAGATGAAAAATGCCACATAGTGTGAAAAGATACGCCATGTGCCACACACTGCAACACATCCAGTGTACAAAAATACAGTGATTGCAGGGCCATGTACACATCAATGGTTGTGCACTTCAACATGACAGGAAACAACTAGCATGTTCCACATTCAAACAGTCCCAAAAACATCATGTGATCAGGACAATACTCATTCAGCCTGAATGGTGAAATCATTCAACTACCAAAGTGACACATGTGGGACAATGTGGGGTTCTTCAATGACAGAAGCATGTCACATATGTCACAATAGGGCTGAGGAATGCGTTGAAAAATTGGGAGAATTGAAACAATCAGCCTGAAAGAACACTGAAAAATACAAACAATGTTGTTGCATGATGCCACCTCAAGGGCAACTGCCGTAATGTTGCGCTAAATTACTACTGTGGGCAGAAGGGATACTGTCACACCCAAATTCAAGGCTGCGGAATGTTTTGGATGAATCACATGGGTGACCCATACTACTCAGTCACACACACCCTCACCGGCCACTCAATCAGAACCCGTCACCCAAACAACATACACATGCATTACACACACACGCCTTCGCACTCACCGGACAATGTGTCATAATCGGGTAGTTGTCCCACACCTCGGTTCTGTTCCTCTGTGACGAAGGTCCCAGAACAGACTCATGTTCAGTGAGTTTGTTGTCCTCTTGTGGAGACCCACCGCCAGTCACCAGAGTAGCGGCATGATTTGAGGCCAGCTTGTTCTTTGCTCTGCGTTTCAGGTCGTTCCACCACTTGTAGCAATCATCAGCTGAGCACCTCACAAATCCAAGGGCACTTATGCGGTCGGCGATGGTCTGCCAGTGTGCCTTACGTTGACCAGTTGTGGTCTTGGACCCTGCAGTCACCACCATTTCGTGGCTATGTGCCAACACATAGCTCACAAGTGCATCAAGTTCTGAATCATTGAAGCAAGGCTTCCTTGAGGTACCGGAATGTGTAGCCGTGCCTGGGTTCTCAGCCTGTCACGTCAGAGCACCCTTCTTCCACTTCTTTAAAGGTGGAGCAGAGCCAGAGTGGCTTACGCCGCTCTGGTCAGTAGGGGCAGAATCACCGGTGGACTGGGTAGTAGGAGTGTGGGAATGCACAATGACCATAGTCCTTGATACAGGCATTGGTTGCAGGGTAATGTTGGCAGGGGGAACGTCAGTTTGATGGACTGGGACTGACACTGACACTGTCCTGGCTTGGAGAGTCAGAGCTGGGGCAGATGCTGGGGCAGATGGAGCTGCAGCTGCCCCTGCAGCCTCCCCACCCTGCATACTTGGGGCAGCAGATGACATAGCTGCCCCACATACACGTGGATTGGTGACAACAACTTGCACCGCCACACGTGGCCTCGACTTGATGACCTGGAAGTCAGCCAGGGAGTCATCCTGTGCCAGGTCAGGTGCCACAATGGGCTGGTCCAACAGGGGCTGAGCTTGGATGGTGTCAGCCACGTTTCCCTCAACCATGGGGGGGCATGGGTGTCCCTGATTGTTCCTCCACACATGGGGGCATAGGGGCACCCTGCAAATCCCAGCCATGCCCCCTACCGCGCCCACCACGCCCACCTTTTGAGGGTCGGCCACCTTTGCCTCCCTTACCGCTTGCTCGCCTCCCAGCCATGGCACTGATGTTGTGCGTATGGGAGTTGCAGTAAACTATTGTCCTGGGCAATTGGGGTTCAAAGGGGTAGGATACCAGATGGAATTTGTACCCTAGTGCTCTAACAACGCTGTCTGTGACCCCTGGGGGAATATGACAGGTCGCGCAACGCACAGGCAGCCCAAAATCAAAAATAAACATGCATGCAACCCCTCGTAGACCACGTGCGTGAAAAAATTAACCCGCACTACGCTGTTGCACCCAGAAACACAAAAATAAGCGTACGCGTAATACACGCAGCCTACAATGACCTCTGAAGGGGAAGGCGACAAACGGGCAAGCACAGTTGCTAAGTACATGCGGAACTCAACATCTGCCTGGAAAGAGAACGTGAAAAATACGCACGTGTGCGCGTTGGCAACACCCCCACCAAAAGAAGAATTGTACGCTGTCTGAGGAGACAGGACAAAAGGAGAAGTGAGCTCTGTTTGAGGAAACAGGCCCAAGAAAAATTCAGAAAATAGCTGTCAGAGGGAACAGGGAGTACGAACTAGAAACGCTGTGAAGTAATCGCGTGTGAACCGACAAGAAGTACAGATTTCACCCACTCGCTCTCCACGAAAAGCATGTACAAGGAAATGGCGTCCTATATGCAGATTTTAAACTGGCCCACACGTACACGTCAGAGACGTGTGTACGCGGTCGCTTTCATCCAATTACACACGATGACACTCGGAGGTGCAGTTTTTCCACCTGTGCTCCGTCATCACGTGCTCTGAGTGAAACGCCCGCGTGCGTAATGTAACTTAAGCGCCTATGCGCTAAGGCCATTCGTCCAATGGAATTGCGTGCGTGTGCTGACGCGCTTACGCGCTAAGGGCCTTTCCTCGAATTACACGCTGAGGTGCAAGATTTTCACGTGCCAAATCACTCCGTATCAAGCTGGCCACGCGAAAACACACGGAAGACCACGCTCCTGCCCTGAAGGCCATTTTCCTTCCCCAAGAGCCCCGAGCACGCTCCCACCTGCCATCTGCTGCTGCCTGCCTGCTGCCCACATGCCCTGCTATTTGCTGCCTGCACATCAGCCAGGGGTGCAGTTGCTGTGACCACTCCTGCTGGAACTGAAGACTCCCAACTGGGATACCATCACTCCACAGCCCAGCCCCAGGACCCAGTTGCCCACCCACACCTGCCTCTGGGGTTGCCATGTCGGGCACACCACCATCTGAGACCACTGGCAACCCCCAGCCAGAGAGGCAGAGGGCCACCAGCTTCACTGCCACCGAAGTTGGTGTCCTGGTGGAGCAAGTCCTGGGGCAGTATGATGCCCTCTTTGGAAATTTGCATGCTGACAAGGAAGGACGGACCAGGATCTGGACGGACATCGTGACTGCTATCAACGCGGAGGGGGTGGCAGTCTGCAAATTCCAACATGTCAAGAACCGCTGAGAGGACTTCAGGTCCAGGACCCTCAACAAGGCCCGACGCCTCTTGAAGGCAGCAGATGCTAAAGGGCGCCGGGGCCACTTGTCGGAACACCAGATGAGGGTCCTGGAATGCATATGCCCAGCGCTCCACGTCCAGGTCCTTGAGAGGCAGACCCGTCTGGAGTCGAGCGGTAAGTGAACATGCATACTGATTGGAAACTGTGCGTGTGGTGGTGTGCCAGTAGTGTGCAGGTTGCACATGTGGTTTTGTAGGGCCATGTATGGATGTGTATGTATAGGGCCGTGAGGCTAACACATGTGAGTCCTCTCATGTGTGAGACACATGGATGGTGTATGTGTGGGTAAGCATGCAGGCCAAATGCATATGTGTGAGCACACATGTTTGAATGACTGTGCATGTAAGTTGGCATGGTAGTGGTGTCACACATGGATGTTGGTTCCAGCTGCATGTATCTGCACCGTGTACATGTGCATGTGTGTGTATTTGACAAGGGTGCAACAGTGATGCAACATGGATGCATGTGACACTGATATGTAGAAAGCTGATTGCCAGATGTGACATGGATGCCGATGTCATCACTGTGACAGTTGGCGGAGGTGTACACATGCATGTAAGTGTGGTGGCGTGTGTGCATGTCTAGTGCACTCCCTGTGTTTCATGTGATGTCTGACTCATCTTTGGCTGCTCATGCATGTGTATGGATGGTGCTGGCCGTTGTGATATGGCTGTGGAATAGCTCATGTGTGTGATTTCAAATGACAAGTGTGTTGGGGATTGTGATGCCATGTCTGAAGTTTGACACTGCCACTCATGTGGAACTGTCATGTGTGTATCAGTCCATTATACAGTGCCCTGATGCCTGTCTCCTATCTCTCCCTGTCTGCAGCATCAACTAAGGAAGAGGGCGGAGAGGGTGCTGTGGAGCCCAACGGCAGGGATCGCACCACCAGCCGGAGACGCAAGGCCTGGCTCCCCTCCCAGGTTGTGATCTCGTCGGGGAGTGAGGAGTCCTGTGCCGCATCCCAGGCCGCAGCTGCCGAGGGTAGGTCCAAGAGGCGGAGGTCGGAGTTGGACTCCTCGGCAGCAGAAGGGGCAGCTGAGACCCCACAGGGTCCGACGGAGGAAGATGGCATGGAGTCATCCAGGTTGGTGGGGGGTTTGGTGGAGGAGGAGGCCATGCAAGGGACAGAGACGAGGTCTGGAGGTGGGGATTCCACTGGTGCTAGTGGTGCAGTGCAGGGGCAGGGACAGGAGGCAGCACAGACCGCCGCGGAGGTGCATGTGTGTAATCCTGTCCCCAATCCTGTCACTGCATTATCCCGCACCAGCAAGGATGCCTACGTCCAGACCCGTTCTCAGGGAGGGGATCGGCTTACACCAACTGGCCTTCCTCTCCCTGCGGATGTGGCTATACGGCACCGGGTTGAGCCTGTCCTGGGTGGGGTGGCGTTGTGTCAACGTGCCATGTAAGCTGACCTGCAGTCTTTTCATGAGGAGACTGCACGTCTTCTCACATGGCTCTTTGACCGCGTTGACCCACTGGGACAGCTCACCAGGGCCGGATTCCTCAGTTTTCTGGACCTTGTTCCGACCCCCTCCTCAACTGAACCACCTATGCACCAGTCGTCCTCCGTGACATCTTCCCACCCATGTGTCACCTGGGTGCCCTGTGGAGCTGCCTCTGACCCTGCGGCCAGGCTGGTGGACGACACATCCCTGCCACAGTTGGGAGTCGGACATCCAGCAGGGGTGGCCACCTCAACAACTGCACTCCAGCCGGAGGATGATGTGCAGGCAGCAGGAGCCAGGGCACAGACAGAGGCACAGCAGCAACAGCAACAAGGTGGGAGCCATGATGGCTCGGGGCCTTCAACATCGGAGGGGCAGGCATCGGCCAGAGGGCAGGAGGACCCAGGACGGGAAGTGTCTTCCGTGTGGCAGCGGTTGGGCCATGCATGCTATAGATGCAGAGCGGCAGCAAGCTGAAGAGGCACGGCACACGATGGTCAGGGCAGAGAACTCCATGCATAGGGCCCTGAGGTAGGCTGAGTGCCTCGAGGCCATTCGCAGGGACCTGGAGGTCCAGATGTCATCGTCCCTGCGAACCCTCGGGGCCATGGAAGAGGACCGCCTCTGGGACATCGAGCAGGAGTTCGATGATGCTCTGGCCCGGGAAATCAGAAAGTGAGCTGTTTGACTAGCCCACTGCCATTGTAAATAGTTATATAATGTTAGGGTTCCTTTTGTTTTTCTTTTCATTTGGGGCGCTTGGACAATGCCCCACCTTTTTGTATATAGTTGTTCATTATGAAGGGTTTTTGTAGGTTTCCTTTCAATGGTTGGGCTCATGGATCCTGGATTAGTACTTTGTATGTAGTTCCACAATGGATTTCACTTCATTTGCCTTTTTATTTTAACCATGGATCAATGGATTATTCTTTTTTTTCACTTTGGATTTGATTTGACGGACAGACTCTTTGGACCCATTTGCTTTTGGATTGATTTTTATTCTGGTTTTACACATCTTCTTTTTCATATTTTGGACATGCAGCTTTTTATTTATTATTTACATTATTGTGTGATTTCATTTCATTCCCTTGCTTTTGTGTGTAATACATTTTTATTTGATACTTCATTGTGTGGTATGCTTTCCTTGGTTTCCTGCATGTCACGATGCATGTTTTCTCATTCACTTGCACCCATTGTGTGTGTGTGATGGACATGTATTGATGTGCATACTTGCCATTTGGGATGTTTCATGTGATGGGGATTTCAATGTGGGGTGTATGTAATACTTGGTTGTGTGTTTCGACTGGGGTGGCGTGGGGTGGGATTTGGGTGGCCATTAGGCCCATGATTGTGGATCGTGATGACATGTTGTAGGGGACATGAGTGGGGGCCTGCTGGCAGGTGCCCCGTACTGCTGGGGGGTGGGGGTGCCGGGGGACATGAGTGGGACATGAGTGGGGGCCTGCTGGCAGGTGCCCCGCACTGCTGGGGGGTGAAGGTGCAGGGGGACATGAGTGGGACCTAATTGGGGACCTGCTGGCCGCTGCCCCGCACTGCTGGGGGGTGCAGGGGGAGATGAGTGGGACAGGAGTGGGGGCCTGCTGGCAGGTGCCCCGCACTGCTGGGGGGTGGGGGTGCAGGGGGACATGAGTGGGACATGCGTGGGGGCCTGCTGGCAGGTGCCCCGCACTGCTGGGGGGTGGGGGTGCAGGGGGACATGAGTGGGACATGCGTGGGGGCCTGCTGGCAGGTGCCACGCACTGCTGGGGCTGGGGGTGCAAGGGGACATGAGTGGGACATGAGTCAGGGCCTGCTGGCAGGTGCCCCACACTGCTGGGGGTTGGGGGTGCAAGGGGACATGAGTGGGGGCCTGCTGGCATGTACCCCACACTGCTGGGGGTGCAAGGGGACATGAGTGGGACATGAGTGGGGGCCTGCTGGCAGGTGCCCCACACTGGTGGAGGGTGGGGGTGCAAGGGGACATGAGTTGGTGATTGGCAGTGCAAGGAGACATGTGGCTTTGCTAGGGGCCATGCCCATGTTGGGTGGGCTGCCTGCGAGACATGACCAGGGGTGCAGGGTAGTCCCTTGTGGTGTGGGCTGCCTGCAGGGGCCGTGGAGGGAAGACCTGGGAGGACCCACACTGCCAAATCACGTGTAGGACTCCCCGGCGCCCCCGCAAATCGATTTTAGCGCACTCGGCTGGCGCAGACATTCGCACGCGCACACTGTGCGACAGCTGTGTGCGCCACTTTTTTGCGATATTCTATGAATTACCCTGTAAATGTACACAGAGAAAGGACATCTCTATAAAAAAGAGTGACATACTTAAGCAAGAACCCCAGTGCAGGGCGAGTATTACCAATTCAGGTAATGCACCAGGGTCCACAGTTACATAGTAAAGCAGGCCCTGGGGCATAACCTGCAGCAGTAATGCCCCCGCCCTGTGATGGGCTTCCCCCAGATGCCTGGTTCTTCCTTACCCCAGCCTCCTGTGCCTTCCTCTTCCTAGTCCCCTGGGGCTCTTCTCTAACCTCCTGTCTCTGCCTTAGACAAGCCTCTTGTGTCTTCCTTGCTGCATCCTCCTGGGTCTCTTTCTCCACAAACTCGTAACCTCCATAGCCTCCTGGTATTTCTATTCACACACTCCTATGTCTCTCCTCCAGCCTCCCATTTCTTGCTTATCATTACCTCCTGGATCTCTCCTCTTTTGTTCTCCATTGATCTCCAGCCCCTTCCGTACTCCTTTCCAGTCACCTCCAAATAGGCTCTCTTACTGGACTCACACTGCTTTCTGCCACAGGCACTTTTCTGGCCTAAAGGACTTCAGGGCTGCCTCCTCCCAATATTGCAGGGATGGAGATTATCTGATTAGCCCGGAGTCTGGGGATGGCATACAGTTGTGTTGAAGGACTTGTGATTGGAAAATCCCTCAACCTTGGCAGTCCTCTATGTGCCTGCAATACTATTGCTCTGCCCTTGGGTGGAATGGCTTAGCATGACCATTCTTTCGTAGAGTGTAACTAACTTATGAGGTGATTTGTTGTCTGCTTCTCGAGTTTCATGTCCTAGCTCAGTTCTCACTTTTTCCTTCCCTAGACTTTTATATGGTTTCTGAACGTGCTTGAGAGAAGATCTGCCGGCGGGCACGCATGCCTCTACCTTCCCTGATGCCCATAAATGTGTTGGAGCTTCTAAGCCGGCAAAGTGACATGCCACAATCTCCTGTGCATAGCAAGACAGGGGTAGCCAGGTTATTCTCCCCTTGCCGCCCCTGGACTCAGCAACAGACATATGGCAGCATCCAGCTCCTTTGATGAGTCCACCCAGCACCAGCAAGGTCAGGCAGGAGACTTTTATTTTACATTACCTTTCGTTTTGATGTTTTTGAGTAGGAATATCCACCTCCAAAAGTGTACATTCGTGTAAGCTTTAAACACTTCTTGGTCATGATAGCTTACAATGAAGGCTCATTTCAATACTTGACTATCATAGATCATGAAAATTCAAAATGGTGATTTATTCATCATCTTCAAAGACCGTGCATTCAGAAATAAATGCAGATTTAAAAGCATCACCCTTCTGGCCAATAAAACAATTCATCATAACATTCATCAGTAAGCAGTGCAATAATTCCATGAAATGTTGAAACAATAAAACAACCCTCCTTGATAGAATATTTACAGTCCTGTGACTGCCTCTTAATTGTCTACCAGTGTCCTTGTACAAAGTATAGAAATCATACCTAAATTCAGGTCAATTAGTATAATTAGCTAACACAGCACATTATGAGACTAATAAGAGAAAAAAGCAACACTTTTTTCAGCAAAAAGAAAAAAGGAACAAAAAGCAATTTAATGTGCGACAGCATGTATGACCCTACAATCAATATACAATACAGATTGGCAATTCCCACCCATTTTCTGCTCACACCCACTGCAGGATTTGCCTAATACAGCAGCTGATCCTAAAAGAAATCCCACAATGTGTTATGGTTCCCTGCTCAGGTAGGTGGAATGGGCTATAGATAATCCAAACCCATTATCGCCCTGCCATTTTTGGTTTTCCAAGTTCTCCAGAAAGAACATAGAATATCAGCATTTGGTGAGGACAAGAAAGGGCCATGAGGACGATCTGCAGTCATCTTTCATGATACCGACTACCAGCCCATCAAACAATAGTCTCAAGAGAGATTGGTGTAATCTATGATAAAAGGGGCAAAAGAGGAAAAAGTGAGCAACAGCCTGAAACGATGGGTTTATACATGTAAATGATGCCAGAGGCAGGAAGGCCAGTCATAGCTGTACAAATAATCCCCTGGCGTGCAATGGAAGCCCCAAAGCCAGATTCACCTCTCTTCTTGGGAATCGTTTCCTTGCTGTGTATTATAGGCCGATGAAGGAGGTTGATAACATGTTCAAGCGCTTGCCTAAGCAACACTCCAATTTGGCTTCCATGATAACACCAACAAACCCACTACTAGCATTTGTGATTTTTCCCAAACGTACAATACATGCAGGAGTCTGATACACTCCCCCAAGTATCTAATTCAGTGAAGGCCCCAAGTCTCCTGAAGTGCAATGAGTTTACAAACATACTTGTGGTTGATGTTTGCATGAGGACTGAGCCATATTCTAAATACAAATATCACAGGTTTAAGGCTGGCCAGCACCTGCATTCAAGGGATTCCGAGTTCTTTGGTGAAGGGCGGTGTTGGGAAATCTTGCCCTAGTTTGCTGCAAGGATCATAAGAAGTTGTTTTCCATCACCACCACCTTGTGGCAGGGAAGGCTACCTCACAGCTCAGTCCAAGATGTGCCTCCATAGGAGCATCTGATGAAATTGCCATCAATTGAGCATTGAAGCAGAACACACCTCCCTCACTTAGGTGATTGTGGGGAGCCATTGATACAAATGGTCATCCTAAATACTCAAGGCCAACATCCTAACCCCAAAGTAACCAACATTGGTGAACTTATACTGTGTTTTACACTCCACCCTGACATGGTTTAAAAAATAGTCTAATTGGTGAGCAGCTGGTTTCCTTGCAATACTCCTGAAATACTGCTGGCTTCTTGGACAGAGAATGCTCTACCTTGCCAGGATATCAGTGTCATGCACAAAAAGCAGTACGAGACCTCGGTACCAGCCAATCACAAAATATTGACACAGGAAGCATTCCAATAACCATCTAAGTCATTCAAGAACAGGGAGAAGAGTGTCAGAGCCAGGATGAAACCTTGCCTGACTCCCACTTTAACTGGGTTTGATTAACAGGCATTCACTTCTCCACTAAAGTAACTGGTGACTGTCACATTCGGAAACAATCTGAAGATGAAATAGGCACTAGGTGGTATCAGTATACTTGACAAAAGGTTTAAAGCTAAACCCATTGAGATGTTGTTATGGGTATATAGGTAGAAAGTACGGGCAGTCACCAAGTACAGTGGCTGGATCTAGGGGCATTCAGATGTTTCAAGATTACAATCCAAATTATTTTTTTAAAGCTACTTGAGCCTTCATGTTTGTCACCAAATGATGCAGTACATAGTGAAGAGGGGATTTTTTTTTTTTTTAGAAGACTAACTTAATGTTGAGGTTAAGGGTGTGTCCCACCATATCTTTACATTTATATATACAGGAATCCAGCATTGTTTTCCATTCCTTGGATTCACCAGGAGAAACAGATACACTTTGAATCATTATTGTTTTTCGGTTTTTTTACTGTCGAAAGAGAGAGCAATTAATTGATGAAACCAGCATATAAAAGATATATTCTTTTAACCTACAGTCACATTTCTCAATACCGAACATGGAGTAATTGGATCAATGGTTAATCAGCATACTAGACTTTCTTTCCTACCCCTGCGATCGGTTACAAATAATGCATCATCTAGGTGACTTGCTGAGGATGAACGTTGTTTGCTGGTTCCTGCCTATAAAGAAGATGTATAGCATTTTATATTGTTTCGCCCTCTTATATTCATATTAGAACAAATATGCAATAGCCTATTAGGAGAGTAGCATGTGTTTTCATAGACCGCAATTTAAAAGTCGGCATTTTTTCTGTGCACTTTTGGTCGAAATTGACCAATTACATATACATGTACATGCATACATATATGTGCATGTGGATGTAGGGGGTGAGAGGATGGAGTGTGGGTTTGAGGGGAGCTGCGAGGAACACCAATTTAAAAAACAAAAAAAGGGTTAAATTCATGACCAAAAATGCACGAAAAAACTCATACTTTTAAAATTGAAGTCTCAGAAACATGAAGAACCTTTATGAACAGTGCAGAGTACAATCCATGTCAGCAAGATTTATACTATTTACTGTGTGTTGACCAACTGCTTGTAGGGTGAGCCGTATTAATATATTTACACTAGGTTTAAAAAACCATGAACATGCTGTTTTTAGACTGTTTCTTGTAGCTCGTTTCTAAACAACTTGTATATTTTACACTTTTATGTGGAATGAGGTCGCACCGATTACAAGCTTTATAATTGTAAAATGAATGTTTCCGATGCATTGCTACATATGCTTTCGTATATGTATTAGGAAATGTGATTATTCTGAAATAAACATGAATTGAATTGTAAGAACAATGTGCACACATCCCCTACTTATGATACACATACCTCCTCTTAATGAGCAACACATACATGGCATATTAATATAATGAATTGAAATTAAGAACCCCTTTGACAATTTTTCAGTGAAGTGTGAGTACAACAAATACTTCCTAACTTCTATTCACTCTGGAATGGGTTGTGCAGTTAAGTCCTCTACGTTATATCATAGAAACACTCTTGCCTACAGTCTAAGACGTAGTTTTCAGAAGTGCACTGCCTAAGACTGTGATGCTATTTAGAACAAGGCATCAAATCAATTAAAACTAATTCCTAATGCAAACTATATCGTCTTGTTCACATCTGAAACATGTTCCATCACATCACCCCATTTACAAAACATATC
Source organism: Ambystoma mexicanum (assembly GCF_040938575.1). NCBI lineage: Eukaryota > Metazoa > Chordata > Amphibia > Caudata > Ambystomatidae > Ambystoma > Ambystoma mexicanum. Next base: position 96,536,901 of record NC_090941.1, read on the forward strand.
TGGACTAAAATACAACTGAAATATCAGGGATAAGAAATTGCGATTAACATTTTTTTTTATTGTGATATGTTAAAAAAAAATTATGATCTTTTACACATTGCAAAATCAGTTAAAAAAAAAGTATTTGCCAGTTCCAGAATGCTTGCCCAGATTACTCTGCCCAAAAACATGCCGATCTTTTCATACCATTTTTCAAGTGAGGCGGGCACAGTCAATATTACAATGATCACACATAACAATATGGTAGCATCAAGACATAATACCTCTTTTTTTACACCAATGTGTACAACATACCATATTTCTTCTCCTTCCAAAACGACATTTCTTTCCCTCGAATCACACCATTCCATTGCCTTCAAAAAACAAATTCTGAACATTAAAGTCCTTAAACTGTACTATCACTTTACTATTTAGTAATGGAAGACATGTGGCATTTCCTGGTTATCCTTCACAGGTGCCAGAATGCAAACTGTTCCTGTAATTGTCAAATTTCATAAACTCACTGTAAACCCCATACGAGAATGTTGAAAACATGAAATTCCCCCTGAATCTTACCTTTTTGGATTGAAGAACTTCAACATACCATGTTAACATTTTAGTAGTTCCCTCATACCTCTAGAAGTGAATGGAAATCATCAACCCTCTAATTGAGATCAACTAACACGCTCACTGCATCCTGACCTTTGAGGAATGCCTGAGTACTCTGTGTGGGCGGGTCCAGTCCAGAAATGGCCACACTGCTATAGGGAACCTCAGCCTGCCTTGAATTGCAGGATTGCATGCATTTGGCCCAGCACATTTCCACTTCATCGTGCAAATTAGCAAAGTTTGGTGGTGGGGAGCCACCTACGTGTCTTTCTACATGTAACGGCTCCCTGCCGCTAAATTTCAACTTCATTTAAAATGAGCTCCTTTGTGTATTAATTTAATTTGTTGCCAATGGTTGTATTTTATATCTTTGTGTCTGTATTTCAATTTACATTTCTTCTGTTTCTTCACATTTTTGGGGGAGGAAACATCAAGTGAGCAGTTGTTCTGTGACCTATTTAAGTCTCCTGTGGAGAAATGCAACCAATAGGTAGAAGTTGTTCTGTGGGAGCGAGTGTGCAACATGTGAGAGAAACAGGTTCTCCCACCACATCAGATGAGGTATGGGTGATTATCGTTGACCGATCTGAAGATTACAACACATACCCACATACAGAGCACCTGATCCATAAACACAAAGACACCCAGAGATCCTCCCACCAACAAAAACACACTCAAATCCACACTATCTTTCCCAGTTAACCCCAAACAAATCAATCGCATAGCATGCATAACTCCTCACACATGCAGATGCCTAGAGCCAAATAAAAAGATCCACACACAATCTGACACCACACAGCCTCAGCAATGGGATAGCAGGGGTAAAAACATTGCTAGTACTCTGCTAATGGTGCATATGCTCTAGATTAGGCTGATGGTCAGCGACCAGATAGGGTCATGCATCAAGTGCACCTAAAAGCCTTTGGATGACTAATCTATCGAGACATGTCTTCCACATGACATCTAGGTTAGTTAAGGGTCTAGCCCTGGCACATGCTGCAAGATAATAGGAAGGCTGTTGGAGCAAGGTGTGCGACCGTCAGGAATACGAAATAACCTGAGACATTCCTGATCTGGTGAAATAGCAACCGTAGGTGAGTTTGGCACTCAGTTCTTTTATCAGTGTGCAGATCGAAGTCACAGATTTGAATGTTGGCAAGACAACTCATTATAAATAATTATAAATCAGAGGCAGACATGGAGATGTCCAAACCTTTTCAGTGCATACATGGAAGAATTGAGGTAGCTTGTGAATAAAGCTGTATCTGCTTTTGCATATGCTGCAGGAATGTAATTTTTTGAGAATGACAATATAAGGTCTGATGGTGTGAATCTTTTTCGTGACGATAGAGTATTTCACCACTATTGGAAATGCAATTTTTCTTTACAATGTTAGGAATGCATTGAACAGTTCATGTAAATATATTTGAAGGGACGATGTAGAGGGTACAGTACTACTGTACACAAGAGCAAGAAAAGGAAAAAAAAGGTATTTGTTAGCAAACCCCCTCTCCCCAAAAAAAGGTTCTTTTCATAGCTAACACTAAAGAATAAATAACTGAAAATGAGTTAAAACTCCCCCCATCCCCTTCAATTTGACGGTCTGTCCACGGACACAGCGCTACTCTGTGGACACTGCGCAGGCCATCTGGGTCTTTTGAGGATGTCTGGCATGGAAAGAGCACTGCGGAGACCGCAGTCGCTCGCTGTGTCCGTGGACATCGGAGGATATGCAAATCAGGATTCCTGGGTGTGGTGTACAGGAGAGAGTAGCAGGAGTTTTGTTTGGTGAGAGCATTGAAGATGGCTATGGCTATGGCTATGTCTTTGAGGAGTCAGAGTATGTATTTTGGGGGACTCTTGAATCCATTGCGTGAAGGTCTATTCTGAGCACTTTGAATTGGCTGAACATCGTGGATTCCATGAATTTGAATGGTCATGTATGGAGTGCAAGCAATAAAGTGGGCTTACTTGCTCCCGTTTTTGCTCCCGTTTTTTGGAAATATGGTTCACTTACAACATACGGACATCATTGTTGTTCATTGTGGAGGGAACAGTTTGGGGTAAGTTACTGGAATTTCATTGCAGTTTTCAATGAAGGATACATTTGGAAAGTTGACAGAAATGTTTCCAAATTCAAAAATTATGTTTTCTCAGATTGTTCAGAGACAAATGTGGATGTGTTTGAATTTGTTCTGTCCACAAATGGAAAAATCATGCGCAATGTGAATAAAGCTGTGTGTGCTTCTTTGGGAGATGTTGGCATGACATCTATTCATAATGAAAACATTAGATTTGATATTGTGAACATGTTTAGAAGAGATGGAGGGCATCTAATAGATGTGGGAAATCAGATTTTTTGGGAAAACGTTCAAAATGCATTGAAGCCGTTTCTGTAAATACATACATTATGGATTCAAGTATTTGTTAGAAGTTGTAATAAAAAAATGAAAAATAGAAAAAAATAAGAGCCACCATTTTTGTGTGAAAAACAATAAAAAAGATGCTAATTCCCCCACCTATGCCTGAAATGTTCCAGGTGGCTGCAGACTACCATGCTGTCCACAGACTATACAGGCTACAAATGGGCCTGTGATTTTTTCCCAGTTCTTTTTTTAACTGTGAAAGTTGGCTCCTAAACAAACCATTTATTTTCTGTTTCTTGATTTTGTATTTTTTATTTGTTTGGGCTTTTTTAAACATGGCTTCAGGAGATGCAAGGTAAGGTGGGTGAAGGAAGGGAAGGAGGGACCACCAACCACAGAGACAGAGGCGCAGGTGGACAAGGGAAGATGTTGGGCAGGCCTTAAATTTAAGGTGGGGGTAGTGTTTCTTGTGCTCCTTGACCACAGCCTCGAAAGCACTACGAAATTGCTCCCCGCTACAGATTGGTGCATCGCAGTACAAACATAAAACTGTGACCCTCGAAAAGTAAGGGTCAACAGTGCTTTCTATGGCCTGTGAGGCAGCCGGTGGGATCTTCTGCCCCAAAGGAGTACCCTGTGTGGCAGCTGGAGCAGTTGAGGACGATGGGGTAGAGGAAGCTAGCCTACTTCTCCTTGAAAAAGGCAGAGCCTTTTTCAGAGCACATGGGTGGTTGGATCTGGTGTAGCTCCACATGGAGGTGGTCCCGCAGGACTACAGCCCAGGTTTCCACGACGGAGCACAAACTTACACTCGGTGCATCTCACTTTAGCTGCCCGAACCTTTGGTACACCCCTAACAGTGGTGAAATACTGACACACCCAGGCATCACTCTGGGTACTGGATACATGCACTTCCTCTACCTCATCTTCCTCTTGATCCGCATCAGTTTCTCCGTGCCTGTTCCCCTGTCCAGACGCACAAGGCCTAGACAGTTAAACTCAATTTCACCAGAAGCTAAGCAGTTGGCACAACGCGCTGCTTCCAGTATCCATAGATACCAGCGTGTTCGCTGTGCGCATCAAAGCCCTGTGGATAAAACGGTCAACCACAAACTTAACATGCTGTTCCGAGGAGCTTTTACAAAATGTCAGCATATCTGTAATAGATTGAAGGCCAATGTCTCTAAAGACTAGTCTTAAATACTGTCATCTTAATGGATACAGCACTTTGCGCAGAAAATGGGTTATAGTTGTGTTACCACCACTGCAGAGAGGGCAGGCAGCCAACCCACTGGCTCTCCAGGATTTTGGTAAAAGAGGCTAATGGCAGTGTCCCCTACCTGAATCAAACATACAAAAATCTCTCAAATGGTGGGGCAATGGTGTCAAGATAAAATCTGGGGCGCAACCCTACTTGACACAATACATTTTCTTGGCCCAGTTTTGGCCTTTTGGCTGCCTCAAGCAAATTCTCCCTACTTCTTGCGGTTGCTGCTCTCTTAATCCTTAAATAGAGTCCTTGTATCTGCATTCTGTGGGTTGTCTCGTTGCCCAACCTCATTTAGGGGCCAATTCATGGAACAAACATGCGCCGAAAATTCCAGCGCAAGGTGGTGCAAGCGTGAGAAAGCATGCACGCGCACGCTTGAGATTCAAGGAAGCCGCTGCGCGTGTTTCCCACTGGTTGTGCGCCAAATCCGTGCATGGTGAAAACACGGGCACACAAGTCATTGCAACAACCCAAACGCCATGCGTGACGTGCACAGGGACAGCGCACAACGTCCGTGCACACACCAAAAAGGGGGCAGGACACAGGGCGTAACGCACGGAATGGGGAACAATGCGTGAAAAAGAAGGCGTAACTGGGGAAGTACTGCAGGGAAATACACGGAACGCCCATACGCATGCGAAGAACTCGTATTCATGGATTTGAATACGGGAAACAGGCGCACTCTAAAAGACGCGCACAGGCGTCAACACGTCCGCCACAGGAAGGCAGGCGTAAGCGTCCCTGTGCACAACATAAAAGCTCGCACAAACAACAAACGCGTATATACCGCTACAATGAATGCCCCATTTGTCGCAGCACTGATCGTGGGACACCGCAGGAGGAGGAGAATAGCCAGGGCCCGCATTTGTTCCCCCCAGACTAGCCTTTTTGGGATGCCTGACGACCAGGCCTACGGCAGGTATAGTTTTCCACCTCATATCATCCTAGACCTGGTCATGACCTTCCATCCCCCACCCTCTGCTCCCAAGCATTGTGCCCCTTGGAGAAGGTTCTCAATGTCCTGCATTATTTGGCCACTGGATCATTTCAGTTGACTACTGCCATAGTGGGGAGGGTCTCACAGGCCATGCAGTCACGCTGCCTACACCAGGTGTTGGCAATCATGACTGCGCACCCCTCAGTCCGCAGGCACATATACATGCCCAGAACACCCGCAGAAAGGCAGGCCATTGTCCAGGACTTTTACAGGGTGGCACACTTCCCCAAAGTGCTCGGTGCCAGAGATTGCACCCATGTGGCCCTACGTCCACCTGGGGCCACTGAGCACATCTACAGAAACCGCAAGCACTGGCATTCCATCAATGTGCAGGTGGTATGCAATGCCAAGGGAATCATCACCTCTGTCTATGCAAACTACCCTGGCTCCACCCATGCCAGTTTTATATACAGAATGTCCGCCCTGAGCCAGGCCATGGAAGCTGGGCAGCATGGTGACTCATGGCTCCTAGGTGAGTACAAATGCCTGTGCACATGCATGCATGTCACACATAGACAAATACACAAACCCCAATAATCACAACCATTATCACCTCTCCAGGGGACAGTGCCTACCCTCTGAGCAACCACATGACGACGCCAATCCGGAACCCCACCACACCACCCCAGGTAAGATAGAACGCAGCCCATATTGCAACCATGGCCATAGTGGAGCCCACATTCAGAGTGCTCAAGTCACGCTTCCGCTCCCTTGACCGCTCTGGCGGGCAGCTACTCTATGCACCCCCAGTAGTGTGCAGGATCATTGTGGCAGCATGTGTCCTTCACAATGTTGCAACACGGCAGGGCGTACCGGTGGACACGGTGGTGCCCCCACATCCCCAACCACAGGCACAGTTGCTGTCCATGGGATGGGATAGGGCAGGTGGCGAGGAAGCCTGGACCCAGCTTGTGGCCACATTTTTCACCTAAACTCCCACCCCTGCGGAGTGCACACAGGCCTGGCACATACCAGGTGACAATCATTGATGATGACAAAGAGAAAGTCAACTGTCACAACCTCACCACCCTGAGAATGTTGCCATGGAAGTGCCACATTGTGTGCATCCCTAGCTACTCAAACCTAACCAATCCTGTGTGACCAAAAGGTACACATGCATGGTGTGTATCACAGAGACCTGCAAAACAGGCCATGACGACCACTGGTATGTCACCCAAAGCCACCAAAACCAACACATGACATGGCAAGCAATAGCAAAACATCAACACAGTAACAATAATGTACACATTGACATGTGAAAAATGCAAAGTGGCGTCAGACAATGATGCCTGACATGGAATTATATGAAATGACTGACCAACAACCTCCCACACAAAGCAAGTCATACCCAAATACATACCAACAGTTGTAGCTTGAACAGATCAATGAATGCCCCAGCAAAATCAACACTGCATAATGTGTGCTGTGTCCATCTCCTGCAACACACTGCTCAGCACACAGCATAGTGACCAGCCATTGTGTGTGACGCAAACCCTGAGCATCACATGAAAATGACAACCTAAATGAAAAAACAAATCACGCATGTACAGGATCCACAAATGGTCATAGATCATGAGCTGCAGGGACACAGTGGGCCCCAGAAGGCAAACTGAGTGCACATGTGGACATTGAAGGGTGGTTGTACATGTTGTGGATCATAGTGCGAGTGTGTGTGTCAGTAGGGACATGCACTCAATACATGCATGTGTAGTCAAGTGACCATCAGTGTCCTCATCACATGTGAACATTGCCCATGTATACACCCCAGCATGTCAAACCACAACTATACCCTCACACCTGAAAGGTAAACACACCACATGAACAGACATTGATCAGCAGAATACATCATGTACATAGGATACCACAATTACAATGTCAGGGTGCCCATCACACTGTGGGGCAAGGCAACTGTCCAACAACAAAATACCCCCCCTCCCTCACATATCACCATGACCCACTGAACAACTGCGCATGGGGTATATAGCCTTCATCCTTGAAGTCTACCTGGCCACAGGATCACCCTTTCCCTTTGTCTCCAACTTCCACGTTGCGTGTAAAAATTGTCCATCACCCTCAGAGGCCACCTTGACTTGCAAAAACACCAAATCAAAGAACTAAAAGCAGGCAAACACACAAGCCAAGCAAAAAGCCTGCAGGCAGCAAAATAAACCAGAAGAATCTCCAGTAGATGACTTGAAGTAGCAGTACATCACAAAGCACAAGTACTAGCACAATGATGGAACAACCAAGGTAGCACAGTAAAACAATGTCACAACAGGATGTGTACCATGTTTGGTACATAATATACAATGATGCACCACGAACTGATGTGTACTGTCACAGCTCCCGTGTACAGGCACAGGAGTGACATGAACCAACCACCCCCACCGTGGTCTGGGTGCCTGCAAGGTCAAACTCACACAGGCCTCTGAGACCCTGGTGGGGAAGGAGGGTCAGGATATGCAGTCGGGACAGGCATTGGTATACTGGATAACCGGAATGAGGGGCAGGAGAGGGGAGTAACATTGACAAGGGAAAGTAGGGAATGTACAAAAATATGATAATCACATTAACACATACACAATCATACCAAACATGTACATCATGCACATAGTACCAAATTAATCAAATGGAAGTCAAAGAGAAACTTATCTCTGGGGTGAGTGCTGGCCTTCTACCTGCGCACTCTCAGGTCTGGTAACATGAGCAGTTCAATGCTACAAAGAGAGCCAGAGTCACTAATCTGTGCGTGCCCATAACACACACACACCACCATGCATGCCCCAAAGTAACAAAATACTCTACAGACTATCTGGTGTGGTGCTTCGTACCCATACATAAGATTCCCCCTGTGATGGTTCATACACAGTCAATGCAGTAAATCAGGCGCTGGTGGGTGCGTGGCAAATGGAAGACAATGTGTCAAGATTCACACAACATCCAATGTTCCCTGGGTAAGCAGCAAGACGCATTTAGCAAGGTACGACTTCAGTACAAGTCGTGTTCCAGCATAACCCAAATAAAGTAGGTAGTGCATGTGGCGATTTCACCAGGAAGATGAAATGCACTGCACACAAGTCTGTTCCTCGCTGTCTGTCCCTGTGAACTGCTTTTTTCCCTGTCTTGGAACGCTACATGGCTAATACAACTGCCTCAATGGACCATGGTGGACCGGAGGATATGTGCCACTGCCCCTGCATGTGCCCCTGACAACTTTCCCATCAACTAGCCATTAGTCCACCAACGCATCTTAGCTGAACTGTGCGCTTCAACACCAATATCTGTCCAAGCTCACCATCAGTGGTGCTACTTAGCATGCATGTGCATCTGGCCTGGTGGAAGGTTGGCTGCGGTGTGGCCCCCTTGTGCTGCTCACCTTGCCAGGGGTTCCTTGAAACACGTCGGCTTCTTTAGGATGTATGAGCGCAATCCCTGTGGCTCTTCCTGCGCACACATGCGCATGTCTGCACCACCGAACGTGGCCAGCTTCCAGATCTCCAATGGGCCATGTCTGCTGGGACAGGTGGTCTGGAGGATCATCCCCCTGCAGAAAGGGCAGAAAACACATGATTAATGGTTGAAATGTCCCTGTGTGTGTCTCCTCAGGCATGTCATGACTGGACCATGTCAGAGATGTACATCAGAAATCACTCCATCAGTGCGACTTTCACAGGCAAAGTGTGTTAGCACATGTACAGTAAATATAAGAAACATACTACACAATGTATAGCAATTAATGTACACATGAATCATGAAACGACCCATCTATCAAAGGAAGAACTGTGGTCAATATCACCCCAATCATCCCCACTAGGGGTGTCAACACAAGTAGTACAGCAGCAGACATGCCACAGATTTGACAGTCCAAAGCCCTTGTGTAATAGGCTGTAACACCAAACCATCCTTGCGAGCCCGTGGATAAGGGAAGCAGGAGTGGCTTATGTGAGTCAGGACCCCAAGATGCAAACACAAACATGAGACAAGCTTGAAGGGCCCAGCTGGAACAGACAGTGGATGCTTTCAAAAGCCACAAAGCACCACACCGTCACATTAAAGCACACTAGACAAGCAATCTTAAACTATATTAACTAATTAGACTTACTATGATAAACCTACATTACCTAATTAAACTAACTATGAAATTGAAAGTTAACTAACTAAACTAAAAGAAAAATCAAAAATGGCCACATACGACCCAGGGGGAAGGAGGCACCCAGGAGGGGGGAGGTACAGGGTGCTGTTCAACACCCACATGCGATGAGGTTGAGGAAAAAAAAAACTCCATGGGCTCAACGCTTGCACAGCCCGACCTATGTGGGAGTTACCTCATCGTCCGAGTCTGGCTCTTCCTGAAAAGGAGGACGTGGCACAGGAGCCTGACCACGCCTAGCCACAGCTTGCCCCTTGTCGGCAGCAAGTCTGCCGGACGGGTGAGCCTGGTTCTGTGCGATGATGTCACATAGATCTGCATGCAGAACCTCCTGTTTTACACATGCTTCCTCTTGCAAGGAAACACATGTAACACAGAGTTCTTCCTGCAAGGCCTGGCCGGACAACTGATACACCTCCCGGCAAGCACGTATCTCAGCCGAGATGGTACGCTCAAGCTGCTCAAACCTCTCCTCTGACCGCTTCCTCTGGGACATCAAGAGGACACCCAGAGTGGATGTGAAGGACTCATACTCAGCCCTCAGGGCCTCCATGTGTGTCTCTGCGTGAGCAGCAATTGCTTGACACAGAGACAACATTTCATCCTGGCGTGCCCTGTCTGAGGCCGACATGCCCAGCCTGAGCGTGTGGGCCGTGGACCGTGCCGCCCGTTGCTGGAGAAGCACCTGCCTAGCAGGGGGGGAGCACGGATTGGGCCACACGCTCCATGCTCACAGCGATGTTCGCCATTGCTGCCCCCTGGAGTTTAGAATTGGCAGTCATGTCTTGCACCCACTCAGTATACCGCGGTTGCCCATGGCCACCGCGTTGCTGGGCTTGACACCTGCGGGACCCAAGGTCCGGGTACCCTCGTTGGGTTGGCACCGCCCGCGGCTGCACGACTACATGCCTCCGTCGACGTGATGGCCCAGGCACATCAGCGACTGGCGTGGAGGGTAACCCTGCGTCCCGATCCACCACAGGCGGAGGTTCCACCACTGTCTGACCCCTCAGTGCAGGTGTCGCGGACAGAGGAGTGTCCACATCAGAATCACTCACCCCTGACATATGGACCTGATGCACATCCAACTCAACATGGACGTCAGAGTGGTCGTCAGGGCTGGACATATTTCCAGCCAAAGACAAGATGGTCTGTAGCACATGTGGGTTTTCATGGCTTACTACCCCCACGACCCCCACTTGTGCCGGGTTGCTGTAGTGATAATAACCCTGTGCCTGGCATGACAACACCATCCTCTGGCTCCATTGCATCATCATCTGAAAAGTAGAGAGAAAAAAGGTCACTACACATGTTAGAAGCACACAACACACACACACACATAGACATCACACAGACACCAAACATATCAAGCAGACATGTCACACACAAAAGAGAACCTGCCATGCATTCTGGGTCAACTTGACATTGCTTCTGTGATTAGGCATGTAGAAGGGTGTTGTACCGCTCTGAAGTTGGTCGATGCAGTGCAGCAAATTTGTACGTTACTCACTATCTACATCCACAAGTACTTCATGATGTGTATCAGAAAACGTGAAGGCAGTGCAAGGTCAACTTCAGCCATCACATGCAATGTGCATGCAATGGGTAGCATGGCTACAAGCAAACCACCCCCCACACCCCCAAGTGGAAATGCAGGGATGCCTTGCATGGTATCAAAAGGATGACCATAGACCTATGTATTGACAGACAGTGTTGAATAGCATCAATTGCATCATCTGAGTCAAGTGACAACACAGCAGATGATGATGTGACAGTAAGCAGGACACATGATGAAACCTCAGGAGTACACCCACATGTGAAGACACTACACCAGTTGGACAGAGTCATTGGGCATGAAACAGGCTGAGGCCTGTGACCCACACAGACGGTCACACCCTAAACATGTGTGGGACGCAGGACTCAGCCACAGTGGCCATGGGAAGGCTGATGAAATGCCATGCAATGTAGGTCACCCTGGACACGTACTACAATGATCATCCAGTCAAGGACACATAGGGGCATGCATGGAATGCACATGGAGCATGAATGAGCACTCATGTCCCTGCGGAGTATCTGACATCTGCACAGTCCAAGTAAGACACCCTGCATCAAGTACAAAGGATGCACCACACAGCATATGTCTGGCAGGTTGGCTGGTGGAAGTTAGCATGTACGCAGGATGCATGAACAGGCAAGTACTTTATGGCAAAATTGATGCAGACCAGTGCAAAGGTGAAATTGGGGTGCAGGGGGGGGTGGAGGGGCAAGGGAGCATGCCTACGTGGAGTACCTGCATGCAGGCAGAGGACACATGCACGTCATTCATGCTATGACATAGTCCCAGGGCTGAGAGGAAGGTCACCCCAGGCTACATGCAGAAGGGCCAGTGAGCTGGAACATGGACCGGAGGGGCATCCTGGTGACCAGCATGTGAGTAGGGTGCAATAGTGGTGATGCCGACAGTCCCCGTCTGCTCCACATGTCCACCATCCTGCAGAGCAGCCATGCATCAGTGAAGCATTGCATTAATTGCACATCAGAACCATGTACACATGACATGTAGTGGCAGTCATGCACAACACATCACACAAGTAAAACACACATGTCCAAGACAAACACGCAGCAACACTCACTGGACTGGGCATCAAAGTCTGGCATCTCTCCCACTCCTTTGACTGATTCAGGTGGTATGAACTCTGCAGCGAGTGACTCGTGCGGAGTGAGGTCTTCCTACTCAGGTGCCGGCCCACTGCCAGTCACCAGAGTCATGTTGTAATTTGAGGCACGCTTAGCCTTAGCGCTGCGTTTGAGGTCATTCCAACGCTTTTTGCACTCTTGCGCACCTCATAGCCGAATGCACTCACATGTTCTGCAACTTGTTTCCAGTGGGTATCACGGTGGGCAGCCATAGTTTGACAATTAGGCCCCACTAGCATGTCACGGCTGTGGTCCCGCACATAGTCCACGAGGAAGTCCAGTTCCTGCTTGCCGAAAGGCTTCTTCCTCGACATGCAGGAGGTTGTGGCTGTGTGTGGGGTCCCAGCCTGGCCTGTGCTGCAGGTGCAACCTTCCTCCTCTTGGATTGTGGCACAGACCCTAGCTGGCAAATGCCGCCCTGATCAGTATGGCCAGTGGCACTGGTGGATTGAGCCAAGGGAGTGGCAGCTGGAGGGACAACCAAAACCCTGACTTGTGTCAGTGGCAGGTGGGTGCCCTCTAATGGACCCTGCGCAGCAACATCCGCTGTGGCAGGGTCATTGACCGCGACTGTCCTGGTTGGTAGACTCCCAACCGGGGTGTTGTTGGCTGCATCTGCCCCTGCACTTGCCAACACCCGACTGGTCGGGGCAGCAGATGACATTACTGCCCCAGAGACACGTGTCTCGGTCAGGGCAGCCCTGCATGCACCTACGGTTTGCCCGCTGCCCTGTTGGAAATCTTCCATGGACTCTTCAAGTGCCAACGCAGCCTGCGCTGGCAGACCTGAGCCTGGGTGGTGGTGTCCACAGCTGCACCTGCAGCTACTACTACCTTTGGGCCCGTGGCATTCGATGAAATGGACTGCTGGGTCACATGGGCGCCAGTGCCAGATGCAGAAGCTGCATCTACCGGAACCACAGGGGGTGGAGGCATGACTGCACCGATACATGGCACAACATCATGCCCAAGTGGCGCACCCCTGTCTCTTGCCCCTCCTGCGGCCACTCTGGACACCATGGAGTCCTCCTACTCCCTGGTCACCCCGGCCACGTGCCTGACCATGCCCACCACGGGGAGTACACCCAGCGGAGGCGCCCCTCACCTTTGGTGGCCTCCCAACCATGGCACAGATGGAGTAGTGCTGGCACAGATGGATGAGTGCCAATGGGAGGTGTACACCACAATTGTCCTGGGCAATTGAGGTGAAGGGGGGGGTGATGCAAGATGTTAACAGCACCCCTGCACCTGCAAGGCTGTATGTGACCCCGGTGAAGAAGTGACAGGTCACGCAATGCTCAGGCACCCCAAAACTGCAGTAAAAGCGTGCATGCAACCCCTGCAGCCTACGTGTGTGGAATTAACCTCCCGCAGTACGCGGTGGCACCCAGGAACACGAAAAACATGTACGCGTGGGAAACGCAAGCTACTATGACCTCGAAAATGCGTGCGCAATACACAGGGGCACCCGCAGTGGGAAAAATAGCATGCGCGAATCACCGTCAGACTAGCGCGATGAAGAAAAACATGCGTAGCCAATACCCCCGCAAAAAGAAGAGATACGTCCTTGATCCACTGTCAAGTTGTGATGGCGCGCGAAACAAAACGAAGTAGCAACACACACGTCGGTCTCCATGAAAGGCACGTACAGCGAACTACTGGCCATGCTCACCTTTGACCCGTGCTGAGGGAAACGCCCGCGCGCGTCACATCACTTACGCACTTAGGCCCTTTCCTCAAATTACACGGATTCACACACGGACGTGTGGTTTTTTCACGTGCTGATCCACTATGCACCCGTGTTGAGGGAAACGCGCGTGCGCGCTACATCACAGATGTGCTTACGCGCTGAGGGCCTTTCCTCGAACTACACACTGACGTGCACTTTTTTCACGTGCCAAATCACTCCGTATCAAGCTGGCCACGCGAAAACACACAGAAGACCATGCTCCTGCTTAAAAGGCCAATTTTCTGCCCTCTTGATCCCTGAGCAAGCTCCAACCTGCCATCTGCTGCTGCCTGCCTGCTGCCCACGTGCCCTGCTATTTGGTGCCTGCACGTCAGCCATCTGCAGGGGTCCAGTTGCTGTGTCCACCCCTGCTGGAACAGAAGACTCCCGACTGGGATACCATCACTCCACATCCCAGCCCCAGGACCCAGTTGCCCACCCACGCCAGCCTCGGGGGTCGCCATGTCGGGGCAAACACCATCCGAGACCACTGGCGACCCCCAGCCATAGAGGCAGAGGGCCACCAGCTTCAGTGAGAAGGAAGTTGGTGTCCTTATGGAGCATGTTCTGGGGCATTATGATGCCCTCTTCACACCATCGTGCGCCAACAAGGAAGGACGGGAGAGGAACTGGGAGGACGTTGTGGTTGCCATCAATGCAGAGCGGGTGGCAACCCGCGACATCAAGCACGTCCGGAAGCGCTGGGAGGACCTCAGGTCCAGGACCCTCAACAAGGCCTGGCACCTCGTGAAGGCAGAGGATGCAGAGGGGTGCCGGGTCCACCTGAGCAACATCCAGATGATGGTCCTGGAATGCCTAAGCCCAGCGCTCCACGCCCAGATCCTTCGGAGGAAGACCCGTCTGGAGTTGAGCGGTAAGTGGCCATGCATTGCTGTGTGAAACAGGGCATGTTGCAGTGTGCTGGTAGTCAGCTACTTGCCTGTATGTGTAACATAGGCCATGTATGGATGTGTGTGCGCCAGGACATCATGGTAATGCATGTGAGACCAGTAATGCATGAACCACATGGATGGTGCATGTGTTCCAATGAGACATGTGGAGCTGCATGCGGAATGCACAGATGAATGCATGCCAGTCCCTATTCTTGGACATGGGTGGGGGTGAGAGATTGGTGCTGCTCTCATGTACATGTATGGTGTGCATGTCTGTGCGTCTGAGAAGCATGTGTGTGACTTTGAAACGCCATGGATGCATGACACATGTCCGTGACGATGTGTAGATTCACTCATGCAGTCTGGTTACCGCTGTATCCACTGTGTCTGTGGTGTACGAGCCATGATGCATGACCCTCCGGTGATGTGTGTGTATGGGACCAGTAGGAGCCATGATGCATGTGAGTTTTAAGGCAACATTTATGTTAATAGAGGCCCTTGTACATGGATGCTGATGTTGATTGCATGCGCCGTGCCTGTTTCTGCATGTGTGCTGCCTGCATTGACCCATGTGTTGTGGAGGGACAGGATGGAAGTGACGTTTGACAGTGCCACTCATGTGTTATTGCTTCCTGTCTAGGGGACTATTGTACAGTACCCTGATGCTTCTTTTCCTTGTCTCCCTCTACGCAGCGTCAAGTGAAGAAGAGGGCAGAGAAGGCGCTGTGGAGCTAAGCGGTGGGGATGCCTCCAATGGGCGGCGATGCAAGGCCCAGCCACCCTCCCAGGAATTGCCATCATCCGGGAGGGTGGGGACTGGTGCCGCGTCTGCCACTACGGCTGTAGCGGAAGGGCTGGGTGAGCCCCCACAGGGGCTTGCAATGGCAGAAGACGGTGCGGAGACATCCAGGTTGGTGGTCTCCACAGAGGAGGAGGAGCCGGCTACTGAGCCGCACATGGGGCCTGGTGGGGGTAGTACCACTGGTGCAAGTAGTGCAGTCCAGGGTCAGGAGGCAGCACAGTTCGCCGCGGAGGGGCCTGTGCATGTCACTGTCCCTGACCCTGTGACTGCATCACCATGTACCAGCAGGGATGCCCCGTCCCATGCCCGTCTGCAGGTAGGGGGGAGGCCCACGTCATCTGGCTCTCCACTACCTGCAGACGAGGAGTCCCATGACCATATGGGCTCCGTCCCGATTGGTGTCGCGTTGCACATGCGTGTCATTCATGATGACGTGCGTGCTTCCAGGGGGGGCCACACACTCCATCACAAAGAGCTGCGTGGCAACGTGGCACAGTTGGGAGGGGCCATGGTCGGTGGGTTCCTACATGTGTTGCGCACTCTGGCGGACCTCTCCTCCTCTGTGGAGACTATGCGCCAGTCGTTCTCCCTGCCATTTTCCGGCCCAGATTCCACCAGGGCCCCCTGTGGACCTGGCCTGACCAACACAGCCAGCTTGGTGGAGATCTCATCCCTGCCACAGTCGGGAGTAAGCGATCCAGCAGGGGTGGATACCCCAACAACTGGAGACCAGCAGATGGAGGATGTGCAGGCATCATCGGACAGGGCACATGGACAGCAGCAGCAGCAGGATCTAGGTGGGAGCGATGATGGCTCGGGCCATCAACATCAGAGGGGCAGGTATCGGCCAGAGGGCAGGAGGACCCTGGAATGGGAGTGTCTTCCGTGTGGCTGCGGATGGGCCAGCGGATAGATACGGAGCGGCAGGAAGAGGCACGGCTCACCATGGTCAGGGCGGAGTTCTCCATGCGTCGGACGTTGAGGCGGGCTGAGTGCCTCGAGGCAACTCGCAGGGAGTTGGAACAGGCCATGAGTGCATCCCTGCAAGACCTTGGCGCCAGGGCAGAGGCCCGCCTCCGGGACATCGACATGGAGTTCAACATCACAGAGTGAGCCGCAGGACTTGCCCGCTGCCATTGTATATAGTTAGATAGTGATAGGTTTCCTTTCTTTTTTTTCCTTTTGGGACGCTTGGACAATGCCCCACGTTTTTGTATATAGTTGTAAATTAGGTAGGGTTTTATATATAGGTTTCAGTTCTTTTGTTGCAATATTTGTACGTAGTTGGACAATGGATTTTTTTTCTTACATCATTTACCCTCACCATGGATCAATAGATTTTTGGATTTTGGTTTTCTTTGGATTTACTTTGGTGGACAAGGATTTTTGACAAACTTTATTTTGGATTCATTTGGATTGTGTCATCATTATTATTTTTTTTTGTTTTGGACATGCCTTTTTTTCTTGTACATGCTTTGAATCATTTTTTTTATTTTTGTGCACAATACATTTTGATTTCTTACTTCCATGTGTGTTATTTGCTCTTTAGTTTACTGCATGTCACAATGTGGGTTTACACAATCACTCGCACCCAGTGTGTGTGTGTGACGGACATGTGTTGATGTGCATATTTGACTTTTGGTTACTGACAAGTAATAGGCCTTCCAGTGTGGGATGGATGGGAAACTTGATTGCGTCTAAAGACTGGGGTGGCGTGCAGTGGGATTTTGGTGGACATGAGGCCCATGAATGTGCATCTTTATGACATGTTGGGTGGGGACCCGAATCGGGGCCTGCTGCCAGGTGCACATCAATGCTGGGGGGTGGGGGTGCTGGGGCAAATGAGTCGGGGACTGACCCTCAATGCTGGGTGGGTGGGGGTGCTGGGGGACATGAGTCGGGGCCTGGCCCTCAATGCTGGGTGGATGGGGGTGCTGGGGACATGAGTCGGGGCCTGCTGGCAGGTGCCTGTCAATGCTGGGGGGGTGGGGGCGCTGGGGGACATGAGTCGGGGCCTGCTGGCAGGTGCCCGTCAATGCTGGGGGGGTGGGGGTGCTGGGGGACATGAGTCGGGGCCTGCTGGCAGGTGCCCGTCAATGCGGGGGGGTTGGGGCTGCTGAGGGACATGAGTCGGGGCCTGCCGGCAGGTGCCCGTCAATGCTGGGGGGTTGGGGCTGCTGAGGGACATGAGTCGGGGCCTGACCCTCAATTCTGGGTGGATGGGGGAGCTGGAGGACATGAGTCAGAGCTCACTTGTGCATGGTGACATGTGGGCTGTCTGGGGGGCTTCGCCAGGGTGGATGGGCTGCCTGTGGGGCATGGCCAGGGATGCAGTGTGTTCCCCTGTGTTGTGGTCTGCCTGCAGGCCCTGGGGAGGGGGGAGAAGGCACACCTGGGAGGACACACACTGCCAATTCGTTGGGGCACCCCCGAAATACACGTAACCCGCTCACACAAGGCCAATCGTATGTAAAACCTCCTGCGCATCCCCAAAATACACGTACCCCGCTTGAACGCACAAGGCCAATCGGGTGTGAAACTTCCCGTACACCCCCAAAATACACGTACCCCGCTTGCACAGAGCCTATCGCATGTGATTCTCCCCGCACAGCGGGGTACGTGTATTCACAGGGGTGCGTGGGGAGTTTTACAGACGTTTTCGTGGTTGGGGGGCTGTATGCTGGTCCACTGGCCTGTGCGCCTTGTACAGGATTTGTGCGTTGTTCATGGCACACAGGGAGGGGTTGGGAGCATAACTGGCGCTGCTTCGGGGTCACTGCGCCACGGCTGGTTATGGATGTTAAAATCCATGAATACCCTGTGCATGGAAATGGATTTTGGTGCACACGGCTGGCGCAGTCTGCCGCACGCGCACACTGTGCACCAGCCGCGTGCGCCACTTGTGCGCTGAATTCTATGAATTACCCCGTTAGTGCAGTTAATGCTTGTTGTCTGTGGACGGTCCACAAAACTCTTTCTGCAAAATGTTCTTGGTTGTCCTTGGGCTTAAACCCACACTTTAACTATGGAGATTGTCTAGGCCAGACACACTAGATTAAAATAATTATGCAGAAGCATATAATACTGCAGGTATGATTTTCAACACCTACTTTTTTATAGAAATTCTTTTTCTAGTATCTTAATTTCGAATTCAACATTGGCAATACATCTGAAAACGTTTATTTTTGTTAATTGCTCCATGGACATGGGCACAGAAAAACGCGCAGCTAGGAAACAATCTTTTTTTTTCAGAATTCAGACAAATAAAAATATTGAAAATTCAAATTAGAACCACATGGCAATATGTTTTGTATTTCATAGATCATGATCCTGAAGATGGTCAAAATGACCGAAATGCATTGGATTCAATTATTTGCCTGTGACTTTTTATTAAATAGTTTCTTTTTACGAAAGTGAAAGTTTGGTTTAAGTTCAATTTCAGTATTTGAACACTGAACTATGATTTGAAATGTATATAAAAAAAGATTGAAAGAACATTGAGTGATTATAAGTTTTTTATAACAAACTTTTCGTGTGCAAGCCACACAAGAGGTCCTTCCAATTTCTTGAGTAGCACAACCTAGAACATTTTCCAGATTGTATTTCTATCCCTCAGTGCCGGGGGTATTCTTGGACAACAGGACTGCATAATGTATATATAGTCTACACTACAAAAGTAAATAATCACCAGGAATTTGGTACAAAAGTGTGGTGCCCGCTCTATCAGAGATTTCTATCCACAAAATACTTTTACCACCTTCCAAATTCAGTAGATGTCTCAACGCGTCCCAATACTTTTCGAAACCCTCTGTGCACCTTACCTAATAAAGGACTGGTTTAAGAGAACACAAATCTCCTTGTCAGCAGATGTCAAGTTCCAAATACAGTAACAGAGCAGGCACGATTTGGGGTAATACTAGCAGCTATTTCAGAAACATATTTTCCACCCTATCTAATGCCTGTGAGCTACTCTCTATCCCCATATTTCTGCCCAAATGGTAGACCCTGGTAATGCCTGCTTTTTATATAGTTCTATAGCAGGCGAAATAGTACTGTGCTCCCATGTCTAACAAACAAAGATTTGGTGGCCCCACTAAGATTTGATCAGTTAGATCATTTGTATACAGCAAAAAAAAAAAAGAGTTGGCACTAGCACGCACCCTTGGCGCAGGCCTTTCTGTACTTTGATTGGTGCAGTAGTTTACCCTCCAAGCCCCACCTAACTAGGCCTTTATTTTCTTCATACAACAATAGTATGGGCATGAGGAGTGGATGTGGAATTCCAAAGTCCTGCAAAAATTCCAATAGTTTAGAGTGAGGTACCGCATTGATGCACCAGTGGAGAAAAAGGACAGAAATATTGACTTTTCTTAGGACAACATATTTCTCTGCTAATAGAGATAACCTTAAGCACTGGTCCAGGGTGCTTATACCCTCTCTAAAACTTGACAGTTGATAAGGGCGAGGCAATTGGCCCAATTGTTCAGGTGTCCAAGCACCACTTTAGAAAAGATTTCCCCTTTTGGATCGAGTAGTGAAATGTGAATGTAGGTAATTGGAGGCTCACAGAAACCCCTTTTATATAGCGGAACATTTTCTGCAGATGACCAAGATTTGGGTGCCATATTCAAACTAGTAACGGCATTAGACAGTTGATATAAGTAAGGAACCCATGCATGTATTTCAGACTTATATGAGTCACCAGGTATTTTGTAAGGCCATGGTGCTTTGTTAGATTTCTGCGCTGTTATAGCTTTAGTGATGTCATTGAGCATACAAACCAAAGTTTTAGGTGCTGGGGATTAGTGGCGGAAAGCCTTGTTATGCCGGAACAATCCTGTCTCTCTGTAGAGATCACTAAAGTAATCATGCCAGCATTTTACACTGATATTCCCCCGGATAGATTTTATACGTCTGAATAAGGAACGGACATGAGTTTCCAGAAGCTTGATGAATCTTTTTTTGTTTTAATAGCTCCAAGAATTTGATCCCAGATTTGGTCTGCATGGTGCTTTTTTCCTTGGCTATAGTTTTTTTTATATGTTAGTCTTGCTTCGCGAATTTCACCCCTCCCCACACTATTATTAAGTCGCTTTTCTGCCTCTCTACAGTCCTTGTCATTCCAGGTTTTTATTGTGTACAGTTGCCTCCCTTATGGCCTTGTCAGGTCTAGTCAAGCAATGTATAATTGTATTGCCAATCGCAAAGAAGGATTCTAGTAGTTCGGAGTTGGAGACCTCGGGATTGCTTAAAACAAGTCCAAGTGGTGCAAGCAATTCTCCATACAAAGTGGACAAAAACAATTTTGAGATCCAAATTAGCCCATTTCAGGTACCATCTGGCATGTCCTTCAATGTTAATCACAGGAAAGTGAGATGAGGCAGGGCTGACCAAGGAGGGTTTGCCACTGTCACAGGAAGAGAAGTCAGAGAAGGTGGGGTAGGCAGCTCTGGCAAAGGAGGGTTTTCCATGGCATACAGCTATGCAGCCATGACACTGTGACGGGCGATAGTCTTCAGCCATGTACTTTTTTACAGAGGCCTACTTTCAGAGTCTGTTTGGCATGGCCTGTGGCTGTGCCCAGTTGGCACTGCGACTGGGGCATAGCTTTCAGCCATGTACAAACAAAGTAAACCTACCTGCCAACTACTCATGCTTGTTTGTTATCAATCAATGTATACTATTGCTTCCCCTCCATTAAATTGCCCAGATATAATAAGAGTAGGATCAGTATAATTTCTGGAAAGTTGCAAGTTTTTTCATGTATGGCTGCAACATTAAAACCAGAATGATTTTGGAACCCACAGCCCCCCACTCCCATACATTTTCGCTACCCTGACAACACTTCCCACAATTAGTAACCTCTCCAAACAGTTTGTTACTAATTTCATTTCACTCTAATTGTGTCAGGGAATGCAAAAATATTGGTTAGCCCCTCTATTTGGAACTGTGGTCCTGACTACAGGTCTGCCGACTCTAAAGCCACCATTTTAATTCTGGAAAATTGCAAATTACATCACATGGAGAGATGCCTGAGCTGTCCTCAATGCTAATATGCGTATTTGAATTATTTTTGTGTTTAGCACAGTTTCTGAATCGAAGATGGATGTCATCCACAATTCGTTTAGGCATAGCTTAAACCAATCACGGTTCTGGATTCTTAGTTTTGGCTAAAATGATGGTATGTTTAAAACGCAAAGGTAAAAACCATATGAATGCACACATTATCTCTACAAAAGACACCATGGATTAGACTCCTCGTTGCATCACATTGAGCATCACAGATGACACCACGCTTGGCATTATATATGTATATATTAATTTCATAAACATGTTATGTATCTCATAGTTTTAAACAATGAATCAATACAAAATTGCAATATTTTTAACTGAATTCCCAGAGAATCTATGCTCACTGGTCCAGATTATCGAAATATGGTGTAGGTAAAAAAAGCACTGATGGTGCACTTTTTTTTGACTTGCGCTAATTTAAGAAATGTGAAGGTCAGCTTATTCACAAAGAAAACGCAGATCTTTCTTGGCGACTTGTGTGGCAGTCCAAAAGATGTGCCTACCGGCTCCCTTGTGCATATGAGTTTTGGAAGCATGCACCAGATACTCATTTTTTACAGGCTCCCAACACCCACGTGAGTGCTGGGAGTGTATTTCAGTCACGTGCCATTAAATACTCCAGCATTGTGAAATGTAAACACATAATTCAAACATTGCTACCCTTGCTTGGGGTATAGAAATTCAATTATGACAGCAGCAATTCGTACCTCTGCTATCACAATAAAATATAAGCACATGGCAGAGTCAGACATGAACATGTCATGTTCGGTGCATAACCTTGCATCTGTTTCAAGAAGGTGCATGTTTTCTGTGCATTTTAATGCACATCCCATTTGTGGATTTAGACTTCACATTGAAATACGCAGAAATCACCATTTCATTGTGCAAATGCCCAATGAGGAAAAGCATTTGAACATGTGTATCTATGATGTGTACATTAAAGTCTCATTTCTGAATGGAGAGTATCCTTTTTGGGGCAAGTGGTCATATGCGCTAGTCCATCTCATAACTTGCACCAAAAATACTGGCAAAGATTTAGGTGGCAGCTTCATGAAGTGATTTGCAGTGACCATTATTGACATACATTGACGTTGC
Source organism: Ambystoma mexicanum (assembly GCF_040938575.1). Taxonomy (NCBI): domain Eukaryota; kingdom Metazoa; phylum Chordata; class Amphibia; order Caudata; family Ambystomatidae; genus Ambystoma; species Ambystoma mexicanum. The sequence continues at coordinate 96,559,560 of NC_090941.1, forward strand.
AGCTTAATTAGGTGTTGTCCAGTGACCGTTTGTGATGCTGGAAATGCTTTGTAGGGACAGGGCCTCCTTGTCCTTATCCTTCCAGTTCTCTGTTGGTGTTTTCTGTGTGCATTTCTGCACAGGAGTCCAGTTTGGATCCCTGGCAGTGCAGCTCTTGGTTGTTACCGTTTGGAGAACTATACCCCAGGATACCCTTATGGCACCCATGGGTAGGGCAAAACCTTTGAACCCCTAGTGTATGTTTTTGGGCACATGTGTGTTCCCACAGAGCAGGTTATGGTCTGGTGGCAGCTACATGCTGAATTGACAGAGAATCTGATTGTCCTCCATTTTTGTGACACCCGGGGCCGGCCATCGGAATCAATGGATTTCTACATACAGGCAAGAAGGCCACTATAGCCTCTTGGTTTCTTTTGCCTTTACCACTTGTTCTCAAAGTCCTGAACAACCCTGGCTCTGTTCCCTTCCCCTGAATGGCTGTTGGGTGCAAGAACCCTATATGGCTTTCGGGCTGCCTCCTGCCAGACTGGCTGGAGCCTTCCCAGTGACTCTGTACCGTGGGTACACCCTGGGGGCGCGGGACTTGTATGAATGGGGTATGGAGTAAGCTTACATTTTGTGTTGTGGATGTCTGGTTTTGGTTGTGTGACACAATGCCTGGTCCAGCCCTAACTGAAACTGTAGTGCATGCAGTGCAGTGCTCTGAAAGGCTTGGTGTTACCTCTAATGCACAGTCTATGTTATGGGTGTCTGGTTTTGAGGGAAGAATCTGAATGCCTGGGATCCTGATTGATTGCCTGCCTGTATGAATGCACTTGTGTGTGACTGGCTGGCTACGCCTGGCTCAGCCTCTGTGAATGGTTTGGATTTATTACATCAAATGTTTTTGGTCAAATCCAAATTGGTTGAGTTGTATTTCTCTACATAGAATTGGCTGCAAATATATGCAGGGGAGACGCCCACAGCCCCCTACCATGCCCTATATTTATATTAATGATCCCCCCATATATATTTGCAGACAATTTCAGTAAAACATTGGTGACAAATTTGGATTCGACCAAATCGAACACGCAGTAATAAACCAATCCCAAGGGAATGGGGAAAGCTGAAGTTCAAATGAAGCTTGTATCCTGGGTTCAGTTGGAGGAAGGAGTCTGTGGCTGCAACACTTCATCAAACCCGTAGACTGCAGAGCTGATCCAAGAACGGAATCAACAGAGAACCTGGAGAGGTGCCCTCTTCATGCAACTATGAGGGACCATTGTGCAACTGCTGCTCTTGACCCGAAGTGTCTGTAGGGTATTTTGTGGAGATTTGGGGCCTGACGGTATTTTCTTACCGCCGAAAAATAAATTAACAACAATCGCTCCTTGTATTCAGATTGGGCCATGTACAACAATAATACAGTGGACATGCATTATTTCAGCACACAGACATGCGTGGTTGGTATGCGTGGTTGGTGGTATTTTGGTGAGCATAATTCCCTTGTTTTATTTGTGGCCCCAATATCCAGAACCCCTTATTTTTGCTTAGATTTTTCGTGTAATCACTAGAGAGACCTCAGGCTTGCATTTCAGGAACACCACATTTTCATTTTTAGTGTGCCACCATGGGCAATTTCTCTCTGTCTTATCTACGGCAGTGAGCTATCATGTGGTATTTTCACTATCTTATATACGGTAGTGAACTATGTCCCGGGCCTCCCTTTTTGCCGACTCATAGACCTCCGACAAACTACAACACACACAGTTAGTTATAATTGCTCATACTGAATTACATTGTGCACACGGCTGCAGCAAATTTGACGTTTAGCTACCTTGAAAATGACAATTGCACTGTCTAAACATCTCCCCACATCATCAGCACTGTATTGGTAAATATAAAACACACCACCCGTCTGCTTTCAAATATTTTTGTGTATTATAAAAGTTGCATTTAAACACGATCTCACTCTTTACAGAAATAAATAAAATAGCACAGTAACAGCATTGTCTGTGATACACTGAAAAGAGAGTGGCGGAGACAAGAACTCAATTTGCAACATTAAACATGTGATTAAAGCACAGGAATCTCCTTTCCTACACTGACTGAATATTCTCGTAAACACTCAGCCCCCACACTTCTGTAATTACCTTATCTGTTCAGCATGAGTTTTCTTCAGCTGTTCTCTTTCTGAATTTGGCTCCCTTGAAGATTAACCCCAGTGAAAACAAGCATCTTTCGTTCTCAAACCGGGGTTATTGCCTGGAATTCTCAGCTTTTGCAGCAGGAATGCTTCAGCCAGGAAACAGGTCCTTCTCCCAGCTCTGCCAAATCCCGACTGTCCTCCCCCTCTCTTCAAACTCCCCCAGCAAAACTCTCATCACTGCCTCTAGCATGATACTTGCTATGACGCTGCTCCAATCAGAAATCAATCATGCCATCTCCTCCCTCACTACACAATGGCTCATTTCTACAGTAATTATTTGTAACCAACTGATTTCCTGTTCCTTCGAGCCCTTTTGCTTCCTGTAGTTGTGTGCACAGAGCAGCAGAGAAAAAGAAAAAATGAATGTGCGTTTAAAAGTTCACTTTCAGAGTAGGCCTAATTCTGCAGTGGAGACACATTTTTATTAGTGGGTTATGTTAAATGCAGTTTTATTAGTCAGGTTATTTATTAATAATGTTAGTTATTAATTTTCAAATGTGTCTCTTGCACCATAGGTATTTCAGGTGAAAAATAGTGTGCATTTTTGAATGTGCACGTGTGCTTTTAACTGTAAAAATAGATTTGCATCTTATATGTTAAAATCGTTTTTGACTGAATAGCCTGTCTTTACTTATATGTCCATGTTAATCTGGCAACACATATAGCAATGCACCACACCCATGTGGTGGTGCTGCATCAAAAAAATTGCTACCTGTGCAGTAGTGCTGTACTCTGTGCTGTAACACGTCAAATATCCTTACATATACCCTCCTTTTGTTTTTAGAACTTGGCTACAATCCAAGCCAATTCCTAAAAACAACTTGTTCTTTTTTTTCTTTTAAAATGCATGTGTATTGGGATATCTTTCTCTTCCTGACGTAGCTAGTAAAATCAGTAACATTTTCATTTTTACTGATAGCACAATCAACCATCCACCCATGATTATCACCAGGACAGCCAAACCCACTATTGAGCGTTCCCCCCAAGTTCCCCAATTAAATCTTTCCACTTCTATTATCCCCAGATTACTAATTGTAATATTGTTTTTTCTCAAATTCATTTTTATAACATGTCTTTCTTTGTGATTCAATAAATATTCCACATCCGGATCTATTGGAAAAGTATCCCTTTGGAAAAAATCGATATTTTCCAATTGGCTTTCCCAAACATCATTTGTTACATGAAACAATGTTAACCCCCCAATTGACACAATTGTATCCTTTGGAACCTGTAAATAAAAAACATTATATTTCACCTGTTTAACCACGTATGTTCCATGGTTTAAATGTACTACCGTCATGTTCTTTAAACAGGTGCTGACCAACCATTTACCTCTGACCATCTTAGCCTGTGCCATTTCTTCACCCCCCATATTGCTAATAATCACTTCACATCCCTCTGATATACTTGGGTCAGATTTCAAACCACAAATAGCATCTGTGGCATCAGGAACAAACGGTTTACCTGGACACATATAATTTTGTTCTTTAAATTTTACACATGTTTCCAGGTTTGGTATTAAATAAACTTCAGGTTCCCATGACTGAAATGCCACCACTTCTGGAGTCTTAATCTTAATAAATTTGTCCTCTTGCCAAAATCCCACGTTGTGTACCCACTTCGTTTGGTAAATAAGTTCAGGGGCTACATATGGGATGCATAGCAAAAATCCGATCTCTAGTCTTTCCAAGTCCACATATAACGGCATTGCATTACCCATTTCGAATGCAATTTTTACCTGTATTATATCAATTTCCCTCCTGGTCAATCTTTCTATCATTTGACGAATAATATCCTGCGAAATAAAATACAAGGGGATATGTCCTTGAATCAATTGTGAAACTGCCGTTTGAACTTCGCTCATATAATTCGTTAATAGTCTATCAACAGGACTCATTATGTTCAATATTTCATTTAAAGTTCTGTCATGCTTAAGTATTATTTCAGTCGCCCGTTGCATTACATCCGCTTGTTCATTTAGAATGATTGCAGTTTCATTTAAGAATCTTACTTGTTCATCCAGTCCCCCTCTAATTCCATCTAATGTTTTTTGTATTATTTCTAGGTCAATACTCAGTTGTTGCGCTTTAGTACTCAGTGTTCCTACCGAAATAGAATTGGCTGTTGATATTGTGGTACCTATTATGACTCCAACTATAGACATTACCAATGATATCGCGAGCATCACCGCACCTCTCTTTCCTCTCTTCTTCTTAATGTCTGCTGAATTCACGAATGTTTTTTCCAATTGCATTAATATATCTCTTATTGACTGCTTAGTGTCCTCTTTTCTTATTTCCAGCCACTCTTTAGTCTGTTCGATCTTAATTCCGGTATTGTTCAAGTGTTTTTCAATCAAAATCTCAGGATTCAATGGTATGTATATATTTTGGAAAATCATCCTTCTATCACTCATGATGAATCCTGGTGCCTCTTCCACCGCAATACCAGATGCTGGTCCAGGTTCAATGACAACCTGTGCTTCTGAATTCTTGAAGATCCCTCCAAATATCATCATCATTAACCATATCATCGGTATCATCTTCAATGCTGATCGCTTTGCAGCCTTGGTCTTCACCCCTCTTTGGGGCTTTCCCGGAATCCGTCCACGTGGGCTCCAGGACTCCATCGTCTCCCGTGGGCTCTGATCCCGGAACCTCCGACCAAATAATGTTAATTTTCTAAATCAAATAGAAAATAAACAAATTAAGTACATAGCACAATACTAACTTCACCCTTTTGCCAAAAATAAAACATGCTTGGTAAAAATATTTCGTTTTTTTTTTTTTTTCTGAAATTAAACACAAGTTAAAAAGAAAACAAGCACATATAAAACAGCATTCAATATTTAATACATTTTCTCTCTGCACACCAACCATGAGCTTCCATTATATATATTTATTTATTTATTTATTATATATTTTTACATATATTACAGTGTTTATGTGCCATTATAACAATCAACTTTATAACTTCTTTGTCACTGCCTCCTGATTGTACCCATTTATTTTCTCTTTTTGTGTTCAAGGGACTTTATCTGTTTCTACATGCTCAAGCTGCCTGATCTCATGTCTGGGATGGCATGGTTTGATTTGATTTACATGGACAAACTGCTCTATTGCCGTTTCACCTTCATTTTTCAAAATTTTATAAACTACAGGAGAGACCTTATCTATAATTCGAAATGGCCCCTGCCAGGCTGCTAGAAATTTAGAATTTTTCTGTTTACTTTTTCCAAAATGAAACTTGTACACCTGATCCCCTACACTGTATTCCTTTACTGATGTCTTTTTGTCATAATAAGACTTTGCACTGTCAGCAGCTCTTTCCAGATTTCTCTGCACAAAAGCAAATGCATGTTGCAAATGCCTCCTCAGTTCATCAATATATTCATGAACTGTGGATGCACTCACAAGTGTCTGCTCATGTGTTCTGTATAGTAGGTGTTGTGGTAACACCATGTTCCTACCTGTCAAGACCTCATGGGGGCTAACACCTGTTGCTTTGGGAGGAGTTGATCTGATTGCCATCAAAACCAACGGTAAACGTAAATCCCAGCTGGAACCTGCTTCTGCCACAAATTTCTTTAAAATATCCACAACAGACCTATTGCTTCTTTCAACTGTACCTGAAGACCCTGCCCGATATGCGATATGTAATTTCCTTTTCACACCTAGTATTTGCCATACCTTACTCATTAGAGTACTTGTGAAATGACTTCCTCTGTCTGACTCAATTCTTTGTGGCAACCCAAACCTTGAGAACACATGGTTCACCAGCAATGTGGCTGCTGTTTGCGCACTACAATCTGGTGCAGGAATGCATTCAATCCACTTCGACATCAAACATACCACACTCAAAATATAACAGCTTCCCCTACTCGACCTTTTTAAAGGACCTACATAGTCTATTTGCAAATCTGACCATGGGAGAGTTAGGCCTCTTTTCATCAATGGTGCTCTATGCATTGGTGAAGCAGGTTTAAATTGGGCACATACTAGACATCCTCTAGTATATAATTCCACATCTTGGGACATATGTGGCCAGTAAGCATAATGTTTTAGTATTTCTAATGTTTTTTGTGAACCTCTATGGCCTGCAGTTATGGCATCATGTGCATGGTGTAGCATTAGCCCTCTGAATGAAAGGGGTACCACCCACTGTATTTGTCCTGTTATGGACTCTCTAATCATGAGTCCATCCTGTAATCTAATTCGTGTTTTGTTCTTTAATAGCACCCTCAACTCTTCTTTTCCCATACAATCATTTTCTGTTAAAGAATTTTGTTCGGGATCTATCAAATGATTATAATAGATTCCCAAAATTCGATCATTCTTTTGTGCCTCAATCAAATCTTGGTCTGGCGTGTCATGACTCCACTGCACCACCGGTTGATCTACCTCCTTTGGTGCTTTAGAACGTGTCACTGCATCAATTTGTATTTCACCCATTAAATAATCAATAGGTAGCAATTCTGCCATCACAGCCCCAATCTTAGCCAGGTGGTCTGCCTTATCATTTCCCTCCTTATCCTCTCCTGGTGTTTTTAAATGCCCACGAATTTTTCTCCAGTATATTGTTAAATTATTCTCTGACACCAATTTGTCTATGGCTTGTATCATTTTTCCATGTTTAAGTGGCTTTTTGTTGTATGTAACCATGCCTCTTGCTTTCCAACCAGGCAAAACTCCACAAAGCTATTCCGTGCATAGTCAGAATCAGTCACCAGGACAATTTCACTGAACTTTTTATCAACTGCAGTAGCAATTGCTTTATAAATGGCTGCCAATCCGCCACCTGACTGCTCCTATCTCCAATCATCATCCCTATACTGGGGACACCTTCACATTTCAACCAGACATTTCCTATTCTTGCCACTAATTGTTTATTACTGTCATTTTCAATGTGAAAAGCACAACCATCCACATATACAGTTGGCAAATCCTTGCATGTTTTTTCATCAAAAGCTTTGTGTGGTGATTGTTCAAATTCCTGCAAACTAGTTTCCACTTCCATTTCATTTGGTATTTGTTCAGCTGCACAGTCATGTAAGTCAGCTAACCCTTGAGCAATTGGGTTCTTTTTATTTTGTCCATATCTCACTTCTACGGGAAAACCTTGTAATGCCAGCGTCCATGAAGTGATTCTGGATTGCGCTAGATTACCTGATCTAATTCTTTTACTCTCTAAAAATTGCAAAGGTTGATGATTTGTTTCAATAATCACCTTTTCTCCCTGAACAATGGGGCGGAAATGTTGTAGCGCCCACACAGTGGTTAATAGGGCCTTTTCACATTCATTAAATTTCATTTCAACTTGGGAAAATGCCTTACTTGCATAGGCAATGGTTTTGTGATTCAAATCATGTTTTTGTGATAACACTGCTGACATACAATGTTCAGAAAAACCTATTTCTATAAAGAAATCCCTGTCCTTTATGGGGTATGCTAAACATGGTGCATTTACAAGACATTCCTTTAATTTAGCCACTGCATCAGACTGCTTTTTTTCCCATTTCCAGGGAGTATTCAGTTTAAGCAGTTTAGTCAATGGTTGAGTGATTTCTGCATAATTTTCAATGAACTTTCTGTTATAGCCTGTCATCCCTAATAAACTTTTTACTCCTTTCACATTTTTAGGATCTTTCAATCTTTGTATGGCCTCTATTTTCTTCTTTTGTGGATTTAGCCCATGTTCAGTCACTTCATGCCCTAGAAAGTTCACTTTTTTCTTGCACCATTGTGCTTTTTGCAAAGATACTTTGGCGCCTGCTTTCTGCAATTGGCCAAGTACATGTCTTATTTCATCAAAATGGCTTTTCAGGCTTTCATTTTTTATCAGGACATCGTCCACATAAACTATTGTTCCTCTTTCCGCTGCATCCGGCATGGCCTTTCTCAAAAATATGCCAAATTCACTCCCACTATTGATGTACCCGAACAGAGCTCTAAGCCAGGCATATTCAGTCCTGTCAAATGTAAAGGAAAATAAATGTTGTATCTCCTCTGCCAATGGCACGCACCAATATCCAGAGGTGAGATCTAATGTGGTAAATACATTTGAACCATGTACCTGAGCTAGGCCCTGATCAATGAATGGCAGTGGCCATCTAGATACTGGTACTCTTTTATTTAACTCTCTCAAGTCTGCACACAGCCGCCATTGACCATTTGGCTTTAACACACCTAAAATAGGTGTATTGGATGTGCTGTGAATGGGCCTGATGATTCCCCGCGATTCCAAATTTTTAATAATCTCTGCGAATGATTCTAAACATGCCACCGGTAGTCTATACTGGCGTACAAACACTGGATTTCTGCTACACCCTTCTGGTAGTGTGGCCATATGTAAATCAGTTAAACCACAATCATAAGCATCTTTTGCAAATACATCCTTAAACTCCATAAATATCTCCCTCAGATTGTCCCTATCCTCATTGCTTTCACACGCATTCGCTAAGGAGATCTGCTCTTCTAACATTTTGGAAAATTCTGGAAAATCTTCTGGTAAGGGAATCTCGGCGCTTTCCTCTAACTGTGTGGCTGTGTCTTTTTGTAAAGCTGCCACTTTTAAATATTTTGGCATATCAGCTTCCACTTCAATGGGCTGATTTTCTGTTTCATTTTCATTTAAATTAAATATTATGCAATCCTCTTGATGGCAGCACACTGTCTCATTTGAATCATAAGGATACACAGAATTAATTTTAAATATTCCTTTGGGCTGAGAGTCCAGGTGTTCGGGCAACTCACCTTTGGCATCTACATACTTTTCAGGAATATTTCCAATCACCATGTTATTTAAATCTGCCGTATAATGTGATTTTTGTATGGCCATTCCTAATGGGGAGTTTTCCTCTAAATGAATATCCTGACAACCTTTATTATTTACCATAATTTTTACAGATCCTTCACCAATATCTACCAATGGAATGTATTCATAATCCAGGCCTTGCTGTTTTATGGATTCATTCAGGCATACAAATGCATCAGAGCCTTTCATCTGCTGTCCATTTTTGCATTTCAGTGTTATTGCAAACTGTTTTGTAAATGCAGGAATAATAGTATCTTTCCTCATTTGTAATTCGATTGCATAAGGAACCAGTTGTGCACAATGATAAGCCCTTCTTTTGTCTTCAAATTCAGGTGCCGGACCACCTAGGCGTGACCATTTTTTTTGATTAAGGAAATCTAACACCATACACATTCTGTGCATGATGTAATTTCCCATGTAAAATTCATTTTGTGCTCCACTCACTATCCATACATTATGGTAAATTGTTTTCTGCCCAATGCTAATTTTAAGCATGCATCTGCCTGCAATTCGGTTTTCAAAGTCTGGATTGTCCAACCCAGAAACATATTGGTTTTTAATCCTAAATCTCGGGATTTCTTCCCTCTCCATTATTTTTTGCAACAATTTCTCATTAATGAAACTCCTTTCATGTTCAAGCGCTAAAGTGGCTTTTATTGTTTTAAAATAGTCATTTATACCAACATGAACCCATGGTTGCTCATCTTCCATGTGTATTTCTGCCAGAGTGGTAATGTGTTTTTCTGAATCTGTTTTAGGAGCAATATTCTGTTTGCATGTTTTCTCTTTTAAATAAAAACGTAATGTGTGCTCATCTATGGCAGTCTGCCAATTTTTCCTTGGGTCCAAGTATATTTGTACAGGTAGTTTTTCATTGTCGCTCTGCATTTTGTCTTGACACATTAATATAACAGTGACACTAGGTATGCAGCTATTCTGGAGATATACCTCCACAGCATCATTTGTTTTGGCAACGGTGTGACATTCATTTATATTGCTGTTTTGTGATTTTAGTTTCTTAGGCCTCAATGGTTTTTTGGTTAAGGACCACAGCACTCCATTCACACCATCTATTAGAGGAGACAATCTTTTCAGACAATCTGTCCCCATCAGAAATGGAATTTCACAAATAGATGTGATCAATACCTCTTGTTTCATTCTGTGCTTTCCTATTTTTATGTCAACCTCAGTTACACCTATGATGGGCACCTCCTCCCCATTAAAGTTATGCACTGGGCCTTGATTTTCCTTCACTGTGATCTGACTCTGTGGGGGTCTCCCTTCATTGATACTCTTTACCAGCTCCTTGGACATAATTGTGGCCTGTGCGCCAGTGTCAATCATAGCAAAGGTGTGGCATTTTTCTTCTACAGTGATGGGTGCATAATATCTGTCCTCAACTTCCTCTAATACACATAAGAAATGTGAATTCTTACTGATTTCAGGGCTCACCTTTCTCAGGTCTTTTTCACTTTTGGCTAAACACATTGGTAAATGGAAAGACATTTTTCCCTCCTTTTTACCCATTTCTGCGCGAGAGACTTTATTCATTTCTCCATGATCAGAGGTTTTTTGGAGTGTGGCCACTGTTCGCCCATCCATCTGGGTAACATCAGAGACCACATTACAACCTTCCAACTGAACATGTGTAACAACATCATTCAGCAATTTGTCATTTTTTAATTCTGTGCATTTGTGATCATTTAGTGTGATACCAGCCCTTTCAGCCTCTTCAAAAATATGTGGCTCAAAGAATTCTTCAGGTGATTGACTTGTACCCTCCTTTTGAGTATTTCCTTTTTCTGTCTGTGTTTGGTCATTGTTTTGCTTGCCCAGGGAAGGAGCTATAGTATCCCCACTCAGTCCCTGTTCACTGGTATTCCCCATGCATGAGTCATTGTTCTTAAATCTGTCCCTTTGTTCTTTTGGAATTCCTAATGTTTCTTTTTCATTTGTACAAATCTTTACTGTTTTATTTAGCTCTAGGTTAAACCGTACCTCTTTTTTAGAAGCATTTGCACTTTCTGTGACAAGTTCATTTACTGGCACTTTCACATTTAATCCATTAGGCATCTCAGAGTCGTTATGCAAAATTATATCAGAGCAATCTGTCATTTTGGCACTGCAGTTATCATGAGTACTTAGTCACTTTTCGGAAAACCCCCGGTCATTGCTATGGCCATCAGCCCCCTCTTTGGAAGGTTGTTTTTGCGCTGTACAGAGCTTTCCTATTTGCTCAGCTAACATTTTCACTTGGGCCTTAAGACACTGTGACCTTTCCATCTCTCTAGGATCCTCTTTCTGTGGCCTAGGTCGATATTGGTTGTTTTCCCCCTGATTGGATCTATTCTGATACCTCTCAGATGATTGATGTCAGTTGGGATGGTTTCTGAACTCTTGATTCATTTGTGGAGGGGAGCGGGTTGCACCCATCCTTTGATTATAGTCCCCTGGTGGGGAATCATTGTATTGACGTGGATTGTAGTTCACATTTTGCCTCATGTCCTGTCTCTCAGATTGTGGGTACTGGCCCCTAGGTTGATTTCCATTATTAGTAAATTGATCCACATATCGGGGCCTATCCTGATTACCATATATCATGGTGTTGGGATCAAATCTGCTCTGTGTCCCCAATGACTGGTAGGGACCATCATTTCTTTGATCTTGATTTTGTCTCTGGTTATTGTTCATACCTGCCATATCAGGCCGATATCCTACCCGGGGTCTGTCCCCTAAATACCTAGGGCTGATGTAGCTCTCTCTATTACTAGGATCATGTGATTGGAACATTGGTACAGGAAATGTCGATCTTTGTTGATTACCCCTTTGTTCAGGTGTCACATTATTTTTACCTTGGCTTTGAGCAGACTCAAGGGACATTTTGGCTGACCTGATTTCCATTACTGTGGCTGAGGGTTCTTTAGATTTAGGTCTAGTATCTTTATTATTTTTATTTCTTTATTTATTTTATCACTTTCTCTACCCTGACAATAGAGTACCTCATATAGTTTTGTGCTTTGATGTACAATCCATTCAAGGGACTTGTCACAGTCAAATTCGAAGACCAATTGGGATATGATGTCTTTCTGTAGCCCATAGAAGTATGCAGTTTTAAACTCATTGGAATTTGAGTCAAAAGATACATCAAAGCGAGAAAATGCTCTTTTTAAGTCTTGTAAAAATTGGCGAGGGGATGTATTAGGTCCAGCAGTAATTGTGTAAGCGACTTTCTTTGCCTCCTGCAATGACTGAAAAGGAGAAAAATGACGCCTAATTTCTTTTTCAAACTCCAACCAGGTCATATTCTGCTGTTCATTTAATCCCCTTATGATGCTGGCCGTCGGGGCATCTAAAGTTAAATGAAAATATTGTCTGTACTGTTCCTTAGGTATCTGGAGTGCTTTAAAAATGTCATGCACCGCTTATAAGTGATCCTCAATGCAGCATTCACCTCCCTTTTTAAATGGTTTGATCAGGGCTTTAATGGATTTCATTATTTTTATGGGGCTACTTGTTGCAATTCATGGAATTGCACTATTTTGTGATTCAATCCTGTGTTCAGGTGTATGAGATTGGTGGCTGCCCCCCAATGGGAGTATCAAATCCCCCAAGGGCGCTGCAACCAAGTTCAGTCACCGGCCCATTCACTGAAGCACTAGCTCTTTGGGCAGAGCTAGAATTCACCTCCACTCCATTGAATGTGGTACCCTGCCGCCTCTCCTGGGACCTGGGAATGCACATTTGCTGTTCTAAGTCCTTACACTTTTTAAGGAGTCTGTTTGCTTCATTTTGCAAATAGTTGTTTTCATCACTCATCTTATTAATCACCTCCTGCATGTCGCACATTTGCATTTGGCATTCATTGAACTCTTTATTTCTCTTGTCTCTTTCTTGAATCATTTTAATCATTTCTTGTTCTGCACTCTGGAGATCACATTCTTTTTCACAATGTTCTTTTTGTAAAATCTGCATTTCTGAAACAACCTCATCTTTATTCTGTCTAATGTGGTCCACTAAGGCTTTTAAGTGTACCAATTCTTGCTCACTATCCTCAAATTGTTTCTTGCTTTTGGATAACTGAGTATCAAAGTCTCTGCATTTTAATTGCATGTCTTTTTGGCATACATCCAATTCTGCTCTCAACATTTCCTGATTTTTACTTGCCCCATCTAATTCAGTCTTTAACCTGTTAATTAGCTGAGTATCATTCTCCTGCATTCGCAGGGACTTATTCAAAATAAACCATATTTTGCCACATAGCCGTATTAAACAGTCTTTCTCTGAACTTTTATCGGCTGCATTCAATAATCTTGTAAGGCAGACCTGAATTATGCTGCCTTCTGCAAAAATATTGTCTAGTTTTTCTTTCTGCACCTCACCCTGAATGCGTTCACGCCATTCTAACGTGCTATTCGACAACCAAGTCTCATGTGCAAACATCTTTGCCTCTAAATATTGCACTAGGTCTGAGAATGTGGTTTCCCTTTGTGACATTTTGAAATTCGTTTTTAGTGGCACACTGCTATTATAAAATGGGTTCCCTTTAATGTGCAAATGGCAGTGTGAGACACGCTTGCCACGCCCAGTAGGTACTCTATGATCACTTTCCCGGCCAGCGCACCATAAATATGTAGGGTATTTTGTGGAGATTTGGGGCCTGACGGTATTTTCTTACCGCCGAAAAATAACTTAACAACAATCACTCCTTGTATTCAGATTGGGCCATGTACAACAATAATACAGTGGACATGCATTATTTCAGCACACAGACATGCGTGGTTGGTATGCGAGGTTGGTGGTATTTTGGTGAGCATAATTCCCTTGTTTTATTTGTGGCCCCAATATCCAGAACCCCTTATTTTTGCTTAGATTTTTCGTGTAATCACTAGAGAGACCTCAGGCTTGCATTTCAGGAACACCACATTTTCATTTTTAGTGTGCCACCATGGGCAATTTCTCTCTGTCTTATCTACGGCAGCGAGCTATCATGTGGTATTTTCACTATCTTATATACGGTAGTGAACTATGTCCTGGGCCTCCCTTTTTGCCAACTCATAGACCTCCGACAAACTACAACACACACAGTTAGTTATAATTGCTCATACTGAATTACATTGTGCACACGGCTGCAGCAAATTTGACGTTTAGCTACCTTGAAAATGACAATTGCACTGTCTAAACATCTCCCCACATCATCAGCACTGTATTGGTAAATATAAAACACACCACCCGTCTGCTTTCAAATATTTTTGTGTATTATAAAAGTTGCATTTAAACACGATCTCACAGAAATAAATAAAATAGCACAGTAACAGCATTGTCTGTGATACACTGAAAAGAGAGTGGCGGAGACAAGAACTCAATTTGCAACATTAAACATGTGATTAAAGCACAGGAATCTCCTTTCCTACACTGACTGAATATTCTCGTACACACTCAGCCCCCACACTTCTGTAATTACCTTATCTGTTTAGCATGAGTTTTCTTCAGCTGTTCTCTTTCTGAATTTGGCTCCCTTGAAGATTAACCCCAGTGAAAACAAGCGTCTTTCGTTCTCAAACCGGGGTTATTGCCTGGAATTCTCAGCTTTTGCAGCAGGAATGCTTCAGCCAGGAAACAGGTCCTTCTCCCAGCTCTGCCAAATCCCGACTGTCCTCCCCCTCTCTTCAAACTCCCCCAGCAAAACTCTCATCACTGCCTCTAGCATGATACTTGCTATGACGCTGCTCCAATCAGAAATCAATCATGCCATCTCCTCCCTCACTACGCAATGGCTCATTTCTACAGTAATTATTTGTAACCAACTGATTTCCTGTTCCTTCGAGCCCTTTTGCTTCCTGTAGTTGTGTGCACAGAGCAGCAGAGAAAAAGAAAAAATGAATGTGCGTTTAAAAGTTCACTTTCAGAGTAGGCCTAATTCTGCAGTGGAGACACATTTTTATTAGTGGGTTATGTTAAATGCAGTTTTATTAGTCAGGCTATTTATTAATACTGTTAGTTATTAATTTTCAAATGTGTCTCTTGCACCATAGGTATTTCAGGTGAAAAATAGTGTGCATTTTTGAATGTGCACGTGTGCTTTTAACTGTAAAAATAGATTTGCATCTTATATGTTAAAATCGTTTTTTGACTGAATAGCCTGTCTTTACTTATATGTCCATGTTAATCTGGCAACACATATAGCAATGCACCACACCCATGTAGTGGGGCTGCATCAAAAAAATTGCTACCTGTGCAGTAGTGCTGTACTCTGTGCTGTAACACGCCAAATATCCTTACATGTCCCAGAAGCCAGTCCTATTTTTGTGGGTCCAGAAAGAGAGTGATTGGACATCTTGAGCCCAAGAAGTCCATCTGTGTCACCGAGGGTCCGGAAGAGTGTTTGTGACTGCTGGAAACGAAGCTGCTGAGTATCACCGGAAGAGATGTTACAATGGCATAGTGCTGCCTGAAACCCAGAGCTGTGAAATTTCCAAATAACTGAAGAACCCTTCAAGGGGCACTGCTGCCATGACATCTATCCACGTGTTCATGCCATAGAAAACCCAGTGTTGCTGTCTGTAGAGGAGTGTCTGCCTGTGGATTTCCTGCCATCAAAATCCAAATAAGAAGTCCAGAGTGTCCAGACTTGGTGAGGGTCCACAATCCAGTCCAGTGATTGTGCCTAGGTTGCCAGAACCCATTCTGAGATCCATGATGAGGCTGCAGCATCAAAGAATTGAAAGGCATTGAACCACAAAATCTCCAAACCTGACACCTTAATCCGTCACTGCACCCGTCGCCACTGACAGTCATCGCCATCCACCAAGGGTCTTTTCTTCTTCAGCCAGGCTTTGTCGAGGTAATAACAAGTTTCACCTTTATGGGACATCCACAGTGGGTGTAGCAACCCGACATCAGAGATCACCAAGGAAGTCCTACATTGCTTCCTTTCTGAGACTTCTGGGTTCCCTTCTTCTTGATACCAACATCCCAGCGACTCCATACAAGGTGGATCCATCCTTGAGGGGTCTTGTCAAGTAAAACCAAGAACCTCTGCCACTTCACCTTGCAAGGCACTCCAAATACTGTGACAAGAAAGAGTACCTTCCAGCCGCAGGATTCATCCAGGGGTCAAAAATGCATCTTGGGTCCTGTTCTCCCATTGCACCTCATGAACTTTGGGGTAGTGGGATCTGTGGAAAGAAAAATAGAGCATTATTGAACATTTATGGACTGGGTTGTAATAAACAAGATAAAGTACACCTTTACTTTTTCTTGCAGTTTGCCCAGTTGAAGAAATCCTCATACAGTATTGCATGTATTTCCTGAGGGAAGCATTCTGCCAATTTACTAACTTATTACTGCCTTTCTATATTAATATCTATGAAGTTACACACTGCTTAGTAATTCTTATGCTTTCCAATATCTGTCAGCAGTTGGTGAACTATAACTGAATCTAGGTACATTGTGGTACCACATAGATGTGTGTATATAATTACTGCTATTAGGATAGTGGTGCCTGAGTACAAAGTGTGTTATTTATTGCTATATATATATATATATTGACTTAAACCTTATTTTATGTTAGCATATAACATAGTATGTGGGCATTCCTTTGTGTAGGCTTGGGTATTCACTGTACCTAAGAACCAACCTGCATCGCCTCCCTTGAGTCTCAGCCTTTGTTTGCTCGTCCATTCCACCATTCGAGAACCTTCACTGGGCTGCTCTATGCCTCTATCCCAACCATATAATGGGAAGAATTACAGATACCCCTTCCACTTTCTAAACCATTACTGGCAAAGATTCAGGTGGTGGCTTGATGAGTTGGTTTCCAGTGATCATTATTCTCATACATTTAGTTTGCAGCTTAATTGTTTCCCAATGACTATTATTGGCATAGATTGCATTATAGTGAGACTTCATAGAACGTGAGTAAGACCAGTGAAGGCATCAAGGTGCTAGGGAGAAGAAAGAGGAGGTAGCCCATAATACTCAAAACAAAAATGTTTTTTAGTTGCTTACGAAAGGGAAGGAACTGAGGAATGGTATGGATCTCAACAGGAAGAGCATTCCATAAGGTGGGAGCCAACACAGAAAAAGATCGACCTCCAGCCTGAGTCTGGAGAAATATTGGAGAGAAGAGAGATATTAGAGTAACAAAGAGCTCTGCAGGGTCAGTTTAGATTGCAAAAACTTTGCCCCAACCTTGTGAGTGGCTCGATAGACAAGACAGAGAGCATTAAACTTAATACAGTTTCTTACAGGGAGCCAGTGAAGTTGACAGAGGAGTTCCTGAGAGTGAGGTAATCTGGGTGCATTCAGAATAAGACAAGCTGCTGAGTTCTAAAGCGTCTGCAGACAAAGTAGGAACTTGGGATTCCATGATAGAGGCCATAACAATTTTGAATCTAGAAGCAGCCGGAACAAAAGGGAGAACATTTTTAAATATTTTGAGTTTTGCAAACCCTGTTTGACAGATTGTTGAAACTTGAGCTGATCTGGAACCGGAGGACATCATTTTTATGCCAAGGCTTTTGACAACCGTAGTCGCTTCAGGATATGGGCCAAGAAAAGATGGCCAATAGTCAGAAGACCAAGATGACCTAGAGCAGGCAGCCCCAACCAATAGTACCTCGGTGTTGTCACTGTTAAGATTGAGCCAATTGTTAGACATCCAGTTAGTGACTGCTAAGAGACAGTCCTTTAGCTTATGTGGAGGCTCGGTGGATGAGGCATTAAGGCGAAACAAAATGTGTGTGTTGTCGGCATACAAAAAAAAGTGAAGGCTGTGACTGGAAATCAGTTCAGCAAGAGCCAAAATATATAAATTAAACAAAAGAGGAGTGAGAGCCGAGCCCTGCTGGAAACCACAGTCCAAGGTGATAGGAGAAGATGTAAACAGGGGAAGAGAGACAGCCTGGGCTGGGGTTGAAAGAAAGGATGAGAACCATTTCAGTGGTATACCAGAAATTCCTGCTTCCTGAAGACAGTGAAGGAGTCTGTGATGGTCAACCGTATCAATGGCCACAGAGAGGTCAAGAAGAATGAGAGCAGTGACCTCTCCGCAGTCCCGAAAAAGAGCAATTTCATCAAGAAGAGAGACCAGGACAGATTCCATGCCCATACCAGGGCAAAAGCGTTCCTGGAAAGGGTGGATGAGATGATTGGTCTCAAGAAAAACAGAGTTGAGGAGTGGCAATGGCTTCAAGCAGTTTCATAACCACAGGCAGAAGAGAGATGGGTCCACCACAGCAGGATCACAATGAGACTTCTTTAATAAGGGAGAGATCACAGCGTGTTTAAGTGTATCTGGGATATGGCCAGTCGACAAAGAGTGCTGAAGAGCTGAGGTGAAAAGAGGAACAAGTCTATGAGAGAGACTTTTACAGAATACGAAGTAGAATAGGATCAGTAGGGGAGGCAGATTTAAGCTTAAGAAGAGCAGTGGAAACCATGATATCAGTCACTGTAGTAAACTGAAAACTATTAGCAGTACAAGTGGTTGGGAAAGAGAGGATCAGAAAGAGTATCAAGAACATGTCTGTCAGGACATATCTTCTACCAAATTTTACAGATCTTATCGTTAAAGAAAAGCTCAATTTGGATGCAGTATATTTGCATAACTAGAATAGGAGGGGGGAAATCAAGGTGTGGAGATCCTTGGCCACCTGAAACAATTCCTAGAAGAGCAAGCAGCATTCAAAATGCAATCAGCAAAATGTTGGGTTTTGGCCTTTTTGGTGGCACCTTGATAAGAGTTACTTGCCTGGACATAAGCCAGTTTAGCAGGAGGATCTAAAGATCGATGAAATCTGCATTCCGCTTGTCTACATCTTTGCTTCAGTGCCCGTAGTTCAGGAGAGTACCAAGGAGCAGACTTTTTGGCACGCATGAAGGAATGTTACAAAAGGAGCCAAAGAATCTTCACTTAATTATAAGGCCTCAATCAAAGAATCACAAGGATTAGTATCAGTGAGGCCAGCTTGATGCAAAAAAGCTTCAATGGACGTGCAATATTTTCAGCCGACACATCAAAACATCAGCGTTGAAGTCTGCTTGAAGGGGCTGGTCTGGTTCTGGGCGGGGCAAAAGGAATAGTAAAAGGTACCAGGAGATGATGAAACCACCAGGGCACTGGCACTGGGGCGAAGGAGGAAAGATCGAACATGTCTGAGAAAATGAGATCAAGCTGGTTTCGAGCCACATGAGTAGGGCTATGATTTTTAAGGTGTAGGCCACAATCCGTAAGAAACGAAATAGGTTTGGCCACTCGTTGATCAAAGGGATTGTTAGGGTGCAGATTAAAGTCTCCCAACACAGTTATTCTGGGATGAGGCAGAGAGAGGTCAGCCATCAGTTGTGTAAAGCTGTTAAGAAAGCAGTTGCTGGCATAAGCGGGAGGGCGGTAGGCAATAGGAAAGTGCAAAGATTGTTCAGGAGAGACTTGAATTCTTATCATAAGTAATTCACAAGTACGTTTGTGACTAAATTCAATAATGGAATAATTCAAAGTTTTTTTTTTTTTTAACACAATGGCAACACCCCTAACAATTCTAGGAGTTGGATGATCTAAAAGAAGACTATCATATTGGGCAGGCATCATTTGGACAATATCTGGCCCAGAAACAGCATTAAACCATGTCTCAGTAATGCATAGCACATTAAGAACAAGCTTGTCAAGAACAGAAAAGATGTCATCGTGGTGAGCAACCCCAGATCGTACATTAACAAGAAGATACCTTAAACTGGGATTCAAAATAATAGTAGTCAGTGGCATAATTGGTGAGGACGAAGCATTAAATCCAATAGGTCAAGGTGAGGAGGCATCTTCTTGAGGTAATTTCTGTCAGCCATTACTGGCATGCATGGAGTTGACAGCTGCACGAGGGGCGTTCCATAGACTATTACTGGTGTGCATCAAGGTCACAGTTTTCCAGTGATCATTATTGACACACATGTTTGTTGCAGCTTCATGAAATGTTCCCCAGTAACTGGTACTGGCATAGATTGTGTTGGCAACTAGATGAGGAGATGTACAGCCCCAATTACTGTCAAACTTTGAAGTTGATGCTTCATGAAGTGTTTCCCAGTGGCCATTACTGGCAAATATTGAGGTAGCAGCTTCATGAGGGTATTCCAGTGACCAGCACTTTCATGCACTGAGTGTGCAGCTTCATGACACTTTTCCCCAGTTACCTGAATGGCATACATTGAGGTCACAGTTAGTAGTGCTGACATAACTTGAGGTGGCAACTTCAGGAGGCGACCATTACATGCATACGTTGAGGTTGCAGCTTCAAAAAGTATTTCCCATTGACCTTTACTGTCATACATTGGGGTCGAAGCTTCATGCAGGGACTTCATGAAGTGTTTTCCTGGTAGCATCACTGGCATAGTTTGAGGTGGTAGCTTCATGAGCTTTCTTCCAGCAGTCATTACTGGTAAAGACAGCTGTGGAAGCTTAATGAGGTGATTTAATAAAAGAAAAAAAATGGTATTTGCTTTTTTTTGCATCGTACATAACCCGTAGGTATCCAGGCGCTAGATTCATTGAATTGTGGAAGTGAGTTATTTTCAAGCGGGGATCCAGGAATCGAACCTGGGTTTTCCACTCGTAATGCCGACATACATTTAGATAGCAGCTTAATTATGTCTTTGCCAGGGGGAAGTACTGCCATAGCTTGAAGGGGAAACTTCATGAGGCGATTTCCGTGAGGATTACTGATATACATTGAAGATACAGCTAAAAAAAA
This sequence comes from Ambystoma mexicanum, assembly GCF_040938575.1. Lineage (NCBI taxonomy): Eukaryota > Metazoa > Chordata > Amphibia > Caudata > Ambystomatidae > Ambystoma > Ambystoma mexicanum. Next base: position 96,580,299 of record NC_090941.1, read on the forward strand.
GTGTTTTATAGTGACCTTTAATGGAATGCAACGACGTCGAAGCGTCATGCAGTGTTTTTAATTGACCTTTATTTGCATAAATTGAGGTGGCAGCTTCATAGTTGATTTCCAGTTGCAATTGCTGGCATAGCTTGAGGTAGAACTGTCATGATGTGATTTCCGAGACCCTTAGTGATATACATTGAGGTTACAGCTTTAAAACGTTTTTCAAAATGACCTATACTGGCTCACATTGAAGTCGAAACCTCATGCAGTGTTTTCCAGTGTCCATTTTTTGCATAGATTGGGGATGGCACCCTCATTTTGGGATTTTCAGCACCCATTACTGGCATAAAATGAGGTGGCAGCATCATGAGGTGATTTCCAGAGACTATTGTTTGCACATATTGAGGTTGCAGCTTCGTGAAGTGTTTCCCAGTGACCAGTACTGGCATAGATTGAGGTAGCAGCTCAATGGGTTTTTTTCCAGAGATATCGAGATCACGACTTCATTAAGTGTTTCCTAGCGTCCATTATTGGCATAGATTAATTTGGCAGTGTCATGGGGTGATTTGCAGGGGCTATTACTTGCATAAATCGAGGGTGTTGCTTTATAAACTGTTTCCCATTGACCAAGACTGTTATAGAATAAGGTGGCAGAATCTTGAGGGAATGTCCATGGCCATTACTGGCATAGTTTGAGGGGACAGTTTCATTATGTGATTTCCAGCTACCATTATCTGCATAGATTGAGGTCATGAAGTGATTTACACAAAATCCTGTTTGAACCTTTGTTGATATGAATGTTTTTCTGTAACGTGAAATGGCAAACACATGCTCAGTTACAGTCCTACTATTAGTTTCAGGTGTAGATGCCCACCTGATCCAATCAAGGAATCACCCAGGGAGGGGAGTAAGGCACCCTATAACATGTTGGTCGTCTAAATCTGGACCATCCAAACAGCTCTTAAAAATAACCTGCTTTTTTGGCGCGCTTATTCATGAGAGATTCTGCTGCTAAGCGCTATAACAATTGCTGTCATCATTTCAATATTGCAGGTACTCAATTAATCAACCTTGGAAGCATGAATGAGGGAGCTGGCTTTGGCTTGATTAGCAGGCTTCGAACATGACAACACCAGGACATCAGACGTAAACCTTTACTTGACTGAACACCTTTCGTGTTTGTTTTTATAAGTGTACAACCTCCGGCCAGATTATTTTAGTCTTGGATGCCATTGTAGAGTACAGTCTGCTGGCTTCTTCTAATCTTGGGCTCCATTGTACTTCTGCGTACGGAAAAATGGAGAGTTGGGTTCGTACAAGTAAATGATGATGATTTTACAAGTAAGTGAAGATGATTTTCACCTCTAGCGTATACAGTATTAAAAAGATACATGGAGCCATTATGTGCACTGTTTTAATTCGTTCAATGTAATATAACATGCATCAGCAGTATGCTGACAGCGGTATGCCAGAGCTATTCCTTTTAAATGAATGCCCCCGCCCCCAACACCCATTGAATAATGCCGTGAAACTGTGCTGACACTGACGATCAGGAGAAGCCTGTATTGCTAAGTTATCCTGACCTGTCATTCATGGAAGATCCAAGAAATGCAAGCTAGTCACTGCTTCAAGCTTTGCAGCGAATCCAGAATGATGGATATTGGGAAATGTCACATCCCCTGCAATTAAAATTTCGCAGCTTTTAAGGGCGATTTTGCCTGAAAAGGCAAATTGAAAACCTGATGAAGGCTTCCAGGTTATTAAGAGGGAGCTGCATTTTTGCTGAGGACAGGACAGTCAATCGCTGTGTTTGACGCATGTATTACATAATGCATTTCACCAGCACTCTGTGCACAGAACAAGCATTTCTAGAACCGCTAAAGACTATCGTACAGGCTGGAAACATTCTCACACATTCATTGCCTAATGCTTTATAGTGTACAGATATATGCTGTTACAAACACGTGAAGGAAGTTATTAAAAACAACAGTAATGCATCAACTAACATTGATACAAATAATTAAATATATATATATATATATTTGCCAAGCCGGGAAAAAGAATTTCCAGTTCTCCCAGGGAGGGATGGCACTCGCGGCAACACACAAAACGCTGCTGTCAGTTACTTCCTCGGATCAAAAACCAATGCAGTGTATGGTTAAATTCATTATCCAGTTTTATTAGGCATCAGCCAGAAAAAGTGCACGGTACAACGCGTTTCGACGCTTACTCGCAGCTTGTTCACGTACATATATATACTCACTACAAAAAAAACTTTGTTAAGGGGACGTTATGGTTAAGTTGCCCTACCAAAAACCTGTGCACTTCGCTACAAAAACTTTTCAACCTCTCCATTATGCCTCGAAGTAAAACCAAAAAAACCCTGAAATTCGCCAGTTATGGTAGAGTAAGCCTCCATACCTGCCATCACCACTATACGCTGCTACACTAACACCCAGAACATAAAAGATGGCATCTCAAATGTCATTGATGATATCACAGAAGACATCACATGTTTTGCCCCTTTAATTACGTTCACTGCTGTATACATATATGTACATTCAGTAAAAAACTTAGTTAAAGGGATGTTACACATCACAGTGAAACCAAAAAACACTGCACATTCCCTAATTATGGTAAGCTAAGCAACCATAACTCACACCACCTACGTGCATTGCCAACACTAACACCTAGGACATCAAAGATGACATCACAAATGTCATTGATGACATGACGGATGACATGACTGATGACATTACATGTCTAGCTGCCTCATTTTCTATTCACTGACATATGTAAGCTAGGTGCCTTTCGGTGGCCGGCAAGTTCGTAGTCAAACAAAATGGAGGTGTCCTAAGAATAAAGGACCTGTCCGTACAGTGAGCATATTATGTACGCACATGCGCAGTACAACCATAAGTACAACGAACATCGCGCCTGACCTTAACTGTCCATCTCACTTGTGTCACACTTTGAATTAGTTTGAGGACCCGAACACTGTCTTCATTTGCTGTCCAGCAGACGCCCATTTCTGTCATGGATGTGTTCAGGATGTCATCATGTGACCGCACCCACGAAGAGCGTGTGGACTAATTTGCGCAGTTTGTGTGCTTCCACAACAGTACAAAAGGAACTTATGCACACAAAGCAAATTATTGTACAGTCGAAAAATATAATTGCACATATCCCAGACAATAGCTTACCTGTGGACACGTTCGGTAACATTTTCGGAATGCTTTTGAATGATGAAGGTCACGAGGCACATCCCTCCACCCCTATAAATGTCCACACCCTCGAGCGCATCTTTATTGTCCTTCTAGCTATAGCAGATTGAGGTGTACTGCCTTTACTGCTGTAGTGATCAAAAGGAAAGTATTCGGTATGGTATCCATGGCTGCTGTTCCTTCATTAGCCCCTGCACCACACCCAAACCCGCCACCACCACCACCTCCCCAATAGCCTGCAGAGAGATATACGGGTGAGGATGTAGAGATCGAGGAAGAAGAGGAGGAAGAGAATGAGGTGGAGGAACTCCGCACTACAAGCACTCGCCAGGAGTTGTGGGTGTGGCGGTTGTTTTCCGTTTATGGGAACGTACCAAAAGCACATGCGAAACTGGTGAGCTGTAACCAGTGCGAGGTGGTGCTGAGTCGCGGGTGACCTGGTGCGTACAGCTTTGGTACGACAACCATGAAGCGACACCTCACTTCGTTCCACAGTGCGGACATTCGCAAGGTGGTGCCATGTGAAGAGCATAGTCAATTAAGTTCCTCCACAGCATCCTTCGTGTCCGATCCTCTCACCACAAGAAACACTCCTGTGGGGGAGCGGCTCCCTCCAGCTGCCTCACAAGCCATTCCGATGCTGTTGACCCTTACCTTTCAAAGGTGACAATAGTGTGTATGTATTGTGACGTAGTACTCTGCAGGGGGAGAGTTTTCAAAGTGCTTTTGAGGCTACGGTCTCGGAGCACCAGAAGATCTGCTCCTTACCTAAGTGAAGCTCACCCTATATCTTTCTCTGTGCACTTGCAATTTCTTATCCCCGTGGTTGGTGTCCCTTCCTTACCCTCCTTTGTCCTCCTTTCCTAAACAACAAAAGTTTTAAAAAATGGCTCTTTTCAGAGCCGCCTTTCTCAGTTTAACAATAGAACTATCAAGTGACCGATGTAAGCATCCACGCATTCGTGAAAAAGTTTGCGGACAGTCGTAGGACACACAAAAAAGGAGGGTGCAAGTGGAGCAAACCCAATGAAGTGGACGCTGGGAGTAAGTGGTGGCTCTGAAAAGAGCTTTTCGGTGGTGTGTTGTGTGGGTCAAAAACTGTGGATTTGAGAAAACGGATTGTCTAATAGGTTATTGTGAATGCAAAAGAGGTCTCAATGCATTTTGTACATTGCAAAGAAAAATCTGGATTGCCAGCATATGCGAGATGGACTCCATCTCTGCGGAAAATGAAAGAGCTGCGAAACAAAATGTTTTCATTGTGGAACGAGGACATGCCAACATCTCTTAGAAAGGCACAAACAGCCTTATTCACATTGCGTCTCGCTTTCTCCATTTGTGGACCAAATGCAGAGAACGCAGCCATATTTGTCTTTGTGCAATATGGGAAAAAAGTATTTGGCAATTTGGAAACATGTCCATGACCTTCGCAAGTCCTTCCTTCATTGCAAATTGCAAAGAAATTCCAGAGACATGGCCTAAACTGTTGACTCTGCAATGAATGATAAGTATATCTGGATGACGCTCTCTCAGTAAAGTAACACAGAGAGGTACCAAGTCCAGCCACCTCATTCCACGCACGCCGTGCCAGTGCACTTTCACATGAGGAAATCCGGGATCTGCAGATAGACGGCAGCTTTCTGCATGCACCTTCAACCAATGTATCCATGAGTCTCCCAAAATCCAGATAATCTGTTTTCGAGCATGCAGAGCCATGGCTGTGTGCTCTCCAGTCAGGAAGAAGATGGTGTTACTAAATCTTGACGTTCAGAACGCACCTACTAAACTTTAATGACCAATCACTAGCTCCGCTAATCCTCATTTGCATGTGTCTCCACCCCAGAAACCCTGTTGGTGATAAGTGCAGCCTGCAAACTACCGCCATATCCGCGGACATGTATGGGATCAGAGCATGACGACAGTACATTAAAGTATTATTCCCCTTTAAGGCGGGCACTGAAAAGATGTTTTTTTATTGTTTTTTGGCAGATGCCTTACAGACATCTGTTATTCTGTTTATTTTTTTGTATTTTTTGGTGCTTACCGTACTCCTACAATCATTACAGAACCTTCTCTAAAGCAAGCCTTACATTCCAAAAGAACATGGCATTTCCCAAAGAAGATAATGCAACACCATCTGCTTCAAAATAATCCGCATTACTTGGAACAATGTTATCGTGGCTGCAGAAAAACATACCAGCTCATAACATGAAAGCATACATGTCGCGATTTATGATACACCTCTCAATACTTTGATCTGGACAGAAAACAGAATTGTTGTTCCATTTTACTCTAGGGAGTAAACCAGAAGAAATTACTTTTGTTGTTGGGAAGATGTTCATGAGTGCTTCAACCAACTGTCCCAAATCTGCCAACAAAGTACATGAACTCACGTAGCCCAAATGGCAAGCACCGTAGTGCAAAATTACGACATGAGGAGTGGTCATTGTGCGCATGTCTCTGCAAACTTGCAGAATTGCCACAGCACTGGCATCAGTGTCAGCGCTCCACACCACCTCCACTCCGCTCACATCGAAATGGTGTGCCACATGCCTACTCTCTGCATTGTGTTGTAAGCCGTGGACAAAAATGTCTCCAAGCACCAAAACCCTGACCCTCTCCACTTCTGCCATCTTCAGTATACGAACCACCTTTCAACAAAAAAAGAGTAATGTGCGCATGTGATTGGCTGATGTCTACAGTCTCCTTTCCATGCAGGATTTGCTGTAGAAACCCATATGTGACACGCCCTACCCAGTCCTTCTACCCTTTCCACATCGGTAGCAAATCGAGTCCCTCATTGGACACAACTAAGCAGTCACACAACCATCCACCAATCACATTGAACATAGCGAAATCTAACTCCATCATCAACATTTCGCACTTCAAGTGTACTGTTGATGACTCTGACTGGAAGTCACATATCATTGCAAAGCACCTACTTCACAAACTACTGCGCAAGTGTTGCGGATTTCTATGTGCAGCACCATGCATACACACATGCATGAGTATAAAGTACAGGTATGCATATTTTAATCAGAGAACATGTGCAATCCTTATGAAGTAATTTAAATAATCTAATGCCGCTAAATGTGCATAGGCAATACATACCAACGCTCCCCCTTTTAAGTGCAAGATGTCTGATTTATCATTGGCAAATCGTACGACTTCTTACTGTCTTCCGCATAACCTATCCATACGTTACAAGCATGCCTATTTAGGGCGAAACTCGATTTTGTATTAGAAAATGTTGAAGTTGTGTACTGTGTACGGCCTACAGTAATGGTACTTGCAATGTGATGGTATGAGAGAAATAAGCCTTCCCGATTGCTGTGGTGACATCTCCCTCTGAGGGTCTTCCGATGTGTCGGCATCGTGCTTATAATTCGGAAGTAGAAACATTTTTCACATCTGCTATTATGCCCCTTCGCTTACAAACCTCTCTCCTAGAGATAGTATATCTTTTAAAAAACAAGGCATTACCATAACCTTAAAATCGTTCTCAATTCAGAATGGCTTGCAAGTGACATATTGCAAGTAACATATAAAAGCAGCACAGAGTGAAGTGAAGTGCACATGTGCACTGGGTTGAAATATGAAAGGAGAATGCTCTGACGAAAGATGCACAATTAATGTTTGCAGTATCATCACTGCTATAAGCACCCAAAGTAATTAATGTTTTTTTTTGTTTCAATTGCAGAGAAGACTACTCTCCTGAGAATCAACAGCATCTACCTACACTGCAAATGACATATCTGAAGAAACCTGGTCATTTTGCAAAAAAAGTAAGCACAGTACTAACTTTATATTGTAACTATTCCTCAAAGAGACTGTGTTGGTTATTTATTTAATTTGTACACCAAAGGAAACATTGATTTCTGAACCATTCTACCTACAAATACCCATTTATTAAACAGAGAATAACAGGCAGAATGGCTCACAAATCGCTGCGTGTTTGGAACTCAAACAACATACAGAATCATTAGAAGGTTAGTTCTAAGAAAGAAGTTGCTGTTTAAAGTTTATGGCATTTCGTTCACTAATAATGCTTCTCGTCACCACAAGGCGACTTTGTACTCCCATCTGAAGCTCATTGTAATAGTATACAAACAGTACTTACCAAATCATCGTAAGTGTCCAATGTACATTCACACACCATGACAAAGAGCTTCCCCATCAGACTCATGCACGCATGCACACAGAACACATGCATTGAACAACCAACCAAAGCATGCCTTCTTTTTTTCAACAGACACCAAAGAATACCTACCAAAAAGCAACTTCGTAGAAAGGAACACAGAAGTTGAGCAAATAAAAATAAAAGTGTTCAATGTAAGCATCCATCTGTAGTAGAGCTTGTAGAGAACGTTAGAACAAATCAGCTAATGCAGTCGTTTAGCAAAACAAAGGAAGCTTCATCACCGAAACTTTACCTCCTCCATCAAAATGTGTGACAAAACACAAAAAGCGTGGCAAAAAATCAGCTACCAGTACAGCTAACAATGCTCCTAATAATCCTGATATAATAACAAGAACCCATAGTAAAAAAAGTATTTAAGCAAAAATGTTTTGTGAGAGAGTGCTTCAGAATCTACTAAGAAGAGGTCCAAAATCATCCTCACCCCTTAAAATGTACCATAGAAAGTTAATCCTACAAGCTCTCGTGGACAGTACAATCCTTCTCAAAAGGAAGTTGTTTATATTAGTGTTAAATAGGATGAAAGCACTAACAAAACTAAGTACCAAACTACAAAAGAAACTCAGCAATAAAGGGAATGTGAACAAAAATTATTTCTTAAATGTTTATGGAGGTGAATGGAGTCACACGACAACCACAGAACCATATTTTAATGAGGAAGCATACAAACAAAATCAAAGAAACACAATTGCCATCCATAGCAGTGGACGAGGGTATGAGAAATTCAATAGTACTATCATGGAACAAGAAACACTGCCTACAAAAGTATCCCCTGAAAACTCAGATTTACATCTTGATTCGACAGAACCACACCGTCCAGTATACAAATGTCCGTGCACGTCAATGTGTACCATTCCAAACAAAGCTTTTAAATCTTTACGTCAGTTCCTCAATCTGTATGTAAAAGGGAAAGACAAAAGTAAAATGAAAGTGCTGCAAAATATGGATATTTGTCCAGTGCGCAAATACACAGGAATACAAGGACATTCATTAGCCTGCATTTCTGGGCCTATTTGCAAAAGCACCTTCCATGATATCAAAAGGATATCAGTACATCATTCAAATGTAAGAAATAGTGTATAAAATATACTGTGCAAAAAGTCCAGCTTCAGAATTAGGCAATTTAAATAACACTCTTCTGCATGGTACACCCAAATACTTACAAGAAGAAATTGACCGTATTCAGAGAATGGGCTTCATTACGAGTTTGGAGGTAACCATGGCGCTATTAGCAACATGGCTGCCTTCAAATCCTTACTGACTGCGCCCTGGTGAATGGAGTTATTACCGCCCCATTCCAAGGTTGGCGGGGGCGGTAATTCCCCATTCGCCAGGGCCCTTCCCCATTCCCATTTGAGCCCCAATAGGGCTCAATGTGAATGGGGAAGGCGCTAATAACGGTACCGCAAATTGTGGTACCGTTATAAGCTCCAAAGTCCCTTTGCGGGTCCCATCCTTATCACCCGGTAAAACCAGGCGTTAAGGGAGGACCCGCAAAGGGAACTTGTAGTAAGGCGGTAAGGGATTACCGGCACCAGTGCCCTTACCGGTGCCGGTAATCCCTTACCGCCCACCTCGTAATGAGGCCCAAAGTATTTTTTAAGTGAAAGCCACTTACAAAATGCAATAGTTTTAGAGCATAGTAGCAACAAATCTGCACATAGCAACCTTCTATTACATACATACAGAAAAGAAATACTAAAATTTAAAAGGGCATCGGCTGAAGTACCAAACCATCTGTGTGTGTGTTGCCGCAGAACGTTTTACAAAAGGAACACACAAAATGTGGACTTAGCATACAAAATAGAAGACAATGAACATTCCAAATGGTTTGAATTAGCTCTCTACCTTTTAGCAGAAAACAAATATGAACTAACTGAACACCTAATATGTTTCAGTTACTGTACTACAAAATTAGACAACAACCACACTCCTTCATGTGCTATTACAAATAATTTGGAATTGTTCCCACTACCAAAAATCCTGCAACAACTCAATTTGTATGAGAGCATCATAATTCAAACAGTCCACCCATTTCAAGCAATTATATGCCTTCATCCAAAAATAGCAAAATTACCTCACTCTGAATTGGTGAAAGGCATTTGTGGCAGTTTATTTGCCATTAGATCTAACCGAAAATGTACACACTCTAGGAGTGCAACGTTCAATAGAGCATTATTTAATAGTCTTGATAAATGTTGTACCAAAGAAAGATTTTAAAAAAATGGCAGCAACTGGTGGACTTACATAAATTTAGACAAGCATTGCAATATCTAAAAGACAATAATGAGTACTATAAGGAAATAAATATTAAAGAAAGCTTAAGGGCAACAACTGAAATAATTCAAGAGCCATCAGAAACTGGACAATTCGAACTTCTGGATTCTGCTACAGTATCCACTTTTTTGGACCAATACACAAGTCATCCATTGAATTCCAATGGAATGAAAGCATAGATGATGCACTAGAAACTTACCAAATGCGACAAACCAAAGGTTCACCAATGAGTATATGGGAAAAACGTACAGAAGCATGTGCTTTTCCACTGCTATTTCCTACTGGCAAAGTTGGAAGATATGATGATAGACACAATCAGATTGGGGCATCAGAATACCACTTATTACCAATGTATTCGCAAGATCCGAGATTTAGACAAAATGTGGAATACATATTCCACCTACTCTATGAAAGTGAATTAGCAACGCTATGTTACGGAGTTGCACACATTTTGAAATCTGGAACCCACTTTCAAAATATGTCAGCTACGCAGTTAATACAAAAAGTACAGGAACGAGATGAGGTTTTACAATCAAGTATAACAAATTTGTTCGCAAACATGCATGGTACAAAGGAATACTGGTTCCGACGGCACAGAGACGTTCGTTGTATGATCAGAAATCTTGGACCACCGACTTGGTTTGTTACACTAAGTTGTGCAGAATATGCATGGGAAGATTTACGTGAGTTCCTACGCCTAGCAAACAGCAACAAAAGCAACATAGATATATTAACATCTGGAGAACTTTGCTCTCTAGATCCAGTTAATGTGTCAAGATAGTTCCATCATCGTTTCAATACCATGCTACACTTTATTTGCAATAAAACTGATCCTCCCCTTGGAGAAGTGCAACACTTCTTTTGGAGAAAAGAATATTAAGCGAGAGGAGCGCCACATATTCACATGCTGTTATGGATCAAAGGTGCACCTAAATTTGGGCATGACAGTGATAGCACTGTTTTGCAGTTTATCCAAAAATATGTCCTTGTGAAATCCCTTCACAACAGACACATAGTGAGCTGCATGGGCAGATTTTACAATTTCAAAGACACAAATGTGGCAAATATTGTCGCCGCAAATACGAAAACAAAGGTAAATACTACACCAAATGCCGCTTTGATTCCCTAGACCAGTTACAGAAACAGGTGAAGTAAACAACTTCATGTCTTCAGTTCAACATAGTGTTAAAGGTAAATCACTTAAGAACACGTATTACATAAAAAGAACAGAAGAATCAAAATATATCAATGATTACAATGCAATCATTGCCCTCTTATGGAATGCAAACATAGATGTGCAGTACATTGCAGACAATTCTACTGCTGTTGCACGAGATGTTACAGCCTACTCAACAAAGCAGAAAATACAGAGCTTCTGTCATGATCTCTGCTTCCAAAAGATCAGGACTTGCCCGACTCCCTTGGAAGCAGACCCATAACCCCGGTTCCGAGTGCCAGCCAGTCCCAATTGGGACCTTTTGGACCCTGTCCTGGCGCCAGTGGCACCAGGCTCATAAAGATGCCCAGTCCCAGCGCTGGAAGTGCCGGGCTCATAATGCTTGGGTGGACTTACCTGCAGCAGACCATGCTGCTTACTTACCTGCCAGTTGAACCCCTGATCCTCTTCTGTTTGGGACTACTTTTCCTGTTGGGTGGGGCAGGAGCCACTCCCTAGGTTCAGAACACTGGAACTCTTCTGGAAAGCAGGAACTCTTTTCTTACCTAGGCGTGGCTGTGGAAGGAGACACCTAAGCACTACAGGAGGCTATTTAAACCACACCCGATGGATGAATCTTGCTTTGCGTTATTCTGCATTCTCTGCAGCAGAACGCTCATCGTGTCTTCTGTTTCTGATCCTGGGCCTAAGGGAACAAAGGCTTACCATCCTGGAATCCAGTCTTCAGCAGCACCTGTAAAGACAAAGAAAGAACAGGTTAGCACTACGGTCTTCAGTGGCAGCGCATCTCTTACCTGGTCCATCGGCTGTCACCAACGCCTCGCGCTGCATTCCGGCATCTGAAAGACAAAGGCTTACCTACTCTTCACATGCTCCGGAGGTCTTCGCACTGCATTCCGGCATCTGAAAGACAAAAGCTTACCAGCTCTTCGCACGCTCCGGAGGCCTTCGGCGCTGCATCCCGCATCTGAAAGACAAAAGAAGGTGCGTTTAAAGACATTGGGCAACTTTATTACTCACGTGCCATTACTCCTTCCCACGCCGAATCCAGTGGGTATTCCAGCACCCTTCAGCTTCTCTAAAGCTCCGAACTTGTACCTGCAAGATAAAAGGGACAGTTAGTGCGCATCGTGAAGCAAGCTACAAGCGCTTACTTACGTGCTTCCAGGCGCTTCTATTCCTCACGCGGGTTCGATCCTCAACTCTCATCAGCCCGCCATCCGCCATCGCCGGAAACCTGCAAAACAAGAGATATCATTCCAAAAGACTTTTAAGACATTTGAAGTGCCCAGAACTTACCGTTCGTGCAGTTAACGACGGACAGCAGTCCTCTGAGGTCAAGAGGCCTGCACCCTTATCCAGTGAAGAAACTGGTTACGGCACCCTGCCCCGAGGCAGATGGAGAGCTCGGCGTTCACTTACCTAAGGTGAGGGTGTTAACCTTTGGGGTTCTACAGGAGAAGAGAAAGGGAAGAGGAGAGAGGCACCCAATAACCCCAGTTCATTAATCCCATATTTTCTATCTGCAGACATCTTACTCTTCGAGTCAGACATACAGTGCACAGAGGTCCAGCCCAAAGAGCCAACCGTGTGTTACACATCACCTTTGAAGATACGGCATTCACCCAGTCAAGACCGGCGCCTCTGCGGGAATCAGGTGAGCGTTACAGCTTCAAGATCTCTGGGATGACCTAGCATCAGACAAAACACTATCACAGAAATTGTATAGCCTAGGCATAAAAATGTTCTCTCAGAGAATGTGGCGCCTATGAAGCAGAAGATCATTTAATCGGTTCTGCTTTGTATGGAAAATCAGACAACATAGTATGGCTAAGTCTTGGTCCTGCTACATCTAGAAAAAGAGTTCTGAAACCATATGAGGACATAGAAACAATCACCAGAAATTATCCCAACAGCAAAGACATTCCAAAAAACAATGTACTGGACACATACTATCCGAACAGGAATAGCACTTTGGAAAGCATGTGTCTATACCACATAGCTCAAAACTTTACGTACAAAAATAATATAAAACCAGATGAAAGCAAAGGTAGATATAGAGTGACAAACTGTGAAGGCAGCTTAGTGAAACTTACCAAACGAAGCTTAATTAATCATGTAAAATTATCATTAAAAACTCCTCAACAGAAAGAACTATATTACATGTCTCTGTTACAACTTTTTAAACCATGGAGAAAAGAGGAAGACATACTAGATAAGTATGACTGCTATGAAGATTCATTTAAAACAAATGAAAACGCTATCTCCGATGTGAACTTTACACTGTCCAAAGCAATGTTACACAATGAGCAGCAACAGGAAGAGGAACTTCAGGCCCAACTAGATAAGGACTCTTCCGACAGTAGTCAACCTTCTGTAACAGGAAGTCAAGAACCACTAGGGCAACCACTAATAGCAAATGAGGCAGAAGTAGCTATAGCAGAAGTAGAAAACACCATGTATCAAGACTTAACTGCAAAACTTAACAAAGATCACCACACCATTTTTGAAGACGTAACAATAGAAATTGTACATGGTGTACAACACGAAAATAAAGAATGTACCTGCCAAAATTACAAACCTATACTGCTGTACGTGAGTGGTGAAGCTGGATCAGGAAAAACATTCTTAATCAATATCATCAGCAAGTTCCTTCAACAATTGACAAACAAACTGGCAGCTGTTGTAACTGGCCCACAGGGTTAGCTGCCTTCAACATAGGCGCTGTCACTTTACACCGATTACTGCTGCTGCCAGCAGAGCATCAAAATAAATTAGACTATTATAAACTTTCTGCAAAAGCTGCAATGGAAGTACGCAGAGTATTAAAACAAATGAAAATGCTACTAATAGATGAAGTGAGCATGGTCTCCAACCTAATGTTAGCTTTGATTCACCTCAGATTGCAAGAAGTACTTAAAAGTAACAACGAAGAATCGATGCAAGGAAGCACATTATCATTTTCTGAGATCTTCTACAATTGACACCAGTGAAAGGTGAACCATTTTTAAAACCTTAGGCCACAAACTCTGCTGTAAAACTGTTGGCAGCATAGGAAATGTCAACCTTTGGCAATATTTCCAATACAGAGAATTAACAGAGAACATGCAGCAATCTGCAGATCTCACTTATGCCAACATCTTAAAAAGTATTAGAGTTGGTGTACTATCGCAAGAAGCACACGCAGTATTGAAAAACCAGCACATTCATGCACTTTATGGTGGTAATGCATGTGCAACTGATATTATGGAACAAATTGCGCACAACAATGTCAATTGTATGGCCTTAATGCCAACTCTTGCAAGCTGTTTCAAATTCAATGAAACAATGTTAAATAAAGAAATGCAACCAATAATTGAAATTGGCGCCACAGACAAACTAGACGTACATGGTATGACAGCACCCATGTGTGAGCAAACCACAACAAGACTAAATAGTTTAGAAAATTCAATCTCCAACACAGCTGGGTTGGAAAAAATATCAAAATTATCCTTAAATTGTAGAGTAATGCTGAAATGTAACCTTGATGTCGAGCAAGGACTAGTTAATGGAGCACTGGGTACAGTTGTTGGCTTTCAATCATACCCACGTGACAGCAACATTCAGTTTGTCAATATTAGGTTTGATAAACTTTCAGAAGTGAAAAGGATAGGACGCTCAATCGCTTGATTCCTTCTCTTCAAAGACATGTATGTACGTGGAGAGCAATTTTCTCTAACTCTTGCATATGCAGTTACCATTCATAAATCACAAGGTCTAACCCTATACAAAGCATTGATAGATATAGGAAACACAGTCTTTAAAGAAGGCATGAGCTACGTAGCATTATCACGCTTACGTACACTTGACGGTCTATTGCTAATGAACTTTGATGCAAGTAAATTCAAAGCTGATATTCCTTGCATTCTAGAATACAATAGACTGCGTTCATTGTACAGCCCCATCAGAAACAATATCCTGTTCCAGATAAAGTGAAACGTGGTAAAAGAAAACTACATCAAACAGAAATGCAACAGAATCCAACAGCAAATCCCTCAAAGAAAACAAAAGAAGCTAAAGCTTCATCAACTACCACAAACAAAGAAGGACCTATTAGGGAATGCAAACCAGGTATGTCCTCAAAGAAGGAACAGAAACTCTGAAAAATGCACTCAGATACAGAACTAGCTGGTCTATTCAAATTTGAAAATGAAACTGGGGTAAGTTGTTATGCAAATGTAGCAATGAATATTCTATTTCAATTGCCACCAATTGTTAACAATATTTACTTACACAGTACAGACCAATTGTGTTTGCAAATGTTAGTGCTTCATAGAAATGCAACAAACAATCCTGACAACACATACAGTGTTCATGGAATAAGGCAAGAATTGGACTACTGTGCTGGAATGGTGAGATTCACGAACTCACAAGAAGATCCACAAGAATTTCTAATGTACTTACTACTAGTATTGGAAAACAAAAGCATACCTGTAAATGAAATATTCCAGATATAGTAGATGTGGAAACATAAATGCACTCTGTAACAATGGATACAGGAACAAATCCCAAATTAGCGATTTGTGTAGGTTTTCATACCCAATTGTGAATCCATTCCATTTCAGCAACTTGTACAGAATGCAAACCATGGCAGATTATGTACTATTTGCAATTCACACAATTGCTCCACCTTACTGATACAATCGCATAGTGCCTACATAATACGTATGTTTCTATGTTATAATGCAGATGGTACCAAAAACAACTGCAAACTGACTGGATTCACAAACGGTCAAGTGTCACTTAGAAAGAAAACCTATACAACAGTAGGTATAATCTACCATGCCGGAGCTACAACCAATGCAAGTCACTAGACTGCATACATTAAAAAGAAATGTGGATGGTTTGAATGTAATGATAGCACCATTACTCTAAAGCAGAGATTGCCAGCTAATCTTAAAAATACATATTTAATCTTCTTAAAGCCAAAATTTTATGAATAATGTGTACTTCAAGACTACCAAAAAATTATGGAAAAGACTACAAACAGTTAGAATACGCCAAAAGGTATCCAACTGCCCAAGAGGATATAACAACAACACAAATAAATGAATATCACAGAACTGTAAGAACAAATGCACAGTTAGAATATGCCTAAAGGTATCTAACTGTTGCTAAAAATCAGCAGCAAGGCAACAAACATAACATAATTCAGAAAGATGAAGGAAAGACTCAAAGGAAACAAGGAAGTAGTTAGTACCAATGCAAATAAAGTTTTTTTTAATCCGACATGGATTTTTTTTTTCCCAGACCCAAGGATTAGAAAAGCAAACACAGAAACTGAGCAGAATGCACAGTACACTGCTTTGTAAACTAAATATGAGGGTAAAAAAAAGGTAAACTGTCCATTATGCAATGTAGTAAGTTTTCATTAAATGCAAAGACTAACATACTTTTTTCTTTTATCACAGAAATTAAAAAAGGATACTTCCGCCAAGTACTAAAGGCATTTAACACATATATGGAGTCTGAACAAAGTAAGGAGTAAGTATTTTGGCAGTCATTTTGTACACATGCAAACCTACATGTCTAATCTATGGGACTAATATGCTGCAGTGGCTGTAGGCTGGCCCTTGCATCTTGGTTGTGTAACCTACCACCTACACCTTACGACCAAGGTACAAAGAGTATAGTTCCTACCCACAACCATCGCTGCATATGAAAACAATGGTCCTTGTAAATTAATTACTTATAACTTAACTTTTGGGACCATCGTCTGCAGCCATGTAGCCAAGACGCTAGGACGTGCACACAACTACCGCATTACACCACACCCATATTCACTTATAACCCCTATGCTTATGACTTCAGTCTTGGTTGCATGGCCTTTGGGCATGCAGGCAAGACTCTGGGTCCTAGGCAGAAACATCACAGCATATTGGAACCATTGTGCCTTGTAATTTCACCACATACAAAGTTGGTTTTGGGAGCATGGCCTTTGGCCATGCTCCGAAAATGCTACGCCCTCCCCACAACCATCTTAATGATGTTGCATAGTACCAGTGTACCTATAGCTGTGATATGCTGCAGTAGTTTGTAGCCACAGGCTTAGAAATCAGTAGCACACCCATAGAAGGAAACATAGTAAATGTAGAATTTACTGAATATGTACCCTAAACTGTAGGAGCTGGCCACACCTGCCAGATACATAATCAATCGTGTGGGTGTGAAGTATAAATGTGATAAGCTGCAGGCAGTGGGCAGTGTGCACATGCTTGGGTGTATGGCATACAGCCTGCAACCATACACCTAAAAGTATACATCTTGGGCACAACCACCGCACTAGATAAAACCCATGGTGGCTTGTAAGTGAAAAGGGTATATAGTTTGTTGTTGAGTGCATTACGGCCTGTTGTCAATTTCAATGTTCGCTAACACCACGCGTGTCCTTACAACAGTTACAAGTTTGCTGTGAACTGCATGGACGGAAATGCTTCCCTTATGACACTCCTCATTTTCTGGGCGTACAAGGAGGCCATAGAAAATACATCATGAAGAGGTTATAACTTTGTTGTTTGGTGCATGGTCTTCGGCCATGCACCCAAGAGTCCAGGGTCTCCCTGCAACCCCCTCAGTGATGTGTGGTAGTTGGGGTTTTTCCATCGGTGTGGTATCCTTCAGTGCTTCTGGCCAGAGGCTGCACTCCTAGCTGTATGTCCATAGATATTACATGTGATGGGTGTGCAGTGGTTTGAACGTCCAGTGCTTATAACGGTACACACTCCCCACAACCAGGCAATCGATACGCAATACTACAGATGTATACATTGGTGTGACATGCTGAGGTGGTTGTGGCCAGGGCCTACAGTCTTGGAAGTAAAGCCTTTGGCTTTCGGCCGATGGCCATGCATCCAACACTCTAGGCCCTGGCCAAAACCACCGTAGCATGTCACACCCATGGCGGCGTACTAATGAATGTAATAACCATAGGAAAAAATAATGCAATTACAGCATGTTTTTAATTTTCAATGTTCGCTAACACCACGCGTGTCCTTACAACAGTTACAAGTTCCCTGTGCACTGCAGAGACTGAAATGCTACCATTATGACACCCCTCATTTTCTGTGCATACAAGGTGGCCATAGAAAATACATCATGAAGACCGACCGCCAGAACAAATGCATTCATCATCCAAGTCTTACTGTCTGAACCTTTCCCAACACTCTATGACACAGCAAAAGAGTTTTATAAATATATCATGTTTCCTCTGGTTGCCGCTCTGCTATCGGTGGATCCAAGATGTTGGGCGCATCCAAACAATCTGACGCAGAACACGTCTCACTGCAGCCAATCGGCAGAGACATTGCGTGTCCGCAATCATGACGCCAGCCCCTTAGCCAATCGGTATTTTGTCCGTGGACCGAACAGGGAAGTGTGACCGCGAAGCGGACATATATATCCCTCATTTTTTCAGACCTACTTTTTGGTCTTTTTTAATGAAAAGTACTGCACGGAAGGTCACCAAATTTACAAAAGCACGCTTTCTAGACCAAGCCCCTGCACCTGCCGCAAATTTGGTGAAAATCTGTCCAGCAGTTTGACATTTAGCCGTGCGCAAAGTTTTTCCCCCATTCAGTCTATGGGGAAAATAAAAGACGTTTTGGGACCCCCCCATAACTTTTCCCTCCGTGGACCAAACCTCACCAAACTTTGCGAAATAATTCAGAGTGGCCAGTATACTTTTTTTTTTGCAAAGTTTGGTGAGGATTCGTCCAGGGGGAGCGAAGTTATAAGCCACTCAAAAACTGCTCTTCCTATGGAAACACATATATATGACAAAAAAGAAAGTGGAGAGGGGCACACTCCAATTCCCTGCACAGTAAACCTTCTCAGCCACTGGTGTTCTCCTACTACCGGTTTCTGTGCTCCATGTATACTCCACTCTCACTGCCACTTAAGTAAAATAATAGAACATTGACTGACCAGTGTACGGTTTACCCAATCGAGTGGGTTGTACAACCTGGACAAGGTATAGTGTGCTCAACGATAGTACAAGTCAACTAGTGCTGAAAGTTGGAGATAGGTTGCATGTGAAATTTGTTGGTCCCTTTACCCTAATCACCTTCACAGCACCATTTTTTCTGTGTCTGGCTTTGCCCACTCCCCCAACCGACTAACTACTGCTACCTATATCCCCTTACTCAAAACATGCTCCACCATTGTGTTGTCAGCATGCAGGGAAGACTGCCGCAACCGCCCTCCTCCCCTTCACCAACTTGCCACCACTATGGGATCTGCTTTTGCCCTCCGTGCTGGTGAAACCCCCACACTTCCTCTTTTACCTTGCCCACCTCCCACCCAACAGGCCCTGATCCTGCTTGGCCACATATATCCCTGCAACATCCTCTCCACAACGTTGCCTTCTTGCCCCCTCTGGCATTCGTTTGTATTTCATATGGTGGTAAGAGCCCACATCCTGGAATATTCAGCAGTTTATGGGAGCAGTAGCCTCTTTCGTTAAACATGGCTCTTCCCAAAAATAAATGCATTGAAAGGGGGCACTTAAAAGATCTATACAATTCTATTGTTGAACTAAAAAGTAATTGTGTTACATTAGACAAAACAGCGTGCATATACTGTGTGGCACTCCTTATACAGGTACCCTTCTGAGCCCTGGACTTTGATGGTACGCTAGTTTCCTTAACAAGGCAATGAAAGCACTCAAATAAAACACGAGAAAGTTTGGATGGTGTACATTTGATAGAGGAACTCCAAGGGTTTTAACTGTTTAGTGATCTTTAAAGAGTGCATGTTGATGTTAATTGTATTTATATAGTCTGTATGTTTCTGATGAATGGATCTGCCATCAGACAAATTATGTTGCGATTATGTTGTCAAGTTTTAGTTCGTTCTACTTACAATAAAAACAGTAATGTTGTGTTATCTTGCAATTTCATAGTGACTACTGCCATAGTTAATGGCATCATAGCACTTTTACCTGTTAGAGAGGCAAAGGAGGAGCGTGATAGAACATTTAGTAGTGGGAGGGAGGAGCACAGTCCGGATGAGAGCAATGGATATATCAGGTGCTCAGGAAGGCATGAGAAGGAAATGGTGGAACCGAACACTGTATACCTATGGAATTCCATTTAGCAGTACACCGAGATTTTCCTTTGTCACATGTAAATTGTTGCCAGTGTGATGGTACAGCGTGCTTTTGGCACCCAACATCATGAGATGCTATAACACCACGTAGGAACAAGCTTTGCTCCAGTGACTTTGCTTGCATAATAGCCAAGTAGTAGGCAACATATGAATTTCATGTGAATTCAACAATCCACAGTGGCTGCATAAACTGTAGCACCAGTCCCGTTGTTGTACTTCATGTTGCTGTACTGTAGGTAGCATATTTTGCAGGATGTGTGGAGAAACATATTGCCTACCACAGGGATGTCATTTCACCAAAATGCCACGGGTAGCAGAAGTGACATCACGTGACCCTTGACCTCTGATGACATCACAGGAAGTGTTGTCATTTGACCCCACCCTGAAGTAATATCGCAGGAAGCGTTGGGACACAACCTTTCACCCCTTGACAAAACAGGAAGTGGCATCACATTGCTTTGTACACTACAAAAAATATGGATACAATATCACTATAATGTGATGTACATTTCATACAGGAATGGATCGCCATATGTATCGTTAGGATCAGTGTGTATAGACACATATTACCAAATTACTGTGAATGCATGGCCAAATGATAATGATATGTTATGATATAGCACTTACGCTTAAGTGCTTTATATAGAAAAAATATACTCCCAATATAACCCAACCTGTGTTGGTACTCATTTATCGACCTCAGAAGGATGAAAGGCTGAGTTGAGGTGTTTAAGAATAGACTAAATCAGTGACTCACCCCCTGAAGTGTGTCTAAAATAAACCTTTAATTAGTCTAGCAATTATTGTATAAAATTCCAGAAAGACACAATATTTGGTATTCCCATTCTTTCTTATTTAGGGTCAGTGCTGAAAGTGTTAGACTTGTGGCACCCCTGTTCTTTTTTTTCTTTCTTTTTTTCTAAGAGGCCTAAACAAGAAAGCCAGCCACTCCAGAAGTAAAGAGCAACATGGTGCTGGCCACAGCCCTGGAGCTTACATTGCAAAAAAAAAAAAAAAAAAAGACACTTTTCTTTTACTTTTTTTAAAAACATTTTTAGGGGTAGCAAGGGAGACCCAGGGGTAGCAAGGGAGACCTCAGAGGTCGCAGTTGTGACCTCTGGTGACCCCTAAATGACGTCCCTGCCCTACCATGAATATGAAAACTTATCCTTACTCTTCCGATGGGGAACTGGACAGATAATAGAACAGAAAACATGTCATACAGGGGCCAGATTATCAAAGATTTGCACTTGGAGAAAATGAATTTACCACCTGGAGCCAGATTAACATTTTCACTGGTGCTAAAAACGGAGCAAATGCTTTGATAATACAAACATACAGCAAAAGGTGCCTACTACATTTCTTTTCATGTTATGCAGCAAACATAGCAAATAAAACAGGCTGTTTCAATTTCCCCCAGTGAAATTATTTGTACATAATATCTATTGGGGCTAAACCTGCTTGCTGCATTCTCTATTATCAAGGCAACACAACTGGTGCTAAGTGTATTTGGTCTGCTTTTTTGCACAAGTGCACATATTTGATAATCTGGGCCCAATTGTGCTGCTCTGATAATAGAGAATGGAGTAAACAGATTTAGCCCCAGTCTATTTGCAGTGAAACATGAAAAGATATGCAGTAGACACCTTTTGTTGTATGTTATGCAGCAAATGTACAACACAAGAAAAGCCTGATTCATTTAAGCCCGTGTGGAAATGTTTTTAGATAATAGGGATTGTGACAAAATCATTTTGCTCCAGTTTGCATTATCAAACCATTTGCTCACTTTTTAGCACAAGTGCAAATGTTGGATAAACTGGTCCCAGATGTTAGACACCTTTCTAGGCCCAGATTATCAAAGAAATGCATGTATTTTTATGTTTTCTTTTTAACAAAATGTATTTTATACAGTTGAAAATGCCAACTTTTAAAAGAACAGAAACCATCATTACAGTATGAATACATTGTCCTTTAAACAACAGATCTAGGATTGAACCAATTTTCCTCCAAAACAAAGAGTGATCATATATACAAGCTTCCTGTTTACCCCCATACTGGTTTTCCACACCTCCTCTATTGGAGACGTCACCTATATACCTGCACCTCTGAATGTAGTTAACCGTAGAGACTGAAGCGCTTCACAGCTCATTAACAGATGTTTGACAGTCTCTACACATCCTTCCCCCCCACTGTCGATATTGCCTGTGAGCTCGTGCTATGCTTCGCCAAGCCCCAATTATCTCCTTTGACATTTCAATGTTCAACTTTTATTTTACATAATCCCATGCCAGACTATTCCCCAGAAAACCTTTGGTGTACTTAGGAGAGGTATCTCTAACCAGCAGATACTCCCAAAAACATGACAATAGACTCCTGGTTAACAGATCAACAAAGAACTGTTCATAATCATAGGTCGACAAAATATTCTCCATATGCTTCTTGAATGTTCCTATTGGCCGACTCATTAGTGCCTTCTCCAGACATGTCCTTGCGTTAGCCCTAATTTACATCATATTACTATCTGGCATCAAATTCACTCTAGTTGTTATCACGCATGTATAAGAGCCAACAGAGAGCCCCAACCTTCCATAGTGGCATAACACATTGCAGTTGCAACTTCTCATGAATAGATGTTATGTGAATGGATTATTTTCATACCTGCTTCAGCAATAGCGCTGGTTTTCAATTTTCAAAGGTTAGCGTGAGTGGACGATGTTCATTCATTAACCGTTTTGTTTGCCGAAAATACTTTGCCAGAAATATGGGTGGGGGGCATATAAGGTTTAGGGTGGAGTGGTGTGTAGAGAATAAACAATAGGGGAGGAGATTGCTTGGGGGTGGCCCAAATAAAAATAAAAACAATTGATGATTTTTTTCAGCAAAACATTATCGGCAAAAGAAGCCGGGGATGAATGAACATAGAACCGCGTGAGTTTGCTGCCCTGTATATTTTGCCCGTGAAATGACCTTCTTTCCTTCTTTTGCACTTCCCATGGCAGCGCAGTGTCAGCCATTTTCAGCGCAAAGAAGGCAAGCTTGCTTATTTTGAACGCTATGTATTTAAGAAGGCTGCTACACGTTTATCGTTTCCGCTTTGAACTTACTGCATTTCTTAGCTGCTCAGGTGGTGCACTGTAGCAGGGCTGTTTTCCACAAAGGCGGCTCAAGTTAACTTCAGTGTGGTGCACAGCAAAGTAAAGAAGAATTACAGTAACATGCTAACCACATTATTATTATATTTTTATTTCATACACTTTATGCTGTAACCTGGGATATTCATACAGGTGACGCTCTGGGCACATTGCAGTTCAGCACCGCTGTGTTTCAAAGAATGCAAACACAACCAGGGGCCAGGTTACGATATTAATACTTTGCATGCACAAACTGCACATCTTTCTGATAATCAGAAAGCTGTACAGGCTTCAGGCCCAGGTTATGTGCATTGAAAATCCCGTTCTTTTAGAATCTCGCAGGCAGGAGTGGGTTGTTTTTTACACACTGAAGAACACATGAGTCCTCTTCCCCATTATCGAATCCATGTCACTTGCCCTGCATCCCGCCACTGCAGAGGTGTTTCATTCTCTTCTGCCTTCCTTTTTTTCAAGCTCACGTTTTGTATTTGTCAGTTCTGTGCAAATTACAGAACCGCCATAACAATGTGTGACCTTAGACTGTGACATGCAATGCAAAACGCTTCTCTGCAAGTTACATTTCAAGAAACAGTCTACGTGCAATGCCTGCTGAGCACATTTAATAGTTTGTCATTAATTTGAACACTTTGAGGAGATGCCCGATTAATGCATCTGTTCCTTTAAACGGACAATCTATTGAACTCAACATGAGAAAGAGTTTACAAGTCAAACCTTTTATTTTTTATTTTTTATTGGGGACTCCTGAAGGTTCACTTGTGTACCTTCACAAGTGAACGCTTTATTACTTTCAGGGCTCAAATCATTCAAAAAGTAAAAAGGGGGGAGGCTCGTACATGCACATTGCTTAGTGACGTTAGAGTAAGTAAACATATCTTGAAGAGAAACATGCACATTTCACAGGACAAATAAGCATTTGCCAAAGAACAGATTTCCCTATAATATTGCTTGCAAGTATACAACGTACACACCATTTAAGCGCTGGTAGGTTGAACGCACCATTTAAGCGCTGGTAGGTTGAACGCCCTCGGGGACCATAGTCCAGATCAGTTGAAAGAGTAGAGTATCGAAAGGTGCTTGGGTGCACCAGTTAAGAGTGCAGCTGATGTAGTTGCTTGATGGTAGCTGTATTCTAGCGTTAGGTGTGGTGGTAGTGGTATTGGTTCAATGTGTGCAGTCTGGCGGGTGGACACCAAGACTGGATTCTGGCTATGTTAGGCCTGTGGGACGCTTATGTGTGCAGCTAGGCCGTTTTTCCGTGGGATATAGCTGGGTTTAATTAGAATGATGAGGTGTTTATGGGATAGTGTTTGTATGTGAGCAGCTAGGCCGAATTGATTGATGGGTATAGTTGCACTCTAATTGTGTGATGGTATAGAGTAGAGAGTAAGCATAGTGATATAATGGTTCATTCACACAGTGGCTAACACAATGTGCTTCACAGCGCTCAATGACAACGGTGGGAAGGACACTCACAGAGGGTACGCAAGTGAGATAAGAAGGGAGTCCCCAAGGACACTCACACAGGCCTTGAACAACAGGAATGTGAAAACTAGCCACTGTACTCGGTTTAGCATCTCCCAGACAGTGCAAGTGTCAAGACACAGAAAGGAGGGATCGGTACATGACCGGAGGGGCTGGGTACATAGCGATATCACGGGGACCAGGGGGTTGGGACATACAGCAACAGCATCGAGGGCCAGAGGTGAACGGGCACAGAGAGACATCACGGGACCAGAAGGGCAGGGGGTACACAGCGACATAAGAGGGGCAGAGGAGCTAGGGGCATACAGTGACAGCATGGAATACGGGAGAGGGGAGGGGTACAGGGATGAGATGGGAGCCAGAAAAACTAGGCACAAAGTGAAACATGGGAACTTGAGGGGTTGTTGTTACGCAGCGACTTCAAGGGAAAACGAGGTGCTAGGGGCAAACAGTGACATCACGAGGGAACAGAAGGACCAGAGAAGGCAGCGACAACACAGGGAACTGGGGCGGAGGGCCACACAGAGACATCACAGGGAGGGACTAGAGGGGGCTGGGCGTACATCGCCAGCATGGGGAGCCAGAGGGTGGGGGGGGGGGTACACAGCAACAAAACAGGGACCAAAAGGGCATGCAGCGACACCACAGGAAATAGAAGTGGGGGCTACAGCAACAGCACGGGGGATCAGAGGTGTACACAGTGAGAACACTGGGAGCCAAGGGGTAGATGGGTGCACAGCAGCAACCTGGGAATCAAGAGAATCTGGGCATGTGGGGTATATAGTGACATCATGGGGACTATAGGGGCTGGTCATACAGTGACAGCATGGGGATCTGGGGGGTATACAGCTACATCACAAGGAATCAGAAGGTAGGGGTACATAGCGACAACACAGGAAACTGAAGGGGGATGGGGGACACAGCGGCATCATGGGAACCAGCGGGGGCTTGGGTGCACAGGGTGATAAGAAAGGGCCATACAGCTACAGCACGGGGGATCAGAGGGGTACACAGAGACGGCACAAGGTGACAGAGGGCAGGGGAACACAGCAAGGACACAGGGACTAAAGAGGCTGGGGGGCACACAGTAATATCATGGGGACTAGATGGGTTGGGCATTTTAGCGATAGCTCGGGGGATCTAGGTGCACAGCGACAACACAGGACCAATGGGGCTAGGGGGACACAGAAGCATCATGGGAAGCAGAAGGGGATAGGGTGTACACAGTGATAACACAAGGGACCGGGGACTTGAGGGGAAGGGGCACCTAGCGACAGCACGAGAAAGGGGCAGGGCGGTACATATCAACATTGTGGACACAAGGGGAGAGCCCGAGGCAGACACAGAGCTGGTGGAATTTTTGTTGTGGGTCTAATATGTCCAGGAGGCTGCAGGGATGCTGGCATGATATGCAACTATTGGTAAAGAGACG
Organism: Ambystoma mexicanum; assembly: GCF_040938575.1. Taxonomy (NCBI): domain Eukaryota; kingdom Metazoa; phylum Chordata; class Amphibia; order Caudata; family Ambystomatidae; genus Ambystoma; species Ambystoma mexicanum. Next base: position 96,606,370 of record NC_090941.1, read on the forward strand.
GAATTGCAGGATTTGTGACCTAATGAGATTATTCTGCACTTCAGGCATACTTTTTTTATAGCCAAATTAATAGGCGTAATCATTGATGACATTGTTGGGTGCTCCATAGTGCAATTAGTAATCAGTTGTATCAGTTGCCATGGTTTCAATTGCTTTGGAAGGTCGTGATTGGTATCACGGGAAGAGTCACGTTTTTAGAACTTTGCGGAATGTCATGTAGTCTTGGGTGTTCGAAATATGTGGGGGAAGCGAGTTCCACAGAGTCGGGCCAAGACTGAGAAGGCGGATCCCCCGATCCTGACAGAGTTAGTGGTTGGAATCACTAAAAGGAGGGCAGTGCTTGATTTTAGGGTGCAGGTGGGAGGTATGGTTTTATCTTGTCTTGCAAGTATAATGGGCCGGTCTTGTGCACTGCATGGTGAGTGATGCACAAGGTCTTGAAAGTGGCCCTTTGTCCAACTGGGAGCCAGTGGAGGGTTCGGAGAGCTGGAGAGATGTGGTCTCTAGGACCCCGGGCGAGGAGCAGTTTAACAGCAGCGTTTTGCGCTCTTTGTAGTTTGTTAAGATGGTATGCCAGGGCTTCTAGGTATAGGGAATTGGCATAGTCCAGTCTCAACATTATGATAGACATCACTGTGGCAAGTCTGCCCGTGAAGGAGATGTAGGGAAAGATGCATCTGAGAAGTTTGCGATGGTAGTGACAACATTCAGAAACATTGGCCTATCCCTCTCCCGTCGGATCAACAGAATCCATTGTGCATCCGATTTTTTTTACTATGTCTGAGGGAGGGGGAGAGGGGTTGGCCCAGGGATGGGGGACAAGGGAGTGGATGAGGTAGCAGAGCAGTATTGCTGCACACCATGATTTTGGTTTTAGTGGGGTTTAAGAAGAGGTGGTTTATTGTCATCCATCGGTCAATATCACAAAGACAGGCTTCGAGATGATTTGGGTATCGTCAGCATAGTTGTAGCACAAGATGTGCAAGCAGATGATTCCAGGAAGGGAGGACATATAGAGGTGGAATAGGAGAGCAGATAGGCATGCGCCTTGCAGTACTCCAGTATTAACCAAGGGAGCATATGAGACAAATGGGGGAGGAGGGTTATTTGCTTCCTGTTGCTAACAAAGGAGGTGATCCACTTGAGGGCAGTGTCACGAATTCCAAGGGAGTGGAGGCGGTCAAGGAGGATTGAGTGGTTAACCGTATCAAAGGCAGCAGAGAGATCGAGGAGAATTAGTGCAGCGCATCCATCAGAGTCTGTAGCGACCTTAAGATCATCCCAGATCGAGGTCAGAGTGGTTTCGGTTCCATGTCGTGGTCTGAAGCCGTATTGTGCAGGGTCGAGGACGTTGTTGGATTCTACAAAGGCGTTTGGTTGGGAGTATGCTGTTCGGGTGCCAAGTTTTGCAAGGAATCTAGTGTTTGAGATGGGTCCGTTTTACTTGGGGTTAAGGGGGTTGAGGGATGGCTTTTTAAGAAGAGGTTTGACATGCGCAGTTTTGAAGGCATCGGGGAAGATGCCTGAGCAAAGGGAGTTATTTAGTATAGCTCTTGCATGTTCTCACACACATTTAGACGAGAATATTTATTTTAGGAGAGAAGCAGGGCAGAGGCCGAGGGGGGAGCCAGACGGTTTGCTGGCAGATAGTAGGTCAAGTAACTCGTCTCTGGAGATGGGTTTGAAGGAGTAAAAATTGGGGGTAGGGGCAAAGGGGGAGGGGTGATGTTGGAATGGTCGGTTGTGGGGGGAGGGATAGTTTGTTGTTAAGGGCGGTCCTCCTGTGAAGCACGGTGGTGTAGATGTCAAGGAAGAGGGAGTCGCAGAGTGATTGAGACGGGGTGGATTGGGTAGAGGTGCAAGTGGGTTTGACAAATTCAGAAATGATTCTGTGGAGTTCTTTGCTGGGGTTTCCACAGTTGAAAATGTGTTTGTTGTAATAGGCTTTTTTGGCTTTTCAGATTTCAGCTTTGTAGTTGCGATGGCGCAAGGCGAACATGGATCTGCTGAGATCGGTTTTTGATGCTCGCCATTTGCGTTCCAGAGAGTTATTTTGTTTGTTGTGTTCCTTAGTTGGCATGTGAACCATTTGGGGAATGGTCCATTGTGTGAGGAAGCAGGGCGTGATGGGGTGAGAAGAGATTTATTGAGCCAGGAGTCGAAAGAGTCGATGTTTAAGGATTTATCTGGGGGGGGGGTGTTGTAGGGAATCTAAGAAGAAGGGCTTCAGCAAGGTCAGGAAGGATCTTCACTTTGTTCCAACATTTTAGGTCATGGGGGGCGGCCATGAGGGGTGTGGGGGGAGGGGCCGGGGTGAGGATGGAGAAGGGGATGAAATAGTGGTCGGTCCAGATGAGTGGTTTGGGGGATATATAAATCAGGTCATGGGAGCTGAAAATTGCATCAAGGGTGTGCCCCCTTGAGTGGGTTGGACCAGTCATATGAAGGGCAATGTTGAGCTCATCAAGACTGTCGACCAGTAGATGAGTCATGGGGTTGGTTGGGATGTCCAACCAGATATTGAAATCTCCAAGGATAGTCAGAAAGGGGTGGTTTACTTGAATGGTGGCTACAGAGGCTGTCCGAGAAATGTCTGTTGTAACCAGGGGCTCCCTAGATAAGTAGGAAGCTGTGGCAGAAGGTTGGAGGAAACAAGATTTTAATTAGAAGGGATTCACATGGGGGAATGCATGCCTGGGATTCGACGAGTGAGGCACAGAAGTGAGAATTGAAGATAACTGCCAGTCCGCCTCCTCTGGAGGTTCTATTGTGGTGGATGAGTGAGTAGCCGGGGGGAAGGATTCATGTGCAACAGGGGCAAAATCGGAGAACCGGGTTTCAGTGATGAAGACGAGGTCAGGCTTGTCAGAGGTCAGGAGGTCGAAGATGCTGTGTTGGTTTTTCACTGTGTAGTGGGCATTAAAAAGGATGCAGTTGACTTTGTTAGGGGATAGTGTCTTAGTGCAGTTCATCGGGGTAGGAGCGTGGGAGATTGGAGGAGAGGAGGGTTGGGGTGGAACATTCTGAGCTGATTGGGTACAGAGAAGTGTGATAGAGAGGGGGCAGGGAGCCAGCAGATTTTGAGTGACTGGAGGAGGGGTTACGTTGGTGGAGGATGGGAAGAGTAGGCGGGCGGAGGACGACATTTGAGGGGTGTGGGTAGAGACGTGTAGGGGCGAGCGATTGGCGAGATGGTCAGTGGGCATGAGGCGGTTTAGGGGGCTAAACATTGGTGTGATTCTGGAAGGATTCAGGGGAACAGGTGTGCAGGGTGAGAAGTAGAGAGAGGGGGTTTGGAAGGAGGGTGGGGGGGAGTGTGATGGAGTAGGGGAGGGAGAGGTTGGGAGGATGGTTGAGGTAGACGTGGTGAGGAGTAGAGAGTCGAGGAGGAGGACAAGTCTTGTTTTCTCATTTTCTTGCTTTTGATGGAGATGAGGGGTGAGGAGTCTAGGGATGTGCTCATAGGGAGATATAGGGGGTCCTTGAGAATGTGGGTGCTAGAGCGCAGACCAGGTGCCATGAAGGGTGTTTGATGGGGGGACTACTGTGAATCGAGGTGGGTGGGAGAGGGGGATTTATGTGGGCTGGGGTCTCCATCTGGTGCTGGGGAGCTGAAGATTGAAGAACTAGCAGTCAAAGGTTGTAAATCCAAGGCCCCTCCATCTACCACTAAGATCTAGACGCATTCGGAGTGGGAACGGGTTGAAAGATTGTGATAGGGTGGAGGTCTAGATGAGGAATGGCACTCAGAATTTAAGCAAGTGAATTATCTCAGGTGGCACTAGTAGTTGTAGGGGGAATGAGTGAAAGCAAATTCATTATGAAGAGTAGGTAGTTGAATCACAGTGCTGCCTCAGGGGGTGATTCTAGGATCAGAACAGGGTAAATATTCCAGGCTAAACCCAAATAATACTTGGTGTTTGGGATTGGGAGAATGCAGCACAATAATGTCTAGTATCTAAGGATTACTATCTAGATGCAAAAAAGGCTGATGTGAGCAATTATTCAGTGTGTGACAGGCAGAAAACAACACAGTAGTCTCTTGGTGCACTATCTGGATGAACAATTTCTAAGTGTTTTAGACTGGCAGAGTGCAACACAGTAACATCTAAGGCGAACTATCTAGAAGCAAGACAGGCTAAGAGGTACCATTTCTTAAGTGTTGTAGACTGGAAGTGTACACCACAGTAATATAGAAGTGGACTCATTAGATGCAAGACTGGCAGAGTGCAACACAGTAATACCAAAGGTGGCCTATTTAGATGTGAGACAGGTTAAGAGGTACAATTTCTAAGTGTTTTAGACTGGCAGAATATACAGTTTTAACACAGCTCAGTCAGAATTGCTCAATAAGTGGCGATGTAGGCTAACATTTAATGAGAATGGATGAATTGTAAAGTGGTAGTCACCTTAGCTACACTTGCCTTACTAGTTGCTGCTGGTTGATGGCCGACCACTAGCTTACCCTGCTGACACCTGCAGACACGATCTGGAGCCGCCTCTGTAGGAGCCACCATTTGACTTGGGGCCCTTACCCACAGGGGCTGCCGGGCAGAGGGCTAAATTAATTAACTGCATACCTGCATTCAAATGCATGAACAATGTGCCTCCACTACTGCTCCAATAAGCACAATGGGTCCCCTGCCGTGGGCCAAAACTCTCCACCTGGATGCATACTGACTCTTGCCTCCCATGTATCACAACCTCACTGCTAAATTCTCCTCCTCCCACTTGACACGGTTCTTAGTGTACATCTGATTTTTTTAGCCACATTATGCTACCTACTTGTGCCTAACCCATTTTATGCTACACTGCCGCTTTTTTCAAAGTCAAATCTAGGTGTGCTTTTTGAATTGTTGAATTCCCCTTTTTGTACTATTTTAGGGCGTTTTGGCAAAGACAAATCTAGGTGTGCTTTTTACATTTTTGCATTCCAATTTTGTACTATTATAGTGCGTTTTGGCAAAGTCAAATCTAGGGTGCTTTTTAAATTGTCGCATTCCCCATTCTGTGCTATTTAAGCACTCTTTTTGTCACAGTAAATCCAAGGATGCTGTTACATTACACACTACCCCCCCGCCTGGTGAGTTGTCTAGTGCCTGTGCACTATCCACTCCTGTCCCTTTGCGCCCCTTTCTACCTTCCTCTATAGCTCTCTCCATCTGTCCTATCTACTCTAACTGCTATACTATCACCTATCCTCCCTCTCTCAATAATTCTGGAAGTGTACGTGAAGTGATGTTTGCTGTGGGGAAGCTCTAAGACTATGACAGTTTTATGGTTAAAATAGCGTGTTTTTGAGTAGTCATGCCCCCTTTCCCAGAAACCCTATTTCAAGCTTTTTGCTGTGGGGAAACTCTGAGAAGCAAGGTGAAGATACAACAACTAACACTGGACTTTGCTATCTGCAACCACTTGATAGACTCTAAGGACTTTTTACCCCAGCAGTCAACTTATAGTAATATATCTTTTACTTTTATTTCAGATTACGGCAGTGTTAATGTTTAAAATAGCGTGTTTTTGAGTAGCCACGTCCCCTTTGCCAGCAACCATACTTCAAGCCATTCGTGGAAGTGCATGTGAAGTGCTGTTTGCTGTTCACTGGTCAGCTGCAACTACAGCACGGTACTCCACAGAATTTTGATCTAGTGCTACCTCTGAATAATGGTGACTGTGAGTGAGCATGAACATTAGTGTTCTCATTTTCCTTTAGAGGTGAGGTGATCCAGAGTGAGTATCTGCCGGCATGGACTACTGTGGACTTGTCTGTCTTCTTGTATCTTCCACGAATGGTACTAATCGTCAGTTTTAGGCAGAGACCTTCTTTTACGCTTGTTGGGTGTGACTGTTTGTATTTCAGTGAGTGAGAATCACAGACGTTTGGCAGTGTGCTAGGACATTTAGATGGAGTCTGCTGTAGTTGTCCCCATTACCTACCCTACACCATTGATACAGTGACTTGCACAGAGGTGATTGATTTAGATAAACAGTCGGATGAAGTAACAATGGGCGAGTGACCCAAACGAGCTAGTCGTGCATGTGCCTGAAAAACATTCTATAAGCAACGTTTGCTTAACGAGGACAAAATGGCAAAAATTACAAGCTTTTATCCAAAACAATAATGTGTGGAGAAGAGTGTAAAGGTGAAACTAAGTAGAATGGATGAAGAAGCTGGACTGAACATAATTACTGAAGAGCTAAGTATAAACCTACCGTGCCTTGGTACCAAATTGATTGCACAGGTGTTGGAGCCACGCAGTGGCTCTGAAATTGTGAAACAACTGGATAATGCCCAGATGTGTGATGAATTTGTAGATACGGCAGAATACAGAACTAGGCTAAAGAGTGTAAATGATGCCAATTACATGGCCTGCAGTAGTGGCCATGTAGTTATGGCTAAGTTGCTAAACCCATAGGAAGAGCACATTTTGGGTGGCTCATAACTTTGCTCCCCTTGGACGAATCCTCAACAAACATTGTAAAAAAAAAGTATATGCCCATTATGAATTGTTTTGCAAGGTTTGGTGACGTTTGTTTAAGGGGGAGCAAAGTTATAGGGTGGGTCCCAAAACTTTTTTTTCCCTTATACACAATGGGAAAAAATTCCATCACGCCTACAGCCCAAACCGCTGGACGGATTTTCACCAAATTTGCAGCAGGAGTGGCGGCTTGATCCCGGAAGCGTGCTTTTGTTAATTTCATGTAAATCTGTCCAGTAGTTTTTTTTTAAACAACCGAAATGTAAGGCAAAAAAGTTAGTGATATCTATGCCCGCTCCACTGACTCACTTCCCTGTTCGGTGCGTGGACTGGCCTCTGATTTTTTGCGTGGTACACATACATCGGGACGTGGCCGCTGATTGGGTGATGAGAAAACGTGAAATGCGTCAGTTTGCCTGACCCGTCTGCTCTTAGATTCGCAAACTTTTTGGGGGTCTGCAGACAGCGCAGTGAAAAGAAAAAAAAAGCAACATTGCACTTGTCAAACTCAACAATCAATCTCTGGGGATGTTGGGGGGGAGGATGAGGATGGGATGTAGCCATAAGATGGCAAAAAATGGTTTGTTTCACCCCCCCGACAGTCTGCCAACACTCCAGATATCCTGGGGTAGTCCTGTGGTGTTCGCAGACACTTCAGATGTTCTAGGACATCTGCACCTATTTCTGCATTACAAGCTTGAGGAAAAGCAGTTTTTGGATGGTTTATAACTTTTGCGCCACTCAATGAAACTGCATGTAATTTGCAGTTTTATTCTAGAACTAATAGTGCATGGTTTTGCAAAGTTTTGTGGGATTATGTCAAGAGGGGGCAAAATTAGAGCAGGGTTACCAAAATATTGTAAAGGCATATACATTTGGTGTCATTTGACGATCTGCACATTTGGCAAAAAGGATTTTGGATCTAGATATGATTGGTTTTCTAAAGTTTGGTGGGATTTTCTCAACAGGGGTGAAATTAGAGGGGGGGGTCTCAACATGTTTTGATGGCTTATAACCTTGTTGCTATATGATGAATGTGGACACAAGTTTTGAGAAAGATTATAGACCCAACCTGCAATTTTTGGGTAAGGACTGAATGGATTTTGTCAAGTGGGGGCTAAATTATATGACTATTGTATGTACATACATTTTGACACTTTTTAAAAAATAAAACATGGGCGGATTTCGAGCAAACTCATGAGGAGCATTGGCAAGGACATTAAAGCATGGTTTTGAAAATGTGCCCATGTTTTATTTTTTGACAAGTGTCATAGTGTAGGTACAAAAAATAGTCATATACCTTTGGTGACTGAGGTATAGCCTGTGGCCGTGGCAGTAGCCAGATTGTCTGGGTCATGGCATAAGGTCATGATGCAGACAATCTGGCTACCAACCATGACCGCTAGCGATGAAAAATGGTGTTAAAGTGGCTATGTGTACCTGGGACCGGCTATGTGGTAAAGTTATTTGAAGGTAGGATAGGTTTGAAAGGGAAAAAAAAGTGCTTGCAGTAATATGTTCATAGGGTTTTGCAGGCTGCCATGGCAAGGGAAGAGGGGCTGTGCACGGAGCCCCGCCTTCTCTTTCCATGTTGGCTGTCTCGGAAAAGGATTTTCCTTCCTTCTTACAGCGGGACGCCGCAGGCAATAGGAAGAAAAATCCTCAATGACATTTGTGATGTGATCTTTGATGGCCTGGGTGTTAGTCTTAGCAGTGCACAGTGGTGGCACGAGTTATCGTTGCTTAGCTTACCTTACTGGCAAATTTCTGAGGTTTTTTGGTTTTACCTGTAACCATAACGTCCCTGTAACAATGTTTTTCTTTTATAGGTTTTTGTTAGTGCAACTTTACCATAACGACCCCTTAACTACATTTTTTCATTGAATATAGATACAAGTAGAACGGGTCCCTGCGGGCGCATACGAGCCTGTGATAATATTTTAGCGATTGTATACGCACATGAGCAAATAGAGACTTTCTGTATACTTGGCCTCAATGAACTAGAAGTCAGTGGGACACCAAATGCCAAAATCGACACGCAAGACAACTTAACAGTCATGCAGGTCGAGATTGGAAATTTTGCAACTGAAATAAATGGCAATATAATGCACAGGATAGTATATTGGGTCCTATTATGTCACAGGAAGAACGACTGGGATATACTGATGACCAGATGTCATCTGAGAGCAATATGAGATTTGAGGTTGATACCGTCACTGGGTTGATAGTGAAGACATGCGTGTTGCAAGCTGATTGTCATGATCACTGCTTCCAAGGAGCCAGGACCAGCCCAACGTCCTTGGAAGCAGGCCCCTAACCCTAATCCTAGGCACCAGCCGGTCCCCACGGTGACCTTTTGGACCTTGTCCTGGCACCGGTGGCACCAGGCTCATCAGAATCATCGGTCCCGGCACTGGAAGCGCCGGGCTCATAATATGTGTGCAGATGCTTGGGTGGTCTTACCTGCAGCAGACCATGCTGCTTACTTACCAGCCTCTTAGAAGTCCTCTGTGAACAGGAACTACTTTCTTACCTGGGTGGGGCAAGCTCCACTCCCTGGATTCAGCACTGGAAAGCTTCTGGAACTGGAACTCTTTTCTTACCTAGGCGGGGCCGTGGAGGAAGACGCCTCATCACTCCAAGGCTATTTAAACCACACCCGATAGACGAAACGTGCTTCGCGTTATTCTGCATCTGTAGCAGAACGCTCACCGAGTCTGTTCCAGCCTTTCTTCTTACGAGCCCAAGAATCTGCAAGAATCATACTCACCATTCCTGCATCCTGAATCTGCAAGAAGCATACTCACCATTCCTGCATCCAGTCGACAGCAGCACCTGCAGAGACAAGAAACAGCAGGTTAGCAAGGCAGCCTTAACTCGCAGTGCTACTCACCTGATCCACCGGCTGCGGTCATTTTCGGCACGCTGCACCTCCGCCTGCGAAGACAAAGGCATTGTCACTACTTACTAGCACTCCGTGAATTCTGGATTTCTTCACACTGCATCGCCGCCTGCGGAGATAAAAGCATTGTATCTACTTACGGACATTCCGCGGACTCCGGCGCTGCAAACCAACTTCTGAAAGACAAAAGAAGAGACATTAGACAGGTATTTACTTACGCCCATCACGCTCTTCGCAATAGAACGCCTGCTCTTCAGCACGAACTACGCTGCAAGGAAAAGACAGTTAAAGCGCTTGCATTTACTCACGCATTTCCAGGCGCTTCACTCCATCTTCCTCAAGAGTCCTGCAAGACAAAACGGAGAAAAGCATTATACAAAGTCCTGTTCAATGTTAACGTGCCTTGCACCTGAAGACTATAAAGACTAAAAAGGTGGCTGGAAACTCACCGCTCGTGCAGTTAACGACGGTAACGGTCTTCTGAGTCCAAGAGGCCTATGTTTCACCAGTGAAGGAACTGGCAACAGCGCCCTGCACCAGACGCAGATGGAGAGCCCAGCATTCACCTATCTAAGGTGAGCACGTTGACCTGGGGGCTCTACGGAGAGGGAGAGAGAGGAAGAGGGACATTGAACAACCCAGACCATTAACCCCCATATTCTTTCACCTGCAGAAACCTCACCCTACGAGTTCGACACACAGTGCGAAGAGGTTCGACCCCAGAAGCCCATCGGGTTCTTCACATCACCTTTCGAGTCACAGACACCTTCCTGCCAAGATCAGCGCCTCCGTGGGAATCAGGTGAGCGTTACAGAACGCGAAGCCCACCACAAAACTCCTACCCAGGCGCAATGGAAACCTCAGACACTGATCACTTAGCCCAGTTGCTCGGGGAATTAAGAGCAGAAGTACATGCAGCTCGTCAGGAAACAAGCTCTCTAAGAAGAGAACTGATAATTTCCAAGGAGCGAACAGAGGACCTCGCTAGGCAATTGCTACAAACACAGGCAGGACAGACACCCCTGCCCGCTCCAGGAGGAAGCTATCCTTCTGCATCATCTGTAAATCCAGTGCAAATCAATCTACCTGGTAATGTGCCCTTGGCTCCGCCCGAACGTTTTTCTGGTGACCCAAAGAAATTTGCAGTGTTCCTCAACCAGTGCTGCTTACATTTCTTATGTCGACCAGCTGCGTTCCCAACAGACCAGACCAAAGTGGCTTTCGTGCTTTCTTATCTCAGTGGCAGCGCCGCAGATTGGTCGATCCCTTTAGTCACCCAGGATGATCCGGTTTTACATGATTTCCAGGCCTTCCAGTCCAGCATGGAGAAACTGTTTGCAAGACATGCACAAGGGCAGGCCTTGGACAATGAACTTCTTTCATTACGACAGGGTAATCAAGACCTCTTGACCTATATAGCCTCATTCAACAGACTCATAGTGGAAACTCAATGGCCCGAGGATAAGAGAATAACGCTTTTCTACAGAGGCCTGCGTGGAGAGCTCAAGGATGTGTTAGCTCAAGTTGTGAACCCTCCACAAGAATGTTCGGACTATATTGACTTAGTCGTCCAATTGGACCACAGATTACAGAACAGGAAGGCTGATCATTCTAAATTTGATACCCGAGTGTTTTCTAAACCACAGACTTCTACTTAGGGAGCTGACACTGTGGAACCCATGCAAATAGGGGGGATGAAAGGTCCTTTAACCCAAAAGGAGCGGGAAAGAAGAAGACAGCTGCAATTATGCCTCTATTGCGGGAACTCGGGGCACTTTCTTCGAGACTGTCCAGTGAAACCAGCTAAGAAGGCAGTAGGAGTCGCAGATTCCAGTACCTCAAGTTCCGAGCAGGGAAACGACCTAGCCCGGCAAGTGTAGAGGTCCTCTTGCCGAGCGTTAAGATCTGTCCCGTGACCTCGCATTTCGTGGTGCCCATGGTCCTCATTAATCCTGCACGTCCGGATCGTTTGCATGCAATTGAAGCTTACATCGACAGCGGAGCAATCGGCAATTATGTGACCGTGAAATGGCATCAAGGATGATACTACCCGTGAAATGGCATCAAGGATGAATCTACCCCTTGTCCCTAAGGCAGTAAAAGACGTCATTACTACAGTGGATGGCACGGAGATAGCCTCCGGACCAGTAACGCACGCCACCCAAGAAGTGACGCTAGTGAGCCAAGATGGACACCGGGAGAAAATCGTGTTCGATGTGATCAAGGCCCCTCAGTTCCAGATCATTCTGGGAATCCCTTGGTTAGAGAAGCACAATCCTCAGATCAACTGGCGAGCAAAGACGGTTCAGTTTCCAGAATGTCTTACCACTTGTTATCCTCGGCCTGAAGTTTCAGTGGCGGCGATCTCTTCAGAGGTTCCCACATTACCTCCCGACTACCAAGAATTCCAAGATGTCTTTCGGAAGGATCAAGCTAACACCCTGCCTCCTCATAGGTCTTACGACTGTCAAATAGACTTGATACCCGGAACAACTCCTCCTTGCAGTAGGATTTATGCCCTCACCGAGCCTGAGAATCTTCACCTCAGGCAATATCTGGACCAATACCTAGCTAACGGGTGTATCCGTCCTTCTAAATCTCCAGCTTCCTCAGCTTTGTTCTTCGTTCCGAAAAAGGAAGGAGACCTTAGAACTTGTATAGATTACCGCGCCCTGAATCAAATCACCGTTAAAAACAGATACCCGTTACCTTTGATCCCTGAACTCCTGGACCAAGTCAAAGAAGCATGCATATATACAAAGTTGGATCTCAGAGGAGCCTACCACTTGGTACGAATAAAAGAAGGCGATGAGTGGAAGACGGCCTTTCGCACCAAGTATGGGCTATTCGAATATCAAGTGATGCCCTTTGGACTTTGTAACGCTCCTGCCGCTTTCCAGTATTTTATGAACGATGTCCTTAGAGAACTCATAGATGTGTGTGTTGTTGTCTACATTGATGACATCCTTGTCTATTCATCATCTGAAGAGGAACATCGGAGACACGTTAAAAAGGTTCTCGAGAGACTGCGTCAACATAACCTTTTTGCCAAGCTTGAAAAATGCGTTTTCAACGTAACTGAAGTTGAGTTCTTGGGATTCATATTGTCACCTAATGGGGTTCATATGGATTCAAAGAAGGTCGATGCAATCATCAAGTGGCCATCACCAACCTCGGTAAAAGGAGTTCAAAGCATGTTAGGCTTCGCTAACTTTTACCGCAGATTCATTCCTGAATTCTCTCGGATAGTCCAGCCCATCACCGCTCTGTTAAAGAAGAACAAACGTTTTGAATGGTCTACCGAAGCAGAACAAGCTTTTCAGGACTTAAAAGCTAAATTCATTTCTGCTCCTGTTCTAAAACATCCTCGCCCAGAACTCCCCTACATCGTGGAAACGGATGCTTCTAGTCTTGCTATGGGGGCAGTGTTATCACAAAGAGATCCGGTCACACACCAATTACATCCAGTAGCCTTTTGGTCCCGCAAATTCTCGGCTTCCGAGATCAACTATTCAATTACAGACAAGGAACATTTAGCTATCAGATCGGCCTTTAAAGCCTGGCGGCATTATCTTTTGGGAGCCAGACACACAGTCACCGTAATGACTGATCACCGCAATCTACAATATCTGAAGACGGCCAAAGCTCAGTCTTCCAGACAGCTTCGTTGGGCTCTGTTTCTGGCTGAGTTTGACTTTATAATTACTTATCGACCCGGCAGTAAAAACGGAAAAGCAGATGCCCTCTCTCGGATGGGAGTAGATGAACATTTGACCAATCCAGAACCAATACCCATAATCCCAGAACAAAGGCTTTTGGGGTTGGTCAGCGCTCAATCCTTTGAAGACATCAAGACTACAGTCAAGTCACTCCTAACTCCGGCCGATTTGCAGGATTGGCAATTAAAGGGAAAAGAATTCTCAGTGGATCAAGACCTACCATATTTCCAAGGGCGATTATACTTGCCCTGTGAGAAAATACAAAAACAAGTAATTTCCGGTTATCACGACTCTCTAATGGAGGGTCACCCTGGCATTACCAAAACCATGGAAAAGATCAAGAGACATTTCTGGTGGCCATCATGGAAGAAGGATATTAGAGACTTTGTAATCTCCTGCGGTGTGTGTGCCCAGAATAAAAGTCAGAAGGAGAAACCAGCCGGCCTTTTACACCCTCTGGATATTCCTCCCTGTCCATGGCATACCCTGTCCATGGATTTCATCACGGACTTACCTCCATGCTCAGGGTATAATACCATTTTAGTAGTCGTGGATCTATTCTCCAAGATGGCTCACTTCATTCCCCTGAAGGGCCTACCTTCGGCTTCGGTATTGGCCCGGAAATTCTTAGAAAACATTGTTCGGTTACACGGTTTTCCCTCGGTTTTAATCTCCGATAGGGGAAGTCAATTCATTTCCCACTTTTGGCGAAGTTGCTGTCGCCTAGCCCAAATTGATGTAAGACTTTCAACCAGTCACCATCCCCAAACTGACGGACAAACCGAGAGGACAAATCAGACTCTAGAGCAATATCTACGTTGCATGCTCCAACAAACTGAAAACCCTTGGAAGGATATTCTTTGGATCGCTGAATACGCTTACAACAATTCGACTCATTCTGGAACCGGGAAGACTCCCTTCTTCCTATTATACGGACATCATCCTAGAACCTCCAATCTGGATCCTCCCCAAGAATTCGAAACACCTGCTGTGAATCATTTGCACTCTGAGATTACCCGTGCTTTTAAAGAAGCCACTACCCATCTGCAAAGAGCTAAAGCTCAAGTCAAAAAGGGAGCAGATCGACACCGTAAAGAGGCCCCTCACTACGCAGTAGGAGATCAGGTCTGGTTATCCACTAAGCACCTGCCTCTAAAAGGACCCCGCACCTTCAACCCGAGATACCTTGGACCTTACCCCATCTCTACCATAGTTAATCCGGTGGCGGTCAAATTGGAATTACCTGCGCATATGAAAATACATCCAGTATTCCATGTCTCCTTATTAAAACCAGTACAACCAGAAACCCGATTGACTGAACTCCCAGAACCTGTTTTGGTAGGCGGAGAACTCGAATTCGAAGTAAAGAACATTCTAGACTCCAAGATCTCCAAATCTAAGTTATATTATCTGGTTGATTGGAAAGGATACGGCCCCCAGGAAAGGTCTTGGGAACCCTCAGAATATGTCCACGCACCTCGTCTGGTCAAGAGATTCCATCTGAATCACCCCGACACGCCAAAACCCCTGGAGAAAACACGCTTAGGAGGGGCCTTGAGGGGGGGGGGTACTGTCATGATCACTGCTTCCAAGGAGCCAGGACCAGCCCAACGTCCTTGGAAGCAGGCCCCTAACCCTAATCCTAGGCACCAGCCGGTCCCCACGGGGACCTTTTGGACCTTGTCCTGGCGCCGGTGGCACCAGGCTCATCAGAATCATCAGTCCCGGCACTGGAAGCGCCGGGCTCATAATATGTGTGCAGATGCTTGGGTGGACTTACCTGCAGCAGACCATGCTGCTTACTTACCAGCCTCTTAGAAGTCCTCTGTGAACAGGAACTACTTTCTTACCTGGTGGGGCAAGCTCCACTCCCTGGATTCAGCACTGGAAAGCTTCTGGAACTGGAACTCTTTTCTTACCTAGGCGGGGCAGTTGAGGAAGACGCCTCATCACTCCAAGGCTATTTAAACCACACCCGATAGACGAAACGTGCTTCACGTTATTCTGCATCTGCAGCAGAACGCTCACCGAGTCTGTTCCAGCCTTTCTTCTTACGAGCCCGAATCTGCAAGAATCATACTCACCATTCCTGCATCCTGAATCTGCAAGAAGCATACTCACCATTCCTGCATCCAGTCGACAGCAGCACCTGCAGAGACAAGAAACAGCAGGTTAGCAAGGCAGCCGTAACTCGCAGTGCTACTCACCTGATCCACCGGCTGCGGTCATTTTCGGCACGCTGCACCTCCGCCTGCGAAGACAAAGGCATTGTCACTACTTACCGGCACTCCGTGAATTCTGGATTTCTTCACACTGCATCGCCGCCTGCGGAGATAAAAGCATTGTATCTACTTACGGACATTCCGCGGACTCCGGCGCTGCAAACCAACTTCTGAAAGACAAAAGAAGAGACATTAGACAGGTATTTACTTACGCCCATCGCGCTCTTCGCAATAGAACGCCTGCTCTTCAGCACGAACTACGCTGCAAGAAAAAGACAGTTAAAGCGCTTGCATTTACTCACGCATTTCCAGGCACTTCACTCCATCTTCCTCAAGAATCCTGCAAGACAAAAGGGAGAAAAGCATTATACGAAGTCCTGTTCAATGTTAACGTGCCTTGCACCTAAAGACTATAAAGACTAAAAAGGTGGCTGGAAACTCACCGCTCGTGCAGTTAACGACGGTAACGGTCTTCTGAGTCCAAGAGGCCTATGTTTCACCAGTGAAGGAACTGGCAACAGCGCCCTGCACCAGACGCAGATGGAGAGCCCAGCATTCACCTATCTAAGGTGAGCACGTTGACCTGGGGGCTCTACGGAGAGGGAGAGAGAGGAAGAGGGACATTGAACAACCCAGACCATTAACCCCCATATTCTTTCACCTGCAGAAACCTCACCCTACGAGTTCGACACACAGTGCGAAGAGGTTCGACCCCAGAAGCCCATCGGGTTCTGCACATCACCTTTCGAGTCACATACACCTTCCTGCCAAGATCAGCGCCTCCGTGGGAGTCAGGTGAGCGTTACACTGATCATGCTTTGCCCAGCGCCACTCTACAGCCTCTCCCAGTGTTGGCTGAACAGGAGGCCAGAAAATATGAAGGGCAAATGGATAGTGCACGTTAAGCATGAAATCTAATGAAATGTTTGAAGGGCTTGAAAATATTTTGGCTACATTGGTTGATAAGTGTGAGAATATTGAGCCAAATTAGATGTCCATTCAGTATTACTACATAAAAGCATCAATAAATCTAGAAAGACTATGAGAGATAGCAGCACAAAATCTAATGAGAAAAACATATTAGTAAATAATACATCCCAAACTGAGAGGAGTAAGATAATAATGTGAGCTGACACCCAAAATGAATTACAAGAGACTGAAAGTTCCTGCGTAAATAGTTATACGATGAATGACAAACACAAAAAACAGCAGCTAATAGCAAATGTCAACAGTTATCAGAAGAAGAGAAAACTAAAACAAAATAGGAAATACTCACAGGTATCCATGCATAAAGATAGAAGAAAGACCAAGAACAGAAATGGGTGTATTGTTGCTGATCAACAGGAGGCTAATATTGTGGATGACACAGTAAATGTAGCGATTGGAGTGAATCAAGCGAAGAAATCCCCAAATACTATTAAGCAAGTTACTAATCTCAATGAGGATAATAATGAGCATGTGGTTGTGTTTCATTCAATACATGAGACTCCCCAAAAAACATCCAATAGAGACATCAAAAAGAGTAATGACATTCAAAACTATTTAGCTAACCTTAGTGAGAAAGACTATCCTATGCCTTTACCCATGCAAGGAGGGAGTGCAAAATAGCAGCGAAGCAAAAGAGGAAAGTCTTGAATAATAATGGCATATTTGACAATATACTTGCAGAACTTTTTTATTGAATCTCCAGAAACTGATAATCACTACAAGTAATTAGAGTGCTAAGGAGAAAATGAATCGTAATGTAAAAGTAGCCTCTAATTTAAGGCAAAAAGAAGAACGATCCCAGAGGATGACTGCTGCACAAGTAGTCAAGACTCCAGAAGAACAAGATATGCAATCTCAAAGTAAAACACGTGCATTACAATTCCAAGTGATTGGTTAAAATAATGGTAGACTCCTCCTTAACAGAACATTTATACTTGACTTGTGTCAGGTTATTATACCCTTGAGAATGATATCTACTAAAGACTTGAGGATTGTTGATCAATTTTTGGCCACTTCAATATTAACCACAAATGTCTGGTGTGTTAATCTTCCAATATTGGAATATATTTAACAATATCGCAATGAATTTAGAAAACTGGGATATTCATGTGAAGAAACCACTATAAATGAGTAAATATGGAAAGATGCAAAATAACGCTGTTTATAATCAGAAAACACTTGCTGGCCATGAGGAGTTGGCTAAAAAAAAGAAAAGTCCATGAATAGCAAGAAAAAGGAGTACATAGATAAAAACAATCTGATACTGAACCAAAAATAGATGGCACCCTTGAGCCACAGGAAGAATATTGTCAATGATTACGGGTTGCTTGTAAAGCGCAATTTGGACAACATCATTAATGACAATGATAGTCATCTCGTGGAATACTAGAAATAATTCTCACTTGACAGCTGAAGAGGGACTCCTAGCTAATATTAATCTATTGTTTGTGATCGCATTACAAGAAACATGGATGTGTGAGCATTGCGAAATTGGCAGTCGCAACACCATACAAAAACTAGCGTCAAAAGTACCTATAGGCTGACCTAAGGGAGGTATTCTAACATTGTTTCGACATCCATGGGTGGGAAAAGACACCATCTGGTCTAATGATATGGTGCTAGCTTTTTGCATACCCTGTGAAGGAGCAAAGACCTCCCCAATGTTAGTGATAAATATATACAATCCTCAGAATGGAGTATTCAACAGAATACATATACAGACTATAACTTGTATCCTTGATGAATGTGATCCAATTATTCTGTTAGGTTATCATAGTTGATCACAGTGTGTGTGAGGAAGATAAACATGACTCTGGTCCAGTAAGATCCCAATCCTCTAATAGACAGGGGATTGGCTGGGCCAGGCTGATCCAAACTTTTAATCTGCAGCTATTAAATGGACACTGTCCCAAGTGATGCCAAAAGAGGCACAACTAGAATCAGTGGGAGATCTATGACCACTATTGATTACATTCTAATCAATGACAGGGCAAATTAAATTATGCTAGATATGACCATTGGGAACTGAGAAGAAAGTGATCATCTTCCATTACGAAACCAATGGAAATATATTTATAAACAACAGTGGGAACCGTATAGAATGGAACCCAGTTAAATTAGAAAAGGGTAAAAATATAGTATAAGAGGAACTCCCGTCCTTTATTAAAAATATATGTATTAATGATTCACTAGCGATCAAAGCATTTCAAAAGGTTACAGAAGCAATTAAACTAGTTACATCTCAGAAATGCGTATGCATCTCTACATGTGAAAGATGGAACTTGAAGCATAAGCACAATCCTTTGATTGATAAAGAGATCCACGAGGCAAAGAGAAAACTCAGAGCTACAATTTGACACCTTAAAAATGCTAATGTGGATGATGCACATTGTAGAATAAGAGTAGTGAAGAATGAACATAGGAAGTGGCTACGATGACACAAAACTGATATTGACAATGACATTTTGAGCACCCTAGCTCAGATGACCGGAACCAATAATAATCAAGGTTTCTGGTCTGTAATTAATGGAACAAAAAAGAAAGCTCTCCATATCAATAGTGTTTGTGAACAGGACTGGATAGCACATGTTACAAAGACCCTAGGTGCGCAAGATATGAATGATGAAATGATAGAGTTTGAAGAGACTGCATGGAAAAGCAACCAGTCTGTGGCAGACCTTAAAGTAATGCTTCAAACTCTACCATCCTCACAAGTGACAGATCTTGATGGCATTTGTAATCCCCTACTAAATTTATCATCTGAGAAATGTGCCCAGCCTCTACATCTATTGTTTATATGGATTGGCAAACATCCCAAGGCGCCGAAAACGTGAAAAGAAAGCTATATTTTACCCATATATAAAAAAGGCTGCTGGAAGGACCCAACTAACTACCGTATGTTAGCGATGTTGGATATTCTGGCAAAAATATTTGCTAAAGTCTTACTTAAAGAACTGAACCAATGGATTGTAAATAAGCACATACCCTTGTGCAATTAATCAGGTTTTCGTGCAAAATCCTCGACAGTACACAACATTACCATCGTAGTGTCAACCATTGAATATGCGTGGCATAGGAGACAGCTTCCAGTCTACAGTACCTTTATTGACTTTAGCGCTGACTTTGATACTATTCTCAGAAACAAACTATGGAATAAATTGAATCAATTGGAAATACCAGCGGGGCTACTTACTATGATCAGGCTACTGTACACCAACACCTCAGTGAGAGTGAGGTTGGATGGTGAAGGGTCATTTTCCTCTTTGTTTTCAACCTGTTGTGGAGTCAAACAAGGATATAATTTGGCTGTGATGTTTTTTAAGACTTATTTGGCAGACTTAGCTTTGACTATTTGTGTGACTATGCCTAACGATATTACAATGGGTACATTAAAACTGAGTTGGTTGGGCTATGCGAATGACCTCATACTGGTGGATTATATTACATTGGGTCTCCAACAGAAGCTAACAGCGCTAGACAAGTTTATATCCGTTAATGGATTAAAAATTAATCTGTGAAAGACAAGAGTGATTGCCTTTCTAGGTAAAACTAAACGAGTACATCAAAATAAATTGAGGTGGAACATTGCAGACCAAAATATTGATGTGGTGGACTCCTACAGATATATGGGTGTCATCATTGACCATAAATTATCATGGAAACAACAATGGATGGAGACAAAAAGTAAATGTATGAATGTCATATTGGCACTAAGTCATTTCATAGGGAAAGAAGGTGGATACTCATTAAACACCATATTGATGTTATATTCGGCTAAAGTGGTTCCTTGTTTGTTATATGGAGCAGAGATCTGAGTGAAACATGTAACGTCGAGTTAGCTAGATTTGAAGGGAACATTTTAAAAATCTTACTCAGACTACCCAAATCTCTCCCTATTGAATATATATTTTTGGAATGTAATTTAATGTGTATTACTGATATTCTGGCATATAAAACTGCCATGTTGTACGCTAAGTTATATACGCTAGATAATGAAACAACCGTTGTAAAATGAATGCAAACTTTTGATGTCATTGAGAAAAGGTTGGTGTGTGCCCTATTGCATATTAGAAAAAAAACATTTCTGAAATGGGCAAAAGAGAATGTGCATGTTTGGCTAACATTTACGTCTGTCAGAATTAAGCATCTCTTGAAATATGCAATACATGAGGAAAACAAAGAGAGAGACATGATTCAATTATCAATAAAAGTGAACAGTGGAATGTTTATCCAATACTGGCGGACCCGTACTGAAATACGTAGGTAACTATGTGCATTCCCTGGTAGTAAAACTATAAGGAACTACTTATTATTTAAATTTAATGTAGCTGATACCTTGGGAGCCAAATGTGGTATCACTCGAAGCAACAGATGGTGTAGATTGTGTGGGACAGTCTCTATTGAAACAGTTGAACATATAATATGCCAATGTGAGAGTCTTGTAACTGTAAGATTAAAATGTATAAAGGCGTATAATAACACTTGTGATTTGGTAAATGTGAAAGAAATATGGGCAAATGTTTTAAAGAGAAATGATGTTAACTCATTATTTCATGTAATATCTTTTTGCAGTGTGTTTTAATATTCTTAAAAATGTATCTGATCGGATTTTATATTAACTATTTTACTTTAAATGTGTGATGCAATAAGAAAGTGGGTTTCAATTGATTTTTTAACTGATAATCATCAGTGTTGATTCAGTTTCTTTGTATTTTTAACTTGGACGTTGTTGACTGTATGCATGTTAGTCTCCACTCCCTCCCCTTCCTCTTGCTCATCTATTAATGGTGGCCCTAGTTGGGAAGTTCTCTTGGCTGTATTCTTATTCTCGAAGTTCATCATTAAAATATATCACAATGGCACTATCATGGCTCAGGGTCCTCAACCCAATCTTCTCCTCTTGGGTCGCCCTCTGCCATCGCTCATCAACTTCCTTCCCGCTCCTACGACCCCTCCTTCCTCTCGCTCAGCAACTACTTCACCACCTCAGGAGGGGTGTACCAACCCCCTCTACACCTCATTGAAAAACCTTTAAGGGTGGTGACTGGCTTCACTTAGTCACACTTAATTCTTGCTCTGCTATCAAACATTCTTCTGGCATATGCCCCCTCCTTGGAGACTTTGACCTCGACATCCTCGCTCTCACTGATATGTGGTTCAATGCCAGCTCATTCACTGCTTTTGATTCCCTTCTCCCCGATGGCTACAAGATCATCTGGATGCCTTGTTCCAACCGTGATGGCGTGGAGTACCCTTGATCTTCCCCGAGTGGGTCAGAATCGTAATGACATTGCTAAAGCTGTACCTGAACACGGTACAGAAATCCCAATCCCCATTATGGTGCCCAAGCACTGTGGAGGTTGTAGGGGTGCCCACCACTTTTCTTGGATGCAGTAACAGGGGTCAGGGGTTGTGGGGTTGTCCCCTGCGTACCATTATGGTAAGCGGGGGATAAGATAAAAGAAAAAGGACCCTGCGGCATCAGCACCGCCGCACTTAAGTGGGAGGAGCTGACGCTGCAGAGGTACAAGGATGTTGGCTAAATGTAAGTGAGGGATAGGGAGGTGCGGTTTTTGGGATTGTGGGCCGGGGCATGCAGGCAGAAGTGATCTATCTGATCACTTCCCCATGCCTTAATTGCAGTCAACATTTTCATTGGTGGATTCTGCTCTCAACAATCTACATCTCGTTATCACTAACACTTTCGATATTCTTGCATCGGTCATGAGGTTCCATATGAAACCTCCAACCAAGCATAAGACTTGATACGGCTCTAATCTAGCATTCCTGAAATGCAAGTGTAGAGCTGCTGAATGGAACTGGCAGACATCAAGCTCATCCTCTGATAAACTGGCCTGTCACTTTCTCCAAAGGCAATATCGTCTCTCCATTCACTCCAAGAAGAGGGCTCACATCCAGGCCCCTGTCTCTGGAGCGTCTAACAACATGTCTGAACTTGTTAAAATCTGCAAGGAACTAGCCAATCCATCTGCAGTCTCTACCTCACCTCTTCCCTCCCAGCCCCTCTGCACTGCACTTGTCAACCACTTCACTGTTAAAACTCAGGACATCCTGAGTTCTCTCTCTTCCCCCCTTACCCCCATCCCATCCCCCTGCCACCCTCGGCCCCTCCTGCTCCCTCATCCACTCTTTCCAGATCACATTTCTGCACGTCTACCACCATTCAGTCATGCTTTGGACTTGGTGGTTTGGAGTAAAATTTGCAGCAGGTGGTTTGGGGACATTCCATGCCATGCTGAATTGCATTGTGCATGTCATCATGTACGGTTGCTTACATCACATCAGATGAGGTCACTAGAATTGTCTGTTCTATGAAGGTCTCTTCCAAACAGGTCTCCCCCTGTTCTTCCAGAACTATTAAGGACAATACCGGCTCCCTTGCCCCTGCACACGCTGAATTCTGTAATCATTCTCTTGCCACTTGTTCTTCCCGTCTTCCCTCAGGCACTCGTGTGTGCACCCCCTCCTGAAAAAGCCTTCCACTGTCCCCTCGTGTCCAGCTAACTGTTGCCCTCTCTCTATCACTCCCTTCCTTCGTAAACATTGGGAGAAGGTGGTCTTCTCCCAACTGACCCAGCATACTGAACTTGTTGGTTGCCTGCATGACCATCAATCTGGATTCCGAGCATCCAGAGGCCTGAAAAGTGTTCTCCTGAACACCCATGAAGAATTTCTTGCATCTCTTCACTCAAACTCACCTGCTGTTCTAATTTTACTCGTCATCTCTGCTGCTTTTGACACAGTCAACCACTCCATCCTCATAAAATGGCTACATAGTACCCTTGGTACCTCAGATCAGGCACTGGACTGGCTGGCCTCCATCACTGACCATCCCCCCCAGGTTATCCTGACTTCTTTCTCCTCACCACCCTCTATCTCCACTTGTGGCATTCCTGAGGGCTCTATCCTTTCGCTGTGGTTCTTTAATACCTATCTCGCCCCTTGTGCTCACCTTATCTCCACTTACTCAAGGCACTTCCAGTGTTATGCAGATGACACCCAACTCCTCTTTAGACTACCCTCTGCATCTCTTCTTACTTCTTCTGTCATTCCTGATTGCCAGCCCACCATCCAGTCTTGGTGTACCTCCAAAGATCTCTGTCTCAATGCCAGCAAAAATGAGATTCTTCCTATCGGGACGCCTGTTTCCTCTTTTCGCCCTTCACTCTGGCCACCCTTGATGGGCTCTCCCCCTCTCCTTCCTCTCAAACCAGAAACCTGGGAGTTATCGTCAACTCCTCTCTCACTTTCATTCATCACATCTTGGACCTTGCCAAGAAGGTCCATTTCCAACTCTCCCTCATCAGGGGCATGCTCCATTTCCTCACTTTTCCCCAGAAACCTAATCCAGAGCTCTAGTACTCTCTAGGCTGAACTACTGTAACCACCTTTTCCTTAATCTACCTTCTCTCTGTACCATCCAGCTAATCCAGACTAGGGCTGCAAGATTTATCCTTGTCCTCAAGCCGAGGGCCATATCTCCCCAGCCCTAGAAACTCTCCTCTGGCTCCCGTTTGCTGAAAGGATCACATTTAAATCCCACTGCATCATCCATAAGGCTGTCTGGGGCCAGGGAACACGTTATCTGCAACTTGATCTTACCAAATACCCTCCTTCCAGAAACCTCTGATCCTCTGGATCCAACTCTCTGCTTGCCAAGTGCTTCTCTAAGCAGAGCACGGGTGCCCGTTCCCTTTCCTCGGCAGGCTCCCTCCTCTGGAACAATCTCCCTCTTTCCCTCCATCTTGAGCCAGCTCTTCTTAAATTCTGCAAGCACCTCAAGAATTTCTTCTTGTCCCCCACCTTCCCTCTCATGTTTAACCCCACAATCCCTATGATTGGTGGCCTGGGCCCTTATGTGTCCTCCTGGGTCCTGGCTTTTTTCCAGTCACCTGCAACATGTGGCCTCCCCCAGCATTTACCTTCAGGCACCATTGGCCTGTGCCATCTCAAAGGCCCTGCACTTATTGTATTGGCTGGGGACCCCTCTTCTGTCAAGTGGTCACTGTCTGGCATTCACCTGTTGTCTTTGCAACTGACTCTCTGGCACTTCCCCCCTTTTGAACCTCTAGCACTTACCCACTTACCCTTCTCTCTCTCTCTGTGCTTGCACGCTCTGAATGTTCACAAGGCCTAGTTGGGCCGATTTTTTATCTTATTCATCACTATGATCATATTCCATTGCTTTTCTGTTCCCTTCCTTTTGTCCTGGGGGCGCTTTGAAACACAATTTATTGATGCCTAAGTGCCTTGCAAATGTCCAATAAAATAAACAAAATCATAATATGTAACAGAGCACACCTTGTAGCAGAATGTCAATATGAGACATTTTAGATCTTCAAGCTAAGAGATCTATGTGGGCTTGTGGCTGGTTTTCTAGCCTCAGAACCTAGGTTTGATTCTCAGCCATGGCAATGTTAATTTCAAGTGGGTTACAGTTCCTTAACATATCGGAAACACATTGCAGATTGTTCTTGGATTTGTTGTACAAATGGCTTTGCTCAACCAATTTATAGCCAGTGGCTCCAGGAGAAGTAAGAGGACAATTGTGAACGCTCTCTTTCTCAGTTGATGTACTATCAGCTCCTTCAAGAGACCCTATGTCTAGTTTCTGTAATTTTATGGCACTGCAATCCAGTAATTTCTGTTTGCTAGCTTTGACAACCAGCACATCCACAGAAGAGACATGCCCACGACAGCATAGGGCTATTGTGCGCCTGAGGCAACCTCCCAAGAATGGTGTGAAATCTCTGTACAAAGAGCCCTTAGCACGGTGAGATGAATGTTTCATTTTTCGAAAAATAAATAGTGACACAGGATGTGGGAAGTTCCATAAGGTATCCCTGGTGTTCACTCGGGCAGATCATTCACAGCCTGGATGTCTCACTATGTTTTGTGGTCTCCTCATGTTTTCGGTTTAAGGTGTTGTTTTGTATGGAATTCACATGCTACTTTGTTTGCATTGCACCCTAAAAATGATCACCATTCCAAGCCCCCTTTGGCCATCCCTGCTCGGTCTCTCACTACTCATCTGTCTCAAGTCAACCTCCCCAAGATCCCAGAGTGTGATTTCCTGGGTGAGGTGGTGGGAGGGGCCTCTGAAGCAGGTTTATTAATTGTGTTCCAAGCCACCTGCTGAGACTGCCACCATCAGCTAGTTGTGCGTTGAAACTGCAGGTCCCATCTACATTATGAGTACCACGATACATTGAATACAGTAATTATTGCCATTTGCCCCAGCCTTCCTCAAAACAAACAGACTCTTATCTAACAGACACCTTTGCCATTGATGACCAGTGACGTTGCCCGTACAAAATGCAATGGAATTGGTTTATGTAACCTCATTCCTCACAAGCATTTTGCACTCAACTCTAAATATACAGGAACGTGATACCATTGTGGGTTGTGGGTAGGAGGGGAGTTTACTGAGTTCAATGGGGGGTGCAGAGTAGGTAGTGGGGTGATTAGGGTTCCCAGATTATGCGTATTCACTAGGTGCTTTGAGACAGAAATAAGGGTTCCAAAAGGATAATGCTGCTGAGTATTAATATTAAGTATTTCTTACTGGTAGAAAACTCTTATCAGGGACAACACACCACCCTAGCAAAACTCTACGGACACCACCCCAAAAGCAAGATGCAGGCTAGTTTGGTGCACAACAGGTATGTTGACCCTTAGAATCTTTAATGGATGTTTCTCTGTTGTTTGGAATCAAGCAGCCATTGCACACCTCATCCCTTCCTTCTCTTCTAACTTCCAGTGTTAGGCAGATGACACACAGCTCTTTTTCAAACTCCCTGCTGCTCCTCTTGCACCCTTTATCATCCGTGACTGCCTATCTGCCATCCAGTCCTGGTGCACCTCCAACGATCTCTGCCTCACTAGATCCTTCCCTTCGACACCTCTGCTCCCTCTGTCTTCCCCTCACTCGGGCCATCCTCCTTCTTCCCCTCCAACCTTGGAGCCAACTTTGAGGCATCTAGTCATTTTATTGCAAACAAAACAGAGCGGTACATAACATATCAGACAATAACACTGAAGAAGACTGAAAAAAATATAGTAAGTGTAGTAGAGTAAAGGGTTAAAATGGGTCAGGATGTGGTTGGGGTGGCTTTAAAAGGGTAGAGAAAAGGGGTCTTGGTGGACCCCCAAATACAATAAATAATGCAGTGTTTTTTGATGTTTTGTCCACTCTGTTATGTACCACTCTGTTTCTGTGGTTGGTTAGATCACATATAACCCATCTTTGACTCCTCTCTCTCCTTCCTCCCATCACACTCTGGGCAGTGACAAGAAGTCTCACTTTCACCTCTGCCTTCTCAAAGGAATTTTCCCTGTCCTCACTTTCCCCCAGAGACTCAATGTTACCCTGTAAGTATGATTGCACATGGACTGCTCCGATTTCGTAGCAAGATGAGGACGGACTGAACAAACCGCTTCTCTTTGAACTACCGATTGCAATCTCATCTGCCCCAGCCTCCTGGTTCCTCTTAAGACATTCTAATTTATGCAGCCACTATTGCAGCATGTACAGCCTCTTGTTTCACCCTGAGAAAACAATTGAAAACCGAAAACCCTGGCCTCTGGTCCCATCTTTATTGTCAGCCAAAACAAATGGTCAAACCCCTCTCAGTGACCTCAATGCAATGGGCAAGATTTAATCTGTTCCTTGCAGAACTGTTAAACCATGAACCTGCGTCCTGTTCAATAGCTGACCTTCTCCTGGATGACTAACTCTTCTTCCGTCAACCCCCAAACTTGAAATAACAGAATCTCTTAGCTATCTACATTTCATCATGCAACTGCTAACTACAAAGTCTGAATAAACTCCCAAAACCCACTATATGTTTCTTTGTGTGTATGTCTTATAAATATTGTCCCTTTTTTACCGCAGGCTTTCAGGACATATTACCCCTTCTCCCCCACGCATGCACATTGAAGCCCTCTCGGTCTCCCAGCTTCCATGTACTTCAGAACACCATGCGCAAAGGTAGTGCTCATGTTACATTTGCGGTCTCTAACATTGTATCTTTCTACGCACATGCAAATCTAATATGTATCAGTTCTAAACAAACGTAACACTAAAAGTAACAAATCCCAACCATAATTAACTGCACTGGATACATATGAAATTGCAACATCGCGCCCAGTTCACCACCAACCCAGTCATCAATATGGCATGCGCAACATGAACCATTCATAATCATGGGGACCCTTCCTGACCACCCCAACATTGGCATCAGGTATTTCAATCTTTTCCATTGAAAGGTTCTTCATGCCTCTGTGGCCCCCCGCTACTGCCCTTGTTTTGCCAGTCAACATTCATATAACATTGGAATACATTCCTTTGTATATTACTTTTGTTCTGGGGTTTTGTTTTGAATGGGCACTTTGCAGTGCTTGCCTTATAAGCTGTGTCTGCTGGAGCCCTTCTGGCCATCACTTCCCTCAGGATATACAGAAGTGTTAACAACCCATTGCCATTTAACATCAGTTCCTCCAGATCAGCTACTTTCTGAAAAATAAGGATTTTAGCTTTTCAGTGGGCAATTAGTGTTTCAGTTCCCTGATGGCTGGTCGTCTTGTGATAATAGTCAGTTATTAACTGTGGCTTTATCTTCATTATAATGTATGCACCCCATGGGTGCCTCTGACTGTCTTCCACTCTAAGAAAGGGGGCCCCCAAGCACCCTATTGCAATGGGCTCCACACATCTTCAGCCAGGCCTGCTTGAGCCTGGGCTCCCTCCGGCAGGTTATGCACCTTGCATTACAACAGAGAAACATTTGCTTTTGTTCTGTATTAGAGATCCAAATGTTGAATTATTTGTGATAGAATGCCCTAGTTCTAAAGCAAAACATTGCAAAGGTAGCACTGCAGGTCAAGTGATTGTTGCTGGGATATCATACATTAACAAGTGGCAGTAATTGATACGGCTTTTTCCACATTGTGTATAATAAATGTGGTGGCAAATGCACCGTTTTGACCAGGTGAGGTGTCAGGCTCTGTTGCTTGTTCACATTCAAGGACAGAAGTGTGGTTTCTTCTTCTGTAGTCAACATCAAAATTGGCACCTGTTGTGCTCTGCCTATGTACACGGCAGTTCCTGAAGTACACCCATGTCCCTCTCCTTTTCTCAGGACCCTCACATCCCTCCTCCCTTTTTCCAGCCCCATGTTGCTTAGCCTTCGCAGTTATTAAGCAAAAGAACGGCAGCTGTGTCCCATTCTCCTACAGCCAACTCCCAGGGAGTTATTGCCACGCGACAAGGAAGGCCAATTGCCCTTAAGATATTCAAAGAGGTGCTAAATAAGCAATGATCAAACTAGTACTTAGCGCATCTTTGATAATTGTATCTCTCTTGAGGGCATGCTGTGCTTCGAAACAGCGCAATATGTGATAATTGCTAAAAAAAAAAAAAAAGTGACAATTAGAAAGTCGACACTAAGGCATGTGCTCGCAGAACGCAGAGCATGGATTCTTTAATAATCTGGCCACTGCAGGAAGTCTTTCGTTTGCCTGGGGTGACAAACTAATTATTGAATACATCCCTCAGGCACGAACAGTGAACCACAGGAACACTGTGACAACGGAAGAATCACAGGGCCCGATTCCCAGAGCTTTTGTTAATGGGAACACACCATTATAAAAGACTTCTGGGAATCAAGCCCAAAGTTTTGGCAGGGCAGCCCTAGGAATGGAGAGGCGTGTAACACTATTCTGGCGAGACAGACAGCTTTCTGGAACCAATGGAAGGAAAGTCTCAAGTATAGTGTTTGGTAAAAGGGAAGACGAGAGGACCATCAAGGTCACGTTTGTGCAGTGTGGTCATTATTAGCCAGTGCATCCTTAGAGCTCTACAATTTGTATTTTGGAAGCAGTTGTGAGTGTGACACGTGTGTGCAAACTCTGTATCCTCACTGTTCACAATTCGAAGTGTGGTTCAACTGTAGAGGGTTTTTTTCCGTGGACTCTCACTGTAAATCATAGCAAAGTATGCAGGATGATTTATGATAATGATGTGTATCTGCATGATATTAGGAGAATCGGTTATTCAGTAAACATATGTACAATCGTTATTTGACCTTCTACTGTTGAAGGTTATTTGTTGAAGGTTTAGCACGTATTCTTCTGCATTAGAGCATCTGCACCCACCACCTTTCCCAAGTAAGAACAAACATCACAGAACACACAGATCACTTAGAAGAGCAGAAACACTGAACGTTTGACGAGGCGTAGCCAGGCATGGACTGTCAACATTTGAGCTGTAGCAGAAACAATCCCACGGAAGATGTTCCGTGCAACCAAGCCATTTCTGTAGCAGCATTGTGACATTCCCCTCAACAAGATGCATGTAGCATGTCAGCATTCAGCAGGGCCGGCAGCCCATCGCATTATCAAAGAGGTGCTAAGGTTTGCAATTATCAAAGAGGCATTTAGCTCCTCTTTGATAATCGCATCTCGCGTGGGTCACAATGTGCTTGAGAACAACGCTAAATGTGATAATTGCAAACAAGTGACCACACAGAAATCAGTGCTAATTACCACCGACGCTGATTACTATCGGAATTTCTGTGATAATCTGGCACAATGGTAATCTACTGGGGCCAGATATAGAAGGTTAGCATTTGTTCTACTTTGCATGATCTGTGCTGTTGTTGATCAGATAGCAGTGCAGAGTATCAGCCCCATTTTACATGTGGGGGGGAAAATGTATTGTTTGGCGTGTGTCACAGTAGCATTATATGGGGCCGTTTTGCCACAAGCCGAGAGTGTTTTCTTTGTTTGCACTCTAATTAACAGGTAACACCACTTCCCCATTATCGCGTCCTGTCAAAATGTGCCGCATTCCGCCACCTTTTCTAAAGCCCCTGACATGCCCCTCCTTGTTCTGTCCCACAAAATCTCGCTTTCCCTTCACTTACTAAAGAAAATAAAAAGGTATCCCTGACCCCAATGTTCCACATGCATCTCGGCTCGTATTGTGCAGTCACTGTGATGCAAGGGAGGCCAGCTGCCTTTAACAATATCAAAGAGGCTCTAAATTTAGCATAGCAGTACTTAGAGTGCATTTGATAATTGCATCTCTATTGTAGTCACAAGGCCTGAGTCGAAGAGTATTTTTCAATAGGATTGTGCCATTATAAAATGTTTGTGAATCAGGCCAAAACAGCACTACGTAAGATAATTGCAAAATAGTGACCATTTGACATTCTCACCAATTAATGCTTGTTTAGAGGACAAATCGTACTGTATATAAACTATATAAACCATGTGCTATAAACTGTGCACATGTTTTCATAATACAAAATGGAGCAAACAGATTTTGTCACAATCTTTATTATCTAAAAACAGTTGTATGCAGGTAGAAATGAATCAAGCTTTGTGTGTACTATGTTTGCTGCAAAACATAAAACAAAGGGTGTCTACCTTTCTTTTTATGCTAAACAGCACACATTATAAATAAAGCAACCTGCTCCAACTTTCCCCACCTGAAAGCATTTTAGATAACACTGATTGGGGCTAAACCTTTTTGCATCATTCTCTACTAACAACACATCACAATTGGTGCTAAATCTATTTGCTCATCTTTTTTGCACAAAAAAAGTATGATTTATTTTTGTCCCAGTGCAAATGTTTTTAGATAATACCGATTATGAAAAACACGTTTGTGCCATTCTATATTATCAAAGCATTAGCTCACTTTTTAGAACCCATGCAAATGTTTGATAATCTGTCCTCAGGTGGCCAGATTATCAAAGTTTTGCACTGGTGCAAAAAAGTGGAGGAAATAAATTTAGCACCGATTGTACTGCTTAGATAATTGGGAATGGAGCAAACAGATTTAGCCTCCATTATCTAAACATGTTTTCACAAAGGCAAAAAAGAAACTGTTTAATTTACTCTGTTTGTCTTGGGAGGATAGCTCAGGGTCAACGTGCTCGCCTTGGAAGCAAGACGACACTCAGCAACACAGGTTATATCCCTGGGTCCATGCTTAGATACCTCTGGGTATTAAGCACATTATACATAACCTATCATATCATACAAGTATGTGGGGTGCATTCAAAGGCCCTAAACAGAAGTCCCTTTCAAATGAAAAGCTGGACTTTACAACAGTGACACACAAACCACTTTGCTTGTGGCTGCAAGTGAAAACTGAAAGGTCCCTTTAAGCTGAAAAGCAGGATTTTTAATCACTTACCCCAAAAAAGGCTTGAAATGTGTATCTGCAGTTTAAATGTGAAAATATACCACTGTTAACAGGAACAATTACAAGGAAAAAGACATGGGGCATGTTGACAAAAAGCCATGTTTATTATGTGTCACATACAAAATACCAGTGAAATTTGAAAAGCCACTTTGGTTTCATGAAAACATGTCTCTAGGCAAACCCTTTTGCTGGCTGTTGGACACATGTCGCCACAAACTCCCCCACTGGAAAATGACAACCCCCATCTAATTAGAACTGCAATAAATTGCAATAAAGTCTGTTCTGCTAAAGGTGTGGAAAGCCCAGTGTTCCCCGGACTTGCTGGCTCTGAAGCTAGTTACTGCAGGACAAGGTCCCCTTGGCTGGAGCATGACTTAAAGGTGTGAAGATTGGGGGCTACAACTTTGAACAGGCAACCAACTTTAAGCTGCAAACACAAAGAGAATATTACAAACTCTGGTTACAGGCTGACCCAGTGTGACCATATGGCCTGAAGGCAGGGGAAATGCCATTTGTCACACATGAAGATTTACAATTAATTTAAAAGGACTATTATCACTTGGGCCTTTTTCACAGCAAGCACAAGGCAGATGTTCTTCAATATGCACATTTTCCAGGTAATTTTGGAAATATGAAATGCATCCACATCGGACTCAGGGAACTGTAATGGCCATCTAACGTGTTTCTAGCTGATCCGAGTTGGTGAACAGGTAGAGGGTGAAATTGGGAATATGGTTATTAATGTACATATTCATAACTGTTATACTTTTTGTGAAAAGGGCAGAAAAGTGCCACACTGCCGTGCAAAATGGTGCAGACCTGGCTGTTGTCTGATTCCCCATGGTTAGTGGAATCTGAAAATATGAATATTATGACATATTAGAAAAATTATAAAGTTTTGACACATAATTAGCAAAAGTGTGACATGAGAATATATGGGGCTTGTAAATTAAGCTGCCATATGTCTGCTCCAGACCCCTATACCAATCCTGACTGGGAGGCTGGGTTTGAGAGGAGATAGAAGGTTAACTGTCCAATTCAAGTTGTGTGACCTCTTGCAGGGTACTCCCCCAGGGATTGTAAAATTGGTGGGGTCATCACTGCTATACACAGGGGGCTTTACTAGGAGGAAGCGACAGAGCTGCTGAAATGAACCATCAAAGAACGCTGATGTAACTTAACATCTGGCAACTTCTATTAAAACACCAGAGGAGATTGCTGAGAGTGCATCTGGGTGGAGCTGTATATTCTAGGAAGACCTAGATGCTGACTGGGTCCAATGGTGGAGAGCGGGAGGTCATCTTTAAGAGTGGAGTGACCAGACCCCTATGCTATCTTTCCATAGTTTCCTGACATGCAGCTGGCTGGCTTGAACTTTAAACAGAGGTTTTCTATGTAAGTAGAACTGAGCCCTGGGAAACCAAAAGGTGGGGAGTCTACTTGCCTTAAATCATTTACACTTTATAGTGGGCAGAGAGCAAAATGGTGTAGATCCTTAGCCTACTTAACTAAAAACATTAAATTAATTAATTTCCCATTTTTTGGAACACTACAGGTTGATTTTTGTTTAAATTTGTGATTAACAAAGCTTACTTCCCAGTATGCACTGAAAAACTATAGCCTATAATTCAATTGGGTATCCTTTTTGTCTTGTTGACCCCGACTTCTTTAAGGAAGAGGGGTGTCTTTGTTCTTAAATCAGTCCAATCTTTTTGTCCAGCTTCCCCTAAAAAAGGCCTTTCAGTGGAGGGGGATCTGAAATCCAAAATTGCCCAAATGATTACAATTGTTCTGTCTGACTTCCCCAAAACAGACCAAAATAGGGAGGTGGAGATTCTGAAAAAGAAACCGCTGAACGACCGTGTGTTTGTTTTAAACCAAAGGTGTGGGTGAAATCATAATTGCCATGTTTTGTACCAATATTGAAACCCTACTGCTAGCTTTTTAAGCCTGCAGGAAAATCTAAATTGCACAACACTAGATTTATAATTGCTTCGGTCATTGATCTGTTTAATTATTTCTTGAAGTGACATTTGTAGAAAGTAAAGATTTATGTTTTTTTAAACTAATTTGTCTAATTGATTTGAGTAACACAAAGTTAATGGTGAGCCGCAAACAAGATGACACGTGAAGTTCAATGTGATTTCTATTACTTTCAATTTAAATAAATACAAATATATTTCCTGTACACAGGCTGGTTCTTGGGCTCATTGTTAGCTCAGGTGCATGATATGTGTCTGAAGTAGGGCTGAAGAAAATAGTCTGTTAAGCAGTTTGTTTTGAGACACCTTGAATGGGGAGGGAAGGAACTCCCTGTGTTGATGGTGGCCTCTCAATAAACCTTTACAAGCAACATGAAAATAAATGTAGCAAACTGATTTTTTTTTTATGTTGTGAAGCAAAGATTTCCACAAAAAACTGTACGATTGATGTTTGCCCCAGTGCACATGTTTTTCAATAATAGCTATTGAGACCAAACCTGAGCCAATATACCCGTCTAAAGATTTTCATGCATCAGATGAACTGATCGATAAGCTCTTAAATGAACGAAGGTCTGGTGCCACTGCGCTACCTCTTTAGCTACCTATTCCTGTTGTTTTACCTCTTCCTGCTGTTGTTCCTCCTCCCGCAGTAATTCCTGCACCTCTTATTACTCCTCTTATTACTCCTCCGCCACTAGCTATTGCTCCACTTCCTATTTTCGCTCCTCCACCTGTACCTCCACCTTTGCCTGCTGCCATGGGTCCGGTAGATTTGTTTTTGACACCACTGATAGCACCTTCATTACCTACTGTACACGATTTGTCTACTCTTTCCCTTCCAAGTGGTTCTGCTCTGCTTATAGTTGATCAGGGAGCGGAATCGAAGATTGTAAATCGCAATACCATT
This sequence comes from Ambystoma mexicanum, assembly GCF_040938575.1. NCBI lineage: Eukaryota > Metazoa > Chordata > Amphibia > Caudata > Ambystomatidae > Ambystoma > Ambystoma mexicanum. The sequence continues at coordinate 96,640,803 of NC_090941.1, forward strand.
GCTAAAGAAAGAAAGTGAGATCTGAATGCATGGGCTAGACAGTGGATGGAAAAGGGTGAACAATCTGATGCCTTTGCTACACTCTCTAATCTGGATAGTTTTCCTGAGAAACTGTTTTTATTCAAGGGATGTGAATCCATTTATCCGTAATGTGGAACAGACTGAATGATGTAGATATCCCACAAGGGTTAAGGGATCTGAATGTTTTAGCATATTCAAGAGATACTGCAGAGAAAGTATATGAGCATGTTGCGAGGGTATTTGAGTTCAGAAGAGAGTTATAAAAGATACGTAATGATGAAATAGATGGTGATAGTTTGAGCGCTATTTTTGTACAGAAACGGTTCCTTCCTCTTAGTAAATCGATAAGTGAAGAAACACAATTTTCACGAGAGATGCACTTAGGTGGATTTCAGATGTGTCAATATCTCCTGTAGAAGTATATGACACGTATAGTCAGTATACGCCAGAAATGCAGAGGAAAGTGATACAGGTAATGGTAGAGTACCTATAGGATGAATGTATACAGAGAAAGATTTGTTGTCCCACATAATTATTGAATATCTATTAGAGAGCTTTTTCGTCTGACACTCCTTCAGCTGGTTTAGCACTCGATTTAGCTTTATTGCTCAGTAAGAGTTCGGAGTTGCCTGTTACTCAGTTACCCATGAGAGAGGTTCCTCCGGCATTCGTCCCCAAAGTCGAGGACCCGGCTAATGCCGCAAAAGGTGTTGCTGCCTATGATATCGATGCACATTATGCATCACAGTTTGTTCATGTCCCATTCTCAAGAAAGGAAGTGAATACCATTAGACAATCTATTCCTGTTATTAGGAATAATCCGACAGAGTTTTATAAAGAGATAGAATCTGTTTTACAGTCGTCAGTATTCACTCTGGGTGATATAGATTTGTTATTTCCTGTGCTCCTACCTGCCGATTTGTGGAAACAGATTAGGACAGTAGACAATGTACCAGGTTTAGGGGAAACATGGGATAATTTGCCTAGGCAAGATAGAGATAGGCCAGCTGGTGAAAGACCACCGCAGATGATACTGACTTTTCCTGATAGAATAGTGACAGAATTGAAAGCCTTAATTCCTGAGAGAAGGATAGTAATGCGCCGTTGGGTCCTGTACACGCAAACCAATGTACTTATTGCAGACAAGAGGGTCATCGGCGAGCACAAAGCCCGATCCTCCAGCAGAGGTCGAATAATACATATGGTATTATGGGTATACGATCCAGAGGCCACCCTGGGGCAGGGGGTCCTGGTAGAAGCCAGTTTTCTCAGAATTTTCAGTCCTTTTCGCAAGACAATCAGCCACTGTGTGTGGATGATAACATATTTTCGATCATCCTTCTACTGCATATCTTTCTGAAGACATTCCCTTAGATGATATATTGTTTTGCTAGGATTGCCGAAGCAGGGTTTGGAACCAATGCCTATTCCCGCTAATCAGAAAGGTCCGTACATTGAGATGATGGTGGGAAATAGGAAACATCTATTAGGTAGAGGATCAGAGAAGTGTTCCATTGACCATTTGCGGGTTCCAGACATTCCACTGTTAGGGCAAACTAATGTTTCTGTAGGGTTTTCTGGTATGCCAGTGGTTAGTCCGGTTTCTTTGCCGGTACCAATTTCACTGGGTCCATTCACAGATCATTGTCTGTTTCTTTTGACATCAAACAGTGGTGAGAATTTGTTGCGGTTGAATCTGTTGAAGGACTTAAATGCGGTAATTCATTGTTCTTATGATGGAGTGCATTTGACGATTTCACCACAACAATTTTCTGTCTCATAGTTTCTGACCAGACCTTTGCCGCCGGAATTTAGTGAAGTTCCGGAATGTGTATGGGCAATTGACAACAATGATGTCGGTATTTTACAAATTCAGCCTGTTAAAATTGTTTTGAAACCTGGAGTAAAGTTGCCACGTATTCCTCAGTATAAGATTTCGATTGATGGTGAGCAAGCTTTGAAGTGTATAGTGTCCGATTTTATCCACTGTGGCGTAATTGAAGACATTGCAGGTAGTTTGTGCAATAGTTCGATTTTACCAGTGTAGAACAAAGGGGATAATGCAATTCCTTTCTGTTTCATTATCGATCGACGCGCTATAAATAAGATTGTCGCTCCACAATTTCCTATTGTGCCTGATGTGACAACGATATTAACGATGATCCCAGCTTCTGCTACTCATTTTAGTGTAGTGAATCTTAAGAATGCCTTCTTCAGCATTCCTATACACAAGGATAGCACATACCCTAGGTGGACACTCATTTACATTCACCAGTGCGCCACAAGGGTATATGAAAGTCCGAGCATTTGTAGTAGGGCTTTGAAAGAACAGCTCGACACACTTGAGTTGCCTACTACTCGTACACTGCTTCAATATGTTGACGATCTTCTTTTGGCTGCAGATTCAGAAAGTGCTTGTAAAGCAGGCACTGTGTTATTGCTTATTCATCTAGCAAAACACGGAAATAAAGCTTCACTGAAAAAGTTTCAATATTGTAGAAAGGAGGTTGACTATTTAGGCTATCTCCTGTAAAAGCAGGGCAGAAGATTGACACCTGAATAAATTAAAATCATTTCTAACATATCTGTCCCAAATACGCAGAAGGAAGTCAGAGCCTTGATAGGAATGGCTTCTTACTGTAGACAGTGGCTCCTGAATTTTTCGCTAGTGATCAAACCAGTGTTGGCTTTGATAAAGAAGGGCATTTCTTTTTCATTGCCATGGAACTTGGAACACCATAAAGCTTTTAATTTGCTCAAGACTGCACTGTGTTCAGCACTGGTTTTGAGCACCCCAAATTATGAAAAGGCCTTCGAGTTGTATGTGCATGAATATGATGGATGTGCTTTGGCTGTGTTAACGCAGGAACATGGGGGGAAGAAAAAGCCATGCAGTTACTTTCTTCCACCCTTGATCCTGTTGCATGCACTTTGCTGAGCTGTCTGAGAGCTGTCGCTGCTGCTGCTGCGTCTGTAAAACAGAGCGAGGGAATGGTCCTAGGCCATGCTTTAATCTCGTTGGTACCTCACTCTGTAGACATTCTATTAAACAGAATGCAAACACATTTTACCTCCGCACGATTAACGGAATACGAATTGATCTTGTTTGCACCGCATACACAAATTAAGAGATGTTGTGTATTGAATCCGGCTGAATTATTATCTCTTCCGCAAGATATTGCTTGTAGTGACGAAATGTCACATGACAGCCTTTATACCACAGAACAAGAAACTAAAGGCCGGATTGATTTGAAAGATACACGTATAACGACCCACAAGGAGAGCTGTTTTGCGATGGCTCTTTTTTCAAACTTCTGGATGGTACATCCACTCCTGCTTATGCCATCACTACATTAAGCACGATTGTGGAAACCAAAAGAATTTCACATAACTCTGCGCAGGCCGCAGAGATTATTGCATTGACCCGAGGTTGTGAAATTTCTGAAGGGCTCAGAGTGAATATATATACTGATAGTATGCCTTTGGGGTGGTTCACAACTTCGGTAGACTTTGGGCAGAACGAGGTTTCTTGACCTCACATGGAACGAAAATTCAATATGGCACCTTGATAGTTCAGCTACTCTCAGCGCTTGCACTTCCCACTCAGCTAGCAATTATGAAATGCACGGCACATCAAAAAATCATAGACAATGTACGAAAAGGGAATGCTTTTGCTGACCAGATAGCCAAACAGACTGCTACTGATCTCTATTCAGATATGTACACTACAAAGGATGCCACAAAAATCTGTACTATAGATAGGGGGGTCTGGTTTTCGGTGATTACCGAAAAATACTGATAAGTGCCCGCCGTTAAAGGTTTAATATTTTTCAGGGGACTCTGGTAAACCCTGATATTTTATAATTTCAAAGTGCGGGAGTGGGATTGAAAACCCTAATGGTTTGCGTTGTAGACAGAAACATTGCTGGTGAGCTATCTTCTGAGCTCTACTTTTCGGTTGCTATTAGGACTGACATTGTAACTGTAGTAGACTGCATTCATTATCCACTATTGCCACCTTGTGGCAGAAGGTTGCATTGACGTTATTTTGGTCAATCACTGAAACTTGCTGTACTTTGAGCCGAATTGGAACAAAAAGACAAGTAATGCAGGTGCGTACATTGGTTCAGAGGCAAAACGGACAATTATGGCAGAGAAGCAGCTGCGGGGAGAAGATGGTTGGAGGCAGGACATCCCAATAAATGTTGGTGGTCCTACACAATTAAATGAAGCAAGAAAATTGCCTGTCTTGAAGCCTAGCACATAAACATGAATAATTTTCAGAGTGAAGATTGCAATTTCAAAGTGTAACATTTGTGACGTTTCCCACAAACTTCTTGTAAGAATCCCACTGTGTTGTTGTTCACGTGCCATGCAATATAGCATATTATATTACACAGTCTGCATGTCACCAACAATCAATGCTTGCACATCATCAGAAGACAGCATGGTAAAACGTACAACTGGTGTGTAGGGGGACAATGTCTGCACATTACAAGTGGAAAAAACGCTTGCACTAGTGCAAATTCTATGTAACACTGCTCATGATGTTCACTATCCATTTTATGATGATTTTATATATCATTAGCTATAAAATGGAACAATGGGAAATGAGCAAAATAAATTATTTATCAGAATGAGTTTCTCCATGATCGGGTGCAGGCTTTCAAGAGACTTATTAAAGTATGCAAGTACTTGCAAAGCAAATTACATGATCTTGTATGCTAAGACGTACCTATACTACCATTGAAAGCAGAGTGAGGGGAAAGATGGGGGTCAGATTTCCGAATGCAGGCTACACAGAATCACTGGGCTGTGTATGCGCCGTGCATGCTGGGGGTCATAGTTTCAGTTGTGGGAGTGGCATGCTGGGCTTTTGTTGGGGAAATGTAGGTTGGGGCGGCTTGGATGGTGAGGGTGGATTTTGGGTTTGCAAAGGTTTGTACAACTTACTGGATTACCATGAAAGTGATTAGAACATCTTGCACTGAGAGATTACCCTACATATGCACGCAATTAAACAATAAAAGAACATTTCTGTGTTTACACCAGAAAAAAACAGGTATCCGTGATTTTTTGAAAGGGGCAAATGGGAAAACACTGATAAGCCCAGATTTCTGAAATGTTGGGAAAACACTGGAAAAAAAACCCTGGAAGTAAAACAAATAACCCCCTAAAACAGGAAACCCTAACTATAGATGAAGGAATCGATTTCATAAAGAATATCCAAGCAGATGGCACTCTAGAGGAAACTAAGCAATGCGCTGAGGGTTTGGCGAGGTTGGGTGATGATGGTTGTTGGGTGGATAACTTAGAGGGGAAAATGGATGTTGCGTACATCATTATGATGGTTTCAATGGCTCAAGGTCCCACCCACATATGTGCTTGGAAAATTTTCAAAATGTTAGAAACTGTTTGGGTAAATGTTAACATCCCAAAAAACATCCCGTCAACATCCCAACGATCGATCAGCATTGAGCAACACCAAGGGTGTTCTGGAGATACCACCTGAGCCTGCGGGGCCTAGGGAAATTTCTGCTTCATCTCCACACTCTTCTACATATCCGTTTTTCACCTTTATCTGGTTCTGCTGCAAATTCATCACTTCCATCAGGAAGCAACGACACACTTTCGCAGATCACACTGTACCGAGTCACAAGGTACAATCTGCGTCCACGGAGCTAGACTTACTGCACGGCTCGGCAGTGCCCACAGGGGAACAACTAACAGAGCTTGTCCTTTGCCTCATCTTTTGCATCTGAAGGAAAGTAGGTGGCTGGGGATAGGGAAAGACTAAGAAAACACGTGATCAAGAGATCACCAGCAAATGGACTAAGAGTTTTTCGCATTAATCTTTTCGAAAAAGAGAACAGCTTCAAAGGAACAATGCCTGTTATCGCTTCTACTCGTGCGGAACAAACAAGGGACTGTCTGGCCAACAATGACAATGGATGATTAAATACATGGTCTTTTAAAACGTGTTGTTTTCTTGTAATTGCGTTAACCAGTTTCAGAGTATTAACTGCCTTAGGATTTTGGTATATCGAAGAAGTACGTCCACTTGAAACATTCTTGCCTACTGAGCATGTTGCCACTTTATCTACACCTTTTGTGCACCTGCACACTATCTCCTAGAGACTCTCAACATAGACAGAGCTATCATAATAATACATTGCTGCTAATAATGAATGAATAGGACAAACTGCTGGGTTTGCTCTCATTTACCGCAAAATGGGGAAAAAGGGTTGGGCTGGTATATTCATCCTTTGCCTTTAACTACTGCATGTTATGCTTCTCTACAGGCATTATTCTTTGGCCGGTGGAATGATGGGAATTCTCAGGGAATGTTGATGGGACAAATTTGAAAGGTGAGTTTTAACGCCTCTGGGATGCTCACTCTTTGGAAATAGGAGCAAGCTTAATGTTGCTTCTATTAGGCTTTCTGATAGACTGTCCCGACCTGTTCAATCTCTGATTTCTTTTAAGATGGCTCCTATAGGTAATAGGGATGCCACACCACCTTCTTATACTGTTAACCATAGCCCCAATGCTGTTTCTTTCAGCATACAAAGGAATGGTACTCAGTCAATGGGCGATTTGAAGGGTTGCACCAATGTTGTAAACTTGACCAACAAGGACAGACCTTTGTATGTAGGTGAACCTGTCCACTTCGTTTGCGGTAATGAAGCTTTTCCATGGCTACCTAGGGATTGGCAAGGAACTTGTTATTTAGGAATTCTGCTACCAGGGGTATATGTAGCTAGTACCACTGAAATCTCTAGGGCTCGTCCAAGGCGGGACGAGAGCGGTGATACTCCTCCACAAATTCTGGGCGATGTAGCAAAATCTTTTGTAACATTTTGGGGGAAGATTATGAATTTCGAGGACATTAGGAGACTAGCAAGAGTACTGGAGCAAACCATCAACCGGACTGCTGACATACTGTATAACATGACTCTAGAGCAAAAGACAATCAGATTAGTGGCACTACAAAACCGGATGGTATTAGACGTCATCTTGGCTGAGCGTGGTGGAGTATGCAAATTAGTGGGGTCCGCTTGTTGTGTTTCCGTACCAGATTCCTCCCCAACCATCTTTAAGGCAATACAAAATCTGCACGTTCTGAAGTACACGTTCCCGAGGGGAATTGGGATCTTAGTACTTGGTTCTGGGACTTCTTATGATCTTGGCGATGGAAGCTTCTCTCGGTCTTATTGATAATTCTGGGTATTCTGTTTTGCTGCATACAATGTCTTCCTGCCATATGTTCAATGTTAAGGGGATGTTCTGCACAGACTATGGGAACATTGGGACCAAAGGTGCACGCACCGGGAAGAATGACCAACAAATTTGTAATTAAGTAAATTCCCGCCGCAGATCTTATGGCTATTGATATATCTGATGAATGTGATTCAGGATGTTTAGATATTGAAACGTGGAGTTATTCGTGAAGCAACTAATCTCTAGTTTAGCACTTGGCTTAGGCCAAAAGGAGGGTTTGTTAAACGGAAAGCATATAGTGCCTCATTTTGATTTATATTGGCCTAAATCTAGTTGCTCTATGAGGAATACTTTGTTGCAAAGTTCCGATTTGGGTCAACTTCGCCGCCATGATAGTCATCCGCCATTTTGATTTCTGTTCATATGATTCTCGGTTCTAAAATGGTGGACTGTGTTTTTAACTTGCAACCAAGCCTCCCGACCTTTGAGTTCTGTTAATGTTTAGGTTGACCGAGAGCCGACTGTTCAGACTAGGTAAAGAGACCTTGGGGTCCATATGAACTGCCATCTGAGCATTGTCTGTGCACATAATATTCATCCCTGTGTAAATGCTGGGACAATGCAAAGTAAATCTCAAGCGTGGACACAGGCCGAACTGCATTGTGAAGGCATATTGACTAAGGCTTACCACATGATCCGAGAATATACATCACCATGATGGAAATGCAAACTCATGTAATCCTTCTGCATATTATTGTATAAGCTGTATGTGAACTAGGCACAAACTCTAGACCACAAATTATTAACATGTAGAGAGGCTGGACAATATTTCTGAAAACTGCATAAAAGTATGAATGTTTAGATGTCCAGCACTCACTCTCCTCTCTTTGATGAGCACTCACTGCAGGGTGGTGAGAGCTAGATAGCTACCTGTATCTATGTTTCTTTGTGAACTGTGCAGAATAAAAGATCTGTGAATCTTTATAGCCCGTGTTTGGTGTATTTCCTTCAGGGTGCTCAGCCTCGATATTTCTATTAGCCTCAAGCATATGGATTTCAGTATGGTGCTTCTTCTTTATTTCTTTTTGAACCACTACCATGAGGCAAGTACTCAGGGCATCTTGGAGGTTTACACCATGGACACCTCTCAACCTGATCTGGCAAATCTCTACACATCCCGAAAGGAAGCTACTGCATTGCCCCTCATGGCTTCTAGCCCAGCATTTACTATTGACAGTGTAGTTTACAGATTCACAAAGAGGCCTATATATTAACGCTGTGTCTGGTTTACAGTCAGTGAGTTGATAATCCCATGGGGAAGCTTCTGGTTCAGTATATTATGTTAGGCAAGGAAGCACCCTGCCATACTTCGAGTAGGGAAAATTATATTAGGATCCTATTTGTAAGGAAACCAATCCTGCAAATAGCTAAATGTATCAAATTAACAGTGTGCCCGGGAGAGTACAACAATGAAATCAAAACCTTCTTTGGGAATACTATAGCAAAACTTTTCCATTTTCCTGACCTTTTATAATGGGATCAGCTGTGCAGATATATTGCTCCAGACTCAATAAAATTAGGTTAATCAAAGAAAAAGGATGACGTTTTGATCCCAGCTGCTTTATGCCTACACTCCTAGGCTTAGGGATTCCAAAGTCGATAATATATTTGTGTACACAGTGTTCTGAATCAGTCTCAAGCAAAGATGATGCATATAAAAAGACGATGAGAAATAAAGACTTCAAACAGCTATGACCAAACAAGTGCACAAATAGACTTGGTTTCTCTTGTTCTGAATTATAGGAGTAAAAACAGAATGAATGAAATATTTACTCGATCCATGCATTTGCCAATAGCACAACTCAAGGCAGCAAATACAAAAAAGACAATACTGTAGTTTACAATTCTGTACAAATGTAAAGATAATGCTAGGCCTGTGTCACGGTAAAACAACTGTTAAGTAGTAACATAGATGAAGTTAAGACATTTTGTAAAGATTATCTATATTATCCATAAAGAACACCATACATGTTTAATTTGTCTTCTGCTCGTTAGTACATAGATCTTCAATGGGACATGCATACAGCTATACATTCAGGGGAATACAGTGGCAAAGTTCCCTCCTTGACCTTACTGGTGGATGATTGAACCAACATGGTTGACGGGTTAGGGTGCCACCACAAGCCATTTCATCATGGGCCAATAGGCATCATGAAGAGAACACTAGCCCCTCAATAGCCCCACCATGCCTTGTAAGGCAGATGGGGCTCATCACATTGGCACCTTAGAGACTTGTTATGGAAATCCATGAGTACTGGTACCTACCCGGAACTGGCACTTCCTGCATGCTCAGCTTCCCTCACATGGGCTGTGCAATCATAAAAAAAAAACACATGGGAAAGAGTTGGACCCGGAATATGACAGAAAACCTGACAATACAACCAGTCACCTCATGATGTTCCAGACTATAGAGGTACATTTAATGAGGATTAAACTTTATTTAATAAACTAAACACAATGTGCTTGGATTGTACCTTTCTTTTGTGAAAACGAGAGAGACATTGTGTGGAAGACGTCTTCAAAAGCATAGTTTTGCACACCACAATGAGAAAAAATTAGATCTCATCCCAATGGAAGTTTAACATTGTTCTTATAAGCTTAAACACATTGTATATTTATATTTATTTATTTATATTGCTTTCAATTCTGTAATGTGCAACCCATTTAAAATAGTTGGAAATAGATAGTGGACTTGGATTTGTGCTATTTCTGTAACAGTAATAGTGTTATCAAATGCACTGTCATTTCTTGAGATAAGTAGGACCTCAAAAATAAATGGTGTATATATATACCATGGCTGTTTAGTTATGGTTAAGTTGCTGTTTCAATAGGAAGAACACTTTTTGGGCGGCTTATAATTTCGCTCCCCCTAGACGAATCCTCACCAAACTTTGCAAAAAAGTATATGGCCCACTCTGAATTTTTTTGCAAAATTAGGTGAGGATTCGTCCGGGAGCTGGGGGGGCAAAGTTATAGGGGGGGTCCCAAAACTTCTTTTTTTCCCATAGACTGAATGGGGAAAAAACTTTGCTCGCATCTACAGCCCAAACCGCTGGACGGATTTTCACCAAATTTGGACCAGGAGTGGTGGCTTGGTGAAAATCTGTCCAGTAGTTTTTTTTTAAAATGACCAAAAAGTAGGTCATAAAAAATTAGTGATATCTGTGTTCGGTCTGGAGACAACTTCCCTGTTCGCTCCGCGGACAGTGTCCTGATTTGCTGATCAGCTTGCGTTATGTCCACGGACATGCGGCGTGTTCGCTGATTGGACGGCGTAGAGCGTGAAGCGCGTCTGATTTTTGGTAGCGCCCGCCATCTTGGATCCGCGGACAGCGCATTGAAACTTGGTTTAAAATTTGTATTTAGTAGAGTGTGTTGGTGTGTAAGAGTGGGGAGGTTGGGAGAGTATGAGATAGGTTAAATGTTGTATGTTTTTATGTGGTAGACCCTCTTGTTGTGTTCGATTTGTCTACGGACATTACGGCTGTTCTGAAATGTTCTAAATAAACTAAATAGGGGGGTGTTTTGAAGACGCAATATGTGTCCGTTTTGTTCGCGAGCAAGTTGAAACTGTTCTAAGAACACTCGCCGTGTCCTGAAATGTACGTAAATAAACAAAATAGGGGTGTCCCGAGGACGGTGTCCGTATTGTTCTCTGGCAAGTTGAATGTGTTCTAAAGACATTCGCGGTGTCCTGAAATGTTCGTAAATTAACAAAATGGGGGTGTTCCGAGGACGCTGTCCATATTGTTGGCTGGCAAGTTGAATGTGTTCTAAGAACACTCGCGGTGTCCTGAAATGTTCGTAAATAAACAAAATGGGGGTGTCTTGAGGACGCTGTGCATATTGTTCACTGGCAAGTTGAAAGTGTTCAAAGAACACTCATTATGTCTGCGGATTAAAAGTTTGCATAGGCCATAGTTGAAATGTTTGACTCTATGGGTGTGATATGCTGCCGTGGTTGTGGGCAGAGCATAGAATGTTGGGTGCATGGCCATTTGTCCATGCACCCAAGACTGTATGCCCTGGCCACAACCACTGCAACATACCACACTCATAGTGGCTTATGACTTTGGGATCAAAAACAAATTTATAAGGAACAAAGTTATAAGCCACTATGGGTGCGATATGCTGTGATGGTTGTACTTATTAGAATATATTACTGTTTGGCTTAGTAACTGGAGTACATGCATTTCTTGTTCATTTCTGTGATAAAATAAAAGAGCATGTTAGTATTGGTATTTTGTAATGATTTATTACATTGAATAACCAACTTTTTTTTTTACCCTCATATTTAGTACATTGCAAACTAGAGTACTGTGCAATTTGCTCAGTTTGTGTTTGTTGCCAAAATGATTGGGTCTGTGGGAGAAAAAAAAAAATCCATGTTGGATTAAAAAAAAACTTTTTCTGTTATGCTACAGTTTATTTTTTTGTTTGTTTTCAGTGTTCACTTGTTTCTTGCTGATGCTGTATATATTGGCCTGTTGCAGTTTTTTGGAGCAGTAACATAATTTATTTGTTTGGATATTGTTCAATTTTGGAGCAGTTAGATACCAGTAGGCGTATTCTAACTGTCTATTTTTTTATATATTTTAGTGGTATTGATTTATCTGTTTGGATATTGTAAAATTTTGGGAGTTAGATGCCAATTGGCATATTCTAACTGTATTTTTTGCTCTAATTTTGTGGTATTCATTTATCTGATTAGTTGTTGTAGAATCTTTGGGCAGTTAGATAGGTTTTGGAATATTCTAACAGTTTATATTTTTTTACAACAAGTTTACTTAAGGTTTAAGCACAGTTTAGTTATTAAATTTTGGTTTTAAGAACATTAAATAAGCATTTGAAAGATTTGCTGGTAATCTCTGCTTTAGAGTAATGGTACTATCATTACATTCAAACCATCCACATTTCTTTTTTATATATGCAGTGTAGTGCCCTGAATTGGTTGTGGCTCCTGCGTGGTAGATTATACCTATTGTTGTGAAGGTTTTCTTACCAAGTGAAACTTGACCATGTGTGAATCCAGTCAGCTTGCAGTTGTTTTTGGTACCATCTGCATTATAACATAGAAGCATTAGTATTACGTATTTACTATGTGTTTGTATTAGTAACGTGGAGCAATTATCCGAATTGCAGGTAGTACATCATCTACCATGGTCTGCATTTTGTACAAGATGCTGAAATGGAATGGATTCACAATTAGGTATTGATATATATATGAAGCGTTCATTGGGGATTTGTTCTTGTGTCACATTGTGGCAGAGAGTGCATTTATGTTTCCACATGTATGAAATCTGAAAGATTTCATTTATAGGTATGTTTTTATTTTCCAGTACTTGTAGTAAGTACATTAGAAATTCTTGTGGATCTTCCTGTGAGTGTATAGTGAATGTAACCATTCCAGCACAGTAGTTCAATTGTTGTCTTATTCCATAAACACTATACGTGTTATCAGGATTGTTTGTTGCATTTCTGTGAAGTACTAACATTTGTAAACACAATTGGTCTGTACTGTGTAAGTAAATGTTGTCAACAATTGGTGGCAATTGAGTTAGAATATTCATTGCTACATTTGCGTAGCAACTTACTCCAACTATATTTGAGAATCTAAATGGACCAGGTACTTCTGTATCCGATTGATTTTTTTTAGTTTGTCTTATTTCTTTGATGAAGTACCTGGTTTACTTTCCCTAACGTGATCTTTTATTTTGTGGTATTTGATGAAGTTTTAGTTTCTTTTACCCTCTTTGGAGGATTTGCAGTGACATCCTGTTGCATTTCTGTTTGATTTAGTTTTCTTTTACAACGTTTTACTTTTCGTGGTACAGAATATGTGTTTAGATGGGGGTGTATAGTGAACGAAATCTATTGTATTCTAAAATGCAAGGAATATCAGCGTTTACTTTACTTGCATCAAAGTTGATTAGAAATAGACCGTCAAGTGTGATAGTGCTACGTAGCTCATGCCTTCTTTAAAGACTGTGTTACCAATGTCTATCATTGCTTTGTCTAGGTTAAGACCTTGTGATTTATGAATGGTGACTGCGTATGCAAGAGTTAGAGAAAATTGTTCTCTGCGTACATACATGTCTTTGAAGAGAAGGAATCGAGCTGTTGAGCATTCTATCCTTTTGACTTCTGAAAGTTTGTCGAAGAGAATATTGACAAACTGAATTTTGTTGTCACGTGGGTATGTTTGAAAGCCAACAACTGTACCCAGTGCTCCATTAATTAGTCTTTGGTCCACGTCAAGGTTACGTTTAAGCATTACTCTGCAATTTAAGGATAATTTTAATATCTTTTCCAAGCCTGCTGTGTTTGAGATTGATTTTTCTAAACTATTTAGTCTTGTTGTGGCTTGGTCACACATGGGTAGTGTCATACCATGTACATCTAGTTTGTCTGTGGCGCTAATTTCCATCATTGGTTGCATTTCTTTACTTAACATTATTTCATTGAATTTGAAACAGCTTGCAAGAGTTGGCATTAAGGCCATACAATTGACATTTTTGTGGGCTAATTGTTCCATAACATCTGTAGCACATGCATTATCACCATTAAGTGCATGAATGTGCCAGGTTTTCAATATTGCTTCTGCTTCTTTAGAAAGTATACCAACTCTGATACTTTTTAACTTTTTAAGATGTTGGCATAAGTGAGATCTGCAGATTGTCGCATGTTTTCTGTTAATTCTCTGTATTGGAAATGTTGCCAAAGGTTGACATTTCCAATGCTGCCAACAGTTTTACAGCAGAGTTTGTGTCCTAATGTTTTAAAAATAGGCTCACCTTTCACTGGTGTCAATTGAAGAAGATCTCCGAAAACAATAATGTGTTTTCCTGCAACTAGCTCTTCATAGTTTGTCTTGAGTACTTCTTGTAAACTGAGGTGAATCAAAGCCAACATTCGGTTGGACACCATGCTCACTTCATCTATTAGTAGCATTTTCATTTGTTTAATACTCTGCGTAAGTTCCATTGCAGCTTCTGTAGAAAGTTTGTAATAGGCTAATTTGTTTTGGTGTTCTAATGGCAGGAGTAGTAATCGGTGCAAAGTGACACCACCTATGTCGTAAGCAGCTAAACCTGTGGGGGCAGTGACAACAGCTGACAGTTTGTTGTTTGTCAATTGTTGAAGGAACTTACTGATGATTTTGATTAGGAATGTTTTGCCAGAACCAGCTTCACCACTGACATACAATAGTAGAAGTTTGTAATTTTGACAGGTGCATTCATTGTTTTCATGTTGTACACCATGTGCAATTTCTTTTGTTACTTCTTGAAAAATGCTACGTTGCTCATTGTTTAGCTTTGATTGTAGTTTAGTAAGTCTTCTTTATCTTCATACTGGCACATGGTGTTTTCTACTTCTATCATAGCTAATTCTGCCTCATTTGTTATTAGTAGTTCTCCCAGTGGTTCTTGGCTTCCTGTTACAGAAGGTTGACTACTGTCAGGAGTGTCCTTATCTAGTTGGGCTTGGAGTTCTTCGTGTTGCTGTTCATTGTGCAACACTGTTTTGTACTGTGTAAAGTTTACATCAGTTATAGTGCTTTCATTTGCTTTGAAAGCATCTTCATACGAGTCATAGTTATCTAATATTTCTTCTTCTTTTCTCCATGGTTGAAAGAGTTGTAGCAGGGACATGTAATATACTTCTTTATGTTGAGGAGTCTTTAATGGCAATTTGATATGATTCATTAAATTTGGTTTGGTGAGTTTTACTAAGCTGCCTTCACAGTTTGTCACTCTGTATTTACCTTTTTTTTCATCAGGTTTTATATTATTTTTGTATGTGTAGTTCTGGGCTATGTGGTATAGACACATGGTTTCCAAAGTATTACTTCTGTTTCGGTAGTATGTGTCCAATAAATTGTTTTTTAAAATGTCTTGGCTGTTGGGATCATGTTTGGCTATTGTTTCTATATCTTTGTATGATTTTAGAACTCTTTTTCTAGATTTAGCTGGAGCAACACTTAGCTATACTATATTTTCAGATTTACCATACAAAGCAGTACCAGTTAAACGATCAGCTGCTTCATAGGATCCACATTCTCTAATGGGAGAGCATTTTTATGCCCAAGCTGTATAATTTCTGAGACACTGTTTTATCTGATGACAGGTCATTCCAGAGGTCTTGCAGCTCTGTCTTTTCTGCTTTGGTTAAGTATGCTGTGACATATCATGCAACTGCAGTAGAATTGTCTGCAATGTACTGCACATCTATGTTTGCATTCCATAAGTGGGCAATGGTTGCATTGTAATCATTGATATATTTTTCTTCTTCTTTTCTTTTTATGTAATATGTATTTTTAGGTGATTTACCTTTAACACTATGGGCCTCATCATGACTTAGGCGGTAACCCTTAAATCCGGCGGTTGTGCTATTACTGCCGGATTTAAGGGACTGCCAAATCAGGACTTCAGCGGATTTCGCCCCAACTCTTGGCTGGGTGGAAATCCACAGAGAATTTGCGCTATTACCGCCGGCAGGAAATCCACCGGCGGTAAGAGCATGAATTTTCCCCATTGAGTCCAATGGGGAATGGGGCATTCCCGAATGGGCTCAATGGGGAATGGGGAATTACAGTACCACGGAACTCGTGATCCGGCGCTATTAGCACCGGGGAGTTCGGCGGTAGGGGTAATACCGCCAGCGTTACTGCCAAAGTCGTGATCAAGCCCTATGTCTAACTGAAGACATGAGGTTGTTCACTTGACCTGTATTTGTAACTGGTCTAGAGAAACCAAATCGGCATTTGGTGTAGTATTTCCCTTTGTTTTTGTATTTGCGAACACAATATTTGCCACATTTGTGTCTTTGAAATTGTAAAATTTGTGCATGAAGATCACTATTTGTGGATTCTGATGGAATTTCACAAGTGATATATTTTTCAATAAACTGTAAAACAGTGGCATCACTGTCTTGAAAAAATTTAGGTGCATCTTTAATCCATAAAAGCATGTGGATCTGTGGTGCTCCTCTGGCTTGGTATTCTTTTCTCCAAAAGAAGTGTTGCACTTCTACAAGGGGAGGAACAGTTTTATTACAAATAAATGTAGCATAGCAATGAAGCGATGGTGAAAATATCTTGAAACATTAAAAGGATCCAGAGAACAAAGTTCTCCAGGTGTTAGTATGTCTATGTTTGTTTTGTTTTTGTTTGATATGCATAGGAAATCATGTAAATCTTCCCATGCATATTCTGCACAACTTAATGTAACAAACCAAGTGGGTGAGCCAAGGTTTCTGATCATACAACGTACATCTCTATGACGTCGAAACCAGTACTCTTTAGTACCACGCACATTTGCTAATAGATTTGTAATATTTGATTGTAAAATCTCATCTTTTTGTTGAACTTTTTGTAATAATTGTGTAGCTGTCATATTTTGAAAGTGCGATCCTGATTTTAATGTGTGCAACTCCGTAACATAAAGTTGCTAGTTCACTTTCAAAGAGTAGGTGGAATATGTATTCCACATTTTGTCTAAATCTGGGATCTTCAGAATACATCCATAATGAGCGGTATCCTGATGCTGATATTTGAATAGGTCTATCATCATACCTTCCTCTTTTGCCAGTAGGAAAGAGTAGAAGAAAAGCATGTGCTTCTATACTTTTTTCCCATATGCTGATTGGTGATCCTTTTGTTTGACGCATTTGGTAAGTTTCCAGTGCATCTTCTATGGTGTCATTAGAGTGCAATGGATGAATTGTATAATGGTCTAAAGTATTTGATATTGTAGCAGGATCTAGGAGCTCAAATTGACAAGCTTACTTCTTGTGTCTCTTGAATTATTTCAGTTGTGTCCTTCAAGTTTTCTTCAATATTAATTTATTTGTAATATTCATTATTCTCTTTAAGATATTGCAAGGCTTCTCTAAGTTTATGTAAATCTACCAGCTGTTGCCAAATTGTTTTGTCTTTTGTAGGTACTCCATCTACTAAGATATTTAAAGATTGCTGCATTGGACGTTGCACTCCTAGAGTGCACATTTTCTATTAGATCTAATGGTAAATACACTACTTTTCCACGAATACCTTTCACTAATTCAGAGGGAGGTAATTTTGCAGTTTTTGGTTGAAGGCGTATTATTGCTTGTAATGGGTGCACTGTTTGAATTATGATGCTCTCATATGAATTAAGTTGTTGAAGGGGTGTTGGTAGTGGATAGAATTCCAAATTATTTATGGTAGCACGTGAAGGAGTTTGGTTGTTGGCAAGTTTTGTAGTGCAGTAACTGCAAAGTATTAAGGGGTCAGTTATTTCGTATTTGTTTTCTGCTATAAGGTAGAGAGCTAATTCAAACCATTTAGAATCTGCATTGTCTTCTATTTTGTATGATAGGTCTACAGTTTTTGTGTTACTTTTATAAAAAAAAGTTCTGCGGCAACATACACACACACACACACATGGTTTATAGTTGAATGATGTGTTCATATCCTTTTGATATCATGGAAGGTGGTTTTGCAAGTAGATCCTGGAATGCAGGCCAGTGAATGTCCTCGTAGTCCTGTGTACTTGCGTCCTGGACAGGTATCCATATTTTGCAGTAGTTTAATTTTGTCTTTGCTTTTCACATATTGATTGACAAAATGGCGTAAAGACTTGAAAAAATGTTTGGGAATGTTACACATTGACGTGCATGGCCATTTGTACACTAGACGTTCTGATTCAGTTGAATGGAGGGGTAATTCTAAGATTTCAGGGCATATTTTTGTAAGGAGTACTTCTTGTTCCATTATTGTATTATTAACTTTTTCATAACCTCAATCACTGCTATGTATGGCAATTGTATTTGTTTGCTTTTGTTTGTATGCTTCTTCAACAAAGTATGGTTCTGTGCTTGTAGTGTGACTCCATTCACTACCGCAGATACTTAAGAAGTTCTTTCTGTTGACATTTTGTTTATTGAGATGTCTTTTTTGTAATTTAGTTATTAGTTTTGTTAGTGGTTTCATTTTGTTTAACACTAAAATAAATAACTTTCTTTTGAGAAGAATTGCACTGTCAGTCAGCGCTTCTAAGATTAATTTCCTACGATAGGTTTTAAGCGTTGAACCTGGTTTCGCTCTTGTTTTTATAAGATTTTGAAGGACTTTGTGATGGAACATTTTGGCTAAAATACTTTTCTTGGTATGCTTACTTTGCACTATATCAAGATGTATAGAAGCATTTTTTATCTCTAGTGATAGCTGCTTTTCTGTTAATTGTTTTCTGGTTTGTTTTACATTTTGATAGAGGCACATTTTTTGTACTTGACACTTCTTTTGTTTCACTAAATGACTGTATTAGCTGTTTTGTTTCAACTTTTTTTTACAAATTCTGCTAGAGATGGATGCTTATTGTTGGACACCTATTTTCATTTGCTCTACTTCTGCGTTGCTTTCTACTGATTTAATTTTTGGTAGGCATTCTTTAGGGTCTGTTGAAAAAAATAAAGAAGGTACGGGTTGGGGTTTTCTGCAATGTATGTGTGCTGTGTGCATGAGTGTTTGAGTAAGGTGATAAAGATGTATGTAATGGTGTGTGATTGTGCATTGGGCAACTACAACTAGTAGGGATGGGTATTCTTGAATTAATGTGTTACTAAACTTCGGTTCAGATTACAGAAAAATGTAAGCTAGTGGTGTGGAGAAGTACAAATAGTAAATCTAATGCTATACAATTAAAACAGTTGTTTGTTCTATAACATCAAAATTCTAGTGGCTGAGTTGGGTAATTTGTGTGTCGAAAAATAGGAATTAGTGGGCCATTCTCGCTGTAAATCGCTGTTTAGGAAATGGGGATTTTTGGACAGAATGGTGCAGAATCTCTATTTTTAGGCACAGAAATAGCATGAATTAATCTTACAGTTTGTTTGAGTAATAGAAATATTATGGTGGTATTCAACTTACTTTTTTTCTAAAATGAGCAGGTTACTTCTTAGTTGTTTGTACTTCAAAATCGGCTGCTTCTTTTCAGGAGAATGGTCTTCACTGCAATTGTAAAATAAATATATTAGTAATTTTGTTTTTATATACCACTGTTTTTAATTTAGACATTGATTTTTTTTAATTGACATCCTCAGCGCCTTCCTCAAAACCATTAAAACTATCTTATTCAAATAAGATACATTACACTAGTTGAATACAAATCACATGTTGTTAATGAATAAACTGTATTGCAATGACTAACTGTAGCAAACAAAATATCTTTAGTATGCCTTGTGAAGATCATAATGTACCACTGAATACCACTATTCCTGTAACTAAGCTTTTGTAATAGTGCCTCAATGTCATGGGCTGCTTGTCCTATATAAATGTAAGTAATTAAATAAATAAAAAAATAAGAAAAATCTTTATGTTATTGTACAAGTATTGTTGTTTGAGATTTGAACATAGAGTGTGCATGCAATTTTGTTTGACTATATGTAGTCTATATATTTTATTTCAAAAATGTTAGTTCAACATGATTTGTGTATGTGTGTGAATAAAGAAATTAAATAGTATAAAGGTTTGTAAGTGACAGTTGATTTTAGGAGATTGAAAAAAAGACAGTAGATTCATTTTACATTTGACATTTTACAAGTAGAATTCTTGGAGACTTGTACAGTATTTCTTGTAGAAGGTGCTTTCTAATGAAATAACACTTGTACTCAGAGAGATTCACAGTACATTTGCAGTGCTGGTCTATGATGATGCAGTTAGATGTAGAGGTCTTGGATGTGATTGGTGGATGGTCATGTGACTTCTTAGCTACATCCAATCATGGAATGGCACAGAGAGTGAAGTGGAAATGGTAGAAGGGCTGTCTATCTTACGATATGTCAGCGGACATGGCGGTAGTTCACGGACATCGGGTGATATATCCGGGGATTTTTGAGTTGGGAAGCCATGAAATGAGAATGAGCATAGAAAGGGATTGGCCAGGAAAGTTTAGTGGGTTGTGGTGACAGGAGAGAGTTTTTCAGATACTCTTTTTGCTGAGAGAAGAACAGATAGCTATGGCTGTGTGTTTCAAAAAATAGATTGTTTGGATTTTGGGAAAATCATGGATACATTGGTAGAAGGTGCATGCAGAAAGCTGTGGAGTAGCTGTAGATCTTGGATTCCCACATGTGGAAGTGCACTGGCATGGAGTACGTGCAATGAAGTGGTTGGACTTGCTACCTCTCTGTGCTACTTTGGAGACACAGCAACATCCAGACATAATTGTAATTCATTGTGACGGGAACATTTTAGGACATGTTTCTGGAATTTGTTTGCAATTTGCAATGAAAGAAGGACTTGGGAAGGTCATGGACATGTTTCCAAATTCTCAAGTAATTTTTTCACGGATTGCGCTGAGACTAATGTGGCTTCTTTCTTCTTCATTTGGTCCACAAATGGAGAAAGCAAGGCGCATTGTCAATAAGACAGAGATTTTGGCATGTCCTCTTTTCACAATGAAAATATTATATTTCGTAGTACATACATTTGTCCTGAAATGTTTGCAAATAAACAAAATGGGGGTGTTCTGAAGACGTTTCTAAGAACACTCACGGTGTTCTGAAATGTTCGCAAATACACAAAATGGGGGTGTTCTGAAGACGTTTCTAAGAACAATCGCGGTGTCCTGGAATGTTCGTAGGGGGTGTCCTGAAGGCGTAGTCTGTATTGTTCGCTAACAAGTTGAATGTGTTCTAAGAACACTCGTGGTGTCCTGAAATGTTCACAAATAAACGAAATGGGGGTGTTCTGAGGACACTGTCCGTATTGTTCGTTGTCAAGTTGAAAGTGTTCTAAGAACTATTGCGTTGTTCTGAAATGTTCGTAGGGGGTGTCCTGAAAACGCTGTCCGTATTGTTCGCTGGCAAGTTGAAATTGTTCCAAGAACACTCATAATGCCCACGGACATTAAAAGTTTCCATAGACCATAGTTGAAATGTTTGACTCTATGGATGTGATATGCTGCGGTGGTTGTTGCCAGGGCATAGGGTCTTGGGAGCATGGCCATTTGGCCATGCACCCAAGACCCTATGCCCTGGCAACAACCACCGCAGCATATCACTTTCATATTTGCTTCTAACTTTGGGTGAAAAACAAATGTATAAGGAACAAAGGATGTGATATGCTGCTATGGTTCTCATTATTATTGTATACTTACTGCTTGGTCTAGTAACCGGAGTACATGTATTTCTTGTTAATTTCTGTTATAAAAGAAAATAGCATGTTAGTATTAGTATTTTGTAATGACTTATTACATTGTATAATCAACATACTTTTTTTTGGACCCTCATATTTAGTAGATTACAAATCAGAGTACTGTGCAATTTGCTCAGTTTCTGTATTTGTTGCTAAAATCATTGGGTCTGTGGGAGAAAAAAAATCCATGTTGGATTAAAAAAAAAAAAAACTTTTTCTGTTATGCTACAGTTTATTTGTTTGTTTGTTTTCAGTGCTCACTTGTTGTTTCTGGCTAATGCTTTATACTTTGGCTTGTTGCATTTTTTTTTGGAGCAGTAACATATTATTTATTTGTTTTGATATTATAAACTTTTGGAGCAGTTAGATACCAATTGGCGTATTCTAACTGTCTATTTTTTTGATATATTTTAGTGGTATTGATTTATCTATTTGGATATTGTTAAATTTTGGGACAGTTAGATACCAATTGGCGTATTCTAACTGTGTATTTTTTGGTCTATTTTAGTGGTATTCATTTATCTGATTAGTTGTTGTAGAATCTTTGAGCAATTTGGGGTATTCTAACAGTTTATATTTTTTTAACACAAGTTTACTTAGGGTTTAAATACAGTTTAGTTATCAAATTTTGGTTTTAAGAACATCAAATAAGCGTTTATAAGATTTCCTGGTAAACTCTACTTTAGAGTAATGGTACTATCATTACATTCAAACCATCCACATTTCTTTTTTTATATATGCAGTGTAGTGCCCTGAATTGGTTGTGGCTCCTGCGTGGTAGATTATACCTATTGTTGTGAAGGTTTTCTTACCAAGTGATATTTGACCATGTGTGAATCCAGTCAGCTTGCAGTTGTTTTTGGTACCATCTGCATTGTAACGTAGAAGCATTAATATTATGTATTTACTATGTGTTTGTATTACTAACGTGGAGCGATTATCTGAATTGCAGGTAGAGCATAATCTACCATGGTTTGCATTTTGTATAAGTCGCTGAAATGGAATGGATTCACAATTTGGTATTGATATATATATGAAGCGTTCATTGGGGATTTCTTCTTGCGTCACATTGTTGCAGAGAGTGCATGTCTGTTTCCACATGTATGAAATCTGAAAGATTTCATTTATAGGTATGTTTTTGTTTTCCAGTACTTGTAGTAAGTACATTAGAAATTCTTGTTGATCTTCCTGTGAGTGTATAGTGAATTGCACCATTCCAGCACAGTAGTCCAATTGTTGTCTTATTCCATAAACACTATACGTGTTGTCAGGATTGTTTGCTGCATTTCTGTGAAGTACTAAAATTTGCAAACACAATGGGTCTGTACTGTGTAAGTAAATGTTGTCAACAATTGGTGGTAATTGAAATAGAATATTCATTGCTACATTTGCGTAGCAACTTACACCAACTATATTTGAGAATTTAAATGGTCCTGGTAGTTCTGTATCTAACTTCTTTTTTTGGAGTTTGTCTTCCTTCTTTAAAGAAGTACCTGGTTTACTTTCCCTAAGTGATTCTTTTTTGCTTGTGGTACTTGATGAAGTATTACTTTCGTTTACTCTCTTTGAAGGATTTGCAGTGACATCCTGTTGCATTTCTGTTTGATTCATTTTTCTTTTATAACGTTTTACTTTTTGTGGAACAGAATATGTGTTTAGGTGGGGGGTGTATAGTGAGCGAAGTCTATTGTATTCTAAAATGCAAGGAATATCAGCATTAATTTTACTTGCATCAAAGTTGATTAGAAATAGACTGTCAAGTGTACGTGAGCGTGATAGTGCTACATAGCTCATGCCTTCTTTAAAGACTGCGTTACCAATATCTATCATTGCTTTGTCTAGGGTAAGACCTTGTGATTTATGAATCGTGACTGCGTATGCAAGAGTTAGAGAAAATTGTTCTCTGCGTAGATACATATCTTTGAAGAGAAGGAATCTAGCTGTTGAGCGTCCTATCCTTTTTACTTCTGAAAGTTTGTCAAAGAGTATATTGACAAACTGAATTTTGTTGTCACGTGGGTATGTTTGAAAGCCAACAACTGTACCCAGTGCTTCATTAACTAGTCCTTGATCCACATCAAGGTTACGTTTAAGCATTACTCTGCAATTTAAGGATAATTTTAATATCTTTTCTAAGCCTGCTGTGTTTGAGATTGATTTTTCTAAACTGTTTAGTCTTGTTGTGGCTTGGTCACACATGGGTAGTGTCATACCATGTACATCTAGTTTGTCTGTGGCGCTAATTTCCATGATTGGTTGCATTTCCTGATTTAGCATGATTTCATTGAATGTGAAACAGCTTGCAAGAGTTGGCATTAAGTCCATACAATTGACATTTTTGTGGGCTAATTGTTCCATAACATCTATAGCACATGCATTATCGCCATAAAGTGCATTAATGTGCTGGGTTTTCAATATTGCTTCTGCTTCTTTAGAAAGTATACCATCTCTGATACTTTTTAAAATGTTGGCATAAGTGAGATCTGCAGATTGCCGCATGTTTTCTGTTAATTCTCTGTATTGGAAATGTTGCTGAAGGTTGACATTTCCAATGCTGCCAACAGTTTAACGGCAGAGTTTGTGTCCTAATGTTTTAAAAATAGGCTCACCTTTTACTGGTGTTAATTGAAGCAGATCTCCAAAAACAATAATGTGTTTTCCTGCAAAGAGCTCTTCATAGTCTGTTTTGAGTACTTCTTGTAATCTGAGGTGAATCAAAGCTATCATCAGGTTGGAGACCATGCTCACTTCATCTATTAGTAGCATTTTCATTTGTTTCAATACTCTGCGTAATTCCATTGCAGCTTCTGCAGAAAGTAATAGTAGTAATCGGTGTAATGTAACACCACCTATGTTGTAGGCAGCTAAACCTGTGGGGGCAGTGACAACAGCTGACAGTTTGTTGTTTGTCAATTGTTGAAGGAACTTACTGATTTTGATTAGGAATGTTTTGCCAGAACCAGCTTCACCACTGACGTACAGTAGTATAGGTTTATAATTATGGCAGGAACATTCTTTATTTTCATGTTTTACACCATGTGCAATTTGTTTTGTTGCTTCTTGAAAAATGCTACTTTGCTCATTGTTTAGTTTTGATTGTAGTATAATTAAGTCTTCTTTATCTTCATACTGACACATGGTGTTTTCTACTTCTATCATAGCTAATTCTGCCTCATTATTAGTGGTTCTCCCAGTGGTTCTTGGCTTCCTGTTACAGAATGTTGACTACTGTCAGGAGTGTCCTTATCTAGTTGGGCTTGGAGTTCTTCTTCGTGTTGCTGTTCATTGTGCAACATTGTTTTGTACTGTGTAAAGTTTACATCAGTTATAGTGCTTTCATTTGCTCTGAAAGCATCCTCATATGAGTCATAGTCATCTAGTATTTGTTCTTCTTTTCTCCATGGTTTGAAGAGTTGTTACCCCCCACCCCCCACTCATGCCCCGTGATGTCCTCCTTCTCCCCACCCCCCGTTCATGCCCCAGGTCTCCCCTGTTCCCCCCACCCCCCGCTCATGCCCCATGTCTCCCTCCTTTCCCCCTACCCCCCACTCATGCCCCGTGTGTCTCTCCCCTCCCCCACCCCCCGCTCATGCCCTGTGTGTGTCTCCCCTTCCCCCACCCCCGCTCATGCCCAGTGTGTCTCTTCCCTTCCACCCGCAACCCCCGCCCATGCTCTGTGTGTCTCTCCCCTTCCCCCCCCACCCCCACCCTCCGCTCATGCCCCATGTGTCTCTCCCCTTCCCCCCACCCCCCGTTCATGCCCCGTGTCTCCCTTTCCCCCACCCCTCCGTTCATGCCCCGGGTCTCCCCTGTTCCCCCACCCCATGCTCATGCCCCGTGTCTCCCTTGTGTTACCCCTCCCCCCCCATCCCTTCGCTCATGCCCCGTGAAGAAGGGATGGAAGTCTCATTAAAACATCTCCCTTTTTCACTGATGACATCACATGTCTGGCTCACTCTTTTTTCTTTTGCTGACATATCTAGGCCACATGGTCTTCTTCAGTAACAGTCAGAAACTAAACATTTTATTTTATTTGTAGACATATC
The DNA here is from genome assembly GCF_040938575.1 of Ambystoma mexicanum. NCBI lineage: Eukaryota > Metazoa > Chordata > Amphibia > Caudata > Ambystomatidae > Ambystoma > Ambystoma mexicanum. The sequence continues at coordinate 96,666,327 of NC_090941.1, forward strand.
CTTCAAGTAGGTTCTTACAGTAATTCCCTTCGAGTCCAGTCACATCATATGAAACATATACATACGGGAAGACACAAGCTTCAAAGACAGCAATCCTTTTTGTGCATAAAGATAATCAATAGACTTATGAGCACTTTCTGATAATTCTGTTGTTTTTTTATGGCTGTACTTTCCCTGTATATGGTCATATTTGTATACATTGTACTCACACTACTTTCCTTAGGGTCCAATCACATCAAGTGCTACATATACCTAGGGTAAATAGCAGCTTTGAAACAGAGCAATCATTTATTTGCATGAAAATAATCAGTTCAATTATGAATTGCTTCTGCTACTACTTGTGCTTTTTTGCTAACTTCACTTTCCTTGCATATACCCATAATGGTATGTTTTCTTGTGTCTTTGTGTTTTGTCTATAGTAATGCAATTATGTAATACATGTGTTTTATTAGCTACTTATTACATATTTCACAGTACGCACAAATCTATTAAGAAAACAATCATATCATTATTCAACATATTAACATTACGAATATTATACCTTCATCTTGTACACTGCACACAATTATGTTTCTGTATGAGTTGCTTAGTATACTAGATAGAACCCCATAATAGAATGCTATTTATATCAATGCATCATTCAATGCACTAATTAGGGTATGATATTTATTGCAATGATCCTTGACACTTGTTTCGCAACATTATAATAAGAATCCCTTGTACACATATTTCATGAAAAGTACATACACATGTGATGTCATCAGTGATGTCATCAATGACAGTTGTGATGTCATCTTTGATGTCCTGGGTGTTAGTCTTAGCGGTGCACGGTGGTGGCGCGAGTTATGGTTGCTTAGCTTACCATAACTGGCGAATTTCAAGGGTTTTTCGTTTTTACTTGGAACCATAACGTCCCTTTGACAAAGTTTTTTCACTGAATATATATATATATATATATATATATATATTACATGGTATGCGGTAATGGTAACTTTGTCCCCCTTGACGAATCCTCACCAGATCTCGCAAAAAATGGATATGGCCCACTCTGAATTATTTTGCAAAGTTTGGTGAGGTTTGGTCCAGGGGGCGAAAGTTATGAGGGGGTCCCAAAATGTCTTTTTTCCCCATAGACATAATGGGAAAAACTTTGATCACACCTACAGCTCAAACCGCTGGACAGATTTCCACCAAATGTGCGGCAGGAGTGGTGGCTTCGTCCCGAAAGCGTGCTTTTGTTAATTTGTTGTAAGACCAATCAGTAGTTTCTTTTTTTTAAATGACCAAAACATAAGGAAAAAAAATTAGTGATATCTATGTCCGCTCCGTGGACACGTTTCCCTGTTCTCGCTACGCGGACAGGACACCGATTGGTTAATCTGCTTGCGTCATGTCCGCGGACACGCAATGTGTTCGCTGATTGTCTGGGGTGAGGTGTGTCACATTATTTCAATGTGCCTGCCATCTTGCATCCACGGACAGCACGGCAGCAAACAGAGGTGGAATGCAATTTTGGGGAGTGTGTTGATGTGCAGGAGTGCTTGGGGAGGGTTGGGGAGTAAGAGATGCGTCAAATACTGTATTTGTTTAGGTGGCAGGTGGCCCTGATATGTTTATCATGTCTGAGGACATAATAAATTAACTACTGGCTATTTTACTTTAGTATTGTGGTGGTTTTGGGTTGTTAGTAGAGCATTGATTGTAATAAATATGCCCTATAAGCAGCCCACATACCACAGTCAAAATGTTTGGTAGCATAGGTGTGTTATGCTGGAGTGGTTGTGGCCAGGGCATAGAGTTTTGGGTGCATGGCTGAAGGCCTTCAGCCATGCACCCAAACCTCTAGGCCCTGGCCATTACCACCGCAGCATAACATACCCATAGAATCAAACAGCCATCAAATATCCACAACCCGAAAGTTTGTGTACCGTTTCATTTGTAGAGTTTGTATGTGAATTTTTGGCTAGGCTATGCAGTTAAGATTGTAGAGTTTGTAACAAAGACTGTGTCATAAGATACCCATGGAAGTAAACATTTTGGATTGTGGTGTATGGTTAGATGTCTGCTTGAATGGGTGTGTTATGCAGCAGTGTTTGTGAGTCAATTTATTTTACACTTACTGGTTGATTTTTTTGTGGTTGTATTCAGTTTTTTCATGATACGGGTAATTGGACCCGACATACTTTTTCGATCTCTGTGATAAAAGAAAAGATCATATTAATCAGTTATTGCGTTGCATAATAGACATTTCTATATTTTTTTTACTCTCATATTTAATACTTTACAAGTACTGCAGTTCCAACCAGTGTACTGTGCAATTTGCTCAAATTATGTGTCTGTTTTCTAAATCATTGGATCTTTGAAAAAATAAATAAATAAATAAATAAAATAAAAATCGATGCTGGATTAAAAAAGACCTCTGTTGTGGTACAATATCATTCTTTCATTGGTTTACTGTTTATTTGTTTCTTGCAAATCTTCTATCTGTTGGCTTGTTGCAGATTTTTGGGGCAGTTAGATACATGTTGACATACTCTAATTGTGCATAGTTTTGAAGTTGAAGTTTTGCTTATGTTCATACACAGATTACATATAAAATGTTGTTTTTAAGAATATTAAGTATGTGTTTACAAGATTTGCTGGTAATCTTGGTTTTAGAGTAATGGTACTATCATTACATTCAAACCATCCAAAAATTATTTTTTATATATGCAGTTTAGTGACCTGTATTGGTTGTGGCTCCTGTGTGGTAGATTATGCGTATTGTTGTGAAGGTTTTCTTACCAAGTCATATTTGAATGTGTGTGAATCCTGTCAGCTTGCAGTTGTTTTTGGTACCATCTGCATTGTAACGTAAAAGCATTACTATTACGTATTTATTTACTATATGTCTGTATTTGTCTGTATTTGTAAGGTGGAACGATTATCTGAATTGCAGGTAGTACATAATCTGCCATGGTTTGCATTTTGTACAAGTTGCTGAAATGGAATGGATTCACAGTTAGGTATGGATACATACACAAAACAGTCATTAGGGACTTGTTCCTGTGCCACATGGCTACAGGGAGTGCATGTATGTTTCCACATGTATGAAATCTGGAAGATTTTTTTTGTAGGTATGTTTTTGTTTTCTAGTACTTGTAGTAAGTACATTAGAAACTCTTATTCCATGAACACCCCAAGTGTTGTCAGGATTGTTGGTTGTATTTCTATGAATGAATAACATGTGCAAACACAATTGGTCTGTACTGTGTAAGTAAATGTTGTCAAAAATTGGTGGCAATTGCAATAGAATATTTATTGCTACATTTGCGTAGCAATTTACACCAACTATATTTGAGAATTTAAATGGTCCTGGTAGTTCTGTATCTAACTTCTTTTTTTGGAGTTTGTCTTCCTTCTTTAAAGAAGTACCTGGTTTACTTTCCCTAAGTGATTCTTTTTTGCTTGTGGTACTTGATGAAGTATTACTTTCGTTTACTCTCTTTGAAGGATTTGCAGTGACATCCTGTTGCATTTCTGTTTGATTCATTTTTCTTTTATAACGTTTTACTTTTTGTGGAACAGAATATGTGTTTAGGTGGGGGGTGTATAGTGAGCGAAGTCTATTGTATTCTAAAATGCAAGGAATATCAGCATTAATTTTACTTGCATCAAAGTTGATTAGAAATAGACTGTCAAGTGTACGTGAGCGTGATAGTGCTACATAGCTCATGCCTTCTTTAAAGACTGCGTTACCAATATCTATCATTGCTTTGTCTAGGGTAAGACCTTGTGATTTATGAATCGTGACTGCGTATGCAAGAGTTAGAGAAAATTGTTCTCTGCGTAGATACATATCTTTGAAGAGAAGGAATCTAGCTGTTGAGCGTCCTATCCTTTTTACTTCTGAAAGTTTGTCAAAGAGTATATTGACAAACTGAATTTTGTTGTCACGTGGGTATGTTTGAAAGCCAACAACTGTACCCAGTGCTTCATTAACTAGTCCTTGATCCACATCAAGGTTACGTTTAAGCATTACTCTGCAATTTAAGGATAATTTTAATATCTTTTCTAAGCCTGCTGTGTTTGAGATTGATTTTTCTAAACTGTTTAGTCTTGTTGTGGCTTGGTCACACATGGGTAGTGTCATACCATGTACATCTAGTTTGTCTGTGGCGCTAATTTCCATGATTGGTTGCATTTCCTGATTTAGCATGATTTCATTGAATGTGAAACAGCTTGCAAGAGTTGGCATTAAGTCCATACAATTGACATTTTTGTGGGCTAATTGTTCCATAACATCTATAGCACATGCATTATCGCCATAAAGTGCATTAATGTGCTGGGTTTTCAATATTGCTTCTGCTTCTTTAGAAAGTATACCATCTCTGATACTTTTTAAAATGTTGGCATAAGTGAGATCTGCAGATTGCCGCATGTTTTCTGTTAATTCTCTGTATTGGAAATGTTGCTGAAGGTTGACATTTCCAATGCTGCCAACAGTTTAACGGCAGAGTTTGTGTCCTAATGTTTTAAAAATAGGCTCACCTTTTACTGGTGTTAATTGAAGCAGATCTCCAAAAACAATAATGTGTTTTCCTGCAAAGAGCTCTTCATAGTCTGTTTTGAGTACTTCTTGTAATCTGAGGTGAATCAAAGCTATCATCAGGTTGGAGACCATGCTCACTTCATCTATTAGTAGCATTTTCATTTGTTTCAATACTCTGCGTAATTCCATTGCAGCTTCTGCAGAAAGTAATAGTAGTAATCGGTGTAATGTAACACCACCTATGTTGTAGGCAGCTAAACCTGTGGGGGCAGTGACAACAGCTGACAGTTTGTTGTTTGTCAATTGTTGAAGGAACTTACTGATTTTGATTAGGAATGTTTTGCCAGAACCAGCTTCACCACTGACGTACAGTAGTATAGGTTTATAATTATGGCAGGAACATTCTTTATTTTCATGTTTTACACCATGTGCAATTTGTTTTGTTGCTTCTTGAAAAATGCTACTTTGCTCATTGTTTAGTTTTGATTGTAGTATAATTAAGTCTTCTTTATCTTCATACTGACACATGGTGTTTTCTACTTCTATCATAGCTAATTCTGCCTCATTATTAGTGGTTCTCCCAGTGGTTCTTGGCTTCCTGTTACAGAATGTTGACTACTGTCAGGAGTGTCCTTATCTAGTTGGGCTTGGAGTTCTTCTTCGTGTTGCTGTTCATTGTGCAACATTGTTTTGTACTGTGTAAAGTTTACATCAGTTATAGTGCTTTCATTTGCTCTGAAAGCATCCTCATATGAGTCATAGTCATCTAGTATTTGTTCTTCTTTTCTCCATGGTTTGAAGAGTTGTTACCCCCCACCCCCCACTCATGCCCCGTGATGTCCTCCTTCTCCCCACCCCCCGTTCATGCCCCAGGTCTCCCCTGTTCCCCCCACCCCCCGCTCATGCCCCATGTCTCCCTCCTTTCCCCCTACCCCCCACTCATGCCCCGTGTGTCTCTCCCCTCCCCCACCCCCCGCTCATGCCCTGTGTGTGTCTCCCCTTCCCCCACCCCCGCTCATGCCCAGTGTGTCTCTTCCCTTCCACCCGCAACCCCCGCCCATGCTCTGTGTGTCTCTCCCCTTCCCCCCCCACCCTCCGCTCATGCCCCATGTGTCTCTCCCCTTCCCCCCACCCCCCGTTCATGCCCCGTGTCTCCCTTTCCCCCACCCCTCCGTTCATGCCCCGGGTCTCCCCTGTTCCCCCACCCCATGCTCATGCCCCGTGTCTCCCTTGTGTTACCCCTCCCCCCCCATCCCTTCGCTCATGCCCCGTGAAGAAGGGATGGAAGTCTCATTAAAACATCTCCCTTTTTCACTGATGACATCACATGTCTGGCTCACTCTTTTTTCTTTTGCTGACATATCTAGGCCACATGGTCTTCTTCAGTAACAGTCAGAAACTAAACATTTTATTTTATTTGTAGACATATCCTTCAAGTAGGTTCTTACAGTAATTCCCTTCGAGTCCAGTCACATCATATGAAACATATACATACGGGAAGACACAAGCTTCAAAGACAGCAATCCTTTTTGTGCATAAAGATAATCAATAGACTTATGAGCACTTTCTGATAATTCTGTTGTTTTTTTATGGCTGTACTTTCCCTGTATATGGTCATATTTGTATACATTGTACTCACACTACTTTCCTTAGGGTCCAATCACATCAAGTGCTACATATACCTAGGGTAAATAGCAGCTTTGAAACAGAGCAATCATTTATTTGCATGAAAATAATCAGTTCAATTATGAATTGCTTCTGCTACTACTTGTGCTTTTTTGCTAACTTCACTTTCCTTGCATATACCCATAATGGTATGTTTTCTTGTGTCTTTGTGTTTTGTCTATAGTAATGCAATTATGTAATACATGTGTTTTATTAGCTACTTATTACATATTTCACAGTACGCACAAATCTATTAAGAAAACAATCATATCATTATTCAACATATTAACATTACGAATATTATACCTTCATCTTGTACACTGCACACAATTATGTTTCTGTATGAGTTGCTTAGTATACTAGATAGAACCCCATAATAGAATGCTATTTATATCAATGCATCATTCAATGCACTAATTAGGGTATGATATTTATTGCAATGATCCTTGACACTTGTTTCGCAACATTATAATAAGAATCCCTTGTACACATATTTCATGAAAAGTACATACACATGTGATGTCATCAGTGATGTCATCAATGACAGTTGTGATGTCATCTTTGATGTCCTGGGTGTTAGTCTTAGCGGTGCACGGTGGTGGCGCGAGTTATGGTTGCTTAGCTTACCATAACTGGCGAATTTCAAGGGTTTTTCGGTTTTACTTGGAACCATAACGTCCCTTTGACAAAGTTTTTTCACTGAATATATATATATATATATATATATATATATATATATATATATATATATATATATTACATGGTATGCGGTAATGGTAACTTTGTCCCCCTTGACGAATCCTCACCAGATCTCGCAAAAAATGGATATGGCCCACTCTGAATTATTTTGCAAAGTTTGGTGAGGTTTGGTCCAGGGGGCGAAAGTTATGAGGGGGTCCCAAAATGTCTTTTTTCCCCATAGACATAATGGGAAAAACTTTGATCACACCTACAGCTCAAACCGCTGGACAGATTTCCACCAAATGTGCGGCAGGAGTGGTGGCTTCGTCCCGAAAGCGTGCTTTTGTTAATTTGTTGTAAGACCAATCAGTAGTTTCTTTTTTTTAAATGACCAAAACATAAGGAAAAAAAATTAGTGATATCTATGTCCGCTCCGTGGACACGTTTCCCTGTTCTCGCTACGCGGACAGGACACCGATTGGTTAATCTGCTTGCGTCATGTCCGCGGACACGCAATGTGTTCGCTGATTGTCTGGGGTGAGGTGTGTCACATTATTTCAATGTGCCTGCCATCTTGCATCCACGGACAGCACGGCAGCAAACAGAGGTGGAATGCAATTTTGGGGAGTGTGTTGATGTGCAGGAGTGCTTGGGGAGGGTTGGGGAGTAAGAGATGCGTCAAATACTGTATTTGTTTAGGTGGCAGGTGGCCCTGATATGTTTATCATGTCTGAGGACATAATAAATTAACTACTGGCTATTTTACTTTAGTATTGTGGTGGTTTTGGGTTGTTAGTAGAGCATTGATTGTAATAAATATGCCCTATAAGCAGCCCACATACCACAGTCAAAATGTTTGGTAGCATAGGTGTGTTATGCTGGAGTGGTTGTGGCCAGGGCATAGAGTTTTGGGTGCATGGCTGAAGGCCTTCAGCCATGCACCCAAACCTCTAGGCCCTGGCCATTACCACCGCAGCATAACATACCCATAGAATCAAACAGCCATCAAATATCCACAACCCGAAAGTTTGTGTACCGTTTCATTTGTAGAGTTTGTATGTGAATTTTTGGCTAGGCTATGCAGTTAAGATTGTAGAGTTTGTAACAAAGACTGTGTCATAAGATACCCATGGAAGTAAACATTTTGGATTGTGGTGTATGGTTAGATGTCTGCTTGAATGGGTGTGTTATGCAGCAGTGTTTGTGAGTCAATTTATTTTACACTTACTGGTTGATTTTTTTGTGGTTGTATTCAGTTTTTTCATGATACGGGTAATTGGACCCGACATACTTTTTCGATCTCTGTGATAAAAGAAAAGATCATATTAATCAGTTATTGCGTTGCATAATAGACATTTCTATATTTTTTTTACTCTCATATTTAATACTTTACAAGTACTGCAGTTCCAACCAGTGTACTGTGCAATTTGCTCAAATTATGTGTCTGTTTTCTAAATCATTGGATCTTTGAAAAAATAAATAAATAAATAAATAAAATAAAAATCGATGCTGGATTAAAAAAGACCTCTGTTGTGGTACAATATCATTCTTTCATTGGTTTACTGTTTATTTGTTTCTTGCAAATCTTCTATCTGTTGGCTTGTTGCAGATTTTTGGGGCAGTTAGATACATGTTGACATACTCTAATTGTGCATAGTTTTGAAGTTGAAGTTTTGCTTATGTTCATACACAGATTACATATAAAATGTTGTTTTTAAGAATATTAAGTATGTGTTTACAAGATTTGCTGGTAATCTTGGTTTTAGAGTAATGGTACTATCATTACATTCAAACCATCCAAAAATTATTTTTTATATATGCAGTTTAGTGACCTGTATTGGTTGTGGCTCCTGTGTGGTAGATTATGCGTATTGTTGTGAAGGTTTTCTTACCAAGTCATATTTGAATGTGTGTGAATCCTGTCAGCTTGCAGTTGTTTTTGGTACCATCTGCATTGTAACGTAAAAGCATTACTATTACGTATTTATTTACTATATGTCTGTATTTGTCTGTATTTGTAAGGTGGAACGATTATCTGAATTGCAGGTAGTACATAATCTGCCATGGTTTGCATTTTGTACAAGTTGCTGAAATGGAATGGATTCACAGTTAGGTATGGATACATACACAAAACAGTCATTAGGGACTTGTTCCTGTGCCACATGGCTACAGGGAGTGCATGTATGTTTCCACATGTATGAAATCTGGAAGATTTTTTTTGTAGGTATGTTTTTGTTTTCTAGTACTTGTAGTAAGTACATTAGAAACTCTTATTCCATGAACACCCCAAGTGTTGTCAGGATTGTTGGTTGTATTTCTATGAATGAATAACATGTGCAAACACAATTGGTCTGTACTGTGTAATTAAATTTTGTCAAAAATTGGTGGCAATTGCAATAGAATATTTATTGCTACATTTGCGTAGCAATTTACACCAGTTGTATTTGAAAATTTGAATGTACCTGACAGTTCTGTGGCGAAGTCATTTGTTCAGAGTATGTGTTGCTTCTTTGAAGAAGAAGTAGTTAAGTTACTTTGACCAGTAGATTCTTTGGTTGTGGTACTTGATGAAGTATTAGTTTCTTTTTTTTTCCTTTGGAGGAATTGCAGTGAGATCCTGTATCATTTCAGTTTGAAGTAGTTTTCTTTTGAAAAGTTTTGAGTTTTGTGGAACGGGATAGGTTTTTAGATGGGGGGGCTGTAGAGTGAACACAGTCCATTGTATTCTAGAATTCAACGAATATCAGCATTTACTTTACTTGCATCAAAGTTGATTAGAAATAGCCCGTCAAGTGAACTGCTGTGTGTAGGAAATAGAGCAGGTGGCTGCCTCAGATTCCTGCCAGTCTGACCGCAATAATGGTGTTTATGTATTGTAAAATGGACAAAGTAAGTTCATTTCGTACAATGAGTAGCAAGTTTCACTGTACCGTACGACAGTGCTAACAAGAACACTTCAATGGTTCACTTTCTACTATCAAGTCTCATTAATGCTCACCCTTCGAAACAGTGTTCCATAAGTGTAACAAGTGCATTGGTGTCTTCTTTGTTTAGTTATATTAGCGGCGATGGCTGCGTTCAACAGAAAACGAAGTAAACATGGCGGACGTATCGAAAGATTAAGACGCACTTCACGCTGTGCCACAACCAATCGGTGAATGCGCAACATGGTCACGGCCAGCTTGCCACGGAATAGCCCATTGCAATCTTCTCCATGACCGTGGAGCGGACATAGATATCACTATATTGTAAACACATACGTTTTGATCATTTTTAAGGAAACTACTGAACAAATTGTCACCAAATTTACAAAAGCACACTTTTGGGACCAAACCCCTGCCTCTACCGCAAATTTGGCAAAAATTCATCATCCAGCGGTATGGCTTGTAGCCGTGTGCAAAGTTTTTCCCTGATTCAGTCTATGGGGAAAAAAAGAAGTTTTGGGACCCCCCCTAGACGAATACTCACCACCAAACTTTTCAAAAAATTTCAGAGTGCCCCACATACTTTTTTTGCAAAGCTTGGTGAGGATTCGTCGAGGGGGAGCAGAGTTATAGGCCGCACAATAGGTGCTCTTCCTATGGAAACAGCAACTTAACCATAACTACCCAGGCACTACCGTGGCTGTGTAATTATATATATTCAAAAAAGTACTCACTCCCCACAATACCAATAAAATTCAGAATAAAGGACACATCCCAGTAGGGAATGAGACCACGAGAGATGATTGCGAGTTGTCAAAGTTTTAAATGAAATTCAGCATCCAGAGAACCATGCTGCCTCGAGGCTCTGGCAAACAATACAATTACAATAGGTTTATAAAGTGTTACAGCGTCATCAGTGATGAGCTGTATACAGTCTGAAAGTTACAATATCATTGGTTAGAAAAGGGGTGCACATATAGTTCTTCATGGGCCGGCTTCACGGGATTGGCAGATGACTTAGCGGGAGGTTGGACATCACGTGATTCAGCTGGGCCGATCCATGCCAGGTGAAGGTTAGGCCAGGTAGGAGAGGCGACTGGACCTCACTAGCTAATCTATACACTTATTCTAAACATGCAATAAACCATGAACATCAATATACCTTGAATACATCTTAGAGACCTGTAAAGTACGCACACATGATTATATTGTCATACATTGGGTTATTCATAAGGTGTGGTGTTCTTGCCTTCTATGATAACCTTGGGGCTGGGTTGGTCTGGCACATGAGGGTGAGGCAGGGAGTGGATTGACACATATTAGGTTAGGACAGGTTATACTGTGACAGCGTTCTGGTCTTATTGAGGGCACTCAGGGGTGGTCAACACAGTGGGGAACACTTCTTCTACATCAAGAGAATACCCTAGGAGGCCACAAGGTTACACAAGCTGTAATTTTCCAACAGCAAGGGTGAGGGGTGCAGGAACAGTATCAGTATGGTTTTCTTGGGTAAATGGAGGCATTCCTTGTTTTGCTATACTCCACACAGCCCTTGTCTGTTGTGTTAGATATTACTTAAATTCATCCCCCAGCACTGTAGCAGCTCTGTGAGCGTCTGATACTCTCCTTACTGGAGACAATGGCATTTGAATGCACCTTCCCGTCACTATTTCATGCAGGCTCAAATGGTGGTCCTTACTTGGCTGCGTTCTGAGTTGGAGCAGTGCTAGAGGAGAGCAAAATATCCAGTTTTTCTTAAGGCTGTGACATAATTTAGACAATCTTCTCTTGAGGAGGCCGTCTATTTTTTCTACCAACCCATTAGCTTGCGGGTAATAAATCAAACAAAGTTTATGTTTTACCCCTAACAATGTGGTCACTTCTTTGAAAAGGTCATTTACAAAGTGTGTGCCATTGTCTGAACGGATCACATATCCCCCACCTCGGGAATATGTCTCTTACCAAAAATGTGGCCACGCACTTGGCTTCTGGGTGCGTGCACAGTCCTGCTTCAACCCAATGTGAGAAGGGGCACACTACTAGTATGAGGTACCTTGCTCCATTACATCTCTCTCCCATGTCGGCATAATTTATGTGTAGTTCTCAAAATGGTCCCGATGGGCATAGCAGTGTTTCTCGCAATGTTCCAATTGTCATCCCTGAGCTGTAGGTCTGACAGGTGGTGCATTCTATTAACTTTGGTTCATATCCAATCTGCAGGAACATCTAGCATTCTTCTTGGATGTCTGCTGCAGTATGTGGTTTTGTAACATGTGCTGGAAGTGAAGCTGTTGGAATGCTATCTGTAATAACTCTACTAGCATTACCACCTTTCATGTAATTTCCTGGCACCATAGTCGGTCTGTGGGTGATTGTTTGTACCCTCATTTCTCCCATGACTCGTGCTCGCTGGGTGGGGCGCTCCTCTGCACTCTATTATTTGAAGTATGGGTGTAGAACTGTACCCCTCTTCTTTGTCGTCTGGTGCTGATGTTTTCACTATGTATTATGTGCTGGTGGGATGTTAATGTATGCTGCTTCTTTCGTGGTGGCGTCTGCAGCCGCGTTCCAGTGTGAGATTGCATCTGTGTTATTTCATGTGCCTGGCATTTCACTAAGGCCACTACTGATGGTTCTGATAATGCATCAATGAGGTCATTCAATAACACTGCATGTTGCACAGGGGAGCCATCCGCTCGCCTGAATCATCTTCATCACCATCGTGACAAGCCTGAGTGTACCATTGTTGTCACGCATACCGAGTCAGTGTATATCGTTACTGCACACCCCTTGGCTATAGGCAATGCTTCAATTAATGCAATGAGTTCTGCTGCTTGTGCTGAAAAATGTGAGGGGAAGCGCTTCTGCACTATCAATTTGTTTTCTTCCCCTTCAATTCTTACCATCTACAAAGTATATTTCACCTCCTTCTAAAGCGTCTTCCCCTTCATATGTAGCGCAATTGTGTGCTTGCATATCCGCCACTGTGCAGGGCTCTGTAATGAATGTGGCTGGGTTCACAGTTTTGCATTGTACAACGTGTACATTTGGGTTGGATATTATTATTTCATATCTAGTTGCTCTCTGTGCGGTGAGTGTGGATTTTGACCTTTCTAGTATGGCAAATAGAGAGTGTTCGCCAAACAGTGTGACTGAGCAGCCCATCTCTATGGTGGCACTTTTCTCTATTGTGAAAGTGGCAGCTGCGTGGGCCTGTTCGCATGCAAAGTGTCCTTTCATGACTGAATCTAACATGCTGCTGTAGTAGGCCAATGGCTTGTGATCTAGTGATGTTTTTTGTGTGAGTACTGCTGTCGTTAGTACTCCATCGCAATGTGAGAACAGGTAAACTCCCGATCACAATCTGGGGTCGCTAAAACAGGTGTGTGTGTGTAATGAGATCTTTAATTTTATAGAATTGTGTGATCATTTCTTGTTTCCATTTGAAATTAGCTGTCCTAGGTAAAATATTTCTGCTAGGCAGTTCTGTAGTTTACCCTTATCCACTGTGTACCCTTTTGCTGCCAGTAGGTTCAGTAGTGTTGTTGAATCTACTCTACATTGCTCTTCACTTTCGCCGCAAATAAGGAGATTGTCTACGTACTGAAATATTGTGCTTTTTACATCAATATTGCAGAGGCAAAATTCTGTTAAATATGCTGGGACTTTCACAGTACCCTTGAGGTAGCCTGTAATGTTCATATCTTTCCCCCTAAGGTAAATGCTGTCAAGTATTGGCAACTGGGGTCGAGTGGTATTGAGAAGAAAGCATTCTTCAAATCCACAACTGTGAAACAGGTGGCATTTTTTGGTACGCTGCATAAAATGGATGCAGGGTTTGGCACTAAGGGGAACTCTTTGTATGACATCATTAAGTGGGGGGAGAGCCTGCATTTACCTCCACGCCCCGCCCCTTGCCTTTTTTATCAGATTAATCACAGTATTGCATGGTGAATTTGATGGCACAATTATACCCTGCTGTAGTAATGCACATAATGTCTCTTTTATTCCCTCTTCTGCTTCCCGGAACAGTGGATATTGTTTTACTCTAGGCGGTACAGCACCTGGTTTTAGTTAAATTTTTATAGGTGTTATACCTTGCAAGAGTCCTACATCATGGGGTACTGTTGTCCATAATTCTGGTGGTACCTCTCTCATATATTGATCAAATATGGAAGTCGGTGTACTGACACTGGCCATGAGGGTTTTATGCATCTCACTGTGTTGGATCATTATGCCACATGGCATGCCGATTTCCATTATTATTTACCCGTCAGTGTCAGTGAACAGCTCTTCATCTGTCAGATCTCTCAGCGCTATGTTTGGGTCTATGCATAATACTGTTCTCCACTCGCATCCATGAGTGTCCAGTCCTATTGCCACAATATGCCTGCATGGTATCTGCACCCCCTGCAGGTCAATTGAAAGGATGGTGCCGGGCACAACTTCGGGGCTTATCACATGGCAGAACACAAAATCAGATGGCACCCTCCATTCTTTCTGGGTGATCTCTGGTACCACTCTAGCCACAACCTGTATCCCACAGATGAACATATCAACATCCGTGGGCACCCCCCTTACTGTAACCTCATTTGTCATGGTACTGATCATTAGCATTGCTCACATTGGACACACCCCTGGAGTGGAACACACTATTCCCCTTTCTCTAAAGGAGATGGTCATACTAAGCTTACTAAGGAGGTCCCTCCCCAGCAACTTTATTGACAAATCTTTGTGATACAGCAGGCGCACCCAACCGTTTTTCGTCCCACTGTTATTTCCAAATCTTTTGTGTAAGTAACTTTTAAAATTGCCCCAGAAAACCCTGCGTTTCCAGGTTTTTCCTGAGAGGGGAAACCGGCCCTCCTTGAGGCACGATTTTTCTGCTCTTGAGTCCACAATAAATCTCCGCCCCCACTAGTGGTTCCTCTTCTGCACATAGGGTAGTCGATCGGACTGAACATGCAAGTGCTTTCCGTGGGGTATGTGTTTGTTCCTGGGACGGAGAAAACACTGTCTCCAATTACTGCTGTACCGTGAAACGGCGCCGGTGCGCCATTGGCGGTTGTGGCGAAAATGTTGAGGTGGGCATTCCCCAACGTGTTCTGGCATGCTGGTTGAGGCTGCACGTTTTGTGCTTACACTTGTTGTCTGTGTTGATTTTGTTGTGTTCCTTGCGGGTAGTCATAATAATTTTTCTCTTGTTGTACATTACCACCCATTGGTAATCCATAGGGGCTGCCTGGGAGAGGGTGGCCAAGTTGTTAATTTCCCATGGGAGGGGGTCCTTGATAATATCCCATTGGTCGTGCTCTACATTCCCGTGAAAAGTGTCCCCACCTCCCGCAATTCCAGCAGGGCCCTTGGCCCCTCCTCGCATCCCTTGTCCTCCGTACCCTCTATTTCCTTGACCTCCAAATCTCCCCTCTGTCCCCTGTACCCACCTCATCCTCTGGTGGGCCTTCCCTGCCATTGGGGACCTTCGTACTGTTCCTCTCCAGCCCATTGTTCCTGTCCGTTTGCAGACCATGTGGCTGCCATCCTTGCCGGTGAACCTCCTGACCCCCTCCTCCCCATCTCCCAGTAGGTAGGGCTGCGTTAATCGCAGCAACCTTCACCAATTTAGTCTGAACAAGCTTCTCTTTGTCAGCCAACCTTCTCTGTGCAATTTCTTTTTCTCTTTCTTTGATCCTCCTACAATGGTGTACTATAATGCTCTGAATCTCAGGCCAGCCTTTGGC
Organism: Ambystoma mexicanum; assembly: GCF_040938575.1. Taxonomy (NCBI): domain Eukaryota; kingdom Metazoa; phylum Chordata; class Amphibia; order Caudata; family Ambystomatidae; genus Ambystoma; species Ambystoma mexicanum. Next base: position 96,681,869 of record NC_090941.1, read on the forward strand.
TTCTATCCCAGCTATTTTATCCAAGGCCTTCTGTACCTCCTTTGGGTAGCCTCTCTTGATGATAAAGTAAAAAAAAAAGGGATGTGAATTGGCCCCAAGCTATGCCCGTTTCTGGTCTCCACAAGTCCTGCACCCGAAGAATGAATTGCGCAGCCTCTTCCTCCTCACCCCTGGTATATTGCATTACCAAATGTAAATCTGAGGTTTCAGGGAAGGTTCTCCACAGTGCATCCCACACTTGGGCTCTCACATTGTTAAGGGCTGACCCATCATGGCGGTCACAATTTATTGTTACTCCTGCAAAACCTGCCTCCACCGCACCCCGCCTGCTTGATCTCCAACCACAGACACTAATAACCTTTTTGCATCCCTTATTGCCGGTGGCACTCCTGCTGTATGTTATTCAAATGCATGTATCCACTTTACAGCCCCTCCTGACGGGGGGGTGGGAGGGGAAGTAGTTTGAACAGGTTATTTTTGTCCATCTGTGCCCATGGTATGTAGTGGGGTCTCCCTGCTTCCTTGTGGATGAGAGGCATTTTCAACCTTGCTTTCACTCCCTCTTTACATCACCATTACTCCTTTAGCTTTGCCCAATGACATGTTTCCCAACCTGCTCCTCAGCCTTCCCTGCCATCTTTGCCTTACTACCCCATCCTCTGGGTCCTCTCACAGTGGTAGGGATAAACCTCTTCATACTCATCTAAATCACGCCATAACTTGTCTATTTCTCTGTCCGAGTCTCTGCATCCTTGTTCCTACCCTGCTTGGCTGCCTCCTTGTTCTGTCCGCACAATTCTTATGGGGGTATCATTAAGGTGGATGAAAAACTCTCTTGATTTCCACTCATGTTCTGGCCCTCTGGGTAAATTCCCCTGTGGTAGCGTCAAAGGTATTGACCCACCCACTGAACTTGATGGTGCCTCCCCTTCCCCAAGCAACAATTGTCCTCTGTCACATAGTGCTCGTAATCGTGTAAACTTCATCTGTGTGGAGGCAAGTTGATTTTCCAAATCCCCAGTGAGGCAGGCTATGTTTACTGGAGCGGTGCTAGTAGGTCCGTACTGCCCTCTATGATCATAAGTAGGCGGGGCTGTGGCTGCGGGGGTTGAAGGGGCACTCGATTCGGGCAAATAAAATGGGTCACTGTAGACCGCAGCGGGCCTAGTTAGTAGTGGATATAATCTAGTGACATCATGGTCCCCCATTTTTAGCACTTTTTCTTCTGTTGTTACTCCCCCCTCCACTGTTGGGGCTGGTGCCACTTCTGGAGTTACTTCTTTAATTCCATCATTACTAGGGAATGCATCTTCAAACATCCTCCAGAGATCCAATATTTCACGTTTATTTTGAAGCTGCTTACCCCGATAATTTGCTAGCAGGTGGGTAGTCACAAAGTCTAAAACTCTTATCCAATGGCCCTCCTTCTGGCCATACTTCTTTTAGTTCTGTGACCCACTGCTCATGATATTTTTGTATTTTTTCACTATACAGGGAGAGGTGCTGGCAAGTATGAGCTAAAGGTGTGTCTCCTCATGGCTCCCCTGTTTACCATTGTATTTACTTGTGTGTGGATAGTGCGTCACTAATACAATTGAAAAAATGATCTGTTTACTTTGGCAATGCTTAAACACTCACAGCATAATATCTCAAAAACTTTGTTACTTACACCTTCTTGCTTCTATGTGATCGACAAAGGACACACTTTCAGAACTTCTTACATGGATGACAAACTTACATATACTTTTTGAACGGACCAACAAATTTGACTTAAACAGTTAACATATAACATGTATTTTGCTTTGGTGCTAGTTATACTCCTACCCTATCCTAGTCACACTTATCCATATTCTGTTTTCCCATTCACTCTTCTTGCCCTCCTCCCCTGGGCCCCTTTGGGCTAAATTCTAAAAGAGTTACACTTACAAGAAAAAGAATTTACTAAATGTACTAATATCTCCCGAGTCTACTCAATATATGAGACTCCTCATCTCCACTTATTTCCTGCACTGGTTGAGACAATGCTACGTGGCGCTGCCTTCTACCCCCCTTCAGAGCTATGTTCCCATACTCTTCCCTTATTCCATTACCTCTGTATTCACAACCTAATGGCCATATAAAGAAAAGAGAAGAAAGAGCCTATCAGTTACAATCACAGTTCCTAGACCCAAAATCTTAATCCCCACTATTTTCTTATCGCTATCCTTACACCAATTATATTCCCCTTCTTTGAGATTCTCGCAACCAGTACTCAAGCGTCCAGGGTGATCTGAGAGCCTCCATTCACAGTCTATCCACAATCAGGGCCGCTCCCCAACCAAGCCGTGACCTGCCTTGGCGAGCAGTCGGGTATTCGCAATGCAGGGACACTTGGAACTGCTTCTTTTGTGTGCACACTGGTCAGCCACAGGAGGCGATGGTTTTTCTGGGGGCATCCCGGATCTTGCCGCATGGCATGGGAGTTTCTCTCGGTGCACCCTCGATCATGTCCCAGGGGTCACCAAGTGAAAGTACTCACTCCCCACAATACAATTAAAATTCAGAATAAAGGACACTTTGCAGTAGGGAATGAGACCACGAGAGATGATTGTGAGTTGTCAAAGTTTTATATGAAATTCAGCATCTAGAGAACTCTGCTGCCTCGAGAGCGCTCTGGAAAATGATACAAATACAATAGGGTTTTAAAGTGTTACAGCATCATCAGTGATGAGTTCTATATAGTCTGAAAGTTACAATATCATTGGTTAGAAAAGAGGTGCACATATAGTTCTTTATGGGCCAGCTACACGGAATTGGCAGATGACTTGGCGGGAGTTTGGAAATCACGTGATTCAGCTGGGCTGGTCCGTGCGAGGTGAAGTTTAGGCCAGGTTGGAGTGGCGACTGGACCTCACTAGCTAATCTATACACTTATTCTAAACATGCAATAAACCATGAACATCAATATACCTTTGAATAAATCTTAGAGACCAGAATATTACACACAATTATATTGTCACACATTGGGTTATTCATAAGGTAAGAGGTGTGGGGGTCTTGCGTTCTATGATAACCTTGGGACTGTGTTGGTCTGGCACATGTTAGGTTAGGATAGGACATACCGTGACAGGGGTCTGGGTTTATTGGGGCACTCAGGGGGGGGGGTTGGTCAACACAGTGGGGGCACCATTCTGCTACATCAAGAGAATACCTTAGGAGGGCACAGGGTTACAGAAGCAGTAATTTTCCAACAGCAAGGGTGAGGGGTGCAGGAACAGGTTTGTGGAGATGGATCTACAAGTCATGGTTCTGGCTGGTTCACACACAGGACAGTGATCTCAGAGGAAGAATGATATGATACAATTAAAACTATTTATCAGTTAGCTTTAGCAATCCATGAGAAAGGCACTTGGGCTGTGCAGAAAAGGTGGGGCGGTTAGTACTCACTGGGTGCAGCTCTGCAGAGGTGAGAGAAGACTTTGTAGTGCCGGATTCCAGCCTAGTCCAAAGATGGAGTCGAGGGCACACAAAATGGAGTCCAACTGTGTCTTGCAATAGCCCCAACTCTGCTCCAGCTGAGGCCTTATTCCTCGTGGAAGCAGAAGGGCGATGGAGGCGTCCCCACTAGTTCAAGAACAAGTGGTTCATTTTGTGTAGAATGTATGGGGGGCCTACTTCGCCCCTTCCTTCCTTCCTTCCTTACAATATATATTCAGTGAAGTAATGAAAATGGGTGTGTCCTACGCACACTTAACCTGTTTGTACTATGCGCAATTAATATGGAGGTGCCCGTAGAACACCTACCCTGTCCGCAAAGTTGGGACACACATTTAATTAGTTCAGGGACCCTAGCCCTGTCTGTCAGACACCTGTGCGCAAGTGCATTCCACCTTTGGGACCCTACAAACAAGCTGTCTGGAATGTTCATAATTAATCAAAATGGGGGTGTCCTACAGATACTTGACCTGTCGGTCTGTCCGCAATCATAATGGAGATATCCGTAGAACAACTGCCCTTGCAGCAATGTTGTGACACAACTTTAATTAGTTTTGGGACCATAGCACTGTCCGCGGGCGCATGCTCATCCTACCCACAGGGTCCTAAAAACATCACACCTGTCCGGAACTGTCTTCTGCATGTGATCGCACTTTTAATTAGTTCAGGGACCCAAACCCTGTCTGTAGAACACGTATATGCATGTGTACAACCAATCCCATGTAATAGGTGTCCTACGGACAGCCATCCCATTCGTGAACGTGTCCGCAATGTCATGATACCACATCCACGCTGAGTGTAGGCCCTTGACTGCGGACAGAATCTAGGTCACCGGACACCGAAAAAGCACTTTTTTGAGCAATCCAAGATGTTTTACTATGAAACTTCATCCTTGTAGGGGTCCCACACTATGCCCTTAATACTGGATACTTTTTGGAACTTTGAGCCCTTTTTGGTGTTTAAGCGTCCATGGACAGCGTGGCTGTCCACAAAGCACTCCCCAGCACCCCTATAAAAGGCTACACCCCAGAGCTTCTCCTTATTCTGTTTTTGGACTTCCAGGACAGACACTGCTCCACATTGCTGGATTGCTCTTTCCTGTCTACAGTTTCCTGATATCCTGACGGAAACGAACACCTTTGAAGAGGGCATCCATGACTGCTCCTGGTGCTACTTCTGCCTCAGTACCACCCCCACCCCCTCCACCATCACCTTCCCAAGGACCTGAAGAGTGGAACAGGCATGATGATGTAGAGAGGGATGAGGTAGTGGAAGTCCCCACTACTGCTGGCCAGCGTGAGTCTGGAGTGTGGAGGCTCTTTACCAACATTAGAAGGGTACCCAAAGCACCTGCAGACAAGGTGCGCTGCACTGAGTGCAACATGGCAAACCGGGTCTGTACAGCTAAAGGACCACTTCCGTGCGGCGAAACCTGAGGTCGATCCACAAGGAGGTCGTCCCCTTTGAACAAAGTAGTAGGTTGAGTTCCTCTACAGCATCCTCCATATCTGCTCCTGCCACCACAAGTGACACTCTTGTGGGGCAGCACTTCCCTGAACCAGCCTCACAGACCTTACGCGACAAAGTAGACCCATACCTTTCGAGGGTCAGTGTATTGTGCATGTACTGCAACATAGTACTCTTCAGGGAGGAACAATTTTGGAGTGCTTTCGAGGCTTCGGTCCCTCTATCCAAGTGAGGCCCATCCAACATATTCCTCTCTCCACTTGCCCTCTCTTATCCCTGTGGTTGGTGCCCCTACCTTCCCTTCCTTTCCAAAAACCAAAAAAACACTCTTTTCAGAGCCACCTTTCACAGTTTAAAAATAGAAGTGGCAATAAATTAGTGCAGGCCCTCATGCAAACTGCAAAGCCTGGACAGTCCAGATTTTTAAAATCTTTGGGGAGGTGTGCTATCAAAAACATGGCACTCTTCTCCGGGAGGAACTGGCGGCTCTGAAAGAGCCTTTTTGTAGTGTTTTTTGTGTTTCAAAAAGTTCAAGTGGCCAACACCTACTGAAAAATGGTTGCTATACTTATAAAAAGGGTTGCAATGCAATTTGGATATTTCGCAGACAAATCTGATTTCTAGCATCAGTAAAATGTACTCCATCTCCGCGAATAAGGTTTGTGCTACGAAATATAATATTTTCATTGTGGAAAAAGGACCTGCCAACATCTCTCTAAAAAGTGCAAACAGCCCTGTTGACATTGCGCCTCGCTTTCTCAATTTGCGGACCAAATGAAGAAGAACGCAGCCATATTTGTCTCTGCATAATACGAGACAAAATTACTCGGGAAAATCATGGACATGTTTCCAAACTCCTAAGTCCCTCTGTCATTGCAAACTGAAAGGAGACTCCAGTAACATGTCCTAAACTGTTCCCTCTACAATGAATAATAATAATGTCTGGATGACGGTGTCATCAAAGTGGCACAAAGCGGAACAAAGCGGAACCAAATCCACCCACTTCATTCGGTGTACTCCATACCAGTGCACATCCACATGATGGAATCCAAGATTTGCAGCCACTCCACAGTGGTCTGCATGCACCTCCAACCAATTTATCCACAAGTCTCCCAAAATCCAGACACTCTGCCTCCTGATAGACACGGCCATAGCCATCTGCTCTCCTCTCAGCAAACCGACCTTCTGCCAAAGTCTCTCCTTACACATCACAACCACTAAACCTTATTGACCAATCCCCTGGCTTGCAGAGTCCCATTTCCATACCTGCCAGCCTTTCAGGAGACCACAGTAAGGACACAGAGTTGGTGAATAGGGTGCATCTTATCATTCAAGCATGGATGGCCACCCATGGCCTGTGCTTGAATGATAATACAGAGTTGATAATCTTGGGCACACATGCAAACATCAACAAACTAGGCCAGGAATTGTCTTCATTCAATATTGATGGAAATATTATCAAGGTTTCCAAGGAAGTAAAAACCCTTGGCTTCTACCTTGATTCTACTCTGTCATTCGACAAACAATCAAAATCTCTGGCCTCCACCACTGCTTACACTAGTAAGCTGATAAGAGCTGGGAAGCCATTCCTTTCTAATGATAGTTGTATGATCCTGGCTAGAGCCTTAATACTCTCTAGAATTGGCTATTGCAATGCCCTCTACAGTGGCACTAACAAAATGACTATCCAGAGACTACAAACACTACAAGATAACACCTTGAGAGCAGAGCTTGGCATAAACAAAAGAATACATATCTCCGCCATCAGACACCAACATAAATGGCTATCCACACATAATAGAATACAGTTAAAATGATCTCACTGACCCATAAAGATTTAAACAATGCTGCCCCCAGTTACCTTATGAATAGACTACATAAAAGAACCTATATTTGACCAACCAGAGCTGGGAACGCCAATTGCCTAGTGGTACCTAGATACAAATTAACTACGGTGTGGCAACGGTTTCCCAGTGAAGGCTGCCAAAATTGTAAACTTACTACCATATAACTTGAGAGCAGTCCAACCCTACCCACACTTTAGAAGGAATGCCATCCAACACATCTCCAATGACCCCTCGTCACCCTATCTCCTAAGCCGTACCTGCCATTTGGGCCCACCCTATTTCTAGGCCATGGCACTATCCCACCATTCATATACTCCTAGCTGAACTATGTCATACTATTGGCACTGTTATCTGTAACTTATTCTGCTACTTTGTGATTCCATGTATATTATTGTAACTGGTATAATTTGTAACATTGTAAGCTTTGCATTATCTTATTGCTGTGCCCTGTTACCCATGGATTTGGTGCGCATTAGAAGTTTATAAAAAGACAAGCAAACAAAATCCCCAGATGTGGGATGTGCGCTCTACGTACGACCGCGGTGTCGGCGGACATATCGTACAATGTGTGAGGGTGGGGACAGAAATTGCAACCAGAGAAGCACATTTCCTCTTGGGTGGTGGATCTGAAAAAAATCCTCTTTTTTGGGGCCTTTTTCAGATCTATATTAAATATCAGAAGCATTCATGCGCTCTACGGCCATAACTCATGTGTTACTGATGTCATGGAACAATTAACAGACAAAAATGCAAACTGTATGTCCTTGATAACAACTCTTGCAAGCTGTGTCCAATTCAATGGAACAATGCTGAAAAAAAGAAATGCAACCAATAATTCAAATTTACTTCAGACAAACTGGACATGCACAGTATGACACTACCCATGTGTCAACATGCCACAGCACGAGTAAATACCTTAGAAAACTCTACGTTGTTAAAATGTTCTCTAAACCATCTGTTAGAGAGATGCTCAAGCATAACCCTGATGTGGAGCAAGGATTAGTTAATGGAGCAATTGATACAGTTGTTGGCTTCCAAACATACCCACGTGACAACAGCATTCAGTTTGTCAATATTCACTTTGACAAACTTCCAGAAGTTAAAAGGATAGGACACTCAATGGCCCGATTCCTTCTTTTCAAATACATGTATGTATGCAGAGAACAATTTTCTCTAACTCTAGCATACGCACTCACCATTCATAAATCACAAGGTCTTACCCTAGATCAAGCATTGATAGATATTGGCAGCTCAGTGTTAAAAGACGACATGAGTTACGTACTGTCACGCCTACATACACTTGTAGGACCATTTCTAGTCAATTTTGATGCAAGTAAAGTCAACGTTAATATTACTTGCATTGTAGAGTACAATAGACTAGGTGCACTATGCACCCCATCTCAAAATGTACCCTGTTCCTCAAAAATGAAAACTTTGTGAGAGAAAATAAGTGCAGACTCAACTTATGTGATCTCACAACAGTACCTCCAAAGAAATTCAAAGCAGCTGGTACTTCATCAATTACCACAACCAAAGAAGGATCTACTGAATGAAAATGGATACCCAACAGTACAAACAAAGCCAACTACCTCTTCAAAGAAACAATGTGTACTTCCATCAAACAAATGAGACAACTGTGTGGTCCATTCAAATTTTCCAGTACAAGTGCTGTAAATTGCTATGCAAACGTAGCAATCAATATTCTATTCCAATAGCCACCAATTGTTCACAACATGTACTTAAACGGCACAGACAAATTGTGTTTGTAAATATTAGTCCTTCACAGAAATGCAACAATCCGGACAACACTTACAATGTTTCAGGAATAAGGCAGGAATTGGACTACCGTGCAGGAATGGTGAGATTCACTATAAACACAAGAAGATCCACAAGAATTTCTAATGTACTTACTACAAGTACTGCAAAACAAAAACATACCTATAAATGAAATCTTCCAGATTTCATATATGTGGAAAAATACATGCAGTGTCTGCAGCCATGTAATGCACAAACAAGTCCCTAAAAAACACTTTGTGTATGTATCCACATCTAACTGTGAATCCATTTCAACAGCTTGTACAAAATGTACTACTCGCAATTCCGATTATCGCTCCACCTTACTGATAGTCACATAGTGAATACGTAAAAGTAATGCTTTTGTGTTACAGTGCAGATGCTACCAAAAATTATTGCAAGCTGACTGGATTCACACATGGACAAGGATCACTTGGCAAGCAAACCTTCACAACAGTAGGCATAGTCTACCACGCAGGAGCCACAACCAATGCAGGTCACTATAATGCATACATTAAAAAGAAATGTGGTTGGTTTGAATGTAATAATACTTCCTTTACTCTGAAACAGCGATTACCAGCAAATCTTGCAAACGCTTACTTATTATTAAACCAAAATGTATTCACTCATATGAGTATGAGCGTCTACAATAACCTTTAAATCCACAAACTGATACAAGACAACAGCTATCTAACATTGAACATGTACATCAACCAACAAGAGAAAACATGCTTGAAAACATACCATGTAGAAGTGAAAAACTGTAAACAGTTAGACTACGCCAACTGGTATCTAACTACAACCATATTACTGCAAGGTACGTTTTTCTGAGGAAACCGTGCAACACTTATTACATATACATACCCTCAACAACTTTGAAACTATCAACTATCAACAATTAGACTACTCCAACAGGAATATGACTGCCCCAAAATTCTGCAACATTACCGTACAATACCACAATACTTACAAAAGATCAACAAAAAACGAATAAATGAACACTGCTAAAATGCAACAGGAAATACACAACTAGAATATGCCAACTGGTATCGAACAGCAACAATAGTACCACCACTTTCAAACCAAACACCATACACCTTTTCAAGTCCTCCCACTACAATTGAACACCAAAAAGACTACCATATTACAACAAATAAACTTAGAAAGTTTTTTTTTAATCCTGCATGGATTTTGTTTCCTCACAGACTCCATGATTATGCGAACAAACACAGGAACTGAGCACATTGCACAGTACACAGGTTTGACACATAGTAGTTGTATAGTACTAACTATGAGGGTCCACAAAGTACACAAAGGTCTGCTATGCAATAACAGATTACAAAGTACTTGCCCTAACATATGATCTTTTCTTTTATCAAAGAGAATGCAAAAACAATTTCTGCTAAATTTTCCCATACCATGCAAAGAACTGCATACAGCATCAACAATGCAAACAGTAAGTATTCAATGATTGGAGTCACAACATTCATGGCATATCTGCATTATACTACGATATGTGTAGCCAGCCATACAATATCATACACCCAACATTCTGAACACAGTCCAACAAACAAACTGCCACACACCATGTCCACTTTCCTACAAATACTATTACATTACTGGCAGCCAGTGGACAAACTTTTGAGAACATACCCCCTATGCAACCCACATGCCTCTGTCAAAATATTTGGTTACATGGCTGTGTTATGCTGCAGTGGTTGTGGCCGGGGCCTAGAGTCTTGGCTGCATGGTCTGGCTTCCAGCCATGCACTCAAGACTATAGAACCAGCCACAACTACTGCAGCGTAACACAGCCATGCAAGCAAACACCTGCCCACTGACCACAACCCTAAAACATTACACAACCACCTCAAGCCCTATCAACTTCACTTGACATATTAAGACAGTAATTGCAGCCAATGCACAAACTCTTCAATGCATGCCCTCTCCACCCAATACTCTAACTACCCAAAAGCAATACATCATAACATAGTAAAATACCTAACATTTTGCCCAGTGGCGCTGCTGTCCACGGACTACTGCGATGTCAGGGAGCACCACGATCACAGCTCAGCCTTCCTCCACCTAAAAAATACATTTGACCCATCTTTCACTTCCCCACCTTCTCCAGCCATTCTTCCACCCAAACACAATCCCCAAAATTGGATTTGGGCTCTGTTCGACGCTGCGCTGTCCGTGGATATCTGCGGATCCAACATGGTGGGCGCATCAGGAAAATGTGACGCACCTCACGCTTCACTCCAGCCAATTGGTGATCACAATATATGTCTGTGGACATGACCGTGCTTTTCTAGCCAATCAGAGTCCTGTCCGTGCAGAAACAGGGAAGTGAGTCTGGGGAGCGGACCCAGATATCACTAATTTTGTTTAGCTACATTTTGCCCGTTTAAAAAAAGTACAGGGCAGATTTTCACCAAATTTACAAAAGCACGCGTTTAGGAAAAAGCCGCCATTCCCGGCACAAATTTGGTGAAAATCCATCCCGCAGCGTGGGCTGTAGGCATTCAGTCTATGGAAAAAATAAAAATTTTGGGACCCCCCTATAACTTTGCCCCCCCCTTGAAGCAACCTCACCGAACTTGCCAAATAAATTCAGAGCGGGCCATGTACATTTTTTGCAAAGTTTGGGGAGAATTTGTCCAGGGAAGCCAAGTTATGAACTGCCCAAAAAGTGCTCTTCCTAGGAGATGAGAAACTTAACCATAACGACACGCCCGCTACCACGGGCCGTGTAATATGCTTCGCTCTGATTCCCAATCACACTTAAGCAATGCCTCCTTATTTCAAGCAGAGAAACAACAAAGATGCCGGGGACTCATAGATAATGCTTGGTACTGAATTTTCCATAAATATAAAGGTGCATCACAAAGTTAAGAGTGGCACTGTGGACAATCGTTGAGTACCAAAGAATAAGAATTCAAGCACCCATCTGGGTTAAAAACGCCACGCGTTCCACTCTATACCTGAGCTTCTTCAGGCTATAGCACTTTACAGTCATTGACGCGTTTGTTGGTTTATAAAGCCAAACAGAGCACCACATTTAGCCTCTCCCCTGGCATTACCAAGGTAATATATGCCATCAGTGTGTCCATTTTGAAAGGGGTTGTATAGTAAATCTATACCAATTTTCTAAATAACACTATCCCAATGTTATCATATTGTGTGGCAGACTGTTTGTACAATTTTTATTATTAATTTAGTCAAAAATATTACACAAGTACATTACCATTGTACATAGATGGGCATGTCTGCTTGATCTAACATGTGCAGTCATGGCCGATACCTGCTAGGCGAGTGAAAAGTTGGGAGCATGGTAGTTTCATCCATAAAATTAAGAGTGTATTCACTTTAACTATTGTAGTATGCATCAATCATCGCATTACGCCTGTACATGATGGCTAAGCAAAGTCCTACTTTATGTCGTGGTCACGCAAGCTTTTAAATCTACATGCCAAGCATCATGGTACACCCAGTCATCTTGTGTCCATGGCATTGAAATCAGTAGCATTTTCTTCAAATGATGGCACTATGTGTGTACCAAATGATGAAACTATGTATGTACAAAGGATGATCAATGAGCTAGTGCACGACCATCTCAATTGAAAAAATACTTAAGCAATAAGCCCTGAGCCGCGGGTCATTACTGAACTAGGTAATACCCCAGGGCCCATAGTTACAGGCCCCGGCTAATACCTGACTCGGAAATGCACCCGCAGCAAGGGCTAATTGCTATTACGACACCAGCCCACAAGACCGGGGTACTAAGAGCATTGTTTTTCTGTTCGGATATGCTCTAGCCTTTTGTACTGAATGGAAAAAGGTAAACAAATAAAATGGCTGCAATGGAAAGGAGAGAAGGGATTACGTGTAGTCCCTTTTTCCTTTCCATGATGGCCTTTTGTGGATCGGGAGTGGACGCGCTGGGGACAGAAGTGTTCCTAGAACTTTCGCTCCTGAAATGGACCAAAAAGCACGTAAGTGGGCTTGGGAGGATGGGGGGGGCGTAATTGTTTGAAATGGGCGTAAGGAAACACTTACCTTGATCCCTGGTGGCAGAAGATTGCAGCCTCCAGCCGTGTGCTGGCTCGGAGCTGGGATTACCCTGCTCTGAGCTTCCTCATTGGCTGAGTGGCTGCCACAACCCCTTGCCAGGGAAAAGAAGGAACATTGTGGGAAGAAGGATTCTAGGGATTCTCGGTCAGGTAATGCCCCAGCGAGGGCCAATGAGATTGTTTTCTACAATCTCATTGTCACTCGCCTGGTGCTAACATGCAGTAATATATAAAACTATTCACTTCCACTACTTTATGTGCAAATTTGCATATGCAAGATGTAGCTTGTATAAAACATCTATATTTAAAAATTAGACAGTAATATTGCACAAAACATACATCAATATATCAACAGTAATTAAAGTGCTAATGCTTATAAAAGTGCTAAATAGTGCATATAAAAGCGCTAGCGTTGTATTCTATTGCTTTCAAAATACTCATACATCCATGTATGTATATATATATATATATATATATATATATATATATATACACACACATATTACATGACCGTATTGTTCGCTGGCAAATTGAAAGTCTTCTAAGAACACTGGTAAGTCTGCGGACATTAAAAGTTTCCATCGGCCATAGTTGAAATGTTTTACTCTATGGGTGTGATATGCTGTGGTGGTTGTGGCCAGGGCATAGAGTGTTGGGTGCATGGCCATATGCCCTGGCCACAACCACAGCAGCATATCACATTTATAGTTGCTTATAACATTGGGTCAAAAACAAATTTATAAGGAACAACGTTATAAGATACTATGGGTGTGATATGCTGTGATGGTTGTGGCCAGGGCATAGTGTATAATATATTTACTGTTTGGTTTAGAAACTGGAGTACATGTATTTCTTGTTAATTTCTGTGATAAAAGAAAATAGCATGTTAGTATTAGTATTTTGTAATGACTTTTTACATTGTATAATCAACTTTTTTTGGACCCTCATATTTAGTAGATTACAAACCAGAATACTGTGCAATTTGCTCAGTTTCTGTGTTTGTTGCTAAAATCATTGGGTCTGTGGGAGAAACAAAATCCATGTTGGATTTTAAAAAAAAACTTTTTCTGTTACGCTACAGTTTCTTTGTTTGTTTTCAGTGTTCATTTGTTGTTTCTGGCTAATGCTTTATACATTGGGTTGTTGCATTTTTTTTTTGGAGCAGTAACATTTATTTGTTTGGATATTATGAAATTTTGGGACAGTTAGATACCATTTGGCATATTCTAATTGTCCATGTTTTGCTCTGATTCAGCGGTATTCATTTATGTGATTAATTGTTGTAGAATCTTTGGGCAGTTAGATAGCTTTTGGAATATTCTAACAGTTTATATTTTTTTCTACAAGTTTACTTGAGGTTTAAGTACAGTTTAGTTATCAAATTTTGGTTTTAAGAACATTAAATAAGCGTTTGTAAGATTTGCTGGTAATCTCTGCTTTAGAGTAATTGTACTATCATTACATTGAAACCATCCACATTTCTTTTTTATATATGCAGCGTAGTGCCCTGAATTGGTTGTGGCTCCTGCGTGGTAGATTATACCTATTGTTGTGAAAGTTTTCTTACCAAGTGATATTTGACCATGTGTGAATCCAGTCATCTTGCAGTTGTTTTTGGTACCATCTGCATTGTAACGTAGAAGCATTAGTATTACGTATTTACTATGTGTTTGTATTACCAACGTGGAGCGATTATCTGAATTGCAGGTAGAACATAATCTACCAGGGTTTGAATTTTGTACAAGTTGCTGAAATAGAATGGATTCACAATTTGGTATTGATTATATATATATATGAAAAAATCGTTCATTGGGGATTTTTTCTTGCGTCACATTGTTGTAGAGAGTGCATGTATGTTTCCACATGTATGAAATCTGGACGATTTAATTTATAGGTATGTTTTTGTTTTCCAGTACATGTAGTAACTACATTCGAAATTCTTGTGGATCCTCCTGTGAGTTTATAGTGAATTTCACCATTCCAGCACAGTAGTCCAATTGTTGTCTTATACCTTAAACACTATACATGTTGTCAGGATTGTTTGCTGCATTTCAGTGAAGTACTAACATTTGCAAACACAATGGGTCTGTACTGTGTAAGTAAATGTTGTCAACAATTGGTGGTAATTGAAATAGAATATTCATTGCTACATTTGCGTAACAACTTACACCAACTATATTTGAGAGTTTAAATGGACCAGGTAGTTCTGTATCTGACTGCTTTTTTTGGAGTTTGTCTTCCTTCTTTGAAGTACCTGGTTTACTTTCCCTAATTGATTCTTTTTTGCTTGTGGTACTTGATGAAGTATTACTTTCTTTTACTCTCTTTGGAGTGTTTGCAGTGACATCCTGTAGCTTTTCTGTTTGATTTATTTTTCTTTTATAATGTTTTACTTTTTGTGGAACAGAAGATGTGTTTAGATAGGGAATGTATAGTGAGGGAAGTCTATTGTATTCTAAAATGCAAGGAATATCAGCGTTTATTTTACTTGCATCAAAGTTGATTAGAAATAGACCATCAAGTGTGCGTAAGCGTGATAGTGCTACGTAGCTCATGCCTTCTTTAAAGACTGTGTTACCAATATCCATCATTGCTTTGTCTAGGGTAAGACCTTGTGATTTGTGAATCGTGACTGCGTATGCAAGAGTTATAGAAAATTGTTCTCTGTGTACATATCTGTCTTGGAAGAGAAGGAATCGAGCTGTTGAGCGTCCTATCGTTTTAACTTCTGAAAGGATGTCAGAGTATATTGACAAACTGAATTTTGTTGTCACATGGGTATGATTGAAAGCCAACAACTGTACCCAGTGCTCCATTAACTAGTCCTTGGTCCACATCAAGGTTACGTTTAAGCATTACTCTGCACTTTAAGGATAATTTTAATATCTGTCCTAAGCCTGCTGTGTTTGAGATTGATTTTTCTAAACTATTTAGTCTTGCTGTGACTTGGTCACACAGAGGTAGTGTCATACCATGTACATCGAGTTTGTCTGTCGCGCTAATTTCCATTATTGGTTGCATTTCTTTACTTAACATTATTTCATTGAATTTGAAACAGCTTGCAAGAGTTGGCATTAAGTCCATACAATTGACATTTTTGTGGGCTAATTGTTCCATAACATCTGTAGCACATGCATTATCGCCATAAAGTGCATTAATTTGCCAGGTTTTCAATATTGTTTCTGCTTCTTTAGAGAGTATACCAACTCTGATACTTTTAAAGATGTTGGCATAAGTGAGATCTGCAGATTGCTGCATGTCTTCTGTTAATTCTCTGTATTGGAAATGTTGCCAAAGGTTGACATTTCCAATGCTGCCAACAGTTTTACGGCAGAGTTTGTGTCCTAATGTTTTAAAAATAGGCTCACCTTTTACTGGTGTCAATTGAAGAAGATCTCCGAAAACAATAATGTGTTTTCCGGTAAAGAGCTCTTCATAGTTTGTTTTGAGTACTTCTTGTAATCTGAGGTGAATTAAAGCCAACATTAGTTTGGAGACCATGCTCACTTCATCTATTAGTAGCATTTTCATTTGTTTCAATACTCTGCGTAGTTCCATTGCAGCTTCTGCAGAAAGTTTTTAATAGTCTAATTTGTTCTGGTGTTCTACTGGCAATAGTAGTAATCAGTGTAAAGTGACACCACCTATGTTGTCGGCAGCTAAACCTGTGGGGGCAGTGACAAGAGCTGACAGTTTGTTTGTCAATTGTTGAAGGAATTTACTGATGATTTTGATTAGGAATGTTTAGCCAGAACCAGCTTCACCACCGACGTACAGTAGTATAGGTTTATAATTATGGCAGGAACATTCTTTATTTTCATGTTGTACACCATGTGCAATTTTTTTGTTACTTCTTCAAAAATGGTACGTTGTTTGTTGTTTAGTTTTGATTGTAGTATAGTTAAGTCTTCTTTATCTTCATACTGACACATGGTGTTTTCTACTTCTATCATAGTTAATTCTGCCTCATTTGCCATTATTGGCTCTCCTAGTGGTTCTTGGCTTCCTGTTACAGAAGGATGACTACTGTCAGGAGTGTCTTTCTCTAGTTGGGCCTGAAGTAGTTCTTCGTGTTGCTATTCATTGTGCAACATTGTTTTGTATTGTGTAAAGTTTACATCAGTTATAGTGCTTTCATTTGCTTTGAAAGCATCTTCATATGAGTCATAGTTTTCTAGTATTTCTTCTTCTTTTCTCCATGGTTTAAAGAGTTGTAGCAGGGACATGTAATATATTTCTTTATGTTGAGGAGTCTTCAATGACAATTTGATATGATTAATTAAATTTGCTTTAGTTAGTTTAACTAAGCCGCCTTCACAGTTTGTCACTCTGTATTTATCTTTTTTTTCCATCAGATTTTATATTATTTTGTATGTGTAGTTTTGGGCTATGTGGTATAGACACATGGTTTCCAAAGTATTACTTATGTTTGGGTAGTAGGTGTCCAATAAATTGTTTTTTAAAATGTCTTGGCTGTTGGGATCATGTTTGGCTATGGTTTCTATATCTTCGTATGTTTTTAGAAATCTTTTTCTAGATTTAGCTGGACCAAGACTTAGCCATACTATATTTTTCAGATTTACCATAGAATGCAGTACCAGATAAACGATCAGCTGCTTCATATGATCCACATTCTCCATGGGAGAGCATTTTTATGCCCAAGCTGTATAATTTCTGAGACACTGTTTTATCTGATGACAGGTCATTCCAGAGGTCTTGGAGCTCTCTCTTTTCTGCTTTAGTTAAGTATGCTGTGACATATCGTGCAACTGCAGTAGAATTGTCTGCAATGTACTGCACATCTATGTTTGCATTCCATAAGTGGGCAATGATTGCATTATAATCATTGATATATTTTTCTTCTTTTCTTTTTATGTAATATGTATTTTTAGGTGACTTACCTTTAACACTATGTCTAACTGAAGACATGCGGTTGTTCACTTGACCTGTATTTGTAACTGGTCTAGGGAAACCAAATCGGCATTTGGTGTAGTATTTCCCTTTGTTTTTGTATTTGCGATGACAATTTGCCACATTTATGTCTTTGAAATTGTAAAATTTGTGCATGAAGATCACTATTTGTGGATTCTGATGGAATTTCACAAGTGAGATATTTTTCAATAAAGTGTAAAACAGTGGCATCACTGTCTTGACCAAATTTAGGATCATCTTTAATCCATAAAAGCATGTAGATATGTGGTGCTCCTCTGGCTTGGTATTCCTTTCTCCAAAAGAAGTGTTGCACTTCAAGGGGAGGAACAGTTTTATTACAAATAAAATGTAGCATAGCAATGAAGCGATGGTGAAAATATCTTGAAACGTTAACAGGATCCAAAGAACAAAGTTCTCCTTGTGTTAGTATATCTATGTTTGTTTAGTTTTTATTTGATATGCGTAGGAAATCATGTACATCTTCCCATGCATGTTCTGCACAACTTAATGTAACAAACTAAGTGGGTGGGCCAAGGTTTCTGATCATACAACGTACATCTCCATGACGTCGAAACCAGTACTCTTTGGTACCACGCATATTTGCTAATAGATTTTTAATATTTGATTGTAAAACCTCATCCTTTTGTAATAATTGTGTTGCTGTCATATTTTGAAAGTGGGATCCTGATTTTAATGTGTGCAACTCCGTAACATAAAGCTGCTAGTTCACTTTCAAAGAGTAGGTGGAATATGTGTTCCACATTTTGTCTAAATCTGGGATCTTCAGAATACATCCGTAATGAGCGGCATTCTGAAGCTGATATTTGAATAGGTCTATCATCATACCGACCTCCTTTGCCAGTAGGAAGTAGAGGAAAAGCATGTGCTGCTATAATTTTTTCCCATATGCTGATTGGTGATCCTTTCGTTTGATGCATTTGGTATGTTTCCAGTGCATCTTGTACGGTGTCATTACAGTGCAAAGGATGAATTGTATAATGGTCTAAAGTATTTGATATTGTAGCAGGATCTAGTAGCTCAAATTGACCAGCTTCTTGTGTTTCTTGAATTATTTCAGTTGTATCTTTCAAGTTTTCTTCAATATTAATTTCTTTGTAATATTCATTATTCTCTTTAAGTTATTGTAAGGCTTGTCTAACTTTATGTAAATGTACCAGCTGTTGCCATTTTTTTTTTGTCTTTTGTAGGTACTCCATTTACTAAGATAATTAAAGATTGCTGCGTTGGACGTTGCACTCCTAGAGTGTGCACCTTTTCTTTTAGATCTAATGGTAAATAAACTACTTTTCCATGAATGCCTTTTACCAATTCAGAGGGAGGTAATTTTACGGTTTTTGGTTGAAGGTGTATTATTGATTGAAATGGGTGTACTCTTTGAATTATGATGCTCTCATATAAATTAAGTTGTTGTAGGGGTTTTGGTAGTGGGTATAATTCCAAATTATTTGTGATAGCACGTGAAGGAGTTTGGTTGTTGTCAAGTTTTGTAGTGCAGTAACTGCAAAGTATTAAGGGGTCACATATTTCGTATTCGTTTTCTGCTACAAGGTAGAGAGCTAATTCAAACCATTTAGAATCTTCATTGTCTTCTATTTTATATGATAGGTCTACAGTTTTCATGTTACGTTTATAAAAAGTTCTGCGGCAACATACACATACATGGTTTGGTACTTCAGCTGATGTACTTTTAAATTTTAGTATTTCTTTTTTGTATGTGTTTAGCAAAAGGTTGCATGTGTAGAATTGTTGCTAATTTGGTTTAAAGCTATTGCATTCTGTAAATGGCTTTCACTTCCAAAATATTATTTCTGCTTATAGTCAATTTCTTCAAGTAGGTCTTTCGCTGTACCATGTAGAAGAATGTTATTTAAATTTGCTAGTGCTAAAGCAGGACTTTTAGCATAGTACAGTTTATAGACTAGATTTCTTATAGTTGAATGATGTGTTGATATTCTTTTGATATCATGGAAGGTGGTTTTACAAGTAGGTCCTGTAATGCAGGCCAATGAATGTCCTTGTAGTCCTGTGTATTTGCGCACTGGATAGGTAGCCATATTTTGCAGTAGTTTAATTTTGTCTTTGCTTTTTTCATATTGATTGAGGAATTGGCGTAAAGACTTGAAAAATTGTTTAGGAATGTTACATATTGACATGCATGGCCATTTTTGTACACTAGACGTTCTGATTCAGTTGAATGGAGGGGTAATTCTAAGTTTTCAGGGCATATTTTTGTAAGGTGTACTTCTTGTTCCATTATGGTATTGTTAACTTTTTCATAACCTCGACCATTGCGATGTATGACAATTGTATTTTTTGCTTTTGTTTGTACGCTTCTTCATTTAAGTATAGTTCTGTGCTCGTAGTGTGACTCCATTCACCTCTGCAGATACTTAAGGAGTTCTTTCTGTTGACATTTCATTTATTGAGAAGTCTTTTGTTATTTAGTGATTAGTTTTGTTAGTGGTTTCATTTTGTTTAACACTAAAATAAATAACTTTCTTTTGAGAAGAATTGCACTATCAACACTTCTCAAATTAATTTCCTACAATAGGTTTTAAGCATTGAACCAGATTTCTCTCCTGTTTTTATAAGATTTTGAAGGACTTTGTGACGGAACATTTTGACTAAAATACTTTTTTTGGTATGCTTACTTTGCACTATATTAAAATTTAAAGAAGTAGTTTGTTCTGTAGTGATAGCTGATTTTCTATTAATTGTTTTTTGGTTTGTTTTACATTTTGATAGAGGTGGCAAGGTTTTTGTACTTGAAACTTCTTGTGTTTCACTAAATGACTATTAGCTGTTTTGTTTCAACTTTTTTTTACAAATTCTGCTAGAGATGGATGCTTATGTTGGGCACTTATTTTCATTTGCTCTACTTCTGCGTTGCCTTCTACGGACTTGACCTTTGGTAGGCATTCTTTAGGGTCTGTTAAAAAAATAAAGAAGGTAATGGCTGGGGTGTTCTGCAATGTATGTGTGCTGTGTGCATGAGTGTTTGAGTAAGATGATAAAGATGTATGTAATGGTGTCCGATTGTGCATTGGCAACTACAATTAGTAGGGATGTGTATTCTTCAAATAGGTTACTAAACTCAGGTTCAGATGACAGACAGTAATAAGCTAGTGGTGTGGAGAAGTACAAATAGTAAATCTAATGTATACAATAAAACAGTTTGTTCTATAATATGAAAACTCTAGCGGTTGAGTTGGGTAATTTGTGTGTCCAAAAGTAGGAATGGGTGCGCCATTCTGGCTGTAAATCACTGTTTAAGACATGGGGATTTTTCAACAGAATTATGCACAGAAATAGCATGAATTAACTTTACAGTATGTTTGAGTAATACAAATATTATGATATTATAATTGTTTTCTAAAATGAGCAGTTTAATTCTTAGTTCTTCTTGTTCTTCAAATTCGGCTGCTTCTTTTCAGGAGACCGGTCTTCACTGCAATTGTAAAAGAAACAAATTAGTAATTTTGTTTGTATATAGCATTGTTTTTAATTTAGATATTGATTTTTTCATTGAAATCTTCAGCGCCTTCCTCAAAACCATTAAAACTATCTTATTCACATAAGATGCGTCGCACCAGTTCAATACATATGATATGTTCTTAATGAACACATTGTATTGCAATGACCAACAAACAAAATATCTTTAGTATGTCTTGTGAAATTCATACTGTACCACTGAATACCACCATTTCTGTAACTAAGCTGTTCTAGGTAATAGTGCCTTAATGTCATGCTTAAAGTAATCAAATAAAAAAATGTAATTGTATAAGTATTATTTTTTGAGATTGGAACATAGTGTGCATGCATGCAATTTTGTTTGAATATATTTAGTCTATACATTTCATTTCAAAAATATTAGTTTAACATGATTTGATAGTGTGTGTATAAAGAAAGTAAATAGTATAAAGGTTTATAAGAGATAGTTGAATTTAAGAAAATTGGAAAAAAGACAGATTCATTTTACAGATTACACAAGCTAAAAGTCAGTTTGAAAATGTGTTCATGTACTGTACAGAAAATATGCATACCTGTAGTTTGTGTTCATGCATATGGATATGCACCGAGCTGCAAGTAGAAATCTTGGAGACTTGTATAGTATTTCTTGTAGATGGTGCTTGCCAATGATATGACACTTGTACTCAGAGATTCACAGTACATTTGCAGTGCTGACCTATGATGATGCAGTTAGATGTAGAGGTCTTGAATGTGATTGGTGCATGGTCATGTGATTTCTTAGCTACATCCAATGAGGGAATGGCACAGAGTGAAGTGGAAATGGTAGAAGGGCTGTTCATGTTACGATATGTCCGCGGACATGGCGGTAGTTCGCGGACATTGGGAGTTACATCCAGGGATTTTTGGGTTCAAAAGTCATGCAAATGCGAATGAGTGGTGAAAGGGATTGGTCAGGAAAGTTTAGTTGGTGTGTTGTGTCAGGAGAGAGTTTCTCAGATACTCTCTTTGCTGAGAGAACAACAGATAGCTATGGCTGTGTTTTTCAGAAAACAGATTGTTTGGATTTTGGGAGATTCGTGGATACATTGGTTGAAGGTGCTTGCAGAAAGCTGTGCAGTAGCTGTAGATCTTGGATTTCCACAAGTGGAAGTACACTGGCATGGAGTATGTGGAATGAAGTGGTTGGACTTGCTACCTCTCTGTGCTACTTTGGAGACAGAGCAACATCCAGACATAATTGTAATTTATTGTGGAGAGAACAGTTTAGGACATGTGTCTGGAATTTCTTTACAATTTGCTATGAAAGAAGGACTTGGGAAAGTCATGAACATGTTTCCTAATTCTCAAGTAATATTTTCACAGATTGCGCAGAGACAAGTGTGGCTTTGTTCTTCATTTGGTCCACAAATGGAAAAAGCAGGGCGCAATGTTAATAAGGCTGTTTGTGCATTTCTAAGAGATTTTGGCATGTTCTCTTTTCACAATGAAAATATGTTTCGTAGTACATACATTTTTCGCAGAGATGGAGTCCATCTTACTTATGCTGGCAATCAGATTTTTCTGAGAAATGTACAAAATGCATTGCAACCTTTTTTAGAAATACAGCATCCATTTTGAAGTAGGTTTTAAGTATTTATAATTTTTGACATACAAACACCTCCCAAAGGCTCTTTTCAGAGCCACCACTTCCTCCCAGAGAAAAATGCAATGGTAACAATAGGGTAGCACCCCAATTATTTTAATGTTCGCTAGACTTTTAAGGGCCCTGCTTTATTTATCTTCACTTCTATTTTTTAACTGTGAAAGGCGGCTCTGAAAATAGGCTTATTTTTTTTGATTTTTGTAATTTTGTATTTTTTTTGGTTTTTTAGACAGCACACTAGGAGAGGAGGGGAAAGGAGGGTAAAGGGGGGCACCAACCACAGGGATTAGAAAGGGGGAGCTGAGAGGAAGATGTAGAGTGGGTTTTATTTGGGTAGTGAGCAGGTCTTCTCGTGCTCTGAGACGATAGTCTCAAAAGCACTCCGAAGTCGCTCCCCCCTGCAGCGTACTGTGTCACAGTACATATATACAACTGTGACCCTCGAAAGGTAAGGGTCATCAGAATTCTGTATGGCCTGTGAGGCAGCTTGAGGAAGACGCTGTCCCACAGAGGTGGTCCTTGTGGTGACAGAATCAGAAACAGAGGATGAAGTAGAGGAAATCAACCTACTACGTTCTTCTCCAGGTACAACCTTGCAAATAGCCCCAGAGTGAAATGACCTCAGGTGTTGCTTCATGGTAGTGGTCCCAAAGCTGTACGAACCATGCTTCCCACGACTGAGTATCATTTTGCACTCATTTCAGATAACATGGTTCACTCGAGCCTTAGGACCATTCCCATAAATGGAAAATAACCGCCACACCCAAGACTCACGTCTAGTGCGGGTAGTAGGGATTTCCTCTACCTCATTCTCGTCATCCTCTTCTTCCTCCTCTGCATCCTCACTCCTGTTCCCCTCTTCAGGCCCCTGGGAAGGTGGTGGAGGGGGTGGGGGGTGGTGCTGAAGCAGGTGCAGCACCAGGTGGCCGTTCTGCAGCCAGGGATGCCATCTCGATGGTGGAATCAGCAAGTTGCTGGAGAAGTAGCTGTGCTCTGAAGAATAGCCAGAAACACAATGAGAATAAACTCTAGGGCGTGGTCTTTTATAGGGGTGCTTGTACGCCGTTCATGGACATGCGCGCTGTCCACGGACAGATCGAACACAGAAAAGGGTTCAAAAAGTTTCAAAAGATATGTCGAAACTCAGGATTACTATGTGGGACTTGTGCCATGATGAATTTTAATGGAAAAATATTGTGGATTACTCAAAAATGTACTTTTAAATTGTTCGGGGACACAAACAATGTCTGCATTCAGAACACGCGATCAGCATGGGCACGGTCACATGATCCCTTCGCGAACAGGTCCGCGAAGGAAGCTCCTGTCTGCAGGACACCAAAAACACGGACATTGGTTTTCGCATGCGCGTTGATGTTCTACAGACAGTGTTCGGGTCCTGAATTAATTAAAAGTGCGTCACACATCAAACAAACATTTCTGGACATCGCGTATGTTCTAGAACAGTTTAAACTTGCTAGCGAACATTACGGACAGGTATAGTGTTTTTTAGGACACCTCCATTTTCGTTTAATTACGAACATTTCAGGACACCAATTGGGTTCTTAGAACAGTTTGAACTTGCTAGCGAACAGTACGGACAGGTATAGTGTTCAGGACACCTCCATTTTCGTTTATTTACGAACATTTCAGAACACCCGCGCTGTCCGCGGACATCTACATTGTTTTTAAAAAAAATAAAAAATGGGAAGTAATTACAACACAATATAAAAATGTAACTTTATTTCACATATATTAATAATTTATTACAGAGAAGGTGAGGCAGAACCAAACAAACAGGAGAATTAGGGGTTTCAACATGGTATCAGGTGAAGAAGGGATGGAAGTCTCATCAAAACGTTTTGGATTATGGAGCGGGTTTGGGGATAATTGACTGGGATATGGTGAGGGGGGGACAAGTACATGTGGGACAATGGTATGAGGTTTTTGTTTTAAAATGATCCTCAACAAAAGTTTTCAAATTATTAAAATTGCTCAATAAATCCATTTTTTCTTTTAAGCTGTCAAGCATGTTTTCCATAACAGTTTCTTCAGACATTTTCTATTTTGGTATGCTCTGTAGAAAAAGAAATATATATGTTAAATATATATGTAAAATAATAACAATTAAATGGTTTATACTGTAAAGTGTGTACCATTAACTTCACTATTTTCTGACATTTTGTCATGTGGGAAGTGCTCCTCTAGCCATTCCAGAGTACTAGACATTTCTGTGAGAAAAAAATATATATTTTAATCAAATGCAGAAAGTTTATAAAGATATGAGTAAAATGATGTACACTTACTATTTCAGGTAAGATATGTTCTGAGTACTCTGTAGGTCTGGTCTTAGTTGTGGAGTGTCTGTGAGGTAATTATGTTGGAAGCCTATTTATCTTCTCTTGGTTTATTCCATTTTAGAATATATTGTATTTAAAATGAATGGTTAGTGTGGTACATATATGGGTTACATTTCTTATGTATTACTACATATAATATGTATTTGTACCACTTTGTGAATTTTTTTAATGTTATGTTGTAATATAACAATTAAGCATACCCACCCCAGACTTTTTAGGTAGTGGTACTGTTGTCCGAATATGTCGCGGACATTACATTTGGTAGAAGTGGTTCAGTATGTTCCATATTACATGTACATAAAGTCAAAGTTACTATTGTTAAGCTTTGCTACTAAAAACCTATGAAATTCATTGAAAAAACTTTGTTAAAAGGGACGTTATGGTTCCAAATAAAACCGAAAAACCCTTGATATTCGCCAGTTATGGTAAGCTAAGCAACCATAACTCGCGCCACCACAGTCCACTGCTAAGACTAACACCCAGGACATCAAAGATGACATCACTGATGTCATTGATGACATCACTAATGACACCTGTGCATTTATCTTTCATGAAAAGTCTGTACAAGGGTTTCTTGTAATTTTAATTAAAAAAGTGTCAAGGATTATTGGAGTAAAGATCAAGTGCTAATTCGTCCATCCAGTATACTAAAGTGCTCATGTAGAAACATAGGCATTGTGTGCAGCATACATGATGGAGGTGCAATATTCATAAACTTGCCATGTTGAATAGTGAAATGATAACTGTTTTCTTATTAGACTTTTGCATACTGTGAAACATGTGATAAGTAGATAATAAAACCCACTTACTACATAATTGCATTATTATAGACAAAACACAAAGAGACAACACCACATACAAATATGAGTATATACAAGGAAATTGAAGTAAGAAAAAAAAACAGCATTAGTAGCAAAAAGTGTTCATAACCTAACTGATTACCTTTATACAGAGAAATGATTGCTCTGTTTCAAACCTGCTACTTACCCTATGTATATATATATATATATATATATATATATATATATATATATATATATATATATATATATATATATATATATATATATATATATATATATAATTACATGATGGGCCTGGACTCTAAGGAAAGTAGTGTGAATACAAGATATAAAAATAGGAACATATACAGGGAAAAACAGTAATAAAAAACAGAACTATCAGAAAGTGCTGGCAACTGATTATTTTAATGCACAAAGGATTGCTGTCTTTCAAGCTTCTGTCTTCCCCTATGTATATGTTTCATATGATATGACTGGACCCTAAGGGAATTATTGTAAGAATATACTTGAAGGATAAGTCTACAAATATACGACCTTTTCCAATTTTAATTCCCGACTGTTACTGAAGAAAACCATGTGGCCTAGATATGTCAGTAAAGGAAAAAAGGGGGAGCCAGACATGTGATATCAGTGATGTCATCAATGACATTTGTGATGTCATCTTTGATGTCCTGGGTGTTAGTCTTAGCAGTGCACGGTGGTGGCGCGAGTTATGGTTGCTTAGCTTACCATAACTGGCGAATTTCAAGGGTTTTTCAGTTTTACATGGAACCATAACGTCCCTTCAACAAAGTTTTTTCATATATATATATATATATATATATATATATATATATATATATGTTACCACATGGAGGATAGAAAAACCTGCACTCCATGCATGAAGTCAGTAGATCCCAACAAAAATAAAAAAAACTCGAATCCAACTAGATGAAAAAGATTGAGTTTTAATGAAAAGTACAAAAATATATATATGAGGCAAGCACACACAGCAGACAATACAGGACGCCTAGGCAGTGTCCTTAACGACGCGTTTCGCGCTTCCCTGAGCGCTTGATCACGTTAGGGGGACGAGCAAACAATGAAGGTAGATATTGTAGATTGGTCCTTCTTCCATGTTGTCACCAAAACTGGGCTCACAACCATGCAAGCCACCATGGCGGCCATTTTAGAGTGTAGTCAAATGCTGCATTAACCGTAGAGAGTGCAAGCTTAGACAGAGCAATAAAATGCATAGTGCATTAAGAACCCACATGAAAAATATACAAAATATACATTTAAGAGATGCAAGTGCATATCTGCGCTAATAATGGCAGTATATAATATATAATGCATGATAGGAACACAGCTCGAACAGACCTAAATGCAACCTTGAAAATAAAGACATGTAGCAAACAAAAATGTAAAGTGCAAGTGCATTGAATCCCAAACATATCACCCTAGCCAGGTAGCCTAATCAACAAGGTTAACATAAGCATAACATTAAGGATTTAAAAATAATCTGTACATGCAGCCTTATTAATAAAACATGTAGCGAACTACAATGTAAAGTGCGAGTGCAGTGGACCGTAAACCTGTCACATTAGCAGCACAACCTGTCTAGAATGGTTGGATGAACATAAAGTGCAAGTGCACTAATCATAGTTGAGCAATCAATGAATGCAGTCTTTAAGATAAAAGCAAGTTGCAGGCTGCTGTGTAAAGTGCAAAGACAAGAGGTCATAAAACTTATCACTCTAAGCAGCATAGCCTAGTTAAAAAAAATATGGTAATAATACAGTGCAAATGCATAGCATGGTATTGGAGCTTATTATGAAAAAAATACAAACAGTTGGGCAATGAAGGAGCAATATCAACCAATGGAGTTTCAGGGTACAAATACAATCATGAACTCACGAACTTCGAACACCCTAAAGACAAAAGAAAGAAAGATAGGGACATGACAGCCAAAGTTCACCAAATAAGTGAACAAACATTAAAAGAATGTGCAATTCCAGGCCAGATCAGTAAACATGTTTACAAATAAGTAAAATGAGAGAAAAAAAGAGAGAACACGAAGCAGTATATCATTAACAGAAAACCAAGATCAAATGACATGTCACAGGAAAGGAATAGGAGGCGTATGTAGGTACATAAAGAAACTGATATAATTAATACAATTAAGTTCCCACAAAGGTATATAACTCCTCGTCCACATTATGCCTGTTAGGATACTTAGAGTCAAAATCCAGAATAAACCTGGTTTCTAGCTGTCTTAATTTTAAAGTGCGATCACCTCCCCTTGGGTCAACCGGTACATGAGCAACAGCAAAAAATGTAAGTAAACGGACATCACTGTCGTGTTCCTGCCTAAAATGTTTAGCCATAGGGTACGTGGGATCAAAATTCTTAATAGCTCTAAGATGTTGTAAGATACGGAGCTTAAGAATACATGTCGTGGATCCCACGTACCATTTCCGGCAGGGACAGGCTAAAACATAAACCACAAACGGGGTCTCACAGTTAATAAAATGTTTCAGCTTAAATTCCATGCCCGTGACCGGATGTTTAAAAGATTTACAGATGGTTGCATGAGGGCAGACTTTACATTTTTGGCACTTAGTAAAACCCTTAGGTAGGGCAGGTAGCCAACTGTTCTTGATGGAATTTTTCTGGGGCAAATAACTGGAAACCAGTCTGTCCTTCAATGAGGGTGCCTGCTTGTAAGTTAAAGTAGGGCATTTAGGAAGTAGTGGACCAAGGTCTTTATCCAACCTAAGGATATGCCAGTGTTTTGCAACAATCTTACGGACGTCACATGAGGCCTTATTGAATGTAATAATAAGGCGTGGTTTGTCCTGATCCTGATTTTTTATCCTACTGGAGGAATTGTGTAGTAACATTTCTCTAGAGATTGACCGTGCTTTCAAAAAGGCCATCTCAATAATCTTTTTTTGGTATCCTTGAAGTAGGAAATCAGCTGCAGCCACCTTGCAACAATGATCAAATTCCTTAATGTCTGTGCAATTCCGCCGAAAGCGAATGAATTCGCCATAAGGGATGCTGTTTTTACAAGAGGGAGGATGACAACTCGTAGCATGGAGTGGCATATATATACACACCATAATTATATCTGTGCAAAAAAGCATGTGCAAAATTACTTTGAATAGTTCAAAAGTAGATTGCTACACACAACCATAGACATCTCTTCCTGTCTCAGACACTACTTCTTGTCCAAAATTCAGTTAAAAAATACATACATTTCAGAATCCACATGTGTGCCTTTCGTTCTAAGCAGATTTAATTTACAAATTAGCTTATCTTCAGGTTACCTAATTTTTAATTATCTATTCCCTTTTCTTTCATGCTCTGGAATGTGCACCAAACCTAGGAATTTCATGTCTAATACATTGCTTTTGTGCTTCTCGATGAAATATTGAGTGAATAGATAGTTCAGATCTGCCTTTTTCATGGCTCTGTAGTGTTGCAAAATTCTCAATTTCAATGGCCCTATGGTTGAGCCAGTATATTCCAGACCACAATGAAATAAAATGACAAACTTTCCCACAATTACCAAACTGAAATCCGAACAGTTCTCTAGAAACAGAGGCAGAGAAAGGACCCTGGACTGGTTTTTAAACATCAGCTTTATTCAGACATCAGAAACCAACAGCACAGAGTTCCTAAATACACTGCATTTTATAAGTTTTGCAGTAGGCACAACATTTAATTTCATGATGCAATACATTTTGATTGGGCCTGAAAATTAGAACATGCCCTCATGTGCCTGTGATTTGCTGTAATAACTGCCACTAACCAGGTCCCTATGACATCACTTGGCATACAGGCTAATTACATTTGTGTGAGAACCTTTTGACCTTTATTATAAATCTTTCGATGTCTAGAGAAAGAAAAACCGTGGCAGCCTCTTCGAAGTCCTTTTGGCAGGCTATACCCTATTTTTCTCTCAAAAAGTCTACAGCTGCAGTGGACTGCCCATGAACCCAACACAATTTTTGCTAGTTTGACAGCTGCCTGCTATAATTGCTACCTTCCCAGCTCACTACCTGGCCTCCCCCGGCTCATTGATGTCAGAATTGCTGCCAAGAAGTCCAAACAAAATGTTCCAGACATGTCCTTCTTCAATGAACATTTAATGAATGGCCATCAGAGAAGTATTTAATTATTTCACCATGACTATGTGAAATTTGACCATCTTGTATTTCCAGCAACCATTTCAACATCTGCCTGATCTTCTCTTAATCAAAATGGCTGACCACTTCTACTTTAGAGAAGAACTCATTTTCTGTTCAGTTTTCAGCCTAGATTTTAAATATTCATAATATATGCATAGGGCCCGAGATACCCTCCACTGCATAAGGCATTGACCATAAAAATACATATTCCCCTCTGTGCTTTATTGGCCTATAAAGCACTACAATTCTGATTTTTGCAATCCTGGAACTATTGATGATCCTGACAAGTTATCTGCACATAGTTTGAAAGGGGGGGTGGGTCTAACACCTGCTGTACACTCCCCCTCTGGTCTGTATTGGACACCTATTCAATACATAACACTACACCCAATGTCCTCCCGCCACATATTCAGCGTACCTATTTGCCACAATCAATCACCCTCAGTGCGTTCAACAACATCTCCCACAGTCTGCCCCATGCACATTTTCAAAATGTGTTTATCTTTTATTTTTCTTCCACCGACACATCTTCCACCCCATTTTTCTTGGTTTAGCCTCTTCCATGTCCACAGATCTTTTTCCTGATTTGGTTATTTTATATTTTTGTCATTTAGGCTGCCTTGCAGCAAGTCTCCCAGGGCCTTAAATGCCTAGGCCAGGAGTCTATTGTCTTTTTCTAGCAATTTGACCGTTCAATTTGTACTATCAAAGAACAATTGATCGGAAAGGCAATTGATCACTTCTTCTGGGGCACACAAGGATGGGGCAGTTTTTTGCAGGAACATTTCAAACAAAGGTGATTATAACTGGGCATCTGGTTGGGTTCCTCAATTTCTCTGCTCGCAGGATCTGGTGCTGCCAATCTCCTGATGTATATGTCTTTTGCCCATCTGAAATATAAAACTGAATGAGTTTCATTTGAAAAATAAGTGTGTTCCTATCGTCAGTACTTCCTCCTCAAACCCCTACCCTTTAAAACCTATGTGTGTTTCCTTTGAACATTCCTGCCTCCTTAACAATCTGCAGTACTTCTCTTTATTTCTAATAAATAAGATAGCTGCTCCTATATCCAAATACATGCAAGCTGATATGGGGACTTTGCTCATATTCTGGGTTTTTGTAATACACACATCTACCTGTGCCTGGTATTTGCACTTCTTTTCCATGGGCTTATTTTCTTCAAGCATTATGTATCCTTTTAAAGGACACATTTTCTCGCTAAAGTTGATATTCTCAGACCAAGGAGTCAAAAATAAACGACAAACGAATGACAGAACAAATAAAAATATTTTAAAAAGGGATGTCTTCTTCTTGTGTTGCTCTCCTGTCTTGCTTCCTGCAGAAAACAGAAATAGAGACAAAGTAATTTGGGGACTGACAAGGGTGTCAGGTTTCTCCCTAACATAGAACCTTGCTCCCTTCGGTCTACAAAAAGAGGTTCATTAAGATCATCTTTTACTTGTTCCAGTCCATTTAACTATACGCTCTCTTTTTATGAATTCTTGGTACACAAAAAAAATGTCATGAATTTGTGTCACTACTCACGTCGGTACTCAGCTTCTTCGTGCTTAGCTGAAAGTTCTTCTCTGTTCTTTCAACATCTTCTGTCTGCTCATGTAGGACCACAGCCATCTTTTATTTGCGGTGTCTTGATCCTGTTAAAATATAATACCCATATTTTTCTTTGCATCGCATGCTGCTTTATCGCCTGCTGCTCTTGCTTGCCCTTCGCTAATCTAGCCTACCAATGTGATTTAGAATCCAGCACTGTTCCTAAGTGCCTACAAGTTTTGACATAAATACATTATTTGCCCATTCTTAAACATTGCCTTCATTTCTGTCAAATCTATCCAATTGTCATCTCACCAGTTCTCAAAATTTCAAAAGAGGTTACTCCACCTTTTACCTGAAGTTTTCTGTGTCCTTTGTCATTAGAGTTGGCCATATGTGCATATACATACCATTCTAAACTCACACCTATTTGCACCTAAATGTGTAGAATGCTACATTTTTGTAAAAGACTATCCCTTACTGCCTTCTTCTGAACTCACCTGGGTCCTCTTACTCCTAATAAAGATCAGTAGTGTAACCACACACCGCGATGTGAATCAATATTCACCTCTTTCTTCTCTACTTGTACACTAAATACTTACCTTTGTCATA